>NC_054479.1:24120865-24735865 GCF_017639515.1 Carcharodon carcharias
AAAAGTTAAAATTCAAAATTGCCTGAATTCTGAATCCATCCAAACAGGATGGAAAAATCTGATTAGGCTGAATTGGTTGAATGAGATTCAGAACCAACAAGTGTATTAGCGAAATAGAAGCAGTGATGCTTACAACTGTACTGAGATAAAAAGGAATATAGATTATGAAATTTGGACCTGTATAATCTCTTAATATTTGTGCATATTTATTATTTTGGATAAATATTGGTTCAAAAATCTCTGACATAGCAAAAACTATGAGTCAGCAATATTCCTTATTCTATTGAAGTGACATACAATATTTCCCCCTCTCTGTATTTGAATTGCCAATCTTTACCATGCTCAGCATTGGAAAGCAGTGCCAATTAGGAGCTAATTAGGTAGGGGCTAATTGGACCTCCAACTTCTTCTCAAGGCCCCTCTGCAGAGATTAATTTATGTCCTATTACATATGCTTGGCCTAAATAGCCAAGTGGTTATGGTACTGGGTTTGTAACCCCAAGATCAAGAGTTCAGATCTCACAATGGCAAAACTATGAAACAATGTAACTTCATCTGAAACAGATGGAAATGGGTTTGTACTGGAAAGAGTTACATATAATGGGTACTAAGTTTTTCTTACATTAGCTGACTGAAATAAAGTTTCCTCTTTATGACATTGTAGAGAATGGCCAGACAGTACAGTTTGGGTCTGTGCTGTCAAGATGTTCTGGCTACAGGAAAGCTCATAGAGTTAGCAAACAAAGGATATGCAGGACACTGTGTGCTGTTATGAATTTAGCTCGATGGTAGATGTCTTCTTGAGTTCAATTGCATCAGTCATTCTCTTAAGTAGCCTGAGCATCATACTTTATTGGAACTCGACCAACGCTGCTTAATATCCATTTGGACAATAGCACAACCCAGGGATGTAACAGCAGTGTCCCCTTGTGATCTGGACTAGATACTTGTGCCTTTTGCATATATATTTCTTCAAATATTCTGAAGGTGGACCAAGCAAATATGTAGTGAGATGGGACTTGATGTGAATTGAAAAGCTGTTTTATTTCCCAGCAGCAGATATGTAGAATAATAGTTATTATCAATTTCACTTTGTTTACATCAATACAAATTGCTTTTTTGTTTTTTTTATTCATTCACGGGATGTGGGCTTCGCTGGCTGGGCCAATATTTATTGCCCATCCCTAGCTGCCCTTGAGAAGGTGGTGGTGAGCTGCCTTCTTGAACCGCTGCAGTTTATGTGGTGTAGGGACACCCCCAGTGCTGTTAGGAAGGGAGTTCCAGGATTTTGACCCAGGAACAGTGATATATTTCCAAGTCAGGATGGTGAGCGACTTGGAGGGGAACTTACAGGTGGTGGTGTTCCCATCTATCTGCTGCCCTTGTCCTTCTAGATGGTAGTGGTCGTGGATTTGGAAGGTGCTATCTAAGGACCCTTGGTGAATTCCTGCAGTGCATTTTGTAGATGGTACACACTGCTGCTACTGTGTGTCAGTGGTGGAGGGAGTGAATATTTGTGGATGTGGTGCTAATCAAGTGGACTGCTTGTCCTGGATGGTGTCCAGCTTCTTCAGTGTTGTGTGTCTGTGCAACTGTGCAAAAGTAAAGAACATGCTACACTAACCCCACTTCTGTGAGTCAACTTGCTTGACTTGAAGCTGATATTCTGATTCCTCCATCCAATAACTCACTTTTATCAGATCATTTTGCCACCTGACTGGCTGCACAGAGTGTTGTCACCAAAAGCCAGCGTGCTTCTATCAGTCAAGGAATCTGATTTCTTCCCTGGCCTTTCATACCCTGAAAAAGACCAGAAGTCATCCAATGTAATAGACAGAACTTTTATGTTTGGCAGGAACGTAAATTGGGTGGTGGTGGATGGGCCACCCATTATACACCCCACTCGATTTTCCTGCCTGAATTACACCCTTACCAAAACTGAAGTTTTCGCTCAGTGGAATTTAAAAAAAATTGTCCCAAAATTCACACTGCTGCAATGTTATGCATCGTGGCAGCAGCATCATTCATCGTTGCTGGGTTAAAACGGAATGTTTGAGGACTCTGGGTCTATACTCGATGGAGTTTAGAAGGATGAGGGGGGATCTGATTGAAACTTACAGAATACTGAAAGGCCTGGATAGGGTGGACTTGGGGAAGATGTTTCCATTAGTAGGAGAGACCAGGACCTGAGGGCACAACCTCAGAGTAAAGGGAAGACCTTTTAGGACAGAGATGAGGAGAAACTTCTTTAGCCAGAGAGTGGTGAATCTATGGAATTCATTGCCACAGAAGGCTGTGGGGGCCAGGTCATTGAGTATATTTAAGACCGAGATAGCTAGGTTCTTGATTGGTAAGGGGATCAAAGGTTACAAGGAGAAGGCGGGAGAATGGGGTTGAGAAACTTATCAGCCATGATTGAATGGCGGAGCAGACTCGATGGGCCAAATGGCTTAATTCCTGCTCCTATGTCTTATGGTCTATAAAACCTGGAACCCCCTATCTAACAGCATTGTAGAAATACCTTCACCACAAGGACGACAGCAGTTTAAGAAGGCCCACTGTCAACTTCTGAAGGGTAACTAGGGATGGGCAAGAATTTGCTATTTTTTATCAGTAATATCTTGACCCTGAGAATGAATATTTGAAGAAAAAATGTTTGAGAATGACAGGCATGGTGAATCTATCTAAAGATCTAGATTGTAACACATGTTTAACTCGAACACTTTAGAGGGAACGTGTGTTTTGTTGTATTTTGTTTATATAACTCTGAAATTAATATTTTTGCTGAAAGTGTAATGTACTTCAGGTTTAGTTAAAGCTGTTGGCAAGAATTTAGAGTAAGAGCTAGCATTAAACACATCTAGAGTGAGTAGAGACATGACTATATTATTAAATATATACAATGCGTATTTTGTTTTTAGCAAAATAAGTAGCACTGAAATTAATTTGACAGTTTGTTAGTGGTAGTAAGTGTACTTTCCAAGTTCTTGTCATTTTCTTTCAAAATTCTTAATAGGATATGCCTGTAACTCAACCAGAGCGGTAGAATCTAATCAGAATAGCTTGAAGCGCATTTTTAGCTAGTGACTCTAAAAAATTTATGTAAATGTTTTTTGTAAGCCCCTGCCAATATTGATATACACCTGACACACCCTCCAAATATTTCTAGAAACTCCCTATCCAACCCTCTGAATAAAGTGACAATTAAAGAAAACTAGTACGACATTTGCAATTTGACTATTTTGGTAGAACTCCCATGGCATTGTCTACAGTGAGTCAGAGGATAGATTCAATCACTCACATATAGCTGATGTCCTAGTGAAGATGTAGATTGTTGTCTACGTGTGTTGTGCCACATCTGATAGTATTGTCAGGTATTTTGCCTGTGCCAGTGACTGAGTTGGGTGCTAACCTTTTGTTAATTAGCAAAATTACAACATGTTATAAATAATGAAGGATATCATCTTGACAAACTAATTAAAATCAAAAGTTAAATTTCCAATTTAGTTTAGTTTAGCTAATCCAACTAAAAAGCTGAGAGTCATAATTCTATGCATGCCAGATGGTAAAACATTATAATTAGTAATGGAACTGAAGGGTTTTTAAAAGTTGATTGGATTTAGGCTATGCAGATTCATCGAAAATTTGAAAAGGTTGACCTTGATGTGGAGAAGCTACGTGAGGGAATTTAAACCTCAAGAAATAGTGAAAAGAAAACATGAAATATTTGTAGGAAAAAGTTGGTCAGGGTACAAAATGTACATGAGAGCAACCAAAGGAACCAAAGAGGGGGCCTTGGAGCTCTGACCTTGGGTGCTGACTTAACTAGGAACTGTTGCAGATTGGGCCTGGAGAGGAGAAATCAAAATGGGGAGGAAATTGTCTCTAATGCAATAATATGTGAACCTATCACTGCTGTCCTGCCAAAGATGTTATAAGGTTGGCTCTGAATCTGTACAATGATAAGGTAGCTATGGGGAACATTTGAATCCCTTTGTAACGATAGAAGTATGTAGCTGGATGAGTTGCCATATTATTGTGTTGGTGTTATCATGATGGTGTTGTTCAAATATGAAATGTATAACAATAGCAAATATATAACATAGCTGTCTAGCAAATGTAACCTATAGATACAGCTGTGGACACCTGCTTCTGGCGAATCAGTAGATGTCTAAAGATACAAAAACATTGGGGGTAGAGTTTTGCCCTCGTCGGGTGGGCTTGGCAGGAGTGGTCAGGAAGCCGACCACCGCCCACAATCGGGGCCGGACTGTGATTTCACGCTGGCGGGCCCGTGAAATGTGCGTTGCAGTGCTCGTTGCAGCCTGTTTGGGAGGGGGGGGTGGTTGGGGGTGGAGGAGGGCGAGCACAGAAGTTCATGCATGCCTGCGGGTCAGCACAGGTAAAGCACCCTAAGGCACAAAGCTGCCTCGGGGGAATGAAGATTTTGAATGATGAAAAAGAAAGATTTTAAAGATGTTAACAACATTTCGAAATTAGTTTGAGAATTGTTTATTTTTTTTAACAACGGATCGAAACCTCATCCTGCCCGTGGATGAGGTTTCGCAAAAAATCCAAAGGCCACTTGGCCTTTTCACCTACCCGCCCAACGTAAGGTTGGACAGGCGGCGAAAAATTTAATTCAATTAGATTTTTAGTGGCCTTAATAGGCCTGTTAATTATCGGCGGGTGCATTGCCGACTCCCGTGCGTGCCCGCCGACCAAAATACTGTGCACTCCCCCAATGTCATCGCACATCATTCCACGCTGGTTCGGGCTGGGCACGCACCCGCCCAAGGAATGAAAAATTCTGGCCGAGGAATAGTGGACTGTTGAGAAACTTGGTCCACAGCATGTGGTTTGCCCAACCCCAGACTGAAAGGAATCTGTTTGTCTTGTCAACAGATTCCAGTTTTAAAAATTGTGCGTTGCAGAGATAAATTAACCATTGTATCTCTCATACCTGATGTGAAGGCGGTACCAAGCTCACCAGAAAATTCAATAAAAAACTGAAATAATGATTGTATTGGCCTTTCAAGGCTCACAAATTACAAGAGTGTGGTAATTATTTGGAAAATATCTTTAAAAATGACACTGAAACACAGCAAAGGAAAGGGTAAGTGGATAGCCATTTCATAAAGCTGGCATAGTCTCTTTCCATGCTGTAAAGTTCAGAGTGTTTTGTTTTTGGGAAAATACGAGTAAGTAAACGGGAGCTGTTCCATCTTTGATGAGAGCGTTAAGCTCTCAGGCTCAATTTTAAATTCTGAGTTTTCCTTGGTGCAAGAACAAACATGCACAGAATGTTACAGCAGAATCGCCTAATAAAATACATGGCAGTGACACAAAAAAGGTTTTGACAGAAAGTTATTTGTTGTTTGGTGTATATAAAAGTAAACAATTTAGGAAAGCAAAAAAAAACAGTAGATGTGACTTGCTTGACCAATGTGCACTTGAAATAATAGATAGTGAGGAAGCTGCTGCAAGTGTACAAATCTCTACGTTTAATTTCTAAAAGCTATTACTGTATGTGTCACAACATGTCAATGTCACCCTCCGTTGCCTTTTGATTTTCAAATTACACATTTCCTGCTCATTTAGTTTTCATTGATGTCCCAAATGAAATTGCTGTACATTTTCACGTATTTAATTGTATTTCATTTTGAAGCAGTAAAGGCAGGTTTGTTTTATAAATTTAAAATTTATAAAAGAATCCCACACAAGTGCAAAGGAAGCAAGAACAAATTTCATGCATTGCTTTTGCCCTCCTGTGTGCAAAAAGACTTTATTTGGGAAGAATATGTCCTTTATTTACTCAACAAACTGCAATAAATCACAATAGCTCTTATTTTTTGATTTTATTTAAATGAGTTAATGTATTCATAATGAAGGTAGATGAGTTCTCAATAGTTATGCTTCCCCAAATATAACTCCATGTTAATGTAGATAGAGATTTATTGAGTGTTGAGCTCTGGCAGTCGAGTGTGTAGATACACCAGTGCACTCTTCTTGAATAGTAGTAGCATTCAGGATTGTGTGCATGAACTGCCAATCGTGTGTATGGGCAGGCACTGAACAAAGGGCTTTGGCTTGGAAAAAATTGGAGGGACTCACTACAGCCTGCTTGCTCCATCTTTTATTAGCTGGCCTAAAAGTGGCAGACATTTGTTCTCCTTAGTCAGAGAGGGGAATAAATTAAATGAAACTCTTTGCGCGCGCCCCCCCCCACCACCACTCTCCATCTCCCAAACACACACACACACACACACACTCACATTGCAAATGAATTCTATTAGTTGACCATATAGTGATCTTTATGTGTTTGTGATGACTTCATCCAAAGATGGCTCCCATTTCTCTGTGTAGTGATGCATTTCCATTTTAGTGCGGTTGTTAAATTAGGGACCTTCCCCAATAATGCTGCCGCCATTTTTGTTTTAGCATGGCTACAGTTTTTTAAAAAACAAACTGCTGCTCACCCACTCCTGACTCCCAACCTATCCTTACTCACTGCCTCTCCCACTCGCTGAACCTCCTGCTTTGTCAATCCCTCTCGCTCGCCGCTTCCCTCCCTGACCCTCCCGCTTACCGCCTCCCTCCCCGACTCTCCTCGCCGATTTCCTCCCACTCACCACTACAGTGCTCCCTCCCTCCCAATCGCAGGTCCCCTCACTCCTTCGTTCCATTTCTCTCTCTCCCGCCATCCCATTCATGAGCCTTTCCCCGCAGCAAGGTTTTGGGCAGGGGAAGCAGTGAGCGAAGCGGATGGTGAGTGGGAGAGGCAGTGAGCAGGAGGGTCGGGGTGGGAAACAGGAGTGACATGAAGTGGCGATCCGGGAGGATTGGGAAGCGGATAAGGCAGCAAGCGGGAGGTTTGGAAGCAGAAGAGCCATCGAGCAGGAGAGACAGCAAGCTGGAGAATTGGGAGAGATGGCGAGCTGGAGGTGGGAAGGGGCAAGCAGGAGCTCAGTATGAAAGAATTATTACTGTAAATTATTAAGAGTTGGTAGGTTAATAAGAGGACTTTTGGGCATGTTAGGTTCAAGGCAGCCAGTAGGGTTTTCATGTAAAAATTACAGGTCGGGAATGCACCCTAATTACAATTTATCTTATAAGGAAGTGATTGGTGTTTGGCACATTTTCGTTTAGCATGCCTTTTTTGTTTAAGAACGTGTAAGAGTTCTAAACAAAGGATAGCTGTATTGCCTGTTTCTAATGAAATTGTAAATATCGGGATTAGCGGGACAGGTAGATAAGGTGGTTAAGAAGGTATATGGTATACTTGCCTTTATTAGCTGAGGCATAGAATATTAGAGCAGGGAGGTTATGCTGGAACTATATAAAATGCTGGTTAGGCCACAGCTAGACTATTGTGTGCAGTTCTGGAATCCACATTATAGGAAGAATGTGATTGCACTATAGAGAGTGCAGAGGCGATTTACCAGGATGTTGCCTGGGCTGGAGAGTTTTAGTTATGAGGAGAGATTGGATAGACTGGGGTTATTTTCCCTAGAGCAGAGGAGATTGAGGGGGGACATGATTGAGGTGTATAAAATTATGAGGGGCATAGATAGGGTAGACAGGAAGGAACTTTTCCCCTTGGTAGAGGGATCAGTAACCAGGGAGCATAGATTTAAGGTAAGGGTTAGGAGGTTTAGAGGGGATGTGAGAAAGAATTTTTTTACCCAGAGGGTGGCGGGAATCTGGAACTCACTGCTTGAAAGGGTGGTAGAGGCAGAAACCCTCATAACATTTAAGAAGTATTTGGATGTGCACTTATGATTCCATGACGTACAAAGCTATGGGCCTAGTGCTGGAAAATGGGATTAGAATAGATAGGTACTTGTTTGACCAGCTCGATGGGCCGAAGGGCCTTTTTCTGTGCGGTAGACCTCTATGACACTCTTTTGTAAAAATGAAAGGAAACAAAGATTTCCATTTATATGATGTCTTTCACAACCTTAGGATGCCCCAGAGTGCCAATGAAGTACTTTTGAAGTGTAGTCGCTGTTGTCATGTAGGAAACACAGCGGCCAGTTTGTGCACAGCAAACTCACCCAAACAGCAACAAGATAATGATCAGATATTTTGTATTTGTGTTGTTGTTGAGGGATAAATATTGACCCAGGACACCAGGGCAATTCCCCTGAAATAATGCCATGGGATCGTTTACTCCACCTTAGAGAGCAGATAGGACCTTGGTTCATAATGTCCTGTTCAAAAGATAGAGAAATAACAGAATTCATTCACAGTATCACCATACCTACGGTGTGACTTTGAATCGACTCTGGGATTGAGGTCAAGTGTGGATGAATTTTGAAAATCATGCTTCCGGGTGGTGTCAATGGGATGGGGAGGGCATGAGGCAACTTTTGAATCGCAAATCGGGAAAAGCGAACAGTTTGATGCACAAGAGTGCACAGCTGTCAGGAGCAATGCGGGGAGCCAGCAAGTGATGTCCCTGCTAAAGTAAAATTGTTGGAAGAAAGGGGTTATTCATACACAGCAGACCTATTTTCATTTTTTGGCCGCTTAACTGCACCATGAGGCTGCTGGCCCTCTAATCTCCTGCCTGCTCTATTCTGCAAGGCAACAGCAAGCCCTGTAATGGCTGCCATCTGCCTTTGAACATTGCACTCCGGAGTCGGCTTCTGTTTCCTGCCAGTGCCCAGAACCACTACTTGGGTGCCAAGCTCACCTCCAGCCCAATTAGTACTACATTTTAAAAATAGTATTACATTGGTGACGTGGACATGGTGCAAGGGTCAGGACCCTGAAGTGATCCGGGTGTCGGGTTCCTGACCCCAAATTGAAAATCAAGCCCAGAACAATGAGTCATGTCCATGGAAATTAAAATGTGTTACATATTGAGTACTCCTTGCCTCAGATTTCAGAATCTCACAATTCCTATCTGTTCATTGCCTATAAGTGCCAACATGGTTGCTGATAATCTTCCAGTCTGATCTCGCACAAGGACTTGTGTATTAATGACAGGAAAACTGACTTCAGTCTATGTTCTACCAAAAGCCCAACAAAATAACACACCTGCAGTTGTCCACCTTCCATTGCTGTAGTATGTGATTTTTATTTTTGTCTTGCCCTGAGGGTGAACTTTTGTCTTGAACTACATTGAAGGTGAGGCTGTGTTTGACATTTTATTTCTGCTGTATGTGCCCTTGGTCTGTTGATCTTATGCAATTGAATTCTTATGCAATTCTAATTTGGCTAGAATGTGCTTGGATGAGGTTTTGATTCAATTGGAATTTACAGACTTGGATGTTTTCATTAAAGAAGCTTCTGTGTTTGTACCAGAACCCATTAGTCATTCAACATAATTTAAATGGAAATTAAGGGGATAAGCATCACTGCAGTATTATTGTGATAAATTAACAAGAGTAAATTTTTAAAAGAATTCAGTGAATGAAGTTAGGCATGTGTGCAACTGGTGGGATGGGTGATACAGGGTGTTTAAATGCAACTTGTTTTTCATCTCTGGAATCTAGATTTAAATGTTAACATTAATATAACTGTTTCACTCTAATATCCAGGTCATCCAGGTTCTTAAATTGTTTAGATGACCTCGGTCTACTTCTCAAGTAAGGAAAATCTAAAATAAAGAAAATATCTGTAAATAGGCATTTGCGCTTTGGACAGCATAAGTCAAAGACTAATAGGAAATTGAGCTCTGTCTCTATCCTTGGGAGTAATAAGGTATATTCTGTACTATGTTTCATGCATATTCTGAGGGAGGAGTCTATCTAGCGTGACCTCTGCATTGGATCGAACTTCACATATATTTGACCAAGGGATGCTTGATGCCAAAAGACAGAACAAGAAATTTGTTTTCCTTCAATGTACTAAGCCTCGTCTTGATTAGCTTACAGCTCCTCAAAATCCACCAATAGACTTGCATTATTCAACATATTGAGCAGTGTTGTGGAAATAGCAGCTGTGTGATGGAATAGAATTTCTATGCTGCAGCGAGTTCAGTTTTATATACAGGTAATGGGAGCAAACTGGAAGTAATTTGATTCAGTGGAAGTCTGTACTTGAATCGGATGTGTGTTTTGTCTGGATGAGTGCTAACTCATTTCAGAGGGAATTCCCATGAGAATACTGTGGCTGGTGTTACAATTCTAAGTACTTTATAGAACTACTTTCTATTTCAATGTTTCGTAGTTGACCCCCTAAGTAAATTTAAAATCCAGAGGCGGCACTTTTTCGATAATCTTACCATGCACCCTAATCATTAGCAGTCACGCTACTTGCAATATTAAGCTTATTGTCATACTATACTGCACTCTTTGTTCAAAGATGGTAGAATTGTTGGTAGAATTGTAAGTACTTACTATAGTTTTTAAGGGTTTTACAGGTTGAAGGAACTAATTGTTTAAATTCAATAAAAAAAAGAATTCCCCAAATACTATTCAATATAAAAACACACCATACAAAATAATTTAGAGGTTTTTTGAGCGCTGCCTTGAATAATAATTATGTATCTTGATAGGTAAAGCCAATCTTTCTTTGACTCTCTTTTCATGTCAATTAGAACAAAACTGTGATGTGTTTAATATAAGCCTCATGTTTCGGAGTTCTCTTATCTGACGAAACGTCCAAAAACATTGAACTGTTGAATTGAAGAACTTTGCAGTTTTTAACTTGTTACAGCAATACATCACAAATGTTTCTTCTCCCTGCGGGAACATATAATATAATGTTAGGCAAATAGAAATGATTAATGATATTGCACTTCAAAAATGCAAACAGCTTCCTATATTTAGTTAAACATACAGTCTGATAGAGGCTAAATACGTTTTGGTTGCAGAGCTTCAGCCAACACAATGGAACCTCCATTAACTTGCTCAAAATTTGGAATTCCTGCTGTTTTCAACAATATAGCAATTGACCATTTAAACTGATGCTTGCAATAATAAATTATTTTATTTTTTATACAATGCAATTTGTTGGTCTATAAGGAAAGTTTGAAATTTGATTTAATTTTTTTCTTTGTTCCATATCATTGCTAAGCTAATAGGCAGTTAGTTTCCACGTAACCCACCAAGGCTACTGCAAAGGACTAGGCAGTGATAATTTCTATTTTTTCATAACTTCTCCTTGCCACCTCCTTAATAACAAGGATTAAGTTTAGAAACTCACCCTTTGGGGAATTGCATTGTTATCTTGAATGTTCACTTCAATTCTCATTTTTCCTTTTGCTGCTCTGGAGGTGAGAACCTTTTCAAACCAAAATAGCGATTAGACCTATTGGGAGGGTAGGGGTCCCTCTTTCAAAGGCAGACAGTGTCCAATTGAGGAACCTGGCATCGCACAGGTGGGCAGCTGCTGAAAGCCAATTCTGCCCCCGCGCCCCCATTCCAGGACCCCCATCCCACCCTCACTCACCTATGGCCTGGGTTTCTTGGAGATCCTAGGCATCGCCTGGTTGTATAATCAGCAGCAGTCACTGCTCCTGGTGGTGTTGCCCAGAGCTGGCAGCCTCTTAATTGCAGCTCTCGGTCAGCCGCATTTCTGCCCCTGGCGTCTTGAATCCCACAGGAAGCCTGACACTGACCAGTTAAGTGGCTGACAGGCATATAATCCTGTTGGGCCTAATGCCTCGAAGTGACCCAGTTTTCCCGCTGGTTCTCCAACCGGTGGTCTGAACCTGCATCAATCATATTTAATTCCGCTCATTGAATGGTTATTGCACAGCAAGAAGCCATTCAGCCTGTCAGGTCTGTACCAACTCTTTGCAAGAACAATCCAATTAGTTTGACCTAATACCCTTTGTCCAAAGCCCTATGATTTTTTTTTCCCCCTTTTAAGTATTTTATCTAGTTCCATTTTGAAAGTCATGATTGAATCTGCCTCCGCTACCCTTTCAGGCTGTACTTTCCAAATCGCAGTGTAAAAAAGTTTTTCCTCATTCCACCTCTGGTTCTTTTCCCAATCATCTTGAATCTGAGTCCTCTGGTTCTTGACCTTTCGCCAATAGGAACAGTTTCTATCTACTCTGTCTAGTTCTCTCATAATTTTGAAGACCTCTATCAAATTTCCTGTCAACCTTCGCTGCTCTAAGGAGAACAACCCAAACTTTTCCAATCAATCCACGAAACTGAAATCCCTCATCCCTAGAACCATTTTCGTAAATTTTTTCTGCACCCTCCCTCAAGCCTTCATATTCTTCCTAAAGTGCTCAGAATTGGATACGACACACCAGTTGTGGTTGAACCACTATTTTATATAGGCTCATCATAACTTACTTGCTTTTGTACTCTATGGCCATGAATATAGAGGATGACATCATCGGCATGTTGGCAGCTTGAGTTGTTCTGCCATCGTTTTAACTCATGTGTTTAATGAATGGAGCCTCCTACAGGTTAACAGAAAGTTTGCAATTTCATTGACTATCCACTCAGACTGTCATTATTTGTCAGATTAGTGAGAGTTGTGGTAATTGCTTTAAACAGCATTTTGCCTTTTTTTTCCTTTACATGTTCCTTTTATAGATCACAGGGAGTTAAGGCCCGAATTTAATTACTCACAGCTAGAGCAGCAGATGTAATGAATTTTTAAGAACCAAATGGTAACTTAGTCTGTCTGCTGCAGGGTCACCATTGTGCAGCATCTAAATTCAAAGGAGCACAGAAATGTTTAATGTAATGAATTTGTTGTATACACACTGAGTGAGAAGCAGAGGTCAGTGGCCACCAACCACTGAGGTTTTAAGTCACCTTCACAAGTTTGCAGGTCAGAAAATCCTCTTTCAAAATGCAACTTATTCATTGTAGGTGAAATACAGTAAATAAGGGAGAAACTGCGTGGACCTCATCCTCACCAATCAACCTGTTGCAGATGCATCTGCCCATTACATTATTGGTTGGAGTAACTATCATAAAGTCCTTGTGCTCTTTATGTTGAAGACACCTTCCATTTTGTCATGTTGCATTACCACTGTGCCAAATAGGATACAGTCAGAACAGATCTAGCAACTTAAAACTGGACATCTATGAGGTGTTGTGGGCCATCAGTAGTTACACCATTGTACTCCTTCACAATCTGTAACCTCATGGCCTGGGGTGTTCCTCATTCTACCATTATTATTAAACCAGGGACCAACCAGATTTCAGTAAGGAGAGTAGAAGAGTATGCCAGGCATACCTACTAATTAAGTGCCAACCTGATCAAGCTATAACAAAGAACTACGTGCATGTTAAACAGCAGAAGCAACATGCTATTGACAAAGCTTAGCAGTCCTACAACCAAAGAATTAGGTCAAACCTCGTTGCAGTCCTCCCATATCCAATTGTTAATGGTGGACAAGTTAAAAAAAAACTAATGGGAATGGGAGACTTATTGAACATCCCATCCTCAATAAATGCAAAACTTAGAATATGAGTACAAAAGACAGCTGAAGCGTTTGCAAGCATCTGCAGCCAGGTGTACCATGTGGATGATCCATCTCAACTTCCCCCTGAAGTCTCCACTATCACAGAAGCCAGTCTTCCACCAGTTCAATTCATTCCACATGTTATCAATAAACAGTTGAAAGCACTGGATATACTAAAAGAAGGCCATGGGTCCGAACAATGTTGAAGATTTGTGTTCCACAACTAGCCACATCTCCAGACAAGCAGTTTCAATATGGCTACAACACAAACTACAAAACAAAGTGAAAAATTGCCTAGGAATGTCTTGTCCACAAAAAGCAGGACAAATCCAATCCGGCCAATTATTGCCCCATCCGTCTGTGCTCAATCAGCAGCAATGTGAGAGAAGGTGCCATCAACAGTGCTGTCAAGCAGCAATTACTCACCAATAACCTGCTCACTTATGCTCAGTTTGGGACTCACTAGTTCCTTACTTGGACCAAAGAATTCAAAAGGTAATAATGATTACCCTTGACATCAGGGCAGCATTTGACTGAGTGTGGCATCAAGGAACCCTATTAAAAGTGAGGTCAATGGGAATCGAGGAAAATCCTTGCTAGCTAGAGTTATATCTAGCACAAAGGAAAATGGTTGTGTTCTTTGGAATTCCATTATTCCAGCCCCAGGACATCACTGTAGGAGTGCATCTCTAGAAGGGCAAGGATGGCAGAAGCAGGGGAATACCACCTCCTGCACATCCTGTTCCAAGCCACATCCTGACTTGAAAATAAATTGCTATTCCTTCATTGTTGTTGGGCCATAGCTCACTATCTAACAGCACCTTAGGAGTACTTCTACCACATGGACTGCAGCATTCTAGATGGTAGCTCACCACCACCATCACTAGGACAATTAGGAATGGGTCATAAATGCTGGTTTTGCCAGCAAAGTTCACATAATATGAATGAATAAATGACAAACATCTTCATCGATGCTGACCTGGATCTAATGCTGGAGACCATGAGGGAGAGGAGGGAGGTCCTCTTCCCAAAGGGTGACAGGAGGAGGCCACCCCATCATGGAGAAGGGGGACCTCTCTGTTGAGCGTCATTTCCTTGCCTCCAATTTCTCCTCTCTTGCCTACTGCTCCTTCCCCGATCAGCAGTCTCTTACCAGGGCCTCACCATCCACAGGGTCCACAAGCCTCAGGAGGGCCACATTATGGAGAGCGTTTAGACTATCAGGATAATCAACACCCTTGTAGAAGGGTATTGAAGGCACCACCCATCCGGTCCAAGCACTGGAATTGCATCTTCAGGAGCCCATTGGGTTGTCATGCAGGGCAGGTGGCATTGCTTGATGGTCTTTGTGCTTCTGCCTACGGTCCCTGTAGAGGGGTCAGCAACACTCTGCTCAAGGATCCTATCCCCTAGGATCCATCCACGCACTTTTGAGGTTGCACTGAAGATCTGAGGTGGCCTGGACTTGCAGAGGATGAAGAAGTCATGGCTGCTGCCAGGAATGCAAACGTACACGTGGAGGAAGTTCTTGTCATGGACAGTTGGATGTTGAGGCAGTGGAACTTGTTCCTGTTGATAGATCTCACTGTCCGGTTGCTAGGTGCCTTGATGGCCACATGGGTGAAATTAATAATACCTTGCACCTCCAGTGCTGGAGTTGAAAGTCAATGCCCTCTTCTTTGCGAGGCACTAAATGAATGTGCTGTCCAGCTCTGGCAAAGAGAGCATCAGTGACCAGTGAGATGCACTGCTGTACTGTTGTTTTTGTGCAATTGCTTGAGACACTAAGGTACGTGGCTGATCCTTGGCAGGAGCAGAAGTGAAGAAGCTGAGGGCCATAGAGACTTTGATGGCTTCTGGCAGGGTGTGGTCACCGGTACTGCGAGTGTGAGGTCTTCAGTGACCAGGATAAAGAAGTCTTTCTGTGGAGGGTGTTGCTCCTCATCGCAATGGGGCCAAAACCTAACAGTCCTGACTCTACTGCCAGCTGGAAACTTCCTTCTGGGCAGTTGGTTACCCACTTGTCTGTGGCAGCCTTGCCCTCTACCCTTCTTCCAAGAGATGCCAGCCCCATTCAAGACCCGGATGCTGAGTGACCACTCCCTGCCCCTTACTAAATGCCCTGTCCCCCTTTGCTTCACCAACCCTCTTATGGGGCAGGCACGATGCCCTGGGACAGCCTGCCTTTTGAAGGTGCAGGTAACCTGTCGGCCACTTTAAAAATTATACCTTCATCCTCTTACAAGCTCTTAATAAGCTTTAAACTCTCTTAGTTGGTCTGAATTGGAGGGAGAGTGGGATTCTTGTCCTGCACTCCCCACGTGTTGCTCGTTATTACAAGTGCCGAAACCAGCATCTTGAAATCGACTTGCCGCCGGTATTTCAAGGCCCCCCGCCTCCAGTCCTGTCTTTAAGGGGCTCTATGCCTAGGTTTCTGCTGTGTGACTGGTTTTTGTTTGCACGACAGATTAAAAGATTTCAACAGAATTTTTGGGTTAGACAACAGACTTTGACACAATATTGCCACAAACACACAGGATAATTTTTGACTTGCCACCTGAGAGTAAGACTAGCATTTTTGATTGGTGTTATTTTTGAAATTCAAATAAATTAGTTTCTGTAATGGACAGCCAGTTTTATGCCTGGACCACATCTCGAATATTACTCTCACAGACAATCCTTTAGAACCTGGAACTCTTATTGTAAGCTAATTAGTTGATTAGGAGCAATTAATTAGATGTACGTGATATCTTTAGCTTGCCTAATACATCTCACCCGTCTCCTGCTTAATTGTCCGCTGAAAAGCCTGCCAGTGGTAACCTTCTGAAGGCACAGATATATCAAGAATTATTCCCAGTACAGCTACAGAAGTGTTTCTGATCCTAAAGGGGTCAGCTGCTTACACAAGTCACTTGGCTACATATCTGTAGCCTTAACTGAATGAATGTTGCAGACATTTTGAAGTATTTATTTTTAAAAAGCACAAATGTAAAACTTACAATGCTAGACATTATCAGATGGGATCCAATTTGACTATCAGGATCCCTGCTGCTGTCTCTAATCTTCTTCACGTGAGACAGATGAGCATTTTTAAGCTGGCAATCATTTCCCGCAGGTTCTGTTTAGCGATCTCTGAATGTACTTCCTCATCAGTCCATCGAGGAACATGCAGCAGTATGTCTGCAATTTTCAACACAAGTAGTTCAAGCTCTAATGTACAGTGCTGCATCTTTATTGGCACTTAACCTCCTTTGTCAGCTCTACTGTGTTTACAAAAGCTATAATTATAGGTGCAGAAGTCTGCAGTTTGTAAGGTTTTTTTAAAACTTTGTCTTACTGTTTGTTCATGTGCAAGACATGGAAGAACCAGTTGGCAGCAACTTTGGTGGTTGACATTAGTGCTACTAGTTGACAATCTTTTAGTTTTATTAAGCAGCTTAACTCTTTTTTTTGAATAGCTTGTGATTGTGAATTCGCATCAGGGAAGTTAGATCCTTGCAATGGCAACTTGCCCCATTGAGAAACCTGGTGTTTCAATTAATATACCAATTATGTTGTCTTCTGTGTCCCAACCCCAGGTAGACAAGATGTTTGGTACTATCACAGCATTAGTTTGGATTTGTATTCTGGCCCCAGATCTGCTCTTAATAACTGGAGAGGCTATTAATGTGTTAATAATTTCTATAAGTGTGTGATACTGCAATGTTACTAACTCTTCCTATTCATGCATCCTAAGCTCTAGCCAGGCAGGGCAAGAAGGCAGGCCCTCAAGCCTACTTCAGCTGAGACAAGAATCAACCTTGTGCTGTTGTTGTTATTCTGAATGACACGCTATCCATGTAGCCAACTATGCTAACTGGCTCCCCTGGTAAACCTTAACTCCTAAAATACCATCAACATAGAGGCTCATGCTCTCTAGAAACAGACCACTCCACGCTATAATGTGGGACTACCAGCATTAGTCAAAATTATCATGAAATCCTTCCAGTTCATGGTGAATCAGTGTAAACTTGTGCCATACTCTGTGCAATTAGTGCCACCACACAGCTCCTGACAGTCTCATATCTCAGTTTCCCTCTTGGACTTATTTTCATTTATGCATTTAATGTCTTTTATTCTACTTGTTTGGTATTCCTTCACAAGATATCAGTTAATCACTCCATTTGGTGAATCAGCCACCAGTTAGCCATTCTGAGACACCTGACTTCTCAGCCACTTTTGGACCCCCAACATTTGTGAATTTGCATAATGTTTAGTTTATTTATAAATCTGACATAAAGTCTTGATTTCTTAATTAAGTAATCATCTAAAACAACCTCCAGAAAACATTAATTCATGTTGTTTGTTAAAAGCCATTAAATTCTGTCCCTCTATCACAGTTTCCATCTGTCTTTCCTCTCTATTGTCTTGTTCCCTGTAATTATAGTGGGAAGCTTTTTATATTGTTTGAAATGCATGCTCCTGAGACAAGGGCAAAAGCAACACAAATTACTCGTTTTACTGGATTATAATCAGCATTGTACATCAGATCTAGTTGTGAAAATGTAGTAAATGGCTTACTACTAAGTGAAGATACCAGGCTCGCTTTCAATATTCTTTCACAAGCCTATAATGGTTCATGAATACAAAATGTAATTCAAATACCTTCAGAATTAGCTACGGGATCACCCGCTTCTTTATGACTTAGGCTACAATTAAATATAAAGTTATGCTTGATGTTATAAGCCTGAATGAACTCATCACTGTGTTAGCACACCTTTCTCTCTTAATTCGAGTGCACAAGGATGCTGCTTCTAATTTTTGGCAGCCTCCTACTTGCACTGTCACTTGCTTTGCTTGTTTGATATTGCATTAGTACCATCGCTCCCTTTCTTTGTCCTTATCCCCACACAGATTCTTTTCCTCCTCCTTCGGCAATTATGCATTTCAATCTCAAGACATTGCTGGCTTTCCTCCACAGCTGAGATGATTCTAACTCTTCTCTTTGAGTTTGTGTGTACATATAATAAATAAGTGCAAATTAACCTCATTATTTGTATTCAGTTTCCAAATGTAGCCCATCCACAGCCCTTGTTTTTTCACAGAGACAGGCATCAAGTCATTTCTGGGAAAATTTATTTTCTATTCATTGTTTTCTGTTGGGTTAGACAGGGTGGTGGACTATATAAGTGGTAAGGGGTAAAAGGTGTCCCATTTTTAATTTGTAGTTTACCAAAACCCATATCAGAATAAGATAGCTTTTTTTTTACAGTGCAGTTGTCAGTTTAACGCTTGGTTTGGGTCACCAGCCAGGCTTGCTCATGGCAGTAAATTAATGATCTTTAAAACTGAAAGACTGACATAGCATTTTAAAAACATCAGATTGTAATGTTTCTTCATACTCGTTGAGGTTACCTGTAAGTTGTTTATAGAAAATAATTGGGCAGTTCATAAATTTGCCCCTACTAATTACAGGAAATGCAGAGGATTTGAGAATTTGGGCATCAAGGGAAGGCGGTGGCATAGGTGGTATTGTCACTGGACTGGTATTCTAGAGACCCAGGATAATGCTCTGGCGACCTGGGTTCAAATCCCACCACGCCAGATGGTGAAATTTGAATTCAATAAAAATCTGGAATTAAAAGACTGATGATGACCATGAAACCATTGCCGATTGTTGTAAAATCCATCTAGTTCACTAATATCCTTTAGGGAAGGAAACCTGCTACCCTTACCTGGTCTGGCCTACATGTGATTCCAGATCCACAGCAATGTGGTTGACTCTTAAATGGCCTCTGGACAAGGGCAGTTAGGGATGGGCTGTAAATGCGGGCTTAACTAGCAATGCCCCCATCTCATGAACAAATGAAAAAACCCAAGCCAGATGGGGCTTTACCAGAGCCAACCGCATAATTCAATAGCCTTAGTTCATCAGGTAACTAGATACAGGTGATGAAAATCTGGGAAGGAAAATTTCATAGTCAGAAGAGGTGCACAAAACTATGCTGCCATTCTCTGCTCACATTCTGTTACACCTGCAGCAGATATTGTTTTCCAAAATACTATAAATAAGGACACAATTACTAACTCCCCTGGGTAGAGCGAGCCCTCTGTTGTTATAAAATACAGACTCGACATCTCATCTACTGTTATGCTTGGCTATGAACTTCATGTAGTCTAATGGACAAGAGATTCATTTTCCCTATAAATATAAAGTTGTATCACTGACTAATTGTTGGCTTTATGCTGGAGAACAGTGAAGTTAGTGAAAATGACAAGTAGCAAAGTCAGACTTTACACATTGTGGAGAATTTCAATTTCAAAACACCATTACAATGATACACTCAGGATTTTAAGTATCTCATCTAGGGAGCAAACTCACCTGTACCAATATTATAGATAAAAACAAAAAAACTGCGGATGCTGGAAATCCAAAACAAAAACAGAATTACCTGGAAAAACTCAGCAGGTCTGGCAGCATCGGCGGAGAAGATAAGAGTTGACGTTTCGAGTCCTCATGACCCTTCGACAGAACTTGCGTTCGAGTCCAAGAAAGAGTTGAAATATAAGCTGGTTTAAGGTGTGTGTGTGGGGGGCGGAGAGATAGAGAGACAAAGAGGTGGAGGGGGGTGGGTGGGGGGATGTGGTTGTAGGGACAAACAAGCAGTGATAGAAGCAGATCATCAAAAGATGTCAACGACAATAGTACAATAGAACACATAGGTGTTAAAATTAAAGTTGGTGATATTATCTAAACGAATGTGCTAATTAAGAATGGATGGTAGGGCACTCAAGGTATAGCTCTAGTGGGTTTTTTTTTATATAATGGAAATAGGTGGGAAAAGGAAAATGTTTATAATTTATTGGGAAAAAAAGGGGAAGGGGGAAACAGAAAGGGGGTGGGGATGGGGGAGGGAGCTTACGACCTAAAGTTGTTGAATTCAATATTCAGTCCAGAAGGCTGTAAAGTCCCTAGTCGGAAGCACATTCGTTTAGATAATATCACCAACCTTTAATTTTAACACCTATGTGTTCTATTGTACTATTGTCGTTGACATCTTTTGATGATCTGCTTCTATCACTGCTTGTTTGTCCCTACAACCACACCCCCCCACCCCCCCCTCCACCTCTTTGTCTCTCTATCTCTCCGCCCCCCACACACACACCTTAAACCAGCTTATATTTCAACTCTTTCTTGGACTCGAACGCAAGTTCTGTCGAAGGGTCATGAGGACTCGAAACGTCAACTCTTTTCTTCTCCGCCGATGCTGCCAGACCTGCTGAGTTTTTCCAGGTAATTCTGTTTTTATTTTGTACCAATATTACCTTCGTTCACATTCCACTCAGTAAATGTATCTGTGCCACACTCCTGTATCAGTGTAGAAAATAAACACCAGAAGAGACTAGTTGGACTGAATGAATGACGAGCTTCTGAGCTGTAAATTCTATAAATTATGCACTGGCTTGCCTTGATGGTTCAAGCAGGAAGACCAGCACACCATGGGGGATTATTTGAGTTGCTTCATTCAGCTTTGATCCATTATCAAAGTCACAACTGCAATTTCTGTCCATAGCAACTCTGGTTGGCAACACAATACAGTTGACAACAGCTTAAAAACCTCATCTGTTTATACTTAAAACAATGCTGTTACTTTTCTTAGTTGTTCACCAGTTAAATGGCATATCAGATTTATGATTATATATGGTATGATCCTGGGCGTGTCTAACAAATCATCTTAATTAACCCCCTACAAACAACATTGGGTATGCATTGATTTTGTGTATATCTAGGGACTAAGCAAACTGCTATATGCAACAAATAAAAATCTCCTGTGCCCAATCTGTGGTGTTGCCTGTCAAGCTAGCTTTTGCAGTGAAGGTTTATTTAAGCAGCATGTGCTTTGTGTGCTGACATTGCTGACCTCCACTCTGCTCTCAAGTGCTCCGCTTTGTCAGGAATGAAGGGCAATAGCTAAATGTCAGTATATGTGATCACATAAAGCATTTCCAAAATCAACTACCATCACAACAACTTGAATAGTTTTATAAACGAGTGCTAGCAACATAATTTAAAGAAGAAAACCTTGGCTTTTTTAACTTCTACACAAAAATAGACATGTCTGACCAACCACTGAGCGCTGAAGCATGAAAGGTTTGCTCAAAATAATATGAAGTATATAGATTTTATCCTCTTGCATTCAGCCATATATTTGCTATCACAGCTACAGCACTATAATTAATCCTATTATAAAATTTGTAATTAATTAGAAAAAAAATCAGCGTGGCTTTTCTGATATAAAAAGCCTATAATACATAGCTCTGACAGTTACCAAATTGTATGCTGCTGTTAATTAACAGTATCCCTACAGATGAGCTACCCTTTGAAAGTAATTAACTACAAGTGTTGTTCATCTAATAAATGATTAATAACATCTTCTGGAATCTGTCATTGCATCAACAATTCCTCTTAGATTTCATAGAGCAAAATACAAAATACAACACCTTACAACATGTGAAATGCCTCTGCCAAGTAAACCTGAGAGCAGCCTTTCCTTTTTTCCCATGTACCACAAGCCACCCCTAAAAGAATAACAGTGGAACAGGTGCTGCCCTTTCACTGAGCCTCTATTCACATTTACAATAAATGTCATATGAAGTGATATGTGCACCATTTTGGAATTGCGCTCTACTATTAGCATTTCAATGCGGACAGCTAAACAGGTACTCAGGCACAATACTGCTGGAACCCTGACCACTGACGGCAGAGAAATAGAAAAAGGAACGTTTTTGCTTAGCAACAAGAAACTGAACCTTGATTCACATTTCCCTTCATCTTGATTCACAAATCTGCCCCCCACCATCTACACCCCAACTGTTCAGTTATTTTTCCCTGTCCAACCACACAACATTCACAGGCTAATGAAAGATGGGTAAATAATTTGCTTAAAGTTCTACAATAACTTTACCGTTCTATTGTTGCAGTATTGTGCAGTCATTAGTTTCTGCCAGTAACAGAAACCAATATTACAATAAATAAATTATTCCTTTTTAATCATTGGTTTGGTATTTGTGACGAGTTTCGAGGCAAGCAACATTTCCACCAATACAGTATCTCATCCCAGACATTCTGGCACATCTGGTGTGCTGTTCCATTCATGCCTCCATAAAGCCAGGCAACAAGTCACCTTGTCTGTATATGGTACACTGAGAAAAATATTGTTGTAAAAACTAGCTCTCCTATATTTGGAGGCAAAATTGTGAGGTTTCTAACAATTTTTGAAATAAAAATAAATGGTTTTTATCAAAACATAAGTAAAAAAATAATTCTCATAATACAGTCATCCTTAAAAGGGACTCTTAAATTGTTACACTAGGATAGTGACTTGCCACCTGGCTTCATTGTTTAAGGTGCACTGGAACTGCTGAGAACCACTCTGCTTCCAGCAGCATTTTCTCACATTGGCCTGTAGTTGTTCCATTGGATACTCAATATTAACCTTGGCATAGGAACTACTGTAGAATGACATGCTTGGTGTTAACATTGTTCTGCACAGACCAATACTCAGTTCCTTTGCATTTCTGAACAAAACATACTGCGATGGATAATACAGATCTTTCTATAAATGGACAGGCCCCGCAGAATGTGAATACCTGCTTCCTTTGAGCAGTGGAATTGCACCGGCATCACATTGCATTTATATAGCATTGTTAGTGTAGAAAATTATCCCAATGTGCCTTTCAGAGTGCTCAATACGAAGCTCAATATGATTAGTATAGCTATATTTAAAGGAAAGATAGATAAGCACAGAGGGACAAAGGAATGGTGGATAAATTAATAGAGTTAGATAAAAAGGGGTTGGACATAGTGTATGTGGAGCATGAATGCCAACATAGACTAGTTGGGCTTGAGTGGCACCTTTATGTGCTGTAAATTCTATGCAAGAGGCAGTCATATGGGGGCAGCTTCCACTTGATGCTTAAAGCAGTCTGTTCTACCTCTTCAAACATCAATGCCTCTGCCTCTGTAATGTCAGCCTGTTTGTCAGACATCCTGTCCACAATGAACTTTAATTTCCTCCAGTTAAACACTGTGAAAGCCAAAGCCATTGTCTTCAGCACCTTACACAAACTCTGTACCCTTACCACTGATTCCATTACCTTGCCTCTGTCTTAGGTTGAACCAGTTGTGGCAAACTCAGCATCACATTTGACCTTGAGCTGAGCTGTTGACTTCTTAACCTCTCCAAACACTGCCTACATCTACCTCCGTAACATTGCTTGGCTCTGTTCTCAGCCCATCTACTGCTAAAACTGACTTCTGTGCCTTTTCCAACTTGAAACTTGACTATTCCATTGATCATCTGGCTGGTCTCTTATCCTGCGTGCACTGTGAATGTCAGCTCAGCCAAAGCTAACCCTAACTACCCATCACCTTTCCCCTTGCTGACCTACATTGCTTCTAGACCCCAATGCCACAAATTTTAAAATTCTCATTCCCCCTGCTTTGATCCCTTCACATGGCTCTCCTTATCTCTCTCATCTCCTTCAGTCGTCCCATCCCTGCAGCTCTGCTCTAACTCTTTCCTATTGTGCAATCTTCCTCCCTTCGCCCCACCAATGGTGGCTGTGCCTTGAGCTGTCTAGGTCTTGAGCTTTAGAACGCTTTCCCTAAACCCCACCACTTCTCCAGCACCCTGTCTTCCTTTACCATCCTCCTTAAAACCCAGCTTTTTGACCAAGCTTTTGGTAACCATTCCCTTTCCTTTATCTCCTTTTGTGGCTCGACATCCATTTTTGTCTGATAATAGTATACCTCTGTAGAGCACTCAGGAACACATTCCTGTTGTTGAACTGGGAACTCGCATTCTCCCATTTCCTGCTAACAATGTTTTCAACAGCAGATACAAGTACACAGGAGCAGAAATAAAAGCAGAAAACATTTTTTAAAAATTGGCCATTCAGCAGTTGTAAAAAGAAATGACATGCTATTGATATTTTACATGCGTAAATCCACACAGAATATCTGCAATTCTCTTTATATAGTACAATATCGGCAATCCTGTGTGAAAGTTTGAACTCAAAATAATTTGCTCCCAAAGATACTGATGAACGGTTTGAATTTCAGAAATCTAAACAAAAAAAACCCCAGAAATGTAAAAGTGATCTGTCAACATCAGAAACAGAAAGGCAAGTTATAACCATTTTATCTGGGGATGGTTTGCAAATCGCTTGTTCAGAAAATTGCATGTTTATTAATTGCAGCATTTGTTGCATTAGATTGTGTTAAGTGCAGTCACACGGTACAGATTTAGCTCGAAATCATGGCCTGAATTTTACCCTCAGCGTGCGGACATGCCCCCGACACGCCAGAACATAATATGACGCGTGATGATGTCAGGCGTGCATTGTGAGGTCATCACGCACTCATCCGATATTTCATTCGGCAGGCAAGCGCCAGATTCAGCTGCGCGTCCGCCGATAATTGAAAGGCCTATTAAGGCCATTAAGGACCTAATTAACTTGAAATTTATGCTGCCCTAACGGTTGGCAGGCAGGCGAAAAGGCCTACTGGCCTTTATACTTTTTAGAAAACCTCGTCCATGAGCGGGATGAGATTTCCTAAAGCTAATACTAATTAAATAAACCCTTATTTTGACATTAAAAATATGCACCATCTCATGTGACACAGTCACATGATGAGGGGACATGTTTCATTCAATTTTTACTATATCTATTAATTTTTTTAAAAAGTGCTTCAATCTCTCTGAGGTGGCTCTGTGCCTCAGGGAGATTGAGGCACTCTTTTGCACGCTTGCATGAACTGCGCATGAGGCCTGTGTCTCCCTCCCCCCCCCCCCCACCCAACCTGCACAGGCAGCGCTGAGCGCTGCAGCTCGTGTTCCACGCTGGGCGGGCCTTAATTGGCCCACCCGCGTGAAATCACGGTGTGGAGCCGATTGCGGGTGACAGGCGGCTCCCTGACTGCTCCCGCCCAGCCCCCCTGAAAAGGGCAAAATTCTGGCCCATAGGTAGGACCTGACTGGATACCAGAGAGAATGGGAGCGAAACCTCCTGTTAAATTTATTCTAGCTGATTTCAGAGTCATTTTGAGCCTTGACAACCAGTTTGTAATTTGTTGCCATCCTCCTCAATTGACCAACCTCCGCCCACACCCCCCTCAAAATTTGGTGCCATCTGTGAATTTAGTAATTGTGATTTTGATTCCAAAATCCAAATCGTTAATGTAAATTGTGAACAGCAGTGACCCCAGCACTGATCCCTGTGGAACACCATTTCCCACATTCTGCCACTCTGCATATCTACCCTTTACTCCCATTCTCTGCTTTCTGTCTTGAAGCCAGCTAGCAATCCATTCTGCCGCTTGCCTCCTGACTCCGGATTCTCTGACATTATTCATTGCTCTCTTCTCTAACCTACTGAATAGGATTTGTGTAACAGTGAAGTAAGATCCCTATCTTCTCATTTAAGAGATGGCCCTCAACTATTGCAAGTATCAGTCCTTTAAAATATAGCAGCATGTTTGCATATTTTGTCTGGAATTTGACTTCAGCTTCGCAACAGCTTAAATTATAACAGACACTTAATTTACTGTATCAAGAAGCTCATTTGTTCTCCTGTTCAATTTTTGTAAACTATAAAATAATTTCATCGTATAATAAAAGACCACAAGCCACATATTCCACCGTTCAGAAATGTTTGGACAGACACATTAACAGCGTGTGACTGACTGACTGCAGACAGTTCTGTCAGACTGACTCGACACAATGCCGTCTGTTTCAACACAACACAAGTAACAGGAATTGACTTCTGCTGTGGATGAACTTCCTTATGTGTGCGTTCACATAAACTTTTTCCTTCCTGCAAAAAGCTATGTTAGTTAGTACACCTCACCTTCATTGTATGCTAAAATTGCTTTGTATTTCCTTTGGACTAGGAGGGCATAAAAGAGATGAGTGCATTAGTTCATGAGTTGAAGACATGTGACATGCAATTATGTGCTGCAAGGTAAATTGAAGATTTTGAAACTCGTTCCATTTCAATGACCTTATCCACAGAGCATATGTATCATTTCATGTGGCAATCTTGGTTTTTATCATTCAGTGGCACAGCATATTAATACTTGAACATCCTGTGCCAGCTAACCCACAAACCAATTTATATTTGATTGGTTTAAAGTCATTTCTTTGTCCACAATTTTTGCTCCATCTGCATTTGACTGTATCTTTCCAAGAGTTTTCAGCAGCTTGACTATGGGAAATTTAACATATTTTCATGTGCAGAAATTTACAATCTCCATTCACTTTTAAATCTGCCCTGCAAAATGATAATGACCCAAATTGATAAATCCATTGTTTATGTTGGGTATTTCTGAGGGGCACCACTCTGCATCAAGGGTGAGGCAAGGTAAGGAGCCAGGCCCTAATGAGTTTCCACAGGCAGTACAGGGACTGAATGGTGCTGTTGACATTATTCTGCACCACACTGTAACCATCTAGCCAGCTGAGCTAACCGTTAAAAAATTTTATTTTAGAAATGTAATTGCAGATTATATCAGCACAATTTTTCCATTAATAATGCACTTCAGTAACTGCGACTATGCTTTTATTCCAGTAGAGATGGGATTTTTTTTCAGTCAATAATAGCTCGAACAAAATTACAGCATATAAAGCTCACAGTTACGAATCTCATCTGTTAATACCAGTTCATTTATAAGTATTCAAAGAAACTCTGGGAATTGCAAACATAATCAGTAATCTTACTGATAAAGCATTTTTCTTCCAGCTTGGTTGAAGAAGTCAAGTTGAACACAATCAAACTGGAGGATCAGCCGTTATAGCTCCAAGACTCCGGAATTTCAAAAATGTATTTAAAAGCATGCCCAGAAATAAAATTTACAGAATGCCCCTCTTTTCATTTATTTTAAAGTTATAGAGCCCTTTGATTAAGGTCTCAGTTTCCACACCACATACTTTATGCATTCACATTGCTGACCTGTGTGTTTTTTGTTCTTGGGTCTGAGTTCTGTGATCCAAAACTCCCCTACCCAGACCTTAACTTGCAACAAAGCCATTCACCCATTGTACCTGTGCTCAGTGTCCTACACTGGCTCCCAGTCCAGCAAAGTTTAGAATTTAAGATTCTTGCCTCAGCCTATCTCTGTAACCTGCTCCAGCATACAACTCTCTAAGAATGCTGTGTATCCCCAATTCTTGCCTCTTTTGCATACTTGATTTCCTTTGTCCCACCATTGTCACTGTGCCTTTAGTCATCCAGGTGCCAAGCACTGGAATTCCCTTCCCTAAACCTCTCTGTCTCTCTCTCTCTCCCTCCGGCTTTTAGATGCTCCTTAAAACTTACCTCTTCTCCCAATCTTTTGCTCACTTGTCTTAAAACTTCCATATGTTACTCGGTGTTAGATTTAACTTGATGATACTCCTGCAAAGCAGCTTGAGCCGCTTTACTACATTGAAGGCATTTTATAAATGCAAAGTTATCGCTATTATTGATAGTAACCAAGTGAGTGCAAAGTAGACGTCAGTGCTGTCATAATTCGTATTCCCAGATTTGGAGGTAGATGATCCTTTTTGCAATCACTGTGCTCAATTCATTTTATGAATATATATTTATTTTCCTAATTGCTGCTTGCATATGTATTTCCAGTGGTTCATTGTGGAAATCAGTAACATATACTGTAAGACAATTGTTTTGCAATTTAGTTGATTTAGTGATGTGGTGCCTGTGACATAACCACTCAGCTCCTGACCTCATTACAGCCTTGGTACGAACTTGGCAAAAGGAGCTGAACAGTGATTGCCCTTGACACCAAGGCAGCATTTGATGGAGCCCTGGCAAAACTGAAGTCAGTGGAAATCAGGGGGAAAACTCTCCACTGGTTGGAGTCATACCCAGCACAAAGAAAGATAATTGTGATTGCTGTAGGCCAAACATCTCAACCCCAAGGTGTTGTAGCAGGACTTCATCAGGTTAGTGACCTAGGCCCAATTATTTGCAGCTGCTTCATCAATGACCTTCCCTCCATCGTAAGGTCAGGAGTGAGAATGTTCGCTGATGATTGCACAATATCCAGTACCACTCACAACTCCTCAGATACCTGAAGCAGTCCATTTCCAAATGCAGCAACACCTGGACAACATTCAGGCTTGGGATGATGTGGCAAGTAAAGTTTGTGCCACACAAGTGCCAGGCAATGATCATCTCCAACAAGAGAGAATCTAACCATCTCCCCTTGACATTCAATAGCCTTACCATTGCTGAATCCAGGGTTACCATTGATCAGAAATTGAACTCAACTAGCTATGGCACCGTGGCTACAAGAGCAGTTCAGAGGCTGCAATTCTGGGGTGAGTAACTCACCTTCTCAATCCCCAAAGCCTGTCCACAAGGCACAGTTCAGGAGTATGATATAATACTGTCCACTTTCTTGGATGAGCACAGCTCCAACAGCATCAAGCTCGATACCATTCAGGACAAAGCAGCCCGCTTGATCAGCACTTCATCCACCAACTTAAACATTCACTTCCTCCTTCACTACCACACATTATTAGCAGTGTTTACTCTATAAAAGATGCACAGCAGCAACTCACCAAGGTTTCTTTAACAGCATCATCCAAACTCGCGAACCCTACCACCTGGAAGGACAAGGGCAGCAGACACATGGGAACACCTCCACCTGCAAGTTCCTTTCCAAGCCACACACCATCCTGACTTGGAACTATATTGCTGTTCCTTCACTGTTGCGGGATCAAAACTCTGGAACTTGCGTTCTAGTACCACTGGGGATGTACCTGGACTAGATGGACTGCAGCGGTTCAAGAAGGCAGCTCACCACCACCTTCTCAAGGGCAGTTAGGGACGGGTAACAAATGCTGGCCTTGTCAGTGACACCTACATCCCATGTAAGAATAAACAAAAAAATTACAATCATGTATGACCAAACGTCTGTCAGCCTCTTTCTCTCCCTCTCTGAGTAGGTTGTTCATTCTCTGCCTCTTTCTAGACCATAATGTACACAGTTAGGTTACTCAGTGAAAATTTCAGAGAAAGATAAAATGGCTGCCCCACAGCACTTCATTTCTCATTCAGCACTATAACATAATTTGTTCTTTTAGAGTCTGTGCTGCTGCTTTCTATAGATGTTTTCAATTATTAAACAAAGTGCAATTTTATTTGCTCATGGGATGTGGATGTCGCTGCATTTATTTCCCATCCTTAACTGCCCTTGAGAAGATGGTGGTGAGCCACTTTCTTGAATGGCTGAATAGCCTTGTGCTGTTTGGATGGGATTTTTGAAGGAATGGCAATATATTTCCAAGTCAGGATTCTGTGTGACTTGGAAGGGACCTTGGAGGTGGTGGAGTTCCTGTGTAGCTGCTGCACTTTTCCTTCTAGGTGGTAGAGGTCACAGGTTTGGGAGATGCTGATCAAAAAAAAATCATTGCTAGTTGCTGCAGTGTATCCTGTGGATGGCGAATGGGACGACAATCAAGCAAGTTGTTTTGTCCTGGATGGTGTTGAGCTTTGTGTGTTGTTGGACCTGTGCTGATCCAGGCAAGTGGAGGATATTCCATCACAGTCCTAACATGATACTGACGGTGGATAGGTTTTGGGGGAGTTGGGAGATGAGATACTCATTACAGGATATCCAGCCTCTAGCTTGCTCCTGTTACCATATTATTTATGTGGCTGGTTCAGTTAAGCTTCTAGTCATTGGTGCCCCATTCCACGCCCACCTCCCACTGGACCAGGATATTGGGACAAGATTCGATAATGGTAATGCCATTGAATGTCAAGGGAAGGTGGTTAGACTTTCTTTTGTTGGAGATGGTCATTGTCTGGCACCTGTGTGACAAAATTAGAGCTCATGGGAGTTTGTAGTAATACATTAGCATGGAGTGAGGATTGGTTAGTTTTTCGTAGTGGTTTTGACAAAACGGAGTGTCTTACCTGACCATGTCAGAGGGCAGTTAAAAGTCAACCTTAGTCACATATAGGCCATACCAGGTAAGGGCAGCAGACATTAGTGAACCAGATCTGTTTTTATGATAATTAGGAAGTTATATTGTCACTATTATTAGTATTAACTTTTTATTCCATTATGTTATTTGATTAAATAGCAAACTTAATTCATTTAGGCTCTCCAGCTGTCATGATGGCATTTGAACTCATGCCTCTGGATCATTAGTCTGGACCTCTGGACTACTAGCTCAGTAACAAAACAGTTATACTGTAAACCTTATTGATAAAATAATCCAGTAGGTGAGTTTCTAATTCACCTTGCCATCAACCCATACAATACCACCTGAAGTTTAAATCATGACCAGTGTTTTCTGATGCCTGATTTTGTGATCTAATACCCTTATAAAGTTGGTGATTTTTGCTTCTCAAGGTCCTTGCTTCTATCTGCAAATCTTCCTTTAATTATTTACCAGAGTTGCAATGGCAGCCCCACCACTTCTAATAGCTCCCACTTTTTCAAAAAAATGTGCAAATAATTACTTCAATCACAAAATTTAGACCTGAATATTCTTCTTTAACAGAATGTTATTTTTGACTAGCGATTACAATTTGAAGTTGAGATGGATTGATCTTCAGTAGGTGGTGACCTACTGTTTTCTTTTATTTTTGGGTACTGTTGTATGCTGGGCACAGTTGTGTTTGCAGCCTTCTGGTAATGCACCCAAGTTTAATTGTGAGAGCTTGGACTGTATGTTTTATTCCATGACAACGGGCACTGCAACAGAGCCTGACACTGCTCTTACCTGATGTCCAGACACATGCAGTCATCTCTGCTGGAAAGTATGTTGGTTAATTTGAAATCCTGTTGATTTTTATGCTCCCCATCAGAATGCTGACTCCAATTATACTGCATTCACTGCAGACCTAATTTCGATTGGAAAACTCAACATAAGCAACAACTTTCATTTCTATAGTACATTTAACATCTATGAAACACAAGGCACATAAGGAGATGTTAAGGCACTTGGTCAAACAGGTAGGTTTCAAGGTGTGTCATAAAAGATTCAAACTGAGAGAGGTTTATGGAAGGAATTCCAGAATTTGGGTATGAAACATCTGAAGGCACACCAGTAGTGGACTGATTAAAATCGGGGATGCACAAGAGGCCAGAATTGGAGGAGCATGGAGATCTTGGAGGTTTATAGGGCTGGAGAAGATTACAGAGGTAATGAGGCGCTAGGCCATGAAGTGATTTGAAAATAATTGCTGAAATTTTTAAAAACAAGGCATTGCCAGACTGCTAGTCACACGGTAGTGTATTTACTCCTTGAACCATTGGGCTAAATTGTCACAAGTCCTCATCATTGAACAAAAACCTGATTAGGCCATCTATCCCATCAACCCTGTGGATCAATTTGTTAGCAATGTATCTCAAACTTTTTTGCAGTCCCCTAACCTTTCTCCATATTTGTTAATTCTCTTACATCCCAAGTCTGTACCTATCTAACTTTTAAACTCCTCAATTAATTCTGCATCTGTCTTCCACTGAGACAACACACCACATTCACAAGCTGCCCCGAGTGCTCTCGCAATACCTCGCAATGGTGCAAAGCTGTGTTTACAGGCTATAAACAAGGTTTTCAAAACCAAAGGGAGCACACTGCCCTCCTGAAGATTAAGGGTGTTTATTGCCATGATGAAACAGAATTTTACCTGGGCAAGAGATGAGCCTATGTCTACAAAGCAAAGAACAACACTGTCACTCCTGGTGGTAAACCAAACAAGACCCGTGTCATTTGGGGCAAAGTGACCCGTGCTCATCGAAACAGTGGCATGGTGCATGCCAAGTTCAGCAGTAACCTGCCTGCTAAGGCTATTGGGCACAGGATTTGTGTGATGCTGTACCCATCAAGAATTTAAAATGCTACTCTACAAAAATTGACAATAAATAGTAAAGTCATCTAAAAAAGGCATTTCAGGAACATATTTCTAGATTTGCTTTTAACTGGCAATTCTAATGTTATGATTAAGACCAATAATAACACCATGGCAGGGAGAAGATGGAAGTACTTTTCTATTTTACTAAACTTTTTTCAGTCTTTCTAGCTTTCTTGCATTTTTTTTGCAAAGTTATTATTAATGCTTGTAGATGAGCAGATTTAGTAGAGAAATGGTGGAGGCTTTATGTTGGAAGTATTTCTCTTTATGCATTTTCTCCGCAGAGATTATTGCTTCCTTTGTAAAAAAAAGGACCTGCCACAGCTGATTACCACTCAGTGAGTCAAAGAAAAACTGCAATAGTCTCTGTGGAATTTAAAGGGGAGTATCATTGTCTGTCATTGTTTATAAACTGAGGCACCACATTTGGTACACTGTCCATACCCTCGTGTTCTGAGAGGAAAAGAAATCCTGGGAATGGTTTAAGTACAATGTAAAACCACAATGGACCCATTAATGTCCGGAATAGAAGTTAGCGTCGCTTCCTTAATCTGTTTTTTTTTTTCTTTGACTTGGTCACTCAGATGAGATTGAAGTGAAAGATGCAGAGCACAGGCCAGACAGTTTTAGAGTGAGGGAAGGATAATCAATAGACGAGGCACTCCCACACATTTCCGAATGACTGAACACAGATTAATATTGGTAGAGTGCTTAAAGGAGGTCACTTGCCTGCGATCTTAAGTCAGGAAGTAGTGTGTGGTGTAAGGAAGGTGAAGTAGAGGAAGAGTGGTGATTTAACAAAAAAAAAGGGTTGTAGCATTACTGAAACAGGAGTAGAAAAACTGGGCGACAGCTAATGTAGACAACATACTGATCCAACAGAGAGGGTGAAGTAATTGAGCTGCTTCATCTGTTTACCCAGCTTGTGATAGCTGCAGATACCAGTGAAGTTTTAATTAAGAGCAATTGCTGTCTAATTTGGTGTCTGTAATTGGTATAAACAGGTTGTAACCCTTATGCCAGCAATTGTTAACTTTCTGGCTATAATTCAGTAGCCTCGAAGGCATTCTAAATGTAAAAACATCCCAGAGAAATGCATATTCATATGGATTCCGATGTGATTTTAAAAAAGAAACTAACTGAAAATGCATTTTAAGAAGAAAATTCTATCATTTTCCTGTCAGTATAATAGAGTCAGCTCCCAGTGGATGGTGGGGGATTTTTTTGCGGTGTTGTTACTTGGCACTGCAATATATCTGTAGACTGAGAGACAGCATTGTAATAACTGAGGACTGGCTGAGACTGGAACCAAATATTAGAGTGTAGGTAGGCCTGTGGAGATCAAGCCAAAAATTGCTCTAGTTATTGAAAAAAATACCCAAATAAATTTGTTTAGCCATTATATTTACATTAATAAGCACATATGTGAATCTTTGAGCATGTGTGCGTATTTATATTCATGCATGTGTGTGTGATCTATGTCTTTGTAGGTATGTGTTCATGCATATTATGTATGTAATGTTTTAAGCATTTATTTATGTGTGTGTTTTAAAAGTCCCAATGGAGCAAAGGGAACATGCTTTTTGGTTTTAGGTTTTTGCCATACTCAAAACAATGTTACTTTGAGAAGAAAGTATAGTGAGGATAAACAATGAGCGAGAGCTGGCAGAAAAATAACTAATACCAAGATTCGTCAATCAGAAGAGCCTGCAAGATACTTGGTCCTTGTAATGTCAGTAATTGCTGTTTAAAGGCATTATGCTATACTTTGTATTTTGGGAAGGATACAAAACATTTATTCACCTCAAATAATGATCCATACTGTTTGTTGGCATTTATAGCATTTTAACATAGCTTATTATATTTTGTAGAATTGAATGGGAGGTTCAAAGAATGGAGAGGGGATCTGCACTATGTTGCACATCTCCAAATGCCTTCTAAAGAGTACCCTTGGAATTGAAGGGGGGAAGACAATACAGTACAGGAGTTAGGAAAGTAATGGTATACGTCTGAGAGGGAGGAACATTGATTGCATTTTGGAGAAGGGGGTGACTTAAAATGGGATTTACAATATTAACATGGGGAATATCAATGAAGGAAACTAGTTAAGTACATGAGAGAGAATAGAAGGGTATGTTAATATGATGTGATGAATTAAGGTGGTAGCAGGCTTTTGTGAAGCATAAACAGTGGTAAAGACCTATTGGGCTAAATGGCCCGTATCTGTGCTGTAGAACTCTATGTATAAATCACCATTGTGCATCCTTTTCTTCTGTTTCCAGTTTTTAGCCATCCATATTAGCTCATTATGTCTGAATACCCGAGGCACATAAGAAACGAGATATCTGTGATTCCTGTCGGAGTGCTGTTAATCATGAATTCACTTCTCCTAGGTAGTGCTTCATCTAGTTTCATTACTGGGCTGGTGAGCTGCTCTGCCTCTTAGGAATTCTTAGATTGTCTTCCTCCACTTCTTCACATTGAATTTCCACAGTCACTTATGTCAAGAAAATCAACAGCTACAGAATGCTCCTGATGCCTAGATGAGGATGTTAATTAGTTGCACATAGGATGATTAAAAAATGTACAAGTACTGTTTTGGGCTCATTTTATGCTCTTACGACTAACCAGCTCTGAACTGCCATACCTGTACTTTATCCAGATGACTGCACATCACTAAGCACTGATAATATCCACAGCTTTAAAGAAACCTCCACTGTTTACTGTGTTACTGTGCAAGGATGATGCTCCTCAGCTGAGATCCAATGTTTCAGCACCTTCACACCTAAGCAAGATCTATCCAGTTTTCAAAATATGCACCTTACCTTAAATTGGTAAATTGTCAAAATAAAGAATTTTTGTCTTTTTAAATCCGATTCTTAAAAAAATTCCTATAACTTACTGCAATATCAGATTCCCTGTATCCCTTTAATTAATTTATACATTAAAAGATGGTAGAATTCTAAGCTAAGTTTAACCAATATTTACTGCCTGGAAAAGCTAGAGGTAATAGCATTAACAATGTTGTGTTTGGGAGCAAATTCTCAATCACAGGATTGTAGTAACATTTAAATATGGCAGAACCTTTCAGTAAGACTTGTGATGGATCCAGAAATTAGATATGTTTGCCCTGAGGTAATGGTGGTCCCTTAAGGTTAAGCTGACCTTTGTTCTGAGGTAGTATTTTAAACTGTGAGTAAATAGTGGTGCCCTGGTAAGGATCTGTAAAAGTAGGCATGCAGTAGCGAGGAGAGTAGTTAATCTCTTTCATTTAACTCTAAGAATGCAGAATTTTATTTGCATTTTAACAAAAAATATATGCATGATACAAATGACTGTAATATTCATTGATTGTATTGAAGCATCATGTGTAAAAGTTGAATCCTATTGCTTCTTTTGTGATGGCCATTTAGAAATGTTTCGTAATGTTCTTTCAGGTTTTTTATGAATGAAGTATATTTTTCAAAAAAAATAATATATGCATGATACTGAGTCCATCAGGAAGGATTTGGACATAGGAGGGGTGATAGTCCCAGGGAGGTCAGAGCCTCTCTATACATGGATGATATTACCATCTTCTGCTCAGATCTGCTATCGGTGCGCCAGAACCCTCAAACAAGACATAGCTCGACTGGTGGTGAGAAGGGCGCCCCTTGTCAGATCCTTCATGCATGCCTGAAGTCTGTGCGCCACTGCATGCTGCCCTCGAAGCGGCTGCAATGAGAAGAGATCATCACACGTGTCCTTTTGGAATGTGCTTTGCAAAGAAAGTCTGGAAAGAAATGCGCGGTTTTTGTCGAGGTTCATCCAGAGTTGCTGCGAGATGCAGGACTCTGTGCTGTACCGACTGTCCCCAGAGACAAATAACAACTCCTGCTGAGAACCATCCACTTGGTGAAAGATGCTCTTTGGACTTCCCTAAAGTTGTTGGTCTTCCAGTACAAAGAATTGTCCATGACTGAGTGTTTCAGGCTGGCACATTCCAAGGTGTAGGACTGTGTGCTGAGAGCTGCACTAAAGCTCGGGGCAGCCACAGCAATGGCGGTATGGGAAAAGGCCACTGTCTATGGCCTTACAGCCATAGTGCACTGAGGGGCTGATAACATTGTAGAAACCCTTAGGCTGTCTGCTTGTCATTCAGTGTATATAGTAAATGCAATTGTATTGAGGCACCCAAGAATGCAACATGCTCTCTGTATTGTCCAATTTGAAATGTTTCAGAATGAACTTTTAGATATTTTCTGAATGCAGTATGTTTTTGGAAAAAATAACATATGCACGATTTTAGCTGCATGATTGTATAAAACTGGAATCTTGATACTTATTCATTAATTGCATCATTACCACATGGTAATGAGGACGTTTTCAATTGTATTAAACAGAGACTTGAACAACTCACCAGTCAAAAGGAAGTGAGATTGAGGCACGCTTTACGCATTTTTAAAAGTTCAGATTGCCTCATGTCAGTAAAGGCTCAGTGCTTACTGTGTCTTTGTCAGTTCCCTCTGGCAAATCTTTCAGTGTTCTTGTCAGCGTAGAGGCTTTTGAAAAGTATGCAGGCTTTCAAACAGATGCCAGCAGGATGGGGTGCGCCATGGATATTTCCATTACTACATTAGCCAATCACCATACACGGTTGGTCATAAATGCAACGGCAGGACACGGATGGATTGTTTGTCAGGGCATCAACTTGTATCAACTTTGTGATGAAAATAGCCAGAATTCACAGGCAATCACATTCTGGCTGGTTTCCCACAAGTATAAGATGTCATCAATTGCACACATATAGCAATCCAAGAAGCACGATGTCAAGCAGGACTTTATTTTATCAACTGCAAGGCATTTTATTCATCAGTGTGCAGCCAAGAAGAGGTTCATGCAGGTGTATACCAGACTTCCTGGGAGCTGTCATGCTGCTTTCGTACTGCGGCAGACCTACATTCCAGACCTTTTTCATTTCAAGAACCAGTCTGTCAGATTGGCTTGTGGGAGTCGAAGGATATATCTCCTTCAAACTTGGCTGATGACACCCGTGAGGAACCCTGTCAATGAGATGCCAGAGTCCCAAAATGAGAGCCACATTACCACAAGGTCAATAAGCAAGCCATTGACATTTTGAAGAAGCCCTATAGCTGCCTAGATAGATTTGGAGATGCCCTTCAACACTTGCTACCGAGTGGTTTCAGAATCATAGTGGTGTATTAACATCTTGCATTATGCAGCAGAGAGGATTACAGGTACAGAGGGCCAATGCACTCAACAAGCATCATCTGAAGAGAATACTGATGGAGAGGATGAGGAGTCTGAAGATCGGGAACATCCACTGAGTGGATTCAGCATGTTTGACATTTATCAGGAAACAAGGATGCAATGATGGGCAAAACATGGTGCTAATCAATAAATCTTATGCAGCATTATTTTAAAAACTGAAACATAGCATCAAATATCCATCTGCATACTGTTGGAGCATTACAATTGCTTTAACCTACGCTGTGTAACGCATCCCATGTGTCTGCCTGCCCTGTCTGCTGAGATACTTTGATCTACAACCTCTGGTTTTCAGAGCCTTTGAGGGCCCTACAAAAGACTGCGCCAACTGTACATGTACAGGGACAGACTTGGCCTCTGGGAGATAAAGTAGCATGTCAGATATTGGCTGACTCGGGGGCAGGTGTGGTGAGAAACTGTGAGAAAAGGGAAATATAAACAAGAAACGTTTGGCAATATTCAGCAGGACAGCAGCATCTGTGGCGGGTAAAATTGAATTACCATTTTGAGTTGATGACCTTTCATTTGAACTTTCATCAGATTTTCCGGATGTTTGTGCATCAACAAGTACGTGCAATTTTCAGATTTGGTTAGGTCATTAAACCTCTTTAAGTGCTACATCCAAAAACAGGGCTTCTCTGCTCACCTCTTCAGCAACTCTTCACCATGCCTTCCTGGTGACAGCAACTTATTTGTTTTTCCCATTGATGGGGAAATGTATGTGTTAGGAAATAGAGATAGTTCCTGTAAGTTATTTTGGTATTTGTAGGTGTTAGGAATGAGTTTTAGCTTCAAAGTTTAAGAAAGATCAAATTGAGTTTTAGTTTCACTTTTAAAAGGCGCCTGCATTTCTAATAAGGAGTTTTACAACTTAAGCTAAGGTAAACGAACAAAGGTAGAAGAATTGCCTAGCAACAGGGGGCCAGAGACGCAGGTCCCTCCCAGATGCAGAAAAGCTAAAGAAATAGCAGTTTTAAGTTTCAGCTTGAAGCCAGGGCCCCAAAGAAACTGGACACTGTGAGAGGGAGCTGCAGACTTTCCAAAAGAACCAAAAGGTCCCAAGGCCAAAGGAGTGAGGCAGAAACAGGGGAAAGTCCAAAGAAGACCTTCTAGTCAAAGGAAGGACAGGAACCTGGAAAAGGTCCTGTTAAGTGAAGTTGAGAGTGAGTGGCAGAGAGAAAGGCCCCAAGCTTCAGATTTAAAGAGAAAAAAGCTTCAGAAAACTGATTAAAAGTGAGAATAGCTTGCAAGAAGCAAGAAGGTCCAAAGAGACAACTGAAGGTCTGTAACTCTTTGCTATGGGCATGTGAAGGAATAGTGGTACTGTTGGCAGTTGAGTTGGTGAGATAGAGTGTGTGGAAGACAGCTTAATGCAAGTACTGACCCAGGGAAAAGGAACACCAGAAAGAGAGTTCGAAACCCTTGCAGAAGGCATCTGAGAGAAAGTGTCAGCTTGGGAAAAGATTCCAGAACAAGTTCCTGGAAAGTGGAGATTGGAAACCCTCATGTGAAGGACGAAGTTCAGTGAGACTGGTTGGCTCACGGTGTAACAAGCATGCGTGGAGAGATCCATAGCATCTGATTGAGCTGACTTCTGTCACTTGGTTTCAGAATGTGGGGTGTCTGACCACAGGGTGTCTATTGATGCATGGACTGTGTATTTACTGTGAACATTGAAGTGTAAAATAGCTTTTGTAACTTGTGTTATCCTTACAAATCTGTATATATCTGTAAAGGTATAGTTGTGGGTGAAGGAGTATTGTAATATAGTTCACCTGTTCTTGCTTAATAAATGTTTTATTCTTTTGTTAAAAGTTCATCTGCTGACTCCTGTTACTCTCTTCAGTTGCTACTCTCCACATATTTAAACAAATAAATAAAAGTTAGGATCTACCAAGCTGACTTCCACTCTGGGATCAGGCTTGTCCAGGGGTAACCTCAACTGGGATCATAACATATGTTCCTCCTACACCTGACTGGATCAGCAATAATTCAAATAAAAGTTCAATGAATATTAATGCTGCCTTCCTCTTTGTGACTCCATCCCAAACACCACATGGTTCCACCAAATTTTGTTTGTGCACTGTGCATCCTTTAAAATGTGGATTTTAGATTGCATCATGTGTGCATACATCAAGCCCATTGTACAGCTTGGGAGATGTGAACCCAAAAGGAATAAATTTAATGTTTCAACTGAATGAAAAACTGAGAATCTGAACCACTAACTTAAGTTTTTTTTAAAAATTTGCTCATGGGATGTGGGTGTCACTGGCTGGGTCAGCATTTATTCCCCATCCCTAATTGCCCTTGAGAAGGTGGTGGTGAGCTGCCCATTTGACCTGCTGTCACCCATGTGGTGTAGGTACATCTGCAGTGCTGTTATGGAGGGTGTTGTAGGATTTTGACCTGGCAACAGTGAAGGAAGGGCAATATAGTTCCAAGCTAGGATGGTGTGCATCTTGGAGGGAAACTGCAGGTGGTGTTGTTCCCATGCATCTGCTGCTCTTGTCCTTCTTGGTGGTAGAGTTTGGGGTTTGGAAGGTGCTGTTGAAGGAACCTGGGTGAATTGCTGCAGTACATCTTGTAGATAGTACATCCTGTTCCAACTGTGTGTCAGTGGCGGAGGGAGTAAATGTTTAAGATGGTGGATGGGGTGCTAATCAAGTAGTTGCTTTTTCCTGGATGGTGTTGAGCTCCTTGAGTGTTGTTGGAGCTCCACTCATCCAGGTGATTCCATCACTCTCCTGACTTGCACCTTGTAGCTGGTGGATAGGCTTTGGTGAGTCTGGAGGTGAGTTACCCTCCACATAATTCCCAGCCTCTGACCTGCTCTTGTAGCCACAGTATTTATATGGCTGGTCCAGTTTGGTTTCTGGTCAGTGGTAACCCCTAGGATGTTGACAATGGGGTTTCAGCAATGGTAATGCCATTGAAGTTCAAGGGGTGATGGCTAGATTCTCTCTTGTTGGCGATGGTCATTGCTTGGCACTTGTGTGACATGACTTTTACTTGTCACTTATCAGCCCAAGCCTGTAGGTTTGTCCAGGTCTTGCTGGACACAGACTGCTATCTGAGGAGTCGCGAATGGTGCTGAACATTATTTTTAATTTAATTCTGGGTCTAGCACATAATTTACTCTCTCTGCTCAGAATCTGTCTTTGCAGTAATATCCCACCTTTTGGCAGGAGTCAGGGAGGGATTTTATGGAAGCTGGTGAACTTCTTTTGGGGAAGGCCTGCTGAAATACAAACCAATCAGGTAATTAACAGGACATCATCTGGCCTTCCAGTGATCAAGGATCTCAGGGGCGAGAAGCCCCACCTGCTGCAGAGCTGCAGCCAATCAGAGACTGCCAGCTCTTCTGCCTGGCAGTGCCGCCAGTGAGGCAGTGGCCACTGTTGGAACGACATCCACCAGAGGCCCAGGATCATGGACTGAACCATTCCAGAGGCAAATGATGGCAGGAGGGCTTTCGTGGGCTGGGGAGAGGGGTGTAGAGGGTTCAGCAGCACACTAGGGGTGGTTCTCAGTGGGCGGAAACACCCCCACATGACCCCCACTCCCCCCCACCCACCCACCGCCCCCGGGTGCAGAACCCCTTAATAAGGCATTGAGTGCCTTTGAATGATGGGCCTCCCTGGAAGACTACAAGAGATTTGCTTGTTGTTCTTCTCGCACAGTAAGCCTCTTACCTGCCACTGGGTTAATACCAGCGGCAGCTAGATGAAGCCCTCAAGTGGGTATCCATTGGCCATTTAAGGGCTACAGTTGGCGGTTGGCATTCCAACAGATGGCCATTTTAAATTACCTTCCTAAGTGGATTTTGCAAAACCAGACATATTTTTTCCTTTTTCTGCTGTTTGAGTTAACTTTTTCCATTTTGTACATTTCGAAATCAAACCTACACTCTTTTCACAGCTGAATTCATACAACTAGAATATTTTAGCATGATAAAAGTAGCGTACAGCCAAAATTAGCCCAACTGTAGATTGCACAATAGTTGGTAAGAGTAACAGAACATTGGACCCAATTATCCTATTGCTTTTTAATCTACTTAATATGAAGACAGGACTTAGTTATGACTTCCCATGTGCAACACTATGGAAGATCTACTACATTTGCTGTTTGTGATTTTATTGTTGAAGGATTCAATTTTTCACAAAATTGCTGCAAAATTGCCTGAAAAATTAGCTACAATGAATTAGGGACACAGGAGTGTTCAAGGATTAGAAATTACTGATAAACCCATCATGGTTGAGTCCTAGATTTACATTCATCGAAACATTAAAGTAGAAACGTCTTGATTGAAGAATTAAATTAAATCTGCCATATTTGTAATCGTTGTAAAGGTTTTAAAGTGCTTTGCTGTCTATATTTTTCTACTTATTGATGCTTGAGAGTGTGCATATTTAATGTTTTGAAATTCCCCTGCATATGAGATTTGTTAGCTAATAATACTAGAGTGAATATTAATTAGAACTCAGTAGTACTCCATTTCAGTATGTTGTGTTATTTTTAAAACTCGTCGTGGTTGTTTTTAGAAAGTCATTGTACCCCTGTTGAACTGTAGTCCAGCTCCAGTGGAAAGCGAGAAAGCATAGCAGATTGCAAAATTGCATGGATTGGTGAAAGATTAGATTCTACTCTGTTGAGCTGCGATATTGTATGAATTTAGGCCTAACCAGCCTCATTCACCCTGTTTTGCAGATGTTTGCCAGATGAACAAACTGGGGGTCAGAGGTTGCCATTCTTGGTGCCTCATGGGAGACATGCCTGTTTAACTCAGAAATGGAATTCAGTACAGAGAGCTAACTCAAGGAATTGCAAAAGAGGCCATGTAATTTGATGAATAAAAGTTGATGTAAATCCTGACAGCTGATTTTGTTATGCAACGCCAGAAGTAGTCAGGAAATGACCAAAATTTCACACTTAGGCTTTTATTAGAAGATTCGTGAAAAACAACTGTTCACTTCTTCTGTTACAATGTGTAAAGTATTTAAGAAATTCTATTTATTGCACAGTTACTTCCACAATCTTCTCCATAAATATGTAAACCTCTTAGAGGTTACCATCATCCCTGTCTCAAATTAAAATTCAGTTATGAAGAATCACCATTAATTTTAACATTCTTTTCATTATTTCTGTTCATAATTTCTTGAATAGTTTTAGTTTAGTAGCAATCATTGATGATAATAGAGACTGGAGAAGTTGGAGAGCTTGACAACTAAAGGGATTTGTATTAAAATCCTGAGAGATACTCAATAATGTAGGATGCTGGCCCAGAGGAACCTATTGAGTTATGGAGCTGGATTAACTTCAGAAAGTCAGCAAATGAGGCTTTTTTAAAGCTTCAACTACCTCCCTTGCCATTGTTAATGGTAAAATATTGAAAATAGAAACTTTTAAGAAGTATTCTAAGTCAGTGATCATACAGCTGATTTATAACAGATTCTAAAGGTACTACTTGTTCACATGGTTAAATTGCTTTGATGTTGAACATTGGCTGGTTTGCTGACACAAAACAATTGCCTGGTCTGAAGACATGTCCTCAGGGTGGCATTAACCTACAGTTCAGTTTTCCCTGCTTTTTTGGGGGGAAGAACTTTTATATGATCCATACGGTTTAACATCTGCAGAACATTCTTCTAATAAAAAACATGCAATGAAAATGTACCTGAATAAAAATACAATTATTTTAAATATTCAGTCAATAAGCAGACTTTTATATCTGTCAAATAGAAACCTCCCGTAGTGCCGGACAGAGTTTTCTTGTGAGCACAATGTGCTGTTGATATGTATATTGATATGACATGTATAAAGACCTTGTTGTACGTAATATGCTGGGACAGGAAAATACAGCACTTATGCCAGGATCATTTATATTTCAGGTGTACCTAATAGCAATCCTTATTACAACAAGTAGCATTTGTTTTACAGGTGTGTCTATTAGTACACTTCAGTGCATCAAATTAAGAACAAATTGGATGCAGTAAATATTTTCTAAAGTTAGGATTGCATATGGATTCAATTTGAATGTTATATTAAATGGAACTGGTCCCTGAGATCCATTGGTAACAGCAGCACTTTGAGTTACTTTCAAACAGCTCCAAACTGGGGTTTGTAATCCCTGGGAACTTTGGGCAATTGTAAACCACCAAAATCCTGGCAATGATCATTTTGAAACCCTGGAATTCACAAATTCAAAATCCTGGGATTGAGGAATTAAGACTATTATCACAGCAAAGTTCACCAGATCTATGGAACAAGCTTTAGATCTTAGTGAAACTTCCTCATGTGACATAGCTGTTACAATTAGGTGCTCACCAAATACTCCAGGTAGAAAACTGCTTCCACAGACAAATTCTAGTCTCCTGGGTACTGGAATGTAAGATTATTCGCAAAGTAATCTGGGAGATAAGGTGCCCAGGGTGAACAATAAACCAGCTTATAGATGATATATACACTGGAAATTTACGCAAGTCCTAGCTGAAACAAACCTGAGTCTCCACACCTGACGACACATTCCTTTACTTAGCCCATCCGAGTGCCATCAGTGGCATAGTATTTATTGCCGAATCATACCTTGGCACCTCAACTTCTCTGATATCCTGAATCCTTTAGTTGCCTCAGTCTTCCATGTTCCCCAACTTCCATTTAAAATCTTTTTAATGAACTATTTATTTTTCACTCTTCCAAGCCATTTGCGACCTTCCTTACTGAGATCTCCTCCTTTCATCTTTGCAGCAAGCAGTTCCCCATGGTCAATGATTTCAAGCTACATTTAAACTCCCCATCCCATTCTCAGATTTACCTGCCTCCCTGACTTCACTTGGCCCTGCCTGTTACATAAACTCTGCCACCCACACTTACTGCCTTCCTTTCAACTTCGCAGTTTCTCATGAATGCTCCACTTCTGAGATCTCACCCACTGACAAGAATATGTCTGACCATTTTCTTATCTCTCATCAGCTCTATCCTAGTGGCCCAATTAACTCGTTAGGTTTTTTTCCCATTTCTCCCCAATGGTTGTCTCTTCCCAAAGGCCTACCTTCTATTCCCGGCACTCCATTCAAATCCTGATCTCGTCATCCTTTCATTTCATTTTGATCTAAAAACAGTTTCATTTTTGACAATTATGAGAAGACATTTGATTACAGTAAATGTACTAGCTGCAAAACAATCCAATAAGATAAAATATGCCATGTGCCAATTCAATTAACGGATGAATTGTATGAATACAACAGAAAGCACATGGTGCAACTCTTCACAACTTTACAATTATAACATTAGTTTGTCAAAATACATAGTTTCTTTCAAAGGTGTACTGTGACAGAAAACTAAAGAAGCCAAGTCCAGAGTTCCATTTTTGACATTCTAGGGTCATAATTTAATTTATGGCCTATCAACTCAGCAATTCAGTATTCTTACAGGGCATTGCTGGGATTTGTTCATGTATTGTACTATGATTTACCACATGATTGGCAGAATCTTCCTGGTCCCACAGGGCCGTGCTTCAAGGTGGGACCAGGAGGAATTTCTGAGAAAGACATGTTGGGTCAGTGACCTGATGCGACCCATCTCCAGGCGATCTCCCTGGCGGTGAGTTATAACCTGCAGATGCTGCCCGCCCAACAGTTACGGGGAGCAAATCTACATGTTTAAGTGCCCATTTGTGGGCTAATTTGTGACGTTCCCAGGATCTTCTGGCAGTGGGCTGGCTCCGACTGAGGGCCAAGCCTGGCTGGTGCCTGGAGACAGCTTGCTGGTAACTGGCTTTGGGGCCCTGCAAGGCTTCCTGTTATAACCCCATCCAACAGAGCTGCAGCCATCAGCCGGCCCCAGCTGCTTCTGCTGGAAAGCACATCACAAGGGTGACCCCACCATTTATTTAATTGAATGCAAACCTCTTCAGAGGGCACCTCAGGACGGAGACGCCCTCACATTCTCCCTCTGATAGTGACAGTGCTCACCTCTGCCAGTGGGGCTGCTATCCTTCCAAAGTTGCAAACCCTCTGATTGGCCATCAGTCTCAGCAACTCTTTTTTAAAAATTTATTCAAGGGATGTGGGCTTCACTGTTTGGGCCAGCATTTATTGCCCATTCCTTGTTGCCCTTGAGAAGATGGTGGTGAGCTACCTTTTTGAACTCCTGCAGTCCATGTGGTGTAGTTACACCCACAGTGCTGTTAGAAAGGGAGTTCCAGGATCTTGACCCAGTGAATGGCTAGTGGCTTGGAGGGGAACTTCAGGTGGTGGTGTTCCCATCTATCTGCTGCCCTTGTCCTTCTAGATGGTAGTGGTCTTGGGTTTGGAAGGTACTGTCTAAGGAACCTAGGTGAATCCCTGCAGTGCATCTTGTAGATGGTACACACTGCTGCTACTGTGCGTCGGTGATGGAGGGAGTGAATGTTTATGGTTGTGGTGCCAATCAAGTGGGTTGCTTTGTCCTGGATGGTGTCAAGTTTCTTGAGTGTTGTAGGAGCTGCACTGATCCAGGCAAGTGGGGAATATTCCATCACACTCCTGACTTGTGCCTTGTAGATGGCGGACAGGCTTTGGGGAGTCAGGAGGTGAGTTACTCTTTGCGTGGCTTGTAGCCTCTGACCTGCTTTTGTAGCCACAGTATTTATATGGCTAGTCCAGTTCAATTTTTGGTCAATGATAACCCCCAGGATATTGATAGTGGGGGATTCAGTGATGGTAATACCATTGAACAATTTGCTGACTGTCCTTTGTTAGAAAGCAGACCTGAAGGCAGCCTGTTAATTGGCTGCATCCAGGAAGATCTCACAGGCAGGTGCCAAGTGGTGTCAGGACCAGGAAATGGTCCTAACTCACGCTCATGACCTAAGGGCAAAAGATTCTGACCGATGAGTTAATGTCAATCTCAACCCCAATTATCTCAAAAAGTGGGAAGTTGTTATTCTCTTCCTCCACCTAATTGCATTCGTTCAACACATAGGGTTGATTTTTGCTTCTGGATCCTGACTGGGAAACTGACAGATTCAGGATTCCAGAGATGTCCTGATCCTGCTGCAGAACTTGTACCCCTAATTTTCCTGGCCCAGTTAGAGCCTTACATCATGATTTAGAATGAGAGTGGTCAGCAGTTGCATCCCTCAGCAGGTTTCTGCAGAAGTCCAAAGATCATTGGGAGGAATATTTTATTTGCCTTATTCCACCATTGAACTTCAGCAATCTCTAAGATCCCTTGAAATCTTTGTTGATCAGCAGAGGGTTCTACCATGTGCTCTCCTTCATTTTTCTTTTGAGTTTTCCCTCCGGCTGGGATCAGGTGTCATGAAATGCCCCCCGCCCCCCACTTCATTAACATCCTTACATTGGGCCTATAATTACTGCAGATGCAGATTCAGATATAATTCAGTTCAGGGAACTTGGAAATCCCAGGGCCTTATTGAAGGGGAATCTGATATATTGGGCCTGTACCCACCACTGTCTCCTTTGCTATGCACAGGACCAAAGTACTCCTCGGGTACAAGGCAAAGGAAAATCAGTCCTGCGTTGTTTTGTGTTTCAATTTTTTGTCATCAGAGCACATTCCTGGCACTTCCTCTCTGGCAAACAGAGAAAATGATTCCTGGTTCCATTCTTGTATATTGTGCAGAGGCCAGTTTTAGAGCATTATGCTGTGTGATGGGGATAAGTGAGAAAATATAATGTAGAAAGAGGAAAGAATAAGCATTTGCTTGTAATTATATGTAAAGTGTACCATACATATATTTGACAGATTTTGTTTTGTTTAAATCTATGTCTTGAATGCCAAATTAAATGGCAAAACTGAATGTTTCCCTCTTTTTTTACTTCATCTGATTTGTGTTTGAATTTTGTTGTAGGAGGGAGGGGAATGTATTAACATAAAAATATTTTTATGGATGATGAACATTGAATCATATCCTGAAATAACTTTCACAAAAATAATTTTTTAATGTAAATAAAATTCTACTGATGGTGGCATATGATGTATCATTCAGCAGCCTGTATAAGGCCTACTATAGGCCTTTGCAGATGCAGCTGGTAAAATACTGGGAAAATTTGACTCACCGTCTGTTATCCTCATCGTCTCGAAGGAAGAAGTGGGCAGCTCCAGCTGACATCAGAAGCTTATTGAAAAATTACCTTCTTTGTTATGGTATGTAATAAATGCCTTTCCAAAAAGTTGAAGTATCATCCAAATTGATTTGGTTTGACTATATCTGGCCGTCTGAAATGAAAATCAATTACATAGCATTGATCAGAAGTGATGGAGTGAACTGGCTGTCAGTGTGCTAGCAACCTTGTTAGAAACATGGACGGTTGGCTGGCCAGGTGTCAAAAAAGGTTTGGCCTGCTGACTCAGTTTGATGGGCTGAAAACACTTTTGAGTTTAAAGAGGATGGTAGGAAAACTAAACAAATGCTTGAAGAAGGATCAGTTCCAAACTAATGTTCTGGCTTCATACCTATCCTGTAACTCTAAAATTGTCCCAGGAGAATTCCAGGAGCTGAATGTTTTAACTGCTGGAATATTCCAATACATGTGATGTTCATTTGACTTTGCTGCGTGAAATAGTGTGTGGTTTAAGAGATGAAAATGCGATTAGATTAGTAGATGTTAAGCCAAGAGGTTTATTGAAAATATGTGGTGGTTGCTTCAAGTTTAAGGACAGCAGTACATTCTCAGTGTCTTCTTAGTGAGAGGTCTTTATTGAACTGCTCTCAAGATGTCTGCTTACAGAGACTATCTCATGGCAGAGGTCACCTGACGACGGAAAGCCAGATGGGACATGTACTAATGTTGCATTTCAAAACCCAAATATCCCCCTTTTCATACCAAACAACGATACAAACATTCCCCTTTTTCTAGCAAACAAAAGACAAATTTGCATACACAATCATGTATAGCTATGTGTTACCCAAGTTACCCACTATACACCCACTGCTCTCGTGCATTAACAACTGTTTATTCTACTAGTCAGTCTCTGCACCTGCATTGCATACATAGTCTTTAAACTGTGCAGGTCTCTTAATGGTGCATCTGCGCGTTGTCATTGACTGTTCATCTGGCTGATTTTCCTTGTCTGGGGATTGTCGTTGTGGCGGCACTTGTTGCCATAGTAACTGTTGTGGTTCCATTGCCCCTCTTGGGGACATTTGAACTCTGGAATTGATGATGGTTCTGTACTCAATGCATCCGGTGAGATATCTTCTCCCTGACTGGCCAATTGCTGTGAAAGAACAGCTTTGCTGGTTGTACGTATATGTCAGCAGTTGCGCTGATATATTTGGTCATTTATTTGCACCGCGTATGATCCAGGTGACAATTTCTCTATGCATTTCCCAAGTTTCCATGTGGGCTGACTCCTGTTGAGACCGTTGAAGGTTTGCACTCTGACTAACTCTCCAGTGCTCAGCTCTGGCAATGGCCTGGCAGACTTGTCAAGCTGACATTTGGCTTTCTTCGTTCCACCTTGAATTTTTCACTCATGGCTGTTACTGCTTGTGGTTTCCGTATCTTTTTTGCCATTGGAAGAGTAGTTTGCATGACATCTGTCTTTGGACTGTACTACTTTCCATGCTTTTAGTCAGGGTGTTGCCCCACTTGAGGGTTGTCTTGTTTGCACCTGTGCTAGATTTGCTCGATTTCCTGATGATCGCTTTGGCAATTTTCACTGCCAACTCCCTTTCCATTTGACTGGGGATAGTGCGAAGAAGATATGTAGTGCTGAATTTCCCAATCCTTTGTGTAACAGCGAATTCTTCACTCGTGAACTGAGGGCCATTGTCACTCGTCACAATGTCTGGAATGCCATACTGTCTGATGTGGGCTTGCAGGCATTCCACTATTTCTCCTGTCATTGTTGAAGTTAGCTGGTCTAACTCCCAGTAGTCAGAATAGTAGTCTGCAGTAACAAGATAATCAGTTCGTGCTATAGTGAAAAAGTCTACTCCCAGCTTCATCCATGGTCTGTCTTGGATGTTATGTGTCATCAGCAACTCTCTAGCTTGTTTAGCTTGGTACTTGTTTCACGCATCTCATTGGCCAATATGGTCTTTAATTTCATTGCTCATGTTTAGCCAGTAGACCACTGATCTTGCCTTTCTCTGTCTTGATTCAATTCCTTAATGGCTTGCATGAATGCGCTTTAGCATCTCTCCTCTCATCTCCTTTGGGATGATGATTCTATTCCCTTTGCACAAGATGCCAAATTGGGCTGTCAATTCCTCTCAGTATGCCCAATATGCTCCTTTGAGCACAGGTGTGTCCTAAGTGCTTTCTGGCCATCCTTTCATTACTACTTCCTGTGGTACTTGGAGACTTGCATCGTGTTGTGTATTTTTCTTGATTTGAGCAAAGAGCTTGTCTGTCAGCTTCACAATCTCTGCTGGGTTGATGACTTCCAGATCATGTTGAGCTGCTGCTTCATGTTGAATCTGGAAGATTTCACATTCTATTGTGGCATCTTCAAGTTTCTTCATGGGGAGCGCTGCTCTCGACAGCATGTCAGCAATGTACATCTGTTTCCCTTACTTATATGTCACAACTAGATGATATCTTTGTAAATGAAGTAACATTCTTTGCAGATGCTTTGGAGAAGATAGTAGTGGTTTGAGAAAAATGCTTTGAAGTGGCTTGTGGACAGACTCCACAGACAGACCGTTACCTTGTCTCTCCCAAGCAGGTATTGATGAAGCAAACAAGAACAATAGCCAGGCACTCTTTCTCAATCTGAGTGTAGTGTTGTTCCATTTGCATTGGTGTCCTGGATGCAAATGTGAGTGGGTGTCCTTTCTGTCTTGAGGTTGCTTTAAGACCCACCTTGCTGGCACCACACGGCGAAGTGACTTCATCATTGAAGTCATTACTTCAGCACTGGCATTGTCATCACTGGCAACACTGCTTCTTGTTCTGATCCCCAGTACCACTACACCACCTTGGCAGTGAGCTTGCATAATAGTTCATGCTCTGTTGACAAATGAGGCAATAATTTTGCTATGTAGTTCACAAATCCAACAAATTGTTGCACTACCTTCACATCTGTTGGTTGCTGTATCACTGCTACGGCTCTCACCTTGTCAGGATTCGGACAAAGCCCTTTTGCTGTCAGTATATGACCTATGTATTTGAGTGCATCACGGCAGAGGTCACATGACTTTGGAAAGCCAGAATGTTGTTCGAAAGTTGCTGCTTTAATCCAGCTTTATTTGTCAGTAACCATCCTTCGCATCTAGGGTAAGAGAGATCTTTACCTTGGCAAATTGTGGCAAATTCCTTTGATGGTTGGCATGAGGTAGTGAGATCTCTTCAGAGTTTTATTTAGATCCTTTGGGTCTAAGCCTATACACAGCTTTCCAGGTTGTTTCACTGCTACCATGCTGCTAATCTAACCTGTAGGAGTTGCCACTTGCTTGATTACTCCCCTCTTTTCCAGCTTTTCTATCTTGGCTTTTAGGCTAGACTTGAAGACAGCTGGAACTCTTCTCGGCAGATGCTGAATTGGTCTTACTTGATTATCTACTTGTGGATGATAATCTCCTGGTAGACATCCTAGCCCTGTAAACACATCTTTGTACTCCTCTACAATCTATTCTTCCGTGAACAGTTTCTTGTGCTGTGACACATTGTGAACCTCTGTTGACATGTTCAGGGTTATCACTCCAAGCTTTAGACTTGCTTCAGCTGAGTTGAGTGGCCATTGTGTCTCATCTCTGATCTGGAACTCCAGCTCTTCCTTATTGACATTGCGTTGGGCTCTCAGACTAATTTGTCCTTTCTGTATGAGTATTGTGCCATCATATAACCTCAACCTTACTTCCAAGGGCTTCGTTTTGGAATCACTACATTGAGCTACTTCACACAGGTCGGTGAAGGTCATGCTGTTGCATGACGCACCAGTGTCTATCTGAGACTTGTTGTTTGCTTGATACTCTGCTTCTGAAGTCATCATTATAACAGTCACAAACCATTTATCACCCTAAACTTGATGGAACTAACCTGTTGTATCATGATAGTTCTTGGTTAGACTCTTCTGATAACTCTCCAGTGGCCATCTGTTTGGGTTTGTTTTGCTTCTTTCTAGCCAAATGCTTAGGTGCAAAATGATTCAGCTTCTCGCAGTAAAAACACTGGTTTCCCCATGCTGGGCAAGCCTTCTTTTCCTTTTTATGATGTCCCCTGCAGGATTTGCATCCTGCCGTTTGTCCATAATTGTTCTGCTCTTTCAACCTAGAATGTCTGTCAGTAAAATATATCTCCTGGTCTGCTGTGCCATACATATGCTCTAGCTGACGTTTTACAATTTCTGCATTTGTACACACTTCTATCGCTTTCTTGAGAGTCAGCTTTTCATCTTTCAATAGACTTTTTCTTACCAAGGGGTCTCGTACGCCTAAGACTAATCTTTCGTTAATCATATCATCTTTTAGCTGTCTGAATTCACAGGATTCTGTAAGCTGTGTTACTGCAGTCACATACTGTTCAGTGATTTCCTTTTCACCTTGAGCTCTAGCATTGAATACATAGCGTTCATACGTAACATTCACTTGGGGCTCAAAGCATTTGTTCAAGGCTTTCAAAATCTCTACCATCTGTTTATTTTACCTAAACAGTGGTAAATTCTCCATCTTGCCCTATCCACTCTTCTTCCTCCACCTGTTCCCTCTTTACCTTCCCCTTCTACTCTTCATTTCTTCCCTCTACTTTGTTCAATTCCATTCCTTTCCTTCTACAGTAATTCAGAAGACAGGTACGAATGCTATAAAGTCAACAAGGCAGGACTTGAACAGAATTTTGCAAAACAGGTTGCTGCAGGCCACAATGCAGTGAAAAATTTCCAGTTCTATCCATCATGCTTCCTCTGCCACAACACATTCAAAAAATATAAATTAAAGTTGTGAAGTGAGATGCAACATTCATTTTAAAATGCATGAAAATCTGCTACCACAAGCTTTCTATGACAAAGTTGATTTCAACAGTGCCAAATCTACCTGTAGTACCAGTTATGCCTGTAGGTGGCCACATTAAAAGGTAATGTGGCTTCAAATCAAAAAACAGCTGCTGTAGATGTATCACCTTTACTGTTTTATTTCCAAACCATTGTGTTTATAAAATATACTGTACAGAAGTAAGTTGTCAAATTTTCCATGGAGACTTACGTGTGAGCAAATCTCCAAGTCTGGCACAGACTTGATGGGCTGAATGGCCTCATTTTGTGCCATAGTGACTATGATTCCTTGGTGACATTCTCATCTCATCCTATCACTGTTCCAATTTGGTCTCTCATTTCAAGCTCATTTCATGATGTATCTCAGGAGCATTACATTCTTTAATCTATGGAGCAGCCCCAAACAATGGCACACTAATTAAGTTCATGGAATGTTATCAATTACCCCCTTCAATGAGCGCCCCATTCCATCAATCTATTCCCTGCCCATAGTTATTCCTGTGGCAGCGATCTCCCACCCCCTCTAGCGGGTCAGGATGTGAACCGGGCCTTCAGCTACTTGTCAAATATTTTCAGTTCTGAGCTTTGCTCTACTTCTGCATTCCAAATCAAGTGATTCGACAGCTAAAGAGGAATTAGCCAAAGGCTGGAGTCTGGTGATAATGAGATGTTGGAACAGAAACCAGGAAATTGAAGGTCTTTGGTCTTTATAGCCTGACTAGAAGCTCCCTGATGATTAACACTGTTGGTCCCTTGGTCCCTGCATCCCTCATGCATTTTTCCATGACATTGAGCTTCCTACCCTCCTCCACAACTCCTAGCTTGGAAAATTGATTGGGGATTATTCTGTCAACCCAAGAATTTGCCTTGCATGGCCCCACGACTGCTCTCCTCCCCATTACCTTTCTCACCTATCTCTGGCCCCATTGCTTTCACTCTTTCTCCCTGTCTTATTCTTTTCCTCACTGGCACATCCATTGTTCCCTTTCCTTTCCTCTGCTCATTTCGCTCCTCTCCACTCTTTCCACTTCTTTTCCCCTTTCCAGGGGAGATTGGATACATGGATCACAACTCACATTTGCCCCGATCCTTTATCATTCGCCTAAAGAACAGTTGAAAATAAGTTAAGTTTCTCCCCCATGAAATTACAACATCTTCATAAATTACTCTTTAATGCAAAAAGAATAAGAATATAAGAAATAGGAGCAGGTGTAGGCCATACAGCACTTCGAAGCCACTCTGCCATTCAGTGAGATTATGGCTGATCTTCTGCTTCAACACTATTTTCCAAAATGCCTCCTTGCAGATGAATACAATAGAAATGCATGTTAGTGTTGAACTGATCCATTGAAATCAATCAATAGAAGGGTCACGCGTCTAAATTAATGTCTTTTCATGCACTTTGTTATGGAAAACATATATGGTGTAGAATATTTTGTCGGTGATAGCATGGTTGTATCACAACCTTGCATCAGGTAGGAAGCAGTACTTTGTAGAATTTTTCAAAATAATCATATATCTTCCCTGTGATTTCTTTCGGTTTAGTGGACACTGTTCAAGAGCTCAGTTTTTACACAAACTAAGGTGGTGGAGTGAACTTATTTTACAGATTAGCTATTTAGCTCCACTGGGGACTGAGTGCCCATTTGCAGCTTTCAACATACGTTGTGTCTATAAGAAATATTTTTCTGTTGATTTCTAACAGAGTTACAAATTGGTGTGGAGCGCTCAGCTAATTGGGAGTGTTTTTAAGTTGTGGCAAGACGCAGAGAACAGCAATAGAATTACATGGGACTCTGTGCATGCACAGAGGGATCCTTGTTTCCATAGCAACCAGGATGAATGACTTTAATGAAGTGCCCACCAAAAACACGGTTGAACCACCTCGATTGAAACATTCTTAATTAGAGGTAGATGGAAAGCTTGATCCTTATTTATGAAGTGGGAAATGATCACATCTTGATTATAAAATTCTCATCCTTGTTTTCAAATTCATTGATGTCCTTCACCAATCTATGTAACCTTCTCTGGGCCCACAACCCTCCAAGATATCTGCACTTCTTTAATTCTGGTCTTTTAATCACTCTGCCGTTGCTGGCTGTGCCTTCAGCTGCCTCGGTTTTAAACTCTGGAATACCCTCCCCATATCTTCTTTTTTAATTCATTCAGGGGATGTGACCTATGTTGGCTGGACCAGCATTTATTGCCCATCCCTAGTTGCCCTTGAGAAGGTGGTGGTGAGCTGCCTTCTTGAATTGCTGCAGTCCATGTGGTGTAGGTACACCCACAGTGCTGTTAGGAAGGGAGTTCCAGGATTTTGACTCATGACAGTGAAGGAACGGCGATATATTTTTAAGTCAGGATGGTGTGTGGCTTGGATGGGGAATTTCCAGGTGGTGGTGTTCCCATCTATCTGCTGTCCTTGTCCTTCTAGATGGTAGTGGTTGTGGGTTTGGAAGGAGCCTTGGTGAATTCCTGCAGTGCACCTTGTAGATGGTACACACTGCTGCCACTGAGCGTTGGTGGTGAAGGTAGTCAATGTGGCACCAATCAAGTGGGCTGTTTTGTCCTGGATGGTGTCAAACTTTTTGAGTGTTGTGGGAGTTGCACTCATCCAGGCAAGTGGGGAGTATTCCATCACACTCCTGACTTGTGCCTTGTAGATGATGGATAGGCTTTGGGGAGTCAGGAGATGAGTTACTCATTGCAGGATTCCTAGCCCTTGACCTGCTCTTGTAGCCACAATATTTATATGGCCAGTCCAGTCAGTCAGTTTCTGGTCAATGGTAACCTCCAGGGTGTTGGGAGTGGGGGATTCAGCGATAGTAATGCCATTGAACGTAAAGGGGTGATGGTTAGATTCTCTCTTGTTGGAGATGGTCATTGCCTGGCACTTGTGTGGCACGAACGTGACTTGTCACTTGTCAGCCCAAGCCTGGATATTGTCCAGGTTTTGCTGCATTTGGACAAGGACGGCTTCAGTATCTGAGGAGTCGCATATGGTGCTGAACATTGAGCAATCATCAGCAAACATCCCCACTTCTGACCTTATGATTGAAGGAAGAAGGTCATTGATGAAGCAGCTGAAGATATTTCGACCGAGGACACTACCCTGAGGAACTCCTGCAGTGATGTCCTAGAGCTGAGATAACTGACCTCCAACAACCAAAACCATCTTCCTTTGTGCTCGGTATGACTCCAACCAGTGGAGAGTTTTCCCCATTGACTCCAGTTTTGCTAGGGCTCCTTGATGCCACACTCGGTCAAATGCGGCCTTGATGTCAAGGGCAGTCACTCTCACCTCGGAAGTTCAGCTCTTGTGTCCATGTTTGAACCAAGGCTGTAATGAGGTCAGGAGCTGAGTGGTCCTGGCGGAACCCAAACTGGGTGTCAGTGAGCAGGTTATTGGTAAGCTAGTGCCGCTTGATAGCACTGTTGATGACCCCTTCCATTACTTTACTGGTAATCGAGAGTAGATCGATGGGGTGGTATTTGGCCGGGTTGGATTTATCCTGCTTTTTGTGTGCAGGCCATACCTGGGCAATTTTCCACATAGCCGAGTGGATGCTAGTGCTGTAGCTGTACTGGAACAGCTTGGCTAGGGATGTGGCAAGTTCTGGAGCACAAGTGTTCAGTACTATTGCCAGAATATTGTCAGGGCCCAAAGCCATTGCACTATCCAGAGCCTTTGGCTGTTTCTTGGTATCACATGGAGTGAATTGAATTGGCTGGAGACTGGCATCTGTGATGCTGGGGACCTCCGGAGGAGGCCGAGATGGATCATCCACTTGGCCCTTCTGGCTGAGGATTGTAGCAAATGCTTCAGCCTTATCTTTTGCATTGATATGCTGGGTTCCTCCACCATTGAGGATGTTTGTGGAGCCTCCTCCTCCAGTGAGTTGATTAATAGTCGACCATTATTCATGACTGGATGTGGCAGGACTGCAGAGCTTAAATCTGATCCATTGATTGTGGGATCGCTTAGCTCTGTCTATCACTTGCTGCTTATGCTGTTTGGCACGCAAGTAGTCCTGTGTTATAACTTCACCAGGTTGACACCTCATTTTTAGGTATGCCTGGTACTGTTCCTGGAATGCCCTCCTGCATTCTTCATTAAACCAGGGCTGATCCCCTGGCTTGATGGTAATGGTAGAGTGGGAGCTATGTTGGGCCATGAGGCTACAGATTGTGTTCGAGTACAATTCTGCTGCTGCTGATGGCCCACAGCACCTCGTGGATGCCCAGTTTTGAATTGCTAGATCTGATTGAAATCTATCCCATTTAGCATAGGGTAGTGTGACACAACATGATGGACAATATCCTCAATGTGAAGGTGGGACTTTGTCTCCACTATGACTGTGCGGTATTTATTCCTACCGATACTGTCATGAACAGATGCATCTGCAGCAGGTAGGTTGGTGAGGATGAGGTCAAGTATGCTTTTCCCTCTTGTTGGTCTCCTCACCACCTGCCACAGACCCAGCCGAGAAGCTCTGTCCTTTAGTACTCGGCCAGCTCAGTCAGTAGTGGTGCTACCGAGCCGCTTTTGGTGATGGACATTGAAGTCCCCCACCCTGAGTATTGCACCGTTGGTGTTCAACATGGAGGAGCACTGATTCATCAGCTGAGGGAGGGCAGTACGTGGCAATCAGCAGGAGGTTCCCTTGCCCATGTTTGACCTGATGCCATGAAAATTCATGGGGTCCGGAGCCAATGTTGCCTCCCAGGGCAACTCTCTCCCGACTGGGGTGGGACAGGACATACCCAGGGATGATGATGATGATGATGCCTGGGACATTATCCATCAGATATGATTCTTTGAGGATGACTATGTTAGGCTGTTGCTTGACTTGTCTGTGAGACAGCTTTCCCAATTTTGGCACAAGCCCCCCCAGATGTTAGTAAGGAGGACTTTGCAGGGGACGACAGGGCTGACTTTGCCGTTGCCGTTTCCGGTGCCTAGATCGATGCTGGGTGGTCCATCCAATTTCATTCCTCTTTTGAGACTCTATAGCAGTTTGATACAACTGAATGGCTTGCTATTAGAGGGCACTTAAGAGTCAACCACATTGCTGTGGGTTTGGAGTCACACTTAGGCCAGACCAGGTAAGGATGGCAGATTTCCTTCCCTAAGGGACATTAGTGAACCTCTCCACCTCAGTACTTCGCTTTCTTCCCTTAAGACACCCCTTAAACTCCTTTTTGACCTGGTTTATGGTCATCTGACCTAATATCTCCTTGGGGTTTGGTGTCATATTTTACTCATATCGCTCCCACAAGTGCTTTGGAACATTTTATTACCTTAAAGGTGCCATATAAATATATGTTGTTGGCCACAGGGTAGATTTTTAATGTGCTATCCAAGCATAAAAATGATGTTACAAATTGGCTGCCCATTATAGAAACAATCCAAATTTTATTTTCAACAATATCATAAATTTCAAAGTAGGTGTTGGGGGCAATTGTACATCTCTTCACTCCACATCTCCTCAAATAAATAGTTGTTTTGTGAAGTGGTGGTCCCATTTCACACACTGTTGTCAACCATCTTTGCTGTACCTGACCTGAAGTACATGATAAGACTTCATAGTGAGGGCTATTTTGCATCTGGCCCTCCCATGTCAGGTACAAGATGAATCAGATGCAAGGTACAGCATACAAAGCCTCATCAGTTAACAAAACACATTGTCATTGTTTAAAATATTTTTGAATAAATAAGTATTTTAAGGTAAGATGAAAAGATGCCAAGTTTAGCACCCTCATTTCCTACCGGCATTGACATCTTAATTAGGATATGGTTCTGTTGATTATGGTTGCACTTTTGTACTACAGTGGTTGACAGTTACTCATACGAGCCTTGATGATGAGTATCACTTTGTTGCTAACTGTAGAATGAAAGAAAAAGAGAACAAAAACTGTCCAAATCTGTCTTCACTTGATGAGTGCAACACCACTGGAGATGCACATAAGACATAGGAGCAGAAGTAGCCCATGTAGCCCATCAAATCTGCTCCGCCCATCAATGATCTGATAATCCTCAACACCACTTTCCTACCTTTTCCCCATATCCCTTGATTCCATTACTGATTAAAAATCTGTCTATCTCTGCCTTGAATATACTTAATGATCCAGCTTCTACAGCCATCTGCGGTAAAGAATTCCACAGATTAACTACCCTTTGAGAGAAGGAATTACTCCTCATCTCTGTCTTAAATGGGTGACCCCTTACTCTAAGCTTAGCCCTCTGGTCCTAGATTCTCCCACAAGGAGAAACAACCTCACAGCATCTACCCTGTCAAGCCCCCTAAGAATCTTATATGTTTCAATAAGATCGCCTCTCATTCTTCTAAACTCCAATGAGTACAGACCCAACCTACTCAACCTCTCCTCATAAGAAAATCCCTTCATACCCAGAATCAACCTAGTGAACCTCCTCTGGACTGCCTCCAACACCAGTATATCTTTCCTTAGATAAGGGAACCAAAACTGTTCACAGCATTCTAAGTGTGGTCTAACTAGTGCCTTGTATTGTTTTAGTAGACTTCCCTATTTTTATACTCCATTCCCTTTGAAATAAAGGCCAACATTCCATTTTCCTTCCCTACTACCCTTGAACTTGTATCTTAGCTTTTTGGGATTCATGCACAAGGACTCCCAAATCCCTCTGTGTTGCAGTCTTTCTCCATTTAAATAATATTCAGCTCTTCTATTCTTCCTGCCAAAGTGCATAACCTCGCATTTTCCTACATTATATTTCATCTGCCACTTTGTTGCCCACTCACTTAACCTGTCTATTTCCCTCTGTAGACTCCTTGTGTCATCCTCACCACTTGCCTTCCCACTTATTTTTGTATCATCTGCAAATTTGGTGATAGTACATTCACTTCCCTCATCCAAGTCATTAATTTATTAATTCCCTTACTGATTAAAAATCTATCTCTGCCTTGAATGTACTTAATGATCCAGCTTCTACAGCCTTCTGCGGTAAAGAATTCCACAGATTAAGTACCCTCTGAGAGAATAATTGAGGCCCTAGCACTGATCCCTGTGGTACTTCACTAGTTACAGGTTGCCATCCCAAAAATGCCCCCCTTATCCCAACTCTCTGTCTCCTATTAGTTAGCCAATCCTCTATCCATGCTAATATACTACCCCCAACACCATGAGCTCTTATCTTATTAAGTAGCCTTACATGCCGTACCTTGTTGAACGCCTTTTGGAAATCTAAATATATTACATCTACTGGTTCCTCTTTATCTATCCTGTTAGTTACCTCCTCAAAAAATTCTAATAAATTTGTCAGGCATGATTTCCCCTTCATGAAGCCATGCTGACTCTGCTTGATCAGATTATGTAATTCTAAATGCTCTTGCTATTACATCCTTTGTAATAGTCTCTAACATATTCCCAATGACAGATGTTAAACTAACTAGCTGTTTTTTTGTCTCTCTCCTTTCTTGAATAAGGGTGTTACATTGGCAGTTTTCCAATCCACTGGATTGTGATCAAATGCAGGAATTCTAGAGCATTTTGCCCTCCCTAGTCCAGAGCCCAGTTGTAGGGGTCCTGCCGCTACCCTGGTTGAAATCATAACATTGCGGCTTGTCATGTATCTCAAATATCCCGAAGCACTTCACATGCAGTAAGTTAACTTTGGAGTGTAACCACCAGTGATATATAGGCATGCCCGCATGCAACGTGACTTAGATGAAGTCCAGGCTTAGGCGGATAAGTAGCAAGCAACCTTTGTGCCACACAAGTGTCAGGGAAGTACCACCTCCAACAAAAGAAAGTGTGACCGTCTCCCCATGAAATGTTGTTGCTTTACTATCAATATTCTGGAGGTCATATTTGATCAGAAACTGAACTGGACCAGCCACATATTTGCTGTGGCTACCAGAACAAGTCAGGAGGCTGATTATTCTGTGGAGTGTGACTTACTTTTTGACTCCCCAGAGTGTCTCTCCCTGTCACTTAGAAGGCACAAGGCTGAATACTGTAAGCTCCAAAAATTCTCAAAGTCTGACAGTATCTGGAAAAAAGCAGCTTGCTTGATCAGCATCTCATCCATTGGCTTAAACTTCCACTCCCTTCACCACTGATGTACTGTAGCCATAATGCGTACTATGTACTGAATATACTGCAGCAACACATTCCAGCTTCTTTGGGCAGCAGCTCCTAAACCTACAACCTGTACCACTTAGAGCAATATCACCACTTCCAAGTTCCCCTCCAATACCATCCTGATTTGGGCATAAATCACTGTTCCTTCATTACAATGAGATCAAAATCCTGGAACTCCTCACTGATCAGCATGGTTGGAGGACTGTTACCACAGGGCCAGCTACGGTTCAAGTGGAAGGTCCACAATGGTCATCTCAAAGGCAACTAGGGATGGTCTTGCTAGTGATGCCCACATCCCGAGAGCAAATTAAAAAGAACATAGCAATATTCCACAAAACAGCAATGAAATTAATTGCCAATTAATCTATAAAAGATCATGTTGGTTAGGATGCTGGGAGTTGCTCCTGTTCCTCTTTTAACATCCACAAAAATTTTGGCACTACAGACAGGACCTTGGTTAAATGCCTCATTCAAAGGACAGCATCTTTGTCAATGTTGCATCCCTGCATTTCTGTACTGGTGTGTTCATTAAAAGTTGTCTTCTTTTAAGTCAATTAGTCTTAAAAATGTAATCCTATTCTATAGTTTCTTTCCCTAGCTGCAAATAATGTTCCCTTTTCTGAACAAAAGGACGAGGGCAGCAGATAGCTGGGAACACCACCATCTAGAAGTTCCCCTCCAAGCCACTCACCATCCTGACTTGGAAATATATTGCTGGGTCAAAATCCTGGAACTCCCTCCATAACAGTGCTGTGGGTGTACCTACACCACATGGACTGCAGCGGTTCAAGAAGGCAGCTCAGCACCACCTTCTCAAGGTCAACTAGGGATGGGCAATGAATGCTGACCCAGCCAGTGAAGCCCACATCCCACGAATGAATCAAAAAAAAGCTATCTTCCATAGTCTGTAAACTATAATAGTTAAATCGATAAGCTTCAATATGAATAACATTTGTAATGTTCCTAAATGGAACCATCAAGCATGTTTAAGCTCAGTTAGATAAAACCCTTGTTCATAGTAGAACATCATGTGATATATTTGAATATTTATAATTTGCTCACTGGATATTACTCTCAACACATTTCATGTAAATTGTAAATTAATACATTGGTAAAGTTCAGGAATTTTTAATCTAAACTGTAATTGGCTGAAGGAATGTAAGTTTGCACCATAACACTTTGATTCAGGACATCTTTGGGGGGAAGTAAAATTAGCATAGCAGATTGCAGGCTATTCCTAACATTGGCTTCAACGACTTGACACTCCTTCCAGTTGGAAGCTCCTGTTCCAGCTTAAAAATATTAGAAGAGGGAATCCATTTCCTTGTCCATTGAGATTGATTTTTGCTGTAGCTCTGGATGCCAGCCCGACTTTCTTTTGAAATCATTGATCGGATCCACTTTTACCATTCTCAAATGCAATCCTTTTTTTTTCTTTTCAGTGCCTTCTCTCCTGTTTTCAATCCTTCCTATCACAGAGTTATGCTCATTCCTTCTCTCGGGTAACTTGGTTTCTCTGTCAATCCCACTTCAATCTGTCAATACTTTTCTGTCTTCCTACTTTCCTGCTGCCATTATAAGATTGAATTCCTCTTGAATATGCCCAAAATTATCCTCTTGGCGCTCTTTGAAGGGCACAACTAGGCACTCCTTACTGCCCCTTTAAGAAGAACCTGCCCAATCCTCCTCTCGTGCCTCCCTTGCCTAACTTGCTGCCCAGCATGCCTTGCTGGGGCTAACCTCATTAACAACCCCCTTATCTCACTCACACCATCCATTGCTGCCCCCATGGACACTGCTAGCCGCAAAACAATCACTGGCCTTCTCTGTTTCTCTCTTAAACACAAAACCTCTGCTTCTTCATATCCATCTCATCCTTTAAAACACTCTTCAAAAAGTACCTCTTGATCAAGCTTTTGCTAACCCCCTCTTCCACATTTGACTTAGCACCCAATTTTGCCGTGGACTTTCGTGAAGTGTGGTGTGACTTTTCCCCCTACATTAGCGAAGTCATTTAATGCAAAGTTTTACTGTTGTCCTTCTGCCTCTCCTTGGCTCCTACAGGCAGGTTTTATAAAATTCTACCTTGGGAGTGGCACCAGGACATGACTGTCGACCATAACTGGTACTTGAAACTTGACGTCTGGGCTGAGCGTACAGCAGTTTAGTTTTGCAGCTGCCGTCCTGCCATCTATTGAATATGTCTATGTTTTAAACATTTTGAACATTCACAATCTTCAATCAGACAATTCCTGAAATATATCAACTTGTTATATCTGTTAAAAGACCTTTTTTTCCAACACATATTTCAGGTAGAGGTCCAGAGGTAGAGTAAAACATGCTATTAAAAACAGTTTCACAGATTGCAAAAAGGCAGGAGTTTTTTTTTCAAAATCCTGTGGTATGTTGATGCTGGCAGTATTTTATGGGTGGTATTTTCAGCCTGTCTGCTTTTGAAGGTTCCTGAAGGAATTATACTTGAATATTTTGCTTAGTACAGCCTCTGCTTTTTTAAAAAAAGTGTTCATCAAACTGAGGCATGTCATCGTGAGGAATAGAACATTTTTCTATTTCTTGTGTTCAGTGTCATCATCGACCCTCAATAGGTCAGATGCACTACTCATTAAATATAGTTGGACTCTTTTTATTTTGCCCCAATAACGTGCCTAACCATTGTCTCAGAAAATAAGCCATCCGTATGATTTCACTGTGACAATTTTATTTTCCACCCAATTATTATGCCCTTTCTAAGTAACATTGTCAATTTAGTGCCAATTTATGTTAGATTACAGGCAGTTTTGTGCTTTGGACCTGCAGCCTCTGGGAACTGCATTGTGGCATGAATCAGTCGATTTATATTGACAATTTTGAATACATCACCATTTAAAGCACTGAATGCCAACACTTTTGAACCATTTGTTGTATGAAGAAGTGTATGTGGATATAAGGTAGAGGGAAATGAAAGTGAGGACTGAGATACCTTTTATGTTTTCATTTTTTGAAGTGGATTCTCCAGTGATATCTCATATTTGAGTTGTTTGACTCAAGCGAATACCACACGAGTTACTGGGCCATTCCTCACCTTCCTCTTAATTGTGTAATTGTAACTGCTTTGTCTGACATTCTAGAAACCACAGGGGAAGATTTCCTGTACACTATGTGTAGCAAAATTGAAAAATGTATTTATAAGAACCACAGCTCAGTCTGTTCCAGACTAATACAGTGAGGATCAATTGTCTCATCCCAGTCCCATTAGCCAGGAAGACTATTCATTTTGAGAACAGTAGGAGATGTTTTCCCACAAGGGAGCAGGATACAGGCTCACTGGTAAATTACCAACAGGGGAGGAAGTCAGTGTTGCAGTCCTCTCCTTGACTGAGACCAGTGAGAGAAAAGGACATGGAAGCCCAAAGCTGGAAACTAAAATGCAGTCAGGTTTACAGTTGTAAGTTGTGTAGCAAAAAAAAAATGCCCAAAGCAAAGCAGTTAGCCCATGAAAAGGACAGGGCCTGTGGTTATTACTTGCCATATGTTTCCCAGGAAAAACTGACAATAAATTAAGTATAATTTGTTTTGCCTATTGCTCTGTATGGTCATTTGCTATCTGAAATGAAGCAAGTGAAAAATTTGTGTTTGCATGGCCTTCATCTTACCGTCTTTCAGTCAGCTTCCGAAAATATTGGATAAGTACACAGAAAAGATGAAATCCAGTTCAGATCATAAGAATACAAAAACTATAAGAAGCAGGAGTAGACCATTTGGCCCTTGAGCCTGCTCCGCCATTCAATAAGATCACGGCCGACTTGATCATGGCTTAAACTCCACTTTCCTGACTGTTCCCCCCCTCCCCCCCTTCCCCCCCCCCCCCCCCGCCATAACCTTTGCTTCCCTCGTAGATCAAAAATTTGTCTAACTGAGCCTCTACTGCTCTCTGGAAAGAGAATTCCAAAGATTAACGCCCCTCTGAGAAAAAGTCTTCCTTATCTCTGTATTAAATGGGAGACCCCTTATTCCGAAACTATGCCCTTCTAGTTCTAGATTTTCCCAGGAGAGCATCTACCACTTCAAGTTCTCTCAGAATCTTATGTTTCAATACAATCACCTTTTACAATCCTTTAAATTCCAATGACTTTAGGCCTAACGTGCTCAAGCTTTCCTTGTAAGACAACCAGAGAGGTCTTTTTGTTCTTCCTTAATTGTGCTATCACAGGAATAGATATTGAGCAGAATGGACAAATGTCTGGAACAAAGGCAGGTAATTGGAGTTGAGATACATGTCAGCCATGAACTAGTTGAATGGCATTATAGGGTTCATGAGCTCAAATGGCCTGTTCCTGTTTGTATGTTGGGTGCTGAGACTGCTTATGTGACTGACTTGCATTGAAAAACTATCAAAAACAACCCGGAAACTCGTAATCAATGCCTGCAACACTCTTATCACAGAAGATACAGCAATTGTAATAACTGCTGACATAATGTGCAATTAATATCCACTTAAGAGCCTCAATTTGCTGCTGCTGGTATTAAACCGGTGGTGGCATGGGCCTGTTGCCATATGGGGAACATGACAAGAAAAACTGTGAGGTGGGGGGAGGGAGTGGGGTGCTTGATTGCCCATTGACAGTCATCCCTCTATCCTGACTGCTAACCCCCTACACCCCTCTTCCCCCCCACCCCCAACTTGCAAAAGCATTGCTGCCATCACTTACCTCTGGCCTGTGTTGCTTTTTGATCCTGGGCTTCTGGTGGGTGTATTTCCTCCCCAGTGGCGCTGCTGAGCAAAAGAGTTGCTGATTGTTCTGATTGGCTGGCAGCTCTCGGCAGGTGGGACTTTCTGGCCACGGGGTCCTGATTCCACGCAAGGCCCACCAATGGCCTGTTAATTGCCTGATTGGCTTGTAAGTTGGCAGGCCTTCCCCTAAGGAGGCAGCTGGGGTCTCTCACCAACATACCAGCTGGCAGCTGAACCCTGGTTGCCTCTATAAAATTCCACCCAATGAGTTCCTCTCTATAGCATTATGTTCATTCAGAAAGAAGTATCCACTTGATTGCTCAGCCATAAATTACAGCAGCATTGCTAAATTGGTGGGAATACAGACAAGGAACAGCTTGTATTTGACTACAGATATCTCTCATTCAAAAAAGTAAACTTTTCAATGAAAGCACATCATTAATAATGATGATATATAAATTTAATGTCCAATTCCAGTAGCTCATGTAGCTTCAAGACAGACTTAGATAAAATCAATATTCTCTTATTAGTGTAGCAGTCTTGCTATGTGAAGTATTGATGGGAGCCATTTCTATTAGAGTTCCAGAAGTGCTGGTTCACCAATTTGTTGGATTATAATCAGAGCTGCTTTCTGATGTTGTGGCTTTGGGGGTTGCTTACTGTTGATTGGTTATGTAGACCCACTTGTATTATAGAACTAAGTTCTCAGGTCTGTCAAAAAAATAATTCTTCAGATTTTTTTGGTTCCTTCAAAATGGCTTACCAGCTTCATTTCCTGCATATATATAGTGCCTTTAATGTTTTGATATGTTAGGATTAGCTATCCACTGGCTGTTGCATATGTGTTTGTGTCCAGTTTCCTTTAGTTGTTGGTTGTACCAACTTCTACAAGCTTATCAAGTTTTGGTACTTTCATTCTGAGGCATAGCATCACTTCTGCATCAGCTTGGTATCAGAAGGTGGCTTACTGTAAGGAGTGGTGTCTTGGTTCATCTGCCATTGTTTTTGATAATCATTATCTGACTTGGTGTATTATTTGGGAAAATTGATGTAAAGATTTTCCAACATATGAGCAGTGACAGATAGGAAAAACCGCTATCTACTCAACAGCAATGCCTGTGTACCATGATATATACATCGCATCCCAATCAAAGCCTATGTAAAAACCAGATTTGGAAAAGAAAACAAGCCAATTAGGGAAGAAAAATCTGGAAAATTTCTCCCTGGCCCTCTTAGGCAATCAGAACTAGTCTAAGGTCACTCTGTCATTAATGTTATAATGTTATACCCATTGTACAAGTTGATTTCCCAGTCAGAATTTGGTCCAGCTCTCACTTGAAGGACTTCAGCATTCACTGCATAAGTCAATGGCCCACTCCACAGGCCCACTTTTTACTCAGAGAAAAATACAACTTCTAAGATCTAACCTATTTCTGCCTTTATGTAACTTAAGATTGTGACCCCTGGTTCTCCCTAACCTATTTAATCGAAACAAACAGTCTACATAAAGACAGTCTAATCCCGTCATCATCTAATAAGCCTTGATTAAATAACCCCCTAAACCTGTGCTTTTCAAAAGTATAGAATCCCTGCTCTTTGAGCCTATCTTGTAAATAAAACTGAATTAATGTTAGGTCCTCATGTGGACCACCTTCAAAACCTCAATGCCAACCACTATATGAGGATGCTAACACTGAATACAGTATTGTAAATGAGGCTAACCAAGGTCAGATAAGGAAAAAATATGCTTTTTTCTTGTGAATTGTCCTGAAATTACAGTTAGCACCATATTTGCTCCAATTATTGCTTTGTAGCATTTGCCATGAATCTTTAAAGATCCACACACTAGAATGACCAGTTCCCCCTCTTTTTTTCATGGACTTTAGTACTTTTCCATGAGGGTGTACATGTGGTCAGCATTTGCCTTTACCCACATGTACAACACTGCAATTTTTTTAAGTTAAACATCATTTACCAGGCATGAGCCCAACCCCCAGATCTGCCTATAGTTGTCATTTGTCCAGAGATATTGATTCTTTGCAGTGAACTGTTTAGTGCCTAATGAGCCCTTTTTCACTCAGAATGAGCATCTGCTAATTAAACAGTGACTACACCAGATTGAGAATCTTGATTTTTCAAATGAGACTTCCTCAACTCATGTTTACATTCCCTATCAGCAATGTGAAGGGCTACATAGGAGGAGATGCCTTCTTGGCATTTTTTTGCTATGCTTTCTTGGCTTAATGAAGTTGTTCTTTGTTATAAGTATTGACTCTTGCACATATTTTGATATCATCTACAAACTTGCATATCATTCCCTGAACGTCATTATCTAAATCATTAATGAAAATAATGGAAGTTCTAGCCGATCCTTGTGGAACACCACTATTGACTGGTCTTCAGGCACATCCAAATCCATCAACAAGTATTTTCTGTGACAGGCTTTGAGAATATTCTCGATCCAGCACAGCAGATTGTTACTAAAGCTTGAGGCCTCGGATCTTGTACAGAAACATCTGATGCATTGCATTATTAAAAGCTCTTTTGGCCTACCAGATTTCCCTCATCTCTGATCTTGGCAGTGCTTTCAAAACATACAATCAAATTATTGAGGCAGGACCTCATTTTTATTAAGCCATGTTGGACGTCCATTAAATGTCCTCCTCTGCCTAAGAAGTCCTAAGTTGCATTCTTAATGATTCCCTCAAATATCGACCCCATTACTGGCATCAAATTACTAGGCTTATCTGCCATTCAGCTTGTTTGGATTTCCACCATTTTTTGTGTGAGACATAAATTCTTACAGTGCAGATCTGGGTTCATCTGACTATTTGTTTATAGTCGAAACACATTGATACAATCGATAAATATGAAAATTGTAAACGGTATCAGTCCTAACACTAACCTTTGTGGAACACCACTATTGACTGGTCTGGCATTTCCAAATTCATCTACAACTACTTTCTGCCTACAGGCAGCACAGCAGGTTGCCAGTAAGTCCTTTTTCTTTCATGTTACAATGTTTCTGGAGTTTTGGGCTGGAAGGGCACAGTGGAATAAAATGCCAAAGTGTTGATTTTTAAAGTATGTTTGTGTGTATTTTTATATATATATTATATATAAATCCTGGCTTGATGTAATAATAGATATGATATAATAAACATACACATACATAGATTTGAGTGGAGCATAAACACCAGCATGGACTGGCTGCATTGAATAGCCTGTTTGTGTGACATTTATCATATGTAATCCTATGTAATATTGAGAGGTTTAATGGCATTGCTCATACTGAAGTAACATTGTTAGCCACCCAGTTGCATAGGTGGATTCATTGCATCAGAAGTAATGACTGCCATGCCGTGTCAGCGATTGTTATTCTACTGTTCATTTTCTCTCCTTCAGACTCTTAATTTGTCACAGTATACCACTGCACTAGCAGAGAGTATTGAATACCTTATGATAGCAATGCACCACTGAATTGTGTAGGCTTGCTGATTATTGCATTCATTCTACCCGCTGGTGGTGAATGGGATGAAAATTTAATAAGCTTTACAAATGCTTATTTTGAACCTTTGACGTAAACTAATAACTGAATGTAATAAACAGACAATGCCTTAAAATGAAACTGGTTTGTGTCTGAGGGATCCAAAAAATCTTATTTTCGGCTGCCAATGAGAAATAAGTAATAAGCACATAATTGTCCTAATTGCTTCAGAGTTGAAGAACAGTCACGGACAGCTAAAGCTATAATTTCTGAGCAACAAAATACGTTCCTGCAGTTGATTTTTTTCCACTGTCTGACTGGTTGCACAATCCCAGAACAGCAAACACCAGAAGAAAATAATGTTAAGAAATTAGACAAACAGAGAAACCTTGGCCCCCATATACATCGTCATCAGCAACCTTCCATCTATGAAAGTTGGAGGACACACAGCAAACAATCCATTTCAGATGGAGTATCTCCATAGGGTACACCTTCGCTGATGGCTGAAGAGACCAGTCCTTGAGAGACAGGCTCTGCCACAAATGCTGCACATGAAGCTTCAAGTGTCTTGGTGGGTTGTTGCTTTTGGCATTGGCGACTATTGCCAAGCCGCTGTAGCCACTGGTCATCTTGTGGTGCATGCCAGCCCAAAGGAGATGTGCCATTTTCCTCTGTTGTCAGCTAGTGACTTCCAGATGCGATAATTGATGTTTAGGGCCTTCATATCACACTTGCAAATTGAAGCAAAACTTTGAGTATACCACTGGTCATCTGGTTCTAGCTACTTCACCATACAGAAAGTCCATATGTAACCACCTTCTGTCCTGCGGACATGCTCGAGCCAACAAAGCTACCTCTGTTTGATGAATGCTAATAATCTTGGGGCACCCTGCATTTGAAAGGACTGCTGCATGCATGATTTTGCCCTGTCAGGGTACACCCATAATATGTCGCACGCAGCAAAGATGGAAATTATTAAGCCTCTTTTCTTGATAGCTGTAAGTCATCTATATTTCACAACCATACAACAAGATGCTGAGAACAAAAGCCATATAAACAAGCAGCTTGTTCCTAAGGGTCAGCTTTACATTATTACATGGGTGTTTCTTGAGTTGGCAAAAGGTGGTGGCTGCTTTCCCTATAGGCTGAATTTTCCCCCAGTCGTCGGGGGGGGGGCAGTTGAAGGGCGGGCGTGTACAGGCTCGCTTCCGATTGGCACCCCCGATTGGAGGTGCGCTGCCATTATACGTGGGTGGGCCAATCAAGGCTATGTGCTCCCTGTGCGGGTGGTGGGGGGTGCGATCCCAAAATTGAGAGTGCGCTTTTTCGCGCATTTGCACGAAAGAGTGCACTCATCTCGCTGAGGCTAAGTGCAGCCTCAGGGAGATCGGCTGTAAATGTAAAAAAGATAAAAATAGAAAAATAAGATTTCCCTAACATGTCCCCTCATGTGACAATGTTACATGAGTTGGGATATGTCCATAATTTTTACAAAACCTTTATTAAAATTTTTTATTGGCCGTTGACAGGTCGGCGGCCCCGCAGCTGATTTTGCTGCGCTCCCGCCTTCCTGAAAATTTAAATGGGGCACGGTGATGTCGGGAGTTCACCCCGACGTCACGGCGCGTCATTTTACGTGTCGGTGAGTGGGCCCCACCCCCGCTCACCGACGCGTAAAATCCTGCCCTATGTGTGCATCAAGGGACAGATGTCACTGTGGACTGAGGTCGCAGAATTTGCTAACCGCTTCCAGTGGGCTTTTATTTAGTGTGACCAAGGGTGGAGATGTGACACCTTGTCACATGACCAAGGTTTTCCTGATGCTTATCATTGTGGAGAACAAGTTACAGGCATGGGAGAGACAGTCCATGAGTCTTTGTGGCTGGGTTTCCATGTGGGTAACTAACGCAGCATCATCAGTGTGGAGGAGTTCCCTGATAAGGATGTGATGTATTTTTGTTTTCACTTTCAGTGATAATAGATTGTAGAGCTTGCCATCTGATCTTGTGTGCAAATAGACCTCTTCCATATGTGCAAGGAAGGCAACGGTCAGGAGCATGGAGATGCCAAACAGAGTGGGGTCTCGGGCACAGCCCCATTTCATTCTGTTCTTCACTCTGAAACTGTCGGAAATGGAGTGCATATACATGTTGTCATGGAAGGAGCAGATAAGACTGAAGGAGCATTGGACAGCCAATTTTCCCCCAAATTTTGTAGTGTCCTGCTCTGCTGACGGTGTTGAATGTCTTAGTGAAGTCTATGAAGTAAGGTAAAGAGGGATACTCTGTTCCCAACACTTCTTTTGTAGCTGGTATATGGAGAAGATCATGTCCACACTAGATCTGCTGGCACAGAAACCACACTGCTTCTGGGTACATTCAGTTTGCAAATAGATGGAGTTTTTAAATTATGACCCTAGCAAAGGCCTTTTCCATCATGCTAAGGAGTGAGATGCCCAAGTAGTTGTTGAAATCTCCTTTGTTTTTGGATAATGTAATGATTTTTGCATCACTCATCTTTTGTGGAACAGAGTCTATTTTCATTGCAGAGAAGGCCATAAAGGTGTGGCAATAGATAAAACTTTCTGTACTTGACCAGTTCAGCTGGGATTCCAAACTTGCCAGGTGTCTTCCTGTTCGCTAAGCAGTCTATGGCCTTCTTGAGATCAGGTAATGAGGGTTCTTCATTGACAGGAAGCTGCAGGAGAGTGCCATGTGCGGACAGGGAGATATTCGTCTCATAGGAGTACAGTTCACAGTAGTGTTCAGCCCAGTGAGACATCCAGTTACTTCTGTCAGTGAGTACTTCGCCACCTGCCGACTTTAGGCGGGGATCTTTGGTGATGGTAGGACCAAGCGCCCTCTCGAGCCCTTCATGCATAGCTGGTAGATTTCCATTGTCACATGCAATTTGGATTTCTTGACTTAAGTTGATCCAGTGTTTATTTATGCAGTTTCTTCCTATCTTTTGTATGGCTGCTTGGCGACTTTCAGGTTGTACAGTATTTTAGCCCTTGAATTGATGTTCTACATCATGCAGGCTTTGTTTTTTTGCATCAATGACTGATGTCATCTTGGCTGAGTCAGTTTCAAACCTGTTCTTGTTGTGGGTCCCACCTTTAATAAATGGTGCTTCTGCTGCTTCATAGGTGATTGAGCTTAGTGACTTTCAGGCTTCACTGATGCCAGCATTGGTGGATTCCAGTAAACCTTTTGTGGGTAGCAATTATTCTACTGACAGTGTGACGTGTTGGTATTTGACACCGTTGCTCATGCAAGAGATTTGACGAATGATGGGCCTTCGTGTTTGGAACGGTGAAACTTCCAGCGGTGCACCTTCTCTCTGCTGTTGACAGAGTGTAGTCGGTGTCACAATCTGCATAGGTGTGGTATGTGCGGGTGTGGTTATAAGCCAGATTAAGCCTTCTCATAATGACTAGATCTAGTTCCTGACAATATTCAGAGTTTGGGTGACACTGTGATGCCTTGTGACGATGTCTGCCCTGAAAGAAGGCATTGGTAATGCAGAGATCATTCAGAGCACAAAGCTCAAGAAGGTGTTGTTCGTTATCGTTGATCTTGCTCACCCCATGACGACTGAGGCACGTTGGCCATGAATCACTGCCTGCCCCAATACGTGCGTTGAAGTCGTGGAGGATGAATAGCCTCTCACCAGTTGGAGTGTTCCTCAGAACGTCATCTAGGGAGTCATAGAAATACTCTTTGTCAGAGATGCTGGAGTACAGAGTTGGAGCATATGATGTTGACTGCATCCCCATATACACAAATCCTTCAAGGTGGCAGGGCAAGTTGATAAGGTGGCTAAAAAATAGCATATAGCTGATTTGGGTTTCTAAATAAAGGGATTAAAGGTACAATATAAATATTTATTGTTGATAGAGTATAAAAGCAAAAAGATCGGGAGAGAACTTCGTAAATCACTATTTAATCCTCAGCTGGATTACTCTGGGCAACCACCCTGCAGGAAAGTTCTTAGAGTACAGAGAAAGTTTACTAGGATGTTACCAGGCATGAGACACTTCAGTTACAAAATTGGTTGTAAGGAGAAGGCCAAGAGGGGACTTTATATCAAGATGTGTTTTCAAGAGGTGTTGATAGAGTAGATAAAGAAAAACTATTCCTTCTGGCGAGTGGGTCAATAACCAGGAGTCAGCGATTTAAAGTTATTGACAGAAGATATAGAGACGAGAAGAGGAGTAATTTTTTTTCTGAGTTGTCGGGATCCAGAATGGTCTATCTGTAAAGATAGCGGAAGCTGATTTCATTTGGTAGTAGAAGTAGGTGCAATGGTAATGTCACTGGACTGGTAATCTACAGGCTCAGGGTAATGCTCTGGGGACATGGGTTCAATTCTCACCAGGGCAGCTGGTGAATTTAAACTAAGTTAGGAAACCTGGATTACTAAGCTCGTTTCAATAATGGTGACCATGGAACTATCATTGACTGTTGTAAAGACCCATCAGTCTCATTAATGTCCTTTAGGGGAAAAAAATCTGCCATCCTTATCCGGTCTGGCCTACATGTCACTCCAGCCAGCAATGTGGTTGACTCTTAACAGGCCCCTGCAATTGCCTAGCAAGCCTCTCAGTTCGAGGGCAATCCCCTCTAAACCTCCTGCTCCTCACCTTGAACATATGCCCCCTTGTGACTGACCCTTCAACTAAGGGGAACAGCTGCTCCCTATCCAGCCTGTCCATGACCCTCATAATCTTGCACACCTCGATCAGGTCACCCCTCAGTCTTCTCTGCTCCAACGAAAACAACCCAGGTCTATCCAACCTCTCTTCATAACTTAAATGTTTCATCCCAGGCAACATCCTGGTGAATCTCCTCTGCATCCCCTCCAGTGCAATCACATCCTTCCTATAATGTGGTGACCAGAACTGCACACAGTACTCCAGCTGTGGCCTCACCAAGTTTCTATACAACTCCAATATGACTTCCCTACTTTTGTAATCTATGCCTTGATTGATAAAGACAAGTGTCCCATATGCCTTTTTCACCACCCCACTAACATGCCCCTCCACTTTCAGAGATCTATGGACACACACGCCAAGATCCCTTTGTTCCTCAGAACTTCCTAATGCCATGCCGTTCATTGAATACTTCCTTGTCAAATTACTCCTTTCAAAATGTATCACCTCACACTTTTCAGGGTTAAATTCCATCTGCCACTTATCTGCCCATTTGACCATCCCATCTATATCTTCCTGTAGCCCAAGACACTCAACCTCACTGTTAACCACCCGGCCAATCTTTGTGTCGTCCGCAAACTTACTAATCCTACCCCCCACATAGTCATCCATGTCGTTTATATAAATGAGAAATAATAGGGGACCCAGCACAGATCCCTGTGGTACGCCACTGGACACTGGCTTCCAGTCACTAAAGCAGCCTTCTGTCATCACCCTCTGTCTCCTACAACTAAGCCAATTTTGAATCCACCTTATCAAATTACCCTGTATCCCATGTGCCTTTGCCTTCTTTATAAGTCTCCCATGTGGGACCTTGTCAAAGGCTTTGCTGAAATCCTTATAAACTACATCAACTGCACTACCCTCATCTACATACCTGGTCACCTCCTCAAAAAACTCAATCAAATTTGTTAGGCATGACCTCCCAATGACAAAGCCATGCTGACTATCCCTGATCAAACCTTGTCTTTCCAAATGGAGATAGATACTCTCCTTCAGAAATTTCTCTAATAGTTTCCCTACCACTGACGTGAGACTCACTGGCCTGTAGTTCCCTGGCTTATCTCTACAACCCTTCTTAAATAGCGGAATCACGTTAGCTGTTCTCCAGTCCTCTGGCACCTCCCCCGTGACCAGAGAGGAATTAAAATTTTGGGTCAGAGCCCCTGCGATCTCCTCCCTTGCCTCCCTCAGCAGTCTGGGACACAAATCATCTGGACCTGGAGATTTGTCCACTTTTAAGCCTGCCAACACCTCCAATACCTTGTCCCTCCCTATATCCCCATGCGCTATCTTTCCTCTATGAATGTCCTCTATGAATGCAAGTTATTCCAATCTGCTAATATCTGTCTCCAAATACAGTAACTAAGTTGCACAGGAAGTTATCTTGCAATGAATGGGAATATTTGACACTGTAATGATACGTAGCAGTTCACAGTGCTCTCCACTAATGTTGTCATTGTTGGGGAACTTGGTACACAAAACTGTTACTCAAAGACACCTCCTTATTAGCAGACTTGGCATCTGAAAATGTGTGAATAAGGAAATGCTGAAATCCTATTGACTGCACTGTACAGTTATATCTCTTTACTTTATAGCATTTTTCTTCTCTTGGCAGCATATGATGTGTTAGGAGACTATACCTAGAAGACTTGCATAGTAGTCAGAATCTTAAGATTGTGTTTCATTTTATGCATGCCTAAGTTCATGTTAATACATACGTCTCATGTAAGGTTCTGGGTGAGACCTGAGTGCCTGTTCAGGAGGACCTAAAAGATTCCAAAGCATGTTTTTGAAAAACAGCCGGAGCTCCCCTTGTTTTTTGGGCAATTCAACCAACACCTCTAAAACAAATTAACTGGCAATTCATCTCACTGCATTTATTGGCTGATTTGTTGATCTGCAAGGTAACTGTGACTACCATCAGAAGTGAATGGCTGTGCAGTGCTTTGGGATGCCCCGATATTTTGAATGACACTGCTTAATTTTATGATCATTCATTCTGTCTGTTGGCTTTTTGGTTTGAGTTTTTCTTGAGGGACAGGGGTTGGAGGGGATTGTGCAGTGGTGGCAAGCCACACCCAAGGTTGTGCTTGCGTATTTTCTGGAATGAAGAAGTTACATCTTGGATGCAGTTCACCTTGTTACTTTGCTGTCTTGAGTTGAATCCTGGAGCTTGGAGTAAAAATGCCACATGTAATCATTTCCCAAGTGCGTGTTCTTGATGCTGTCTTCATGATGGTATTTTACAGGTTTTGTATTTCATAATAGGAAAAAGAGCCACACAGTAGTTCCAGCAGAAAAGCTCAGCTGTATACTGTGTTGTGTCAAGGAGGCGGTGGAGGAAAAGTTTCCTGGACTGATACTACAAAAATTTTGGGTGGTGTTTACATTACAGTGAACGAGGTCAGGAGCAGCTATTAAATAATTTGGAGAAGCAGACTATGGGGATTGATTTTCACAATCTGGAAGATACTTTATAATAGTCATTATGAATAAGGTTAAAAGACAAACTGTGTAATCAACACAAACAGTGTGTTCAGTTATGGATAATAAATTTCTGCTGTCTGTTTTATCGTTTGAGGTGATTTGATATCTCTAGTAATTGGAAAATGTACTGAGGGCCCTTTATTTTTATGGGTGTGTTATATTTGAGGGCCATTGAAAGTGGACCTAATGGAGAATCATAGTGAATCTTCTTTTATGAGTTATAGATTAATACTGGGAAAGAGTCTGTCACCTTCTGTTTGCTAATGAGACCTTCAATATTTATATAGTAATTTGAAGCTTTGGAGAGATTATTGTATGGCTTTTGGTATAAATGAAATCTTTCTTTTCCTTCCTTCTCTGTCTGCTTAACTTGTTTGCGGGATGGGTGTTTGTGTGACCAACTGCTGGTATAGAAAGTACAGTTCTGAGGTTGGGATTAAGACACTGCAGAAGGAGCTTTACCTCCTCTCTGGCAATGCTGTTACTGACTTCCGAATTGATTAATGCTAACACTGAGTGACAAAACGGGGATACTGTTCCATTCCCTGGCGTTGAGATCCCTCGGTGATGATTAGAAGCATTTATTTTTCTTAACCAGAAATTATGCTGGGCTTGCTGCAGTTGCCATCAAGGTTAGTGGAGAGGAAAAATTGTCTAGGTTTCATGTGCTTAATTGTTATGCAGTGACAACTGAATGAAATGCATATATGTAAATACTAGGTTAAACATAATCAGGCTTGGTTGTGATGGGTCTCACGGATGAATAGCTTACAGCAACACACAAAATTGAAAAACAAATCTACCCCTCCAAAAAACAAAATGGACGACCACCACTGATAGCTGAATAATTTAAAAACCGAACAATATAAGACTTAAGTATAATAGAAAGGCCTGAACCATCATGTCAAATCACTGTGCAAGAATCTCTAGCACCCTAAAAGCAATTTCATGTAGGCATGAGAACCTTTTTCTTTCGTTTTAACTCAGATACTTCCAAATGGCATTTTGATTGAAGTGTTGGTGATTTACCAATTCCAAAACATTGGGAAAAATAATTGAACCACAAATGGATTTATTTTCATTTTGAGGCTGACTAGGATTAATTGAATTGGATAGGAGGAGGGTTAGAAACACAGCAGGAAGAAAATAGCATCTAGTTCCTGGCAGATTAGTCGTCAGAGTTTCTCTTCTCAAAATCCAGACTTGTATTTATACATGGTGGAAATTTTGCAGGAGAAAACTTTATAATGCAATGTGACCTTTGAGTTCAGATGTGTAAGCCACTTGAACTTTCCCTCTGATATAAGCAAAATACTGCAGATGCTGGAAATCTGAAATAAAAACAAAAAATGCTGGAAAAACCCAGCAGGTCTGGCAGCATCTGTGGAGAGGGAAACAGAATTAACATTTCGAGCCTGTATGAGCTCTGAAGAAGAGTCAAACAGACTCAAAATCTTAACTCTGTTTCTCTCTCCACAGATGCTGCCAGACCTGCTGAGTTTTTCCAGCATTTTTTGCTTTTATTTATGAACTTTCCCTCTTGTGGCTAGTGGAGTTATACAATTTCTACATTGTCACAGGCTTATACATTATTCCTCGGTTTCCATTTTTCTATTTAGAGTACAGTTTTAAATAATAATTATTGAAGCTGCTCAGCAGATATCCTTTGTCAGAAATTTTCCAAATGTAAAAAAAATTTTTCAGATGGAGGTTGTCGTTTTCAGATGAAAATTGAGTAGGTTTGGTGACTAGTGACAAAAACACTAATCAGTGATGGCCAACAAATTGGACGTGGGTGTCTATAATAAAGAACAGCTTTGAAACTGGGAAACACAGGGAGGTTTCAGTCTCTTTCTTCTAACATCGACCCTGCAGACTTCTATGCTGTGTGGTCTGTCTCTGTGGAATAATAGGTGTTCAGGTTTCAGTTAAATACTGAAAAAGCACCACAGTGGCAGGTTGAGAATGACCTCAATGGGAGTTAAACGTCTTTATTACAGCAAAATTTATATATAATATAAAAGACGTTTATGTATGTATATGTATTTTACTTTGAGAATTGGGGGAAGCTGCCTCCTTCTTGACCTTCCCCTGACACACACTCACTAATTGCTCTTTTAAAGACTTTCCAGCAGGTTGACCTTCACGTGCTAGATCTAAGCTAAATAGTATTTGATTGGAGGATCATGAACAGATACATATGACTTCCTCCCTGGAGACAGTGTAACTTCAATTGACAGTTCACTGGAGAATCCTTATGACATTTTTCTTGATAGTCCCTAACTTAGGTTGGACCTTGCACTGATTGCAGCCAGGCATTGTGAATCCAACCTCAGTGTAGATTCACCTGACTTTTATACAGTTCCATATGGCCGGTCTGTCACCATGAATTCTATATTTATTAAGGTGGGAACCCAAAGCAGGAATATTGAGCATTGAGTTTATTGTGCTGTGTTTTAAGTTCATTATCACATTCAAGATTTTCTTTCACATTTCAGCAGTTTGTATAGAACAATTTTATTGGAGAAATTCTTAATATTAAGTGGTAATTCTTGTGCTTTCAAAATGGTCTTGGTATTTTAGATATGTTATTTATATAACATAAATGTTACTCATATCAGTAAGGTGCGAGGAGACAGGTAATTACGCTGGAGTGAGATAGAGACTGAGTGAGTAGCGAATTAAGTTCACGTGGTAAGTCCTTTTCAGGTTTTAATTATAGGTTAAGAATCAAGATCTGACATAGCACTAACTTCAAGTAAGTTAGGTTAGCTTGTTAAGCAGAGAACTGCCTGGAGTGACCCAAAAGAAGTGGTGTTAATTACAGTAGCAGGAAGCTAAACTAGCTAGTGAGTCATCAGAGGCACTATAAAAGAGACAGGCTTTTCAAACCACACGATTAGTAAGGGGCAAGCGAGGAGGCAGGCGACTAGGCTGGAATGAGACGGAGACTGAGTGAGTAGTGAATTAGGTTCGTGTGGGAATTCGGTGCATGGGGAAAGAGTTGTGGTATACATAGGAATTATTCTAAGTTGATTAAATGAGTAATTAAATTAAGTTAGCTAAGTAACTTAAGTAAGAGTGGCAGGACAGGCGTTATGCGGCAGCTATGTAAAGTGGGAGCTTTTGGATGCCAAGACAATCCATGACAAACTTTTCTGTAGGAAGTTTAAGGAGCTAGAGGATTTCTGGATCAGGATTACTGACCTGGAAACCAAACTGCAAACACTGTGCAACATGAGGGAGGGTGAGAAATACCTGGACATTTTGTCCCAGAAGACGGGTCACACCTTTTAGAATAGGATTGTCTGTTCAGCAGCGAGGAACAGGAGGATGAGGCCATGATTGAGGCAGGTAATGGGACCAAGCAGACAATAGTGGAGAAGCCACAGACTTTGCAATTGTCTAACAAGTTTGAGGTACTCACAACCTGTGTGGACAAAAGCAAGGCCTGCAAGGTGGATGAGCAGGCTGGCCATGGCACCATGGTACAGGAAGCCATTAAAGTGGGGGCGCAAACAGGAATGTGGTGGTAGTAGGGGATAGTATAGCGAGGGGGATTGACATTGCTCTCTACAGCAAAGAGTGAGAATCCAGAAGGCTGTGTGCCAGGGTTTGGAACATCTGCCTGGGCTGGAGAGGAACTTGCAGTAGGAGGGGGAAGGATCCAGTTGTGGTGGTCCATGTAAGTACCAACAACATAGGTAGGGCATGGAAGGAGGTTCTGTATAGTCAGTATGAGAAGCTAGGTACCAAATTAAGAAGCAGAACCTCAGAAATATTAATCTCTGGATCATTACTTGAGCCACATGCAAATAGACACAGGGGAAATAAGGTGAGAGAGATGATTGGATGGGCAGGTTTCTCGGGTTGGCGGGTGGGGCCCACTCGCCGATGTGTAAGACGACGTGGGGATATGTTGGGCATGGGTCCCGACATCACCCAACATCTAGATTGTCAATTTGGCCTGCTGCCCACCCACCGAACTATCAACGGCCTATTAAGGCCATTAAAAAAACAATTAATGTGATTGAAGGACCTGCCCGTCCAACCTTAAGGTTGACAGGCAGACCGGGAGCCCAGGGGTCCTCGGGAAAAAGCATGAAACCTCATCCACGAGCGGGATGAGGTTTCATGAGGGTCTTTAAATTTTTATGAAAGGTTTCAATAAAAGTTATTGACATGCCCCAACTCATGTAACAGTGTCACATGAGGAAATTTTTCAAACCATTTATTTCAAGTTTTACATCGGAGATGATCTCCCTGAGGCAGCGCTTTGCCTCAGAGAGGTCTGTGCACTCTTTCGCGCGTATGTGTGAAAGAGCGCACTCCAGGCTGAGGGAATCCCCTTCCACCTGCACAGGGAGCGCATAGTGCTTCCCGGCACACTTCACGCTGGGCAGGCCTTAATTGGCCCGCCCACTTAAAATGGCTGCGCGCCCCCGACCGGGGCTGCTAAATGGAGGCCTGGCCGCCAGCTCCCACTCCCGTTCTTGGGGGTGGATAATGTTGGCCCATGGCTCAAAGCCTGGTGTGGAGGAAGTGGGTTCCAGTTTGTGGGGCACTGGCACCAGTACCTTTTGCATGATCTACTCTTGAACCGTGCTGGGACGTGTGTTCTTGCGAATCACATAACAAGGGAAATAGAGAGGGCCTTTGAACTAAACAAAGGTGGGGGGGTGGGGTGTGAGGGATCAAGGATCAAGCTTGGGTAGATGTGGCAAATTAAGTCAATGGGAAACAAGGATCATAAAATAGCAGGAAGTGACAGAGAGATCAAACCTAAAAATACACCATTAGTCAAGACTAGGTGTTACAAAAAGACAAAACTAAAGGCTCTGTATCTGAATGTGCATAACAAAGTAAATAAATTGATAGCACACATTGAAATATGATTTGATAGCCATTACGGAGACATGGTTGCAGAATGATAAGGATTGGGTCCTGAATATTGAGGGGTATATGATACTTAAGAAGAATAGGAAGCTAGGTAAACATAGACGGGTAGCACTGTTGATCAAGGATGGCATTGGTCCAATAGTTAGAGATGACTTTAGTTCAGGAGATCTGGATATAGATTCGGTTTGAATGGAGATGAGGAAGAGTAGGGAAAAGAACTCACTAGTGGGAGTGGTCTACAGGCCCCTTAACAGTAGCCACAATGTAGGACAAAGTATACTAGAAGAAATATTGGGTGCTAGTGATAAAGGGACAGCAACAATCATGGCTGATTTTAATTTACATATAAACTGGAAAAATCAAATTGGCAGTAATATCCTGGATGAGGAGTTCATAGAATGCTTTCGAGATAGTTTTTTAGAGCAGCACATTCTGGAACCAACCAGAGAGCAGGTTATATTAGACTTGGTATTGTGTAATATGACAGGATTAATTAATGACCTCAGAGTGAAGGCGCCCCTGGGTAGCAGCGACCACGATGTGATTGAATTTTACATCCAGCTTGAAAGGGAGAAGAGTGGGTCTAAGACTAGTAATTTAAACTTAAATTAGGGCAACTATCTGGGTGTGAAAGCTGAGCTATCTGACATGAACTGTGATATTAACATAGGGGATAGGTAATAGAGAAGCATTGGCAGACATTTAAGGGGATATTTCAGAATACTCAGGATAAATATATTCCTACTATAAATAAAAATTCTAAAGGGAGGACCCACTATCCGTGGTTAACTAAAGAAGTTAAGAAAATCATCAAATTTAATGAAAAAGCATAAAACTGTGCAAAGTTGAGTGGCAGGTCAGATGATTGGTCAGAATATAAAGAGTAGCAAAGAATGACTAAAAGGTTAATCAGGAGAAAGAAATTAGAGTATCAGTGGAAGCTAGCTAGAAAATGAATAACAAGAGTTTCCAAAGGTATTTAAAAAGGAAAAGAGCAAGTAAAGTGAGTGTTGACCTTCTGGAGATTGACAGAGGGGAGTTAATAGTAGATAATAAGGAAATGGCGGATGAAATAAACAAATATTTTGCTTCTGCCTTCACTATAGAGGATACAAGAAACATTCCAGTGATAGCTGTAAATCAGGAGGTGGAAGGGAGAGGGGAGCTTGGTGAAATTACAATCACAGGAAGGTGGTACTGACAAGTCTCCGGGTCCTGATGGACATCATCTTAGGGTCTTCAAAGAGGTAGCTAATGAGGTAGTAGATGCGTTGGTGTTAATTTTCCAAAATTTCTTAGATTCTGGAAAGGTTCCATCAGACTGGAAAATAGCAAATATAACCCCTCTATTCAAGAAGGGAGGGAGAAAGAAAACAGGAAACTATAGGCCATTAAGCTTGATGTCTGTTGTGGGGAAGTTGTTAGACTCGATCATTAAGGAGCTTATAGTTGGGCACTTAGAGAAACTCAAGGTAATCGTGAAGAGTCAACATGGTTTTGTGAAAGGGAAATCATGTTTATTTATTGGAGTTCTTTGAAGGAGTAACATGCGCTGTGGGTAAAGGGAGCCTACAGACATGCTGTACTTGGATTTCCAGAAGGCATTTGATAAAATGCCACATCAAAGGTTATTGCAGAAACTAAAAGCTCATGTGTTGGGGGGGGTAAAGTGTTAGCATGGGTAGAAGATTGGCTGGCTGGCAGAAAACAGAGATTATCCATAAATGGGTCTTTTTTTGATTGGCAGCAAGTGATGAGTGGAGTCCTGCAGGGGTCTGTGCTGGAGCCTCAACTTTTCACAATTTATATCAATGACTTAAATGAGGTGAGTGATGGCATGGTAGCTAAATTTGCAGATGACACAAAGATAGGTAGGAAAGTATGTTGTGAATAGGACATAAGGAAGTTGCAGACGGATATAGATAGGTTGAGTGAGTGGGTAAAAATCTGGCAGATGGGGTATAATGTAGGAAAATGTGAAGTTGTTCACCTAGGCAGAAAGAATAAAAAAGAGTATTACTTAAACGGAGAATGGCTGCAGAATTCCTAGGTGCAGAGGGGTCTAGCTAGGCGTTCTAGTGCATGAGTTAGTATGCAAGTACAGCAAGTAATTAGGAAGTCTAATGGAATGCTTTATTACAAGATGAATTGACATTAAAGTAATATAGTACATTGGTGAGGCCACATCTTGAACATTGTGTAGTTTTGGTCTCCTTTTTTAAGGAAAGATGTAAATGCATTGGAGGAGATTTCCTAGATTGATACCTGGAATGAATGGTCTGTGTTTTTTTATTTGTTCATGGGATGTGGGCGTCGCTGGCTAGGCCAGCATTTATTGCCCATCCCTAATTGGCCTTGTTCAGAGGGCATTCTTAGAGTCAACCAAATTACTGTGGGTCTGGAGTCACATGTAGGCCAGACCAGTTATAGGACAATAGATTTCCATCCCTAAACCAAATGGGTTTTCAACAATGGTTTCATAGTCATCATCAGACTTTAATTCCAGATTTTTATTGAATTCAAGTTTCACCATTTGCCATTGTGGGATTCAAACCATGGTCCCCAGAGCATTATCCTGGGTCCCTGGAAAACCAGTAGAGTGACAATATCACTATGCCCCTGCCCCCTCTTCTGCCTTCCCCTAATGAGGAAGGGTTAGGCAGACTGGGCTTGTTTCCACTGGAGTTTAGAGAAGTGAGGGGTGGCTTGATTGACGTATATAAGATCCTGAACGGTATTGACAACATGGACAACAAAAGGATGCTTCCTCTTGTGGGTGAGTCCAGAACTAGGGGGCAGTGTTTTAAAATTAAGGGTTGCCCTTTTAGGACAGATGAGGAGAAATTTTTTCTGATGGTGGTGCAACTTTGGAACACTCTGCCTCCGAAGGCGCTGGAGGCGGGGTCATTGAATATTTTTAATGCAGAGGCAGATAGATTCTTGTTAGGCAAGGGAATCAAAGAGTATCGGAGGAAGATGGGAATGTGGAAATCAAACACAAATAGATCAGCTATGATCTTATTGAATTGCGGAGCAGGCTTGAGGGGCTGAATGGCCTACTTCTGCTCCTGTTTTGTATGTTCATATATTATTGGGTGACGGTTACAAAATAACAGCTCACTGCTTTTATTTATAATGTTGCACAGGGGAACAGTTTCAAAACAAACTTACTTATATTCCCCTGTCCGATTCCTATACCTATTTGTTGTTTATCATCTTGCTATGTATTCTCAGCTTTCAAAAAAGGTAGAAAGTAAAAATTGAGTATATAGCTCTCACACATGAATCTGTCACTATCATTGGAAGAGATATTCAGCAAATGAGGACACAATGAAGAACTTAAATCGTGTACTTAAAGAAATTGTCTTAAGCTTTCTCATACAGTGTTGGAGATAAACAGGCCACCATAAGAAAAATGGTAGCCATGTAGAGAATGAGAATAAAAGAACAGAGGGTAAAAATGGAAGACAAAGCGAATCTGGATGTGATATGTTGAAGACATTTTCTAGGAAAAGATAATTTACTTATTATAGTCAACACAAGAGATCAGCAGCATATAATGCATTGGACATTGCCTGGCATAACCTCTGTGGTTACAAAACAATATATTCAAACAACTTGCATTTATAAAGTATCTTTAGCATAATAAAATGTCCCAAGACAATGTAAGCCAAGGCACAGCAGATCCATGCTTTGTTTGTGTATATGTATGATACACTTTAAGTGGGCATGAATTTTGTGTTTGTCACACACTTTCTGAGGGGATTAGTTGTAATTTTCAGAACTTGCCTGTCTCATAATGTCAGCAGGTTTTTAATTAAATATCATAAAGACAATGCCAAAGTTTTGATCTTCATCTTAAATAATGATTAATCTTTGAATTTGCCTAGTTATTACTTAAGATTAATTTTATATTATATCTATCATTGGGAAACACATTGAGCGGTATTTAACCCAGGCAACGCAGGTTGTATAGTTATTGTTTACATCTAAGGATTGCAGATGCGATGTTATATATAATATTGCTTATATGGTGAGAGACTGTTCAGACACAAATAGGTATTAAGCTGCAAAGTATTGTATACAGATTGTGTAATCACAGATTCCAGAGCCATTGTACACTATAATACCATCTACAAGGCACAAGTCAGGAGTGTGATGGAGTACTGTCCACTTGCTTGGATGAATGCAGCTCCAACAATACTCAAGAAGCTTGACACCATCCAGGACAAAGTAGCCCCATCCACAAACATTGATTGGTGCCCCATCTACAAACATTCTCTCCCTCCACCATTGATGCACAGTAGCAGCAGTGTGTACCATCTACAAGATGCATTGCAGAAACTCACCAAGGCTCCTTAGGCAGCACCTCCCAAACCCACAACCACTAGCATCTAGAAGCATGAGGGCAGCAAGCACATGGGAACACCACCACCTGGGAGTTCCCCACCATGGCACTCACTACCCTGACATGGAAATATATCACTGTTCCTTCACTGTCGCTGGGTCAAAATCCTGGAACTGCCCCCCTTACAGCACAGTGGGTGAACCTACACCATAGGGACTGCAGCAGTTCAAGAAGGCAGCTCACTACCACCTTCTGAAGGACAATTAGGGATGGGCAATGAATGCTGGGCTAGCCAGCGACACCCACATCCTATAAATGAATATAAAAATATTAAACCTATGTTGGAATCAGTGATTCATAATCTGAATTGTGTGAGCAAGTGGTGGTGTCCAGCAGTAGATACTCACTTCCCTAAAGTGAGGGCAAGAAAAATAGGAAAGTGTGTCATTGTGGCCTATATTTTCTGAGCACCTTTCAATTGGAATAGAATGGCACTGGCAGGGCACTAGTAGTAAGGCTTCCAACCACTCTCTTGGCTGATGAATGGTGTGTAATGCTGGCAGATCTTAAGATGGATAAAGAAAGGAATTTTATGTTGTGCTTTATCAAAACCCACTGAAATATCCCCATGTCTTTTACATACAATAAATCATTTTCGAGCGATTGTTGCGTGGGTAAATACAGTAGCATTTTCATGTTTATCAAGGTGCCATGAACAACAATAAGACGAATGACTGCTATGCTATTTTTGGTATTGTTGGCTGAAGGAGGCGTATTGATCAGGGCTGCTGAAGCACTTCCTGCCATGAGATCTTTATGTACCCCTGAAGTAATGGAACAGGTCAACAGAGCCTTGCTTTAATGACTGTGTAGCATCCGACTTTCTCATCTGGACTCTGTTAGATTTAGATTCTGTGCCAGGAATGAAGCCTTGCAAAATCAGCCCTCTTGTGTTTACAGTTTTTTTTCTTGATTCCTGTTAGAATTATAAGAAACGTGTTAGAATTTACTAGCTGATTGCTGTAAGGGTGTACTTACAACTTTACAGTGCAATAGTTTCCCAATTCTTCACTGATGCTAAACGGGAAGTGTAAATTTGAGATCGGGGCCCAACTTGGCTCTGAAGCAATTTAAAATAGGACTCTTCAATATGGGATACCTACCTGACTTTCATGTTAATGTTTAACAAGATGGATTTCTCTCTTGTGACTCTGTAAATATTTAGATTTCTCACTTTGCGGAAGACAGTTCTGAACTTGAGCGGATGGACCTGTTGCAGAATTTACATTTCTTGCGAATAAAATTGATTTTGAGGTGGGACAGAATTCTGGGAATCCTGGTAGTTAGTACTGCTATACACATGAACACCAGCTCCTCCATCACTGGCACAGCTTCTCTTGTTCTCAGATATCTGAAACTTTGTTTTCATATAGTGTTCCCAACTTAAAGTGCACAAATGCAGGAACAGAGATGAGGCTTCTGGGCATGAGTGATCTCTTTTGTTCCATCTTGTATGCACTATGCATGTGTGCAGGAGTGAGACACTGAGACATGTGTGAGTACTGTATTAGAAATGAGTGAATTTTTTTTCAACTGCTGTGCAACTGCAGGCAAGATTTAATGGAGTGGACATAATTGTGTGTGTGTGTGTGTGTGTGTATGTGTGGGAGGGTGGGGGGCTGGGGTGGGGTGGTGGGGTGGGGGTGTGATGAGGGAGCGCAGGAGATTCATGCGGGAATACCCCACATCGCATTCCCACCGTTGGGAAAACTGTCTCCAATTAAGTTAGGGGGTAATTTAAAACACCAATGTGGGAATCCTGCCCCCTGGTGGCAGGTTGTCGATTAGACTCATTAATGAGCCACTTGAAAGAAATTATCTCTGAGCCCATTGGAATTTACTGATGACTCAGGGATTTAATGGGACTCAAATGGCTCTTGGTGCCTGTTGGGTTTGCCTGTGGCCTGATGCGGGGAGGTCACTCATCAGGCATTCGGTGCCCAATCGAGGGATGCGGCTTGGGAAGGGTGTGCCCACTGAAAATACCCCCCAGCCTTTGCCACCCACCACCCTCCATCCCCCACTCTCCATGATCTTCATCCTACCCTACTCACCTGTGTCCAGGGATTCAGTGGCCAGCAACTCTTGGGGTTGAGGTTTCTGCCCCACTGGGGGCTTGATTGCGTGGAAGGCCCGACACTGGCCAGTTAAGTGCATGAGGGTACTCAAATTACATTGGGCCTCTCCCATGGAAGTGACATGTCGCCCACTGGTTCTCCAACAGGTGGGGGAACCCCTGTCGCTAGCATTAAAACCCTGCGTGCATATATGCAAGAATTCATACAGCAAAAAAGCAGCCATAGATTAAAATACACAAGAGGATGTATTTATTGACTGTGTACACAGTTGGTATCGGGATGAAGAAAGCAGAAAAATTTGTACATGAATGTAAATAAAGTGATTCCTCCTGTTTTGGAGGAAGAGTAAAATAAATCATTTACTACCCTGAAGGGAACTTCAGCTCTCGCGTAATGGAATGTTAAGTTTCCATTTAGATTCACATCATTAACGAGTGATGTACATCTGTGCAGGCTACAATTGAATGAAAACATTAGTGTAACTAATATGGTATGAAGGAGATATTTAGAGAGACATAACACCTGTTTTAAATTACTCTAAGCTACATCCATTCGACACGTAACTCAAGTTTTTATCTTCACACCACATTGTGGAGGTCTACATATTCAGCAAAATTTTTTTTGTTGAAGTGAAACTTGGGCACTGTTTCATGTGTTCATAATAGCTGGTCAATCAGTGAACCGTTCCTGTGTTTCAGTCCCTTCTTCCATTACTTTTACATTCTCCTTCTACAGTATTGCACATCAACTTTTGCTTCACCATCAGTGACAATTAATTCAACCGTTGCACTTCTGCCCCCTAGAATTCTTTCCACATGTTCTTCTGCAGCATCTCTCCCTGCTTCAGAAAGTTTCTCTGGAGTGGGACTCCAACATGCAACCTACTGACTCAGATGACAGCGCTATTATTTATTGATATTCACTTCTATATATCTACATTAACCATCTTGTTATCAAGCAGTTTGATATGAGTAAGATGCAGGGGAATGCAGATACTTAATTACTCATGTCATGTTCTCTCTTTTTCAAATTTCCTCCCTTCTCTTTTGAAGATTGTAACTCATGCAGCAGGTACAGTTTTTTTTTTGCACAGATACCAGCAGAATTGGTATCTCCGCAAATGACCATTCCCCTATATCTAAACCTTATTTGTGAGTGTCAGTTGATTATTTACCATGGGGGGCATTATAGCTAAACCATCCTCTGTTTTTATTTCACCATGTTCTCTGATTGATTCTTTCTACAAACACACATGCACATATACACAGATACATTGCAGCAATAATCACAAGATAGCAGTCAAAAATGGGAACCAGGGTTGATTTCTTTTCCTGTCCAGGTCAAAAGCACTGATGCCAATTATAGCACTATTAAGTCAACACAGGCCAGATTGGAATCTGGGACATTCTTGTGAAGCTTGGCTCCATATCACACAGGTTACTGTGCTTACATATTCAGCCCAGGGCAACTTTTTCATCTTAAGTGCCAGCTTGGCTTAGCTGATAGCTTTCTTATTCTGAGTCAGATTATTAAGTTGCAGTTGTTCTCTCTGATTTGCTTTTCGTTATCTCTAAATAAAAAGGATGGAAGTATTGTGGTGCAGTGGTAATATCCCTACCTCTGATCCAGAAGCTCCAGCTTTGATTCCCTCCTCCAGGACTTGATGGCCATGGAAGGTGCATTCATAATGTGGCCAAACAGGTTGACTATCAATCTATAACTTCTTCCAATACACCTATGGCAGGTGGTCGATGAATTGGAGAGTCTCCTGGTCAGCCAGATCTGTGTGGTAGCTGCAGCGCAACCTCCTCCCCATGTTAAAAGATGCCACACACAGGGTTCTTGCCACATTCTGTACTCCATGGCAAGTGTCCTTCTTGTTTCGAGGGATTGCCAGAAAGAAATTAAAAAGATGCATTGTGTCTAACTGAGATGTTGTGGTGTCTTTTCCTGGATAACTGCTTTTCGTTATCGATGAAAAGTGAGGCTTTGCTTGGTTCCTCCCTCCCATGGTGCCTCTAAGATCAAGATCTGTGGCTGCAAGATTAGGCCACTTAGGCCATCAAGACTGTACCTCCATTCAGTGAGATTATGGCTGTCCTGTGACTTAACTCCACATATCTGCCTTTGCCCTATGTCCCTAATACCTTTGGTAAATAAAAATCTATTAATCTCACGTTTTAAATTAATAATTAATCTATCGTCTTTATCTTTGGAAGTGAGTTCCAAACTTCTGCTACACTGTGCGTAGCCGTGTTTCTTAAATTCTTTTCTGAAAGGTCTGACTCTGATTTTAAATTATGCCCCTTATTCTGAAACTTTCCAAGCAGTGGAAATAGTTTCTCTCTGTCTAACCATCTGTTTGCTTTAATATTTTGAAAACATTGATCAAATCACGCCTTAATCTACTAAATTGCAAGGAATAGATCCTTAGTGTGGAATCTCCTCCTCATTTAACCCTCGGGTTCCAGATATCGTAGTAAATCAATGCTGCGCTCCACCCAATGCCACTATATCTTTCCTAAGGTGTGGTGCTCAGAACTACTGGTAGTAGTATCCCTGGTGTGGTCTAACCGGGGTTTTTTATAGCTGTAGCAAAACATCTACACTCACCGCCACTCCACTCACCTCCATTTGTATTTCAGTGCTCTAGATATGGAGTCCAACATTTTCTGTACCTGTTTATGACATTTTAATGAACTATGTAACTGGACCCACAAGTCCCTTTAGACCTCCACTGTTTCTAGCTTTTCACCATTTAGAAAGTATTCTGTTCTCTCCTTTAGGTCCAAAGTGGATGACCTCACATTTGCCTACATTGAAATTCATTTGCCAAAGGTTTTTCCTTTCATATAATTTGTAATTTGATGCTTCCATCTACTCTGCTTACAATGCTGCCTACCTTTGTGCCACCAGCAAACTTCAATATGTGGTTTCCTATTCCATCACCTAAATCATTACTAAATATAGAGAATAATTGAGGCCCAATACAGATCCTTGCAGAACGCCACTAGGCATATCCTGAGAATTAGAGTACTTTGCCATTATCCCTGCTTTGGCAGTCAGCCAATTTCCTGACTATAGGCCAAAAATTTGCCTTCAATCCATGAGCTTCAACTTTAGCCTACAGTCCTGTGTGAGGGTTAAGCAAATGTCTTCTGGAAATCTATTAAGTAGCATCCATAGACATACTTTAGGTCACCTCTTCAAAAAATTCCATCAGATTCATCAGGTAGAATCTACCCTTTACAGATTAATTCTGGGTCTCTCTGATTGGCTGAAAGTTTTCAAGGTGTTCAGTCACTCCATCCTTAATTATAATAATTTCCTGACAAGAAACATTAGGCTAACTGGTCTATAATTCCCTGATTTATCCCTCTTACTTTTCTTAAAATATAGAGTGATATGCACAATTTTTCAATCTAAAGAAACAGTTCCTGAGTTGAGAGAACTTTGGAAGATTATACTTAGGGCATCATCAAAATTCTCATAACTTCCTTTAAAACCCTTGGATTTGAAAACACCTAGGGCAGGGGTGGGGGGGGGGGGGGGGGGGGGGGGGGGGTGCGGTGGGGGGGCGACATGGGGCAGTTGTCACTCTTTCATGCCATCATTTTCTTTTACACTGTTATTTTGCCTGTATTGATTTTGATGAGTCCCTAAACCTGATTTACCTTCCCTTTGCTGTAAATACTGATGCAAAGTGATTATTTAGCTTGCACACTAATACCTTATTTTAATTGGCTATATCATCCTTAGCAGTTTTCAAGGGGCACATTGCACCTGGCCACCACCTTTGTCCTAAAAAAAATTGTAGTATTGATTTGGGATCATGTTGAATAAGGATAAAGGATACAAATCTGTCTTGCTACTATATAGTGCTCCAGGTTACTGATAAGTAACATCTTTAAATATTATAATGTTTTTATTTAAAGTATTATAAGAATGGCTATATGAGCAAAACTACAGCAATTCTCTTTGCAGGAAGCAGTGGTGTTATCTTCCTGATAGTTTTTAGGACTGCTGGCTTTGAGGTTCAAAGAGAAGCAGTTATTGTGTAAGAAACCCTAGTTCTTTCTGAGTTATAATTGTGTCTTTTGCTTTCATTTTTGTGACTTTAGTATTCCTTAGTGACATTTTTAAAAATCAATGTTTCTGGCAAATATACTCATATTGCCTGTATTGCAACTTTCTAACTGTAGCTGTTTGCCCAGTCAGTTCCTGTCCTAATGATTGCAGTAACATTAGATTTATTTGTCTGTAACCTGTGTTTAATGACTTAACAGATCTTTAATTTATAGTGTGCATCAGTAGATTACTATATGTTAATGTTCAACAATCCACCCCACCCACCTCCCGCCCCAACCAGTATTGTATCTGCAATATCTGGTAATATATCTGTAGCGTAAATCTGCTCATGTGCAGTGTCTGGCTGTCCAGACTCTGTACTGTCTCTTTTTGATCTGGTGCTTTCTGTTTTCATGCAGACTTTGATTTTCTGATGTCTTAATGTGGGAAAAAGGTAATTTCACAGTTGAAACTTCCTCTGATAAAGAAAGCATTCTAGCATTGCAGAGTGTGACGCTGTTGTTGCTGTTGCCTCTGGAGACTTCTGGACGTGCAGTGCAAAGAGATTTGTTAGACAGCCAAGGTCTGTGAAGAGGGATCTGTTAGAATTGGGAATAATGAAAATAGTCCTGCCAGCAAACATTAAGATTGTTGACAGGAATGAACTTTTTACAACATAATTTGTCATCTCCTGTGTGGCATTCTTTCCTTTTTCCTTGTGTTCATAAAGTTGAAGGATTATGGTGCTGGAGACTTGTGACTTGATGCATAGTGACAAGCAAAAAGAATTCCTGGGTTAGGTATAGTGTGTCACAGTCCTAATGTTTCCTTGCATTGCCAAAATTTCAACACTAATCTTACAGCAAATAAACTCTTTGCTGTCATTATCAGTCACTACTCTTGGATATGTTTTTTTTCAATTTGTTTCTTAGAGTTTACATGGTTGGGGTAACAACATAATTAATTTTGCAACAAGCAGATTGCGTTGCCAAAGGAAAAAAGTCAACTCGGCTTCATTGAAGATAAAGTAAATAAGGAAGGTACTTGTACATATGCTGAGTGCAGCAGAGCACAGGAGGGCAATGATGAACATAGATGCAAAATTGCAGAATGTTGCAATTTTTTCTAGTGGCAGCAGTGAGTTTGGTACACAGTTTTACACACCCCAGTTATGTGGTTTCTGTTGCGTCTGCTTTTGCTCATCCATCTTATTCAAGGGATTGTCAAGACAACGGCACTTTGGAAGGAGAGGGAGCTGAGCATGTGAACCAGTTTATGCCTACTCAGATGCTTTTGGCAATAATATAAGGATGGTGTACAAATGTGCTCAAGCTTGTTCTATTCATGCTGGGCAACATGTAATATGTTTATTCGGATTTCCAACTTTTGTGACTTGTAATGAGTTGAATGGGTGGAACGAATATAATCAAAGACAGGAAAACGGAAATTAGAGATGGTAACAAAATATATTTGAACAAAGAATCCCATTAAATAAATTAAACTTAGAAGTACAGCTTGCGTGAGGTTTCCCTTGGTGGAGAAGCTTGAAACTCTCTGAAGTTCTGGTTACCAAAGTTTCAAGCACTGGGCAATCCCCTGAAAAATGTTGTTATCACAAAGAGACAAAATAGCTCCCACGTTTTTAACATGTGAAATTTAATGTTATATTGCTTTGTGAACTGACTTGAGATCCACCTCAGAGCTATGGGACCCAGAAATCATTCAATCAGGAGAAAATAAAACGTTCTAGCCGCATATAATTAAAACATGCCTACCCCAGGATACACAGGGAAGTTCCTATCAGTGATGTCAATCAAAAGCCCTAAAGGAGAAAAAAAAATGATGAGTCTGCGGAGAGATAAGAATTTTTTTAAAAGTTTACCAAAGTTCCTCAGCTAATACAAAAATTACTCTAATATCAACAAGCCATCTTGACTAATCTGCAGAGGTTGCTGTTTCTGAAATGTGTTGGCTTAGCTTGCACAAACTGCTATTTTCTTCGTCAGTATGAAGATCAATAATGTTGGATAGCTGAGTGATGTGTGGGCCTATATTTCTGGCTGACTGATGCCCTAATCTGAATTTGAGCTTGGAAGACCTAACTCGATGTGGTTGACGCTGGTTATAATTTAGAATTTGTCACTTAATCAATTCTTAGGATCATTGACCTCTCCTGCTTGATTATTGGTGCGTACTACTTATTGATTAGACAGCATGAAGTCATTTTTTTTTCTTATTTCTGATCCATAAAGGTTATTCGTCCCAATTTCTGATGTCTAACATACTTTAAAATTTTATGAATCTCTGAGATATACCTTTTGTGGAGCTTTGAGCACAGTGATTTTTGTCTATGATCGCTTTGAGGATAAAAATCACAATTTCACTGTTAGTAGAAAATAGTTTGTTGACCCTGGCATGGAAAAATATACCTAAATTAAAAATCCAATCAGTACATCATTGTGGTTACTTACAACTTGGGCTTCGCTGTGTTAAAATGAAGGCCTGGATTTTCATCATCCAGATGGGTAACAGGAGTTAGAAAAGTGCTAGGGAGAGAATTTCCCCCCCCCGTTGGGTGGGGTGCAAGGCAGGCATGGGCAGGCGCAGACTCAATCGGTGCCCCCGATAGGGTCCGCGCTGCCATTTTATGTGGGTGGGCCAATTAAGGCCCGCCCAGCATGACGCACGCCCAGAAGCATTGCGCGCTCCCTGTGTGGGTGGGGTGGGGGGGGTGGGGGAGTTTCCCTGAGTCGGGTGTGCACTCTTTCATGCATGTACGTGAAAGAGCGCAGAAATCTCTCTGAGGCACCTCTGTGCCTCAGGGAGATAAGTTTTAAATTTTAAAAATTTTAATAAAGAAAAAAATTTAAGATGTCCCCTCATGTGACAGTGTCACATGAGCTGGGACATGTCACTGAACTTCAATGAAAAAATTTATTGAATTTATCAACCCTTCATGAAACCTCAGCCTGCCCGTGAATGAGGTTCCATGAAAAATGCGAAGGCCGCCTGGGCTCTTCACCTGCTGCCAACCTTAAGGTTGGATGGGCAGCTTTCTCAATAAGCTTAATTAGTTAATTAATGGCCTTAACAGGCCTTTGACTGTTCAGCGGGTGCGCAGCCAACTCAGCGCCCAACGTCACATCGTGTCATTTTAGGCCTTGGTGAGCGCGGCCCCACCCCCGCCCGCTGAGCTGAAAATTCTCCCCTAGGCTTCAAATGCCTACCTCAGAGAAAATGCCCGCAGAGACAGATCCTAATAACTGAGGAGCAGGGTGGGGATGGTTTGGGATGAGGACTGCAGTCAGGCAAGCTGACCCTGAAAACTGGTCAGAGGCAGCCACAAAGGTTGCCAGGTGCCGAGGCAAGCTGTTTAAAAGGCTCGCCTCAGCGCTTGTAGGACTTCATCCCAGTTATAATAAAAAATGTGAGGCCCTCTAGCCCTCACCCCTCACATCTACTAAACCCCCACACACTCCCCATGCCCCATCCATGCCACATCATGCCTACCAATCCACCCCCTATGGCCCCTCGTGCCCCCTTTGCATTGGCTATGTCCCTTCACTCACCTCGCAGGCTTTCTCATACCCCCTATGCCAAGCTCTGGCACTTCCATACCCATTGGCTTTATATAGTGTATTGTGTATCACTGAACCCTATAATGACAATAGGTTGTGTAAAAAAAGGTGTTTTAAAAAAAGGTTGCTCATTCATAATTTTTACTATCTTTTAAAAAAAAGTCCTTTTTGCTGCATGGCAATAAACATGGCAATCATCCAGACCCTTTGAAGTATCAATAGCAGAAACTGCATGCATTTGAAACTTCTTAATCTTATGTAAATAAACATTGTGCAATTGACATCAAGGGTCAAGGAGCCCAAGGAGCCAGAGCTGTCAATCAAGCAGTGTTTTCCCTGAGGCTCAGGCGTTTCAACAGACTAATGGATTTCTGGGCTCTCAGCCAAGAATGCATAATGAGTTTTGTTCTGGTGCATGATGTTCTGTAATACAGTGAGTTTTGTTCTTTCCTCAGTATTTTTAGTTCCTGTGGTGTTTCCTCTTAGTGTGCAACTGTACTTAATTTACATAGCAGTAATTCCCAAAATTTAAGTGGATAGACTGTGTTGCTAATTATTGAATGTGGTATGATATGAATTGTGCATATGTGCATCATAGAATTTTAGCACAACACAGATCAACATGCATTCAGACAGAACTGTGATCTAAAATTGCTGTGGTTTAGAGGAAATGAAGCAAAGAGCAAAGCAGTGATCTCTTCATTGAGTTTGTTGATTTGGAAGTGCAAAATGATCATTTCTAGTTTGTATTTTTTATATGCCCATTATTAGATTGTGAATTTTGCTTAATATTTTTTACTTAAGTAAAATTATTGAATTTCTAGTAGCTATCTCTAAACCTATTGTCTTCAGAGTAATGTCATGGCTGTGTTTCTAAGTTGGAATCAGACTAAGAGTTTATTAAAGGCTTTAAAAATGTTCTCCCAAAGCCATGTTTTTGGGTCAAATCCTAACATTTCCTATAATGTGTAGCTGAGTAATTTATTTTTGATCAATGGAGTATGTTTGAGAGTGGTTGTCTTGATTGTAACTTGTACTTGTTTATACAGTACTACAACAGAATATGACCCCTTTGCTATAGTAAATACAAAACTGGAGGCTGGAATCTAACACTGGCAAATACATGCTTTCAGCCTGTAATAAATTTTACACTAGTTCAACATAGTTCAGTCAAGTATGATGACAGTTCTATTGCAGCATTCAACTACCTTATTTATTTTAGATCTATAAAATAATAACTTTGCAGGATACTATTTAAACATACGGTAGGTTATTTGGCAAGGTGCTGGAATAAACTAGAAGATACATTAAATAGAATCATTTTGAACTTAATCCTTGGCTGGTCAACAGAAAGGATACTGTCTGCATAGATTGTAATAATAATTTATGAACCCTGATGTATGAACGTTCCTTTAGTTTTGGCCATTTTCATTTGTAAAGATTATCCTGATGCAGTTTATTCTCACACAGTTGTACATGAAAAGGTCCATTATTAGCAATTGCTGGCAGTGTGTACCGTGCCTCACAGAATATAAAGTTGATTGAGTTTAGGTCTCAGACATAGCTTCCTGCTGTATGCTTACTGTTATTATTTTAAATTTTGAAAATGGTCCTCAGAGATTTTGACTTTTAAAACTTTTAAAAGGATGTGACGAGATCAAGTTCACGGCAATTCTAGTTAGTGTATTATCCATCATGTTAAAAGTTGGCATTAATCTGGCAGTTTAACTGTCTACATAGTGGTGTTGAGCACAAAAAGAATGGAAACATTACATCGAACGGTCCATTTTTTTCTCTATCACTGTTTGGATTCCAACTGCTGGGGAGGACTGTACCATAGACATGGTGTACAACTGCCATTATCTAGCTGGGGGTTCAACTGAACCTGAACGAGAATGATGCCCAAATTCCGCCATTTATGTAAAACTGGAGAATGCTTCCCTTTCTCTAATTAATGATCTAATTCAATTACATTCTCAGAAATAACTCGTTTTGAAGACACACGTTCCCATGTTTTTGTTAACGTATCTGCTAACAACAGAACAAAGCAACTACTCACTTTTTTCCACTCAAAAATTTTAGATTTAAAAAACAGGCTTTCCTATTTTCCTTTCTCTGAACCCATCTGAAGGAGACAGTAAATCAACCCTCATTCTCATTCTAAACACACACACACACACACACACACACACGTGCCTCTTCCTTGCTCCCTTAACAGCAGCATTCTTTTCTCACATGCTAGCCTGTGTAAAATCAGGAACTTCTCTCTCTAATCCTTTTTCAGTTCACACATCAACTGCTTGCTTTCCATTCAATATGTCCCTATCCTACTTGCATCTTTTCTTCTCACCCCCTGAAAACAGCATATGGCTGGTGGGCAGTAGTAGAAGTTCAAGTGGCCAGAGACCACAAATTAATACCAAAGGAAGGCTTATTGGCAAGCACTTGAGTCTTGGTAAGGGTTTTGGTGGGCGGCCATGGACAGATGTCTCAACAGAAGGAAGAGGGGGAGTACTGCTGCATCAAGAAACTTAAAAGGCAAAGTTCTTCCGAGCTGCTTGTAGCAGTGCCTGTGGAGATTCATTTCCTATTCCGAAACACAAACAACTGGGGAGGTTTAGCAACCCTCGTTTCTGGACCCTGCAGGGACTATTTCACCAAACATGCTTTCCCATTACATCTTGTATACAAACATTTTATAAAGATCTAAATCACAATGAGTCATTTAAAAAAGTAACTGCTGTAGGCGAGGCATAAATAAGCAGTGCTGGTTGATGAGGGCCCAGGGAACAATGGTTAAAATTATGATCATCTTTCCTGAGCTGCATGAAGAAAGCATAATTAGCGTAGTGCATATGTTAATGGAGTAATAATCCATGGGCTTGGACTAACCACCCAGAGGCATGAGCTTAAATCTCATCACTGGGCTATTTAAGTTAAACTAGTTAACTGAATGTAGATTAAAGAGCTTAGTGACCAGGAAACCTACTGCATTGTTGTAAAAACCTATCTGATTCACTAACGTCCTATAAAGAATAAACCTGCTGTTCTTCCCTGATCTGGCCTATATGTGACTCCACACTCACAACGATATGGTTGACTCCTAATTGCCCTCAGAAATGGCCTTGCAAACCATTTACATTTCAGCCAAAAGGCAGAATACAACTAAGGTCCCCCACCTGTGCAGCATATAACAATCCTACTCCCAATCTCCAACAATCTTGTCCCCTTTCTTCTTCAAACCCAACCTCTGTGATCTACTTTTACCCCTGCCTCCCCTAGCTTCTCTTCCTCCTCTGCCTTCTGCCCTGCTGGATTTAATGCAATTCTATGTTCCCCTGCTCCCAGTGCATTCCACTTCACCTCCATGGCTTCAGCTAATGTCCAAACGCTGACACTCCCCTCACTATTATCCCTGTTATACCAGTTCCCCTAACCCTCTTGCCCTCACTTCGCCTAAACACTGCATTTTGTTGTGACTTGCCATCTCCAGTGCCACAGATGAAGAGTTTTTTTTAAATAAATATGCTGCATTGTAATCTTGATAATCAATTGCATTCTGGATCCTGGGCTATTGGTAATTTTTAATCACTCTTGACATGTGGCCAAGGCATTTATTGCTCACCCCTAGGTTGCCACGAAAAGGTTTGATACAATTAAGTGACTTGCTAGGCCACTTCAGAGGGCATTTAAGTTGGTATGGATCTGGAGTCACAAATAGGCCAGACTGGGTGAGGACAGTAGGCTTTCTTCCATTAGTGAACTAGTTAGGTATTTAAGGCAACCTAACAGCTCCAAGGTCACTTCCACTGATATCAACTTTTTAGGAACATACTCCCCCTCCCTTGCAGTCTCCCATCCCTTTCCCTCCTCCAGTCAAATATTCTCTACAGTGTGGCTGATATCCAGGACTCCAGTCCCCAGCGTGCCCTATATATTAATGCCACTCCCACTTTCAACCTCTAACCATCTTCTACCTTCTTCAATATATTAAGATCAGAAATATAAATTGATATAGGAATGTAATATTTTCTGTCTGAATGATACATGAAAGGTCATTGCATGCTTTAGATTTTGAGTAGTTCAGCAGATCTTAATATTAGGTTAGTGACAGTACCATAGGTGTCATGATTATGGTGTGACAGCAGGTAAAAGAGGTAGCCTGCATGAACCTCATTAAGTTCCTTGCTGAGACCAGCTGCCTTGTTTCTCACTGGGAAATGGAAAGCTTACCAGTCTCAAGCCCTTCAGAAACATTCATGGTTGGAATGGGAAACAATGTGTGGATATTCTTCAAGTGCTGCCGAAAGTTTAGATTCCAAGTTCTCAAGCTGTAACATAGTGAAAATGAGTTGACTGAGTATTTATTTGGGACATAACTCTTATATGGATTGCTATTTCTTTTAACAACTGGAATTTATTTATGATCCAGGATTGTAAATTTATAATACACAACACTTGTGACCTTTGAGCAAGTCTGTTTTATCTATCTGGAGCTGGAGTTGTGATAATCCTGACATCATGCTATCTGTGAATCATTCTTATCACACCAAGCAGAGAATGAGGTTGTGTCGTTCCCTGGCTGTGATTGCCTTTGGAGTGACCAACACACAGCTGCTGCAGAATTATCCTGCGTAAATTGTCAGCTTCCTGTGAGCAAGACATGGATGGGCATTTGAAGTGCTTTAGACAGATGTACACTTTAAGGAAGGAAGGTTCTTCTGGCAACAGTTTAGAGTCCTTTAGTGTTTCAGATACAATCAATAAAGTTTAATCATTTTACAGTGAGGCACGATATTCTACGCATTAACAGCTTGTATTACTACTACAAGGATTAGCTAGGAAACAAAAACAACACAAATAGCCTTGCCCAGCTTGTTTGCCATTGGACTGGAGGTACCAGTACTGTCTACTTGGATTTAGCATTTACCCAGCTCCCTTGGATACTTGAAAACGTTTACCAGGGAACAAGATGGGTCCTTTTGTTGTTATCTTGAAAAGAAAGCAAAGCACAAAATTTGACCATGTGGCAGGGTTAGTTGGAAGAGCTTTCAGCAGAAAGTCACTGTCCCAGATTGCCAACCAAAGTATCTCATATAAGGACTGGGACTGAGAGGCTAATACTTAATTCAAACAGTTAGAAATTGGCAATAGCTAAAAGCCCTGGCTCAATAACAGGTGCACTGGAACATTGGGACAAGTGGAATAATTTGGTAAATGGGAAATATCAAGCAATTAAATGGAGAGGTAAACATATCTTTTGTGCTTCTGATCTGAAAACATCTCATCAGCTTACAGTGGTACAACATTAATATTGAATGCAAACTGACTGTTGTCAAATGCAAGAGACGTGGGTTGGGATTTTGTCAGCGTTTAGGAGGTGGCCTTGGCGGGGGGGGGGGTGCAGGAAAATGGTGTCAGGTAGGGTCCCCAAATGTAGTCCCATGGCCGGGCCATTTTCCCAGTGGCGATAATGGCAGGGACTTGACCACCTATTAACCAGAGGCGGGCAGCCAATTTAAATAATTAAAGGGTCCTGTCAGGCCTGCACCCCAGCAATTTCCTGGGAGTGGTTGGTTTAGGGATGAACCGTAGCCCAAGGTGTGTTACCCTTCTGATCACTGTGGCCTGCCTCTCCTTGCAGCTTCAGCAGTGGCCACCACTCTCCATGGTGCTGTTGAAGCTACAAAGCAGCCCTCTGGGCCGGCATTGTGGAGCGCCAGGCTGCTGTTCGTAATTGGTCAGCGGCCTCAGTGGTGACCTCTTACTTGACCACTGGGAAGATTGCCACCGTCATCCTGCTGGCTTGGGACCTGCATCTGAAGCCGACAGCAGGACTTACCTTATGCTGGGAAAATACTGGCCATTACTGCAGTATAAGTGATGGATTCTCAAATTATAGAATATATGATGATCGTGTGATCCTCTGTCTGGTATGTACCCAACTGTGCAGTTTACTGTTTAATTTTCTCTAAGATACGGTGGCTGTGTTTACTATTGTTTTGTTTAATATACAGTGACAGCATAACACATGTGCCTTTCCAGCAATGTTACAACTATTATTATACCCCAAATCCAGTCACATGATGCAATTGTTGCCACTCTGAAAGGCATGTATCACCATCAAGAACCAAAAAGGCACTTCTAATCCCAAAGAAATTATTCCATGGCCCGACTTCCAAAATATTGGCAACAGGAAATCTCATAAATTCAGTACCTGCCATAACTGTTCTTGATGCAGCCACCTTTGGCCAATTAGGGGTCTGTGTATTTAAGCAACTATTGAAATATTAGTTCTCACCTTGAAAGCTGGGAGTGGAGTAAGCGATTCTACATTATTACTGTAATTGTCAGTCTGTATGATACATTCTTCTGCGTGGCAGAGGATATATATTCATCGTAGTCCTAAAACCTTTAGAGTGGCCGGGATTTTCCAGCCCCATTGTGGGGGGACCCACCGCTGGAGATTCAACAGCCCAGCCAATGGTCCACTGACTTTCAGCAGGACCGCAAGGCCCTGGTGATGGGAAGGGCCGGAAAATCCCGCCCAGTGTTTTCTGAGCAGTTTGACTGGGAGAGCTTAATGCATGGAATCTTACCAGCTGCTCAGAGGCGGCCTTGGTGGCGGTGATGGGGAATATTTGAGAAGGATGCACTGGGTCAGCCTCCTGACACATTTCTGCCTCTGGTCAATCTTGCCAGAGGCGAGAGGGCAAAGGAAGTGGCTACCTGCCTGGCAGCAGTGGGTAGCCAACCTTTGGGAATGCTGCTGGAATCTTACTGGTGGCAGAGTCAGGTCCTGTGTTCTGGGTAAGGCCTGTTAGGTTCATGCAGATGGCCTCCTGCCAGTAGGCCAGAGGGCTAGTGAAACCTCCTGTATTTAAACATTCCCCCCTCCAAGCCCGCCAGGTAGCTTCTGACCTGCTTTTGGTCGCAACCTTTTAAAATCTTTGGGGGACATCTTACCGCCTTTAATCTGTCAAGCTGCTCAGAAAACATATATGTTATACAAGAGAATCCAGATAAACATGAAGATGACCAAAACCCAAAATTCTCATTTGTTATTTCCGTTCCACTTGCACAGAGGTTCTAATCACGTTATTGTATCAGTTTACATTGTGCATTGGGATTCAGGTTTATTACATCATCGCTGACTCAATTAATATTGTCTGAGGTGTCCATGGTAATTTCCAAGGAGAAACATACTCTAGTTTCTCTGCTTTAAAGTAAGACTATTGGGAGAAGAAGTGTGACTTTGTCATAATGTAACACAGTGCAGAAATGGTCTTAACACCTTAATTTATTGATCTTTCCTGGGTTCCCAGTAAAGCATTTAGCTTTGTGTGAAATGGATTTAACTCAGTTTTCTGGTAAGTATTCTTTGTCAAAAATAAAAAGAATTAATCTTGCTTATTAAAACTTCAAGAATTGGTGGTGCTTTGTTGCAAGGTGACAGATCAGAGCTGCTACCATAGTCAGCATACTCTTTCCAACCCCCCTGATAATTCCTGGAACCTCAGCTGTTTTCATACAAAGTAGTGAGGGTGACACGAGCGATCTTTTCTTCTTCTCCTTTGCCCTTCTCCATTTTCTCTTCTTGTAAAGTGATTGTGAAAGTGGATCTGCCTGGGAGCTACTTTGATTGACCAAAAGCAATTATTGCATTCAGGGATAATTTTGTGATTGCCAGATGACTAAAGTGCGCTGCACGATTTGAAATTTTAAAGGCTGTTTCAAAATTTTTGAAGATAGGTTACCAATGACAGATTGGTTCTAGCAGTTGCAGCATTCCTTTTCCTGAAATTGAACAGTTAGCATAAATTGGCATTTAAAGTAGCAGACCCAGAACTTTTATTGCACCTCCTGTTTCCTTCCATGTTTTCTCTTCATCTTCCATTTTTCTCCCAGAGGAGCTGCTTTTCTATTTGGTTTATTAGATCATCTGTGTCAGAGTTAACCTGGAGATGCATTTACAAAAAGTGCATTCATTTGTCAAGCTTGACCCTATTGGTTAGAAAGACCTTGAAAAAATATACTGGCAATGGGCAAACCAGGTTTCCCATATCTTAATGCATGCTTCAGCAAATGATGGTTCACCCTGCATTTACGCTTACTTGTAGAATGACAATATTGCAGACGATAGCACAGTCCATGGGAAGTGGTGTGTGAAACTTCATTGCTGATGCTCTGTCCAGGTTTTTACAGAATGCTGACCTATAGCTGTAGCAGACCTTTGCTTCTTGTGGCTTATTCTCTAGCAACCATGATGGTTCGGAGGAACTTCACCTGAGGTCAGCATTATAACTCTGCTGTTCCAACAGTGGCTTATAGTGCGAAATGGGTTTACGCTGAGAGACCAGAAGATAGGGGACAATTCTGTCAAAATGAGGTGCTCTGTTCGTGGTTCCAGCAAAGAATGGTTGAAACTTATTCTAGACAGGGACAGGTGAGATTTATGTAATTGACAGCCCTGAAAATTATTGATACCTGTTGGCACTTTTACATTGGTCATGTGGTGCTGACAGCAGCAGCAACAATAACAATAACAACTTGCATTTATATAGCGCCTTTTAATGTAGTAAAATGTCCCAAGGGACTTCACAGGGGCATTATCAAACAAAATTTTACATTGAGCCACTTAACATGTTAGAATAGTTGACCAAAAAGTTGATCAAAGAGGTAGATATTAAAGCGAGTCTTAAAAACAGTAAAAAAAAAAGGTATAGAGGCATAGGGAGGGAACTCCTGAACTTAGAGACCAGGCAGCTGAAGGCATGGCTGCCAATGTTAGAGTACTTAAAATCAGGGATGTGCAAGAAGTCAGAATTGGGAGAGTGCAGAGATCTTGGAGAGTTGTAGGGCTGGAGGAAAGTACAGAGATGGGGGAGGCGAAGCCATGGAGGGGTTTGAAAGCTAGGATGAGAATTTTAAAATGGAGGCATTGCCAGACTGGCAGCCATTGTAGGCCATCAAGCAAGGTGATGCTGGGTGAATAGTACGTGGTGCAAGTTAGCCCATGGCAGCAGAGTTTTGGATGAGTTACAAGTTTATGGAAGGTATGGGAGGCTGACCAGGACAGCATTACATTAGTCAAGTCTAGAGGTAACAAAGGCATGGGTTAGGGTTTCAGCAATAGGTGAACTGAGGAAGGGGTGGAGTCGGGCGATGTTGCGCAGGTAGAAATAGCTAGTCATAGCGATAGAGTGGATATGTGGTCGGAAGCTCAGCTTAATGCCAAACACCACAACAAAGTTGCAAATGGTCAACCATGGACAGTTGGCAGGGAGAGGGCTGGAGTTGGTGGCTAGAACTTTAATGGCATAATTTCCTTTAAAGGAAGAAAACCAAAATTCTAATACTAGTGCTTGGGAACCAGTGATGTGTGGAAAGCAGAGACCTGATTTAAAAGGGACCATGTGCATCAACGTAATTAAAAAAGGATAAATGTTGCCTGGAGATCACAGATCTTTGCTTGAGCAATGGTTTCTACAACATTGGCAACAATATGAAGTAGCCTTATTCTGGGACTTATTCTTGCCCCACCAGTGTTTCTACATTGCCTCCACCTCTGTATTTCACTAATAAGGTCATCCTGTGGTTTGAAGTTATTTAAATTAAGAACAGTATGATTTGCTGACAACTGCAGAAATATTTGCTTAGATGGTTTTGCATGCATGCATGTGAGACTTATGAATTCTCTAGTGATGGTAACAAAAGGACACGTTAGTATTTTATTTTACAGTACTGTAATTATTCCAATTTTCAGAAATCCTTTACAGCTGCCCTTAGCAAGATCACTTATTCCCTCTTGACGCTAAGCAGCGCTTGAGAATGCCCCTGCATTACTTACCCTCCTTTTGTCCTCTTTTTCTCTGGGGCGCCAGCTGCATTCTGTTTAGCACTTCCCCTCTTCCTCAACACATGGAACCTTGCTGTGTTAAGGGAATGGTTGCTGTGCCAGGCAACCCCTATTATTATTCATTTTCACCTTTTCAATAGATTTCATTCCAAGGGACTTATATGGGACAGTTTCTGTATGATATTTGCAATCAGCTTCAAACTTTACTTTTATATCTAGTTTTTTATAACTGTTTTTGGAAGGACATTGTGTTGTTCCAATATGAAACCCTTCATTATTGACAAAATTTTATAAACTCCCAGTGTTGTCACTGCATATTATTAACAATGTGTTATTCCCTTATGAGGCATTTCCTCCTTTATTTTCCCCTGCTTGCAGATTTTCTCCAGACACAGAGAGCCTGCCTTTGAGAGTGCAGACTAAAGCTCGCCTGTTTGCTTACAGCCTGCTGCACAATTCAGTGTGGAAACTCAGCAGTGTGTCTAGCAAGACACTTCATGACACTTATACACAAGGGAGCGTACACCCAGGAACACAATGACACAATTGCATCTGAGGCTGCCAGTTTTAATCTTGGAGATCAAAAGAGAACACATGGAAAAGAGATTTTACTATAAGCAGATATAAACTCAGCTGTAGAGTCAAGTATGGGGACCCTGTAGTGGATGTTTTGAAGGAGGTTGTGTCTGGTTCCAGGAATAAAATCTGGCCTGTGTTGCATCTTATTACAACAAATTTCGTCTTTCTGGGCTTGGAAAAGATAATTGTGAAATACATGTTTGCTTATGAAACTGAGAATAATTAGATTTAAAGGGAAAGTGTTTGGTTCATTAAAATTCAACATGATAGCAGTGAATGAGTGTGAAGCACTGGAATGGTGTACAGTAGGAATGAACAAGTTGTGATTTGTAATAGTGGAATATTTATGCTGTGTTTATCTGAGTTACCTTTTGACGAGCAATAAGATTTGCTGTTGCAGAGCCTTCAACCATCATCCATTATACATTGGAAAACTCTTCCTAAATCCACGCTCTTTGGTACATCACTCTGCAATTATAACAGCCTGTCATATTTCATTGCTTTCACTTTTCTCCCAATTGTTGCTTGGCGTGTGATTCCTCCTTGTAAAGCTCCTTGAAAATAACTCCTGCTTTGTTAAAGAAAGCATGTAAGTGCAAATCGTTGTTGCTTCAAAATCTAAATCAGTATAAAGTATGGCGCAGTGAGTTGAGGATTACTTGTGAAGAAAGGCTTGAGGTAACTTGAGACTAAGTTCTGAATCAGAATCACAAGTCTGATACAGTATTTTCATGTACTTGATTCGTTCCTGATTTATTTCTGACATCTGTAAATGTTTAGTAATAGTAACATTTTTCGTTTGTTTTGTCTATTCTAATGTATTTTATATAACAAGTATATTTGGATTTTTAAAATGCCTTCAAAAATAATTATACAAGTCAACTAAACCCCATCATAATCTACATGTGCAGACTTTGTAATTTTTATTGTTAGTTCATCACCATTATAATGAGAATGAATATTTCAAGGAAAAAAAACTTTAAAAGCCTTATTGACCAGAGTACACCTTCTTTATGACAAGCATATATAATTCATTCATGACTTAATCACTAGTAAATGATTGGCCTTTTACTCATGGGAAATGGCGCTCATAATTAGATCATTTGATAGGACTCTGACGTCCTGTGCTTAATGAAAAGGCTGCAAAAAGCTTTTAGATTGAATTGGTACATTGTATGACCCTGATAGTGGTAATGCAGTGAGTGAAATCTTGTCATGCTGTATTAACTTTATACTGAGCAGCTTACAGACATGTGTTCTATCCTTTTCCTTTCTATTCATCCTACTGTCATTATTCAAAATTTATTTACTTGTTGTCTGTGGTATATTGGGGATTTCTATGCTAAATTCCTATGGAGGTCCAGGTCTTCTTTATTTGAAATAAAACTTGCAGAAAATATTTTTAAAATTCTGTGGGACCGATAGGAAATTAAATAGCATAGTATCGCTTTTATACCAATAAATTGATCTTAGGATTCGCAAGGAGCTTCCAGGATGAAACTGCAGTCTTCTGACATGATGCAGATCATTTGAAGAGTTGAGCAGAGATTAAGCTAGAATTTAAAATCTGGAACATGGGGCAGGATTCCCCCCCCACCCCCCACTCTTGTCGGGGGTGAACTTGAAGGGTGGGCTCGCACAGGCGCGCTTCCGATCGGTGCCTCCAATCAGAGGCGGGGCACCATTTTATGTGGCTGGGCCAATTAAGGCCCGCCCAGCATGATGTCCATGCAGGAGCGCTGTGCATTTCCTGTGTGAGCCAGGGGGGAATCCCTAAACCTAAGAGTGCGCTGTTTCACGCATGCGTACGAAAGAGTGCACTCATCTCCTTGAGGCTAAGTGTAGCCTCAGGGAGATCGGCTCTAAATGTAAAAAAGCTAAAAATAGAAAAATAAAATTTCCCGATCATGTCCCCTGATGTGACACTGTCACATGAGTTGGGACATGTCCATAATTTTTACAAAAACTTTATTAAAATTTTTAAAAACCTACATGAAACCTCATCCCGCCGGTGGATGAGGTTTCATGCTTTTTCTAATTCCCGCCGGGGCTCCTGGCCTGCCCGCCAGCCTTAAGGTTGGATGAGCAGGTCCAGTAATTACTTTAATGACTCTATCAATGGCTTCAATTGGCCATTGACAGGTCGGCGGGCGCACAGCTGATTTTGCTGCGCCTCCGCCTACCGGAAAATTTAAATGGGGCACGGTGATGTCGGGAGTTCCGCCCGACGTCACCATGCATAATTTACGTGTTAGGGAGCGGGCCCTGCCCCTCCCCGCTCACCGACGGGAGAATCCTGTCCATGGTGCAAGTAATGAACCAAGCTTTTTTTCAATCTATCCCCTTTTCAGTCTTATCAACCCTGTAAATGACTGCTTTATGCTGGATTTGTTTTGTTACATTTCCTTAGTATGAGCATTTGATTAGAGATTTGACAAGTTACGTATTATTTTGGACTTGTGTATTCTGTTTGCTACTGCCACTCCTTTATGGTGAGTGCTGGCAGCTGCAGATGGGTTGAATTACCAGGCAATCTGGGTTTTTTATTTGCTTGTTGGTGGAAGGAAAAAACTGAACTGTTGCTTCTCTTTGAAGACTGCCATAAGATCTTTTATGTTCACATGAACCACTCGAGCAGGCATTTGGGGGTTGTTTTAGTGCTTCATCTGAAAGAAAGCACGTTTCAGCAATGGAGAACTCTCTCAATACAACACTGGAGTGTCAGCCTAAATTATGTGTTGAATGGGGACTTAAAACTGCAACCCCCTGACTCGGAGGTGAGAACGCCAGCAGCTGAGCCAACCTGGTACTTAAGACCCAGAATAACCAAATTCCCAATAAGACTGGTGGAACTGAAACAGCTTGCCATGAGTTTGACACTAGTGTCAGTTTACCTTCGTATGTGCTCTCTCTCTAGAGTGTGATATCAACAGCAGTGGTTTCAAAAGTGTGAGACCATAGAAGGAGCAACTTAACACACCATTCTCATCACTGCATTCATTCTCCATATGGCGAGGATTGCAAATACGTTTTCTGTGACGTGTTTTTTTAAAGAATCAAATTTTTATAAGCATTTTATGTTTTCTTCAATGTTTTGTGACTGTCAAATATTAACTAGTCAATACTTGATCAATGAACTCCACCAATAATGCAATAAATCTCTTCCATTTCAAATTTACTTATTGCATGGACACTTACTGTAAATTATACTGATTTCTTGTACTTTAGTTTCCCCTGTCTGCTTTCTTAATTTTTGTCTAGTAGATCTGTCCACTTTATATTGTAGATCAGGTAATCAGCTTCCATTTCAACATAAGATGAATGAGAGCAGCATTGTGTGGGGCTGGGGTTGTGGGGCAGAGTGACTGTCCATTTGGTTTTTTACCCTGGTAGAGAGATACCAGATCCTCCATTTCACAGAGCACTAACAGAGATCAGTGTGACCAATCATTGATGCTAGTGCACAACTTGCCATTCTGGGCATTGTTTCAAAATTCTGCACTACCATGTTATCTCAATGTAACTCGAAGTTCCATTGAGCACATGTTAAATTTATACAGCCCAATTTATTGCATTGACACTCCAGAATAAATAAAATTAGACAAACGTTGGTCTGCGGCTGTGCATTATTTGGCTATACATTATTTTAATATTTTAGAAAGGGGATCTTTCTAGCTTGTGTCTGTAGTAAGGCCTGTCTTGCATTGTAGTGTTCTTGCATTGGTATTACTGGATTTTTTGCGTGTATCTGAGATCTTACAATTCACTGGCCCTGTTTTCTCTGGGTCCTCTTCTTGGCCAGCTGAGCTAGTTGTTTCTGTTTGCTTCTTCCAATGTCCTCGAAAAAGTCAGCTTCCAGAGATCACGGCCGTCAACAACTACTTCCCAGTTGTCACCTATCCTGGCCATGGTCTAAGGAACTCTCCTGGAAAATTTGCACACGTGGTCATTAGGATGAGGTCTACATTTAGGCCCCTGTGATTGAAAAATGACAGACTAAACCATATTTATATAGTATATTTAGCACACAGAGTGCTTTTTGTAAATTGCGCTCAAGTATCAGAAGTACCTTTTTTAAAAAAAATTAAAAACATTTTTACAATATTTGTAGTGGAGATTCTAATAAAAATAAGAAAAACATTTTTTGTATATCTGTGTTTTGTGAATTATGTGGAAATTCCATCTCAAATTTAAGAAGAAAAAATTGTAATTACCCTTTCTCAAAGTCATTCAGGAATTGATTGTTTACTCCTTTATAAAAGACAGTGATGATTATTCATCATTGCTGTTCTTTAATAGTGCCGATTTGGGTGAAGTCTAATTAACATGAAATAATGTTTTCTGCCACCAAATTGTGTGAGGTTCAGTGCAAGCACATATAGTCCCTTCATTTTAATAAATGGTTTATAATAAACTTCATTAACAATAGGCTCATAATCAAGATTGTCCAATGAAGAAGAGAATTAAATATTCATGTACATGAATTTTCAGTGTCACATTGGGTTTTGTTTATATTGTTTTCTTCATGGATGGTTTACTTATAAGGACCCTGAAAGCTGTAATGAGAAACGTTGTTGAGTATTAATTACAACCATATTCCATTTAACTAGAAACTGTTCTTAAAAAATGTCATAAATGAGCTTTAATATTGGTTTTGCTATATTCAAGTGCTTTGGCTGGAGATAAGTGGATTTTCATATTTAAAGATCTTGTGAGTTTGTGAGGGCCAGCATGTGATGGCATGAAAGAAAAAAGAATGACTGTTCTGTGGTGGAACTAAAAATAGACTGGATATGATAGTCTCAGCAGTAAGAGTGGCTGAGTCTTCAGTATATTTAATGAGTCTCTGGGCACTGTGCTGTCAAGTACTTTAGTGTTTATAGTAAGTAGGTTTCAGCATTGGTATCTTTTGAAGTTTAATATCTTTAGTATTCTGTGAGGGAAAGAGGTGTTTGTCTTTGTACCTACTTTTCTTTATGTGCCTTTGTCCCTACATTTGGTGCATCTTTTGTATGTATGTACCTGTTTGCGTTCACGTAGCATGATTGCCCTTGCTAAGACGGCACAGTTTCTGGAAGATATCATGGTCTCTGATGCAGTTTTGTCCATCAGTGTCAATATACCTGACGGGGAGAGGGGTCGTGGTGTGAGGCTTGGGTAACATATCAAATGTATTGTAACCAGCTCCAAGGATCAAAAGCACCATGAGGGAAAAATAACAGGGATTCGCTGAAGAAATTAATTCGATGATTAGGCAGTGTAAGATGATAAGGGCTTCTTGTACTGAACCGATGCCAAGGCAGCAGACTGGGATACTTACTCAGCTGTGCGGGAGCCTTGATGTTGTATTCAATAATTCAAAGTAGACGGCATCTTTAATGGAGCAAGAGCACAAATTCCATCCTGTTGAAGAATTAAACATTATAAAGGATGGTGAGAAAATTGAAGCTATTATGTCAAATGTAGATTGTTCCATACAGAATGCATCAATTGACAGGACTGTTAATTGTACAAATTTCTCTTTGTTAAATTGAGAAATAAACCACAGTAATGATCAGTGGTACTGATCTGACCCTGGTCCATTGAACTTCGATCGCATGCGGTGACGTTGCTAAGTAATGGTTAGTACAAGAGAACATTTGATTCAGTTGTGTATTGGCATCTACATTAATTGTGGAGTAAAAGATTCCAAATTTTCTTTCTGGACCCTGATCCATGTCCAACTGAAATGAGTAAGTTGAGTTGGGCCTGTTATGGTTTTCAAATCGCTCTGCATTGAAATGGTTAATAAAAATTAAATAAACGGTTAGAGACAACTCCAGATTACTCTAGATGGTTGCAGCAGCAAAAATAAACCCATCACTTGACAGGTCGTATGAACAGTGAAATGTTCAATCCTTAGGAAATATTTCAGAATTTTCACATTTTCATTTATGTTGCACTAATTGTGTTACTTTTAATGGATTGATGAAATATATGCCATTTCTTATATAACAAAGACCCACAATGTTTGGTACAATGGGGAAAATCCTTAATTTCTGCTGCTATTCAGAACGATTGCTGTTGTCTTGGCAGTTCTGACACAAATAGAATTAGTGACCTATTATTGTATGGTAATTACTGGCAGACTTTATGCTATACTCTAAATGCTTTAATGATGATAGCCAGTCAGGGTGCCTTTTTTTCGATATTTAATACCAATTGTGATTTTTTTAATAAGTCTGGTCTCCATTGGAGGTGATAAAGGAAGAATTGAACTGACAACACAAAAGGCTTTTACCAGGAACATCTATGTTAAAGGCGATCTTATTCTTGTAGTATAAGGGTCTGGCACAAACAGGGCTAATGTGGGACTGAGTACAATACCACCCACATACCGATGTAGGCGAACACATGACCTGCACTTCGGGGTCAGTGTGGTGTTGGACAGAGCCTCGTGCAGACCTAAGCATGGAGGCCTCTCCTAGCCTATACCCTTTACTGTATATTTGTAAATAGTTTTAGTAGTTAATAAAGACTTACAGCTAACCTGATAAAGACAAAGAAGACTTCGTCAAACCTGCTGAGATGTAACCAACACCCCACAACAATTCTCACAAAATTAGTCAGATGGGACATGAAAGTGAGCTATGATCTGCCACCACCCCACCCCATCCCACCTACCTCCTCTCCCTGCCCCCTGCTCTCTTGTATGTGGTATTGATCAGTAACTACCAGTTGACTCCACATTGGAGAAAAAAAAATCAGTATAGCTTCCAAGAGATTTCTTTACATCTGCTTATCTATGTGATTGTTTAAGGCTTTGAAAAAGATGTGATAGTATCCTCGTAGGCTACTTGCATATAATTGCTATATTCTGTAGGGTATTGAAAGGCAAAATAATTAATTGTCTGGTTAACATTTTTAGACAATTGCTAAGCACAGAAACTGTACCTAAATGGAAGGTTAGCACATGCAACCCCCCCCACCCACCCCCCCCCCCCCAGCAGTAAGTGAAACATGAGTCTAGAAATTATAGATCAGATAGCTTAACATTTGTAGTGGGAAAGATAAACAAAATCATTGGACCAAACATTTAAACTGCTTTGTATATCTTGATAGAATTACTACAAAATGTATATTATTAATGGTACCAACTTACAATTTAGCTTTGTACCAATTCAATATTCTCAGTCATACAGCATATACCATTTGTGATTTTTTTAAAAAGCCCGGTCTCTATTGGAGGTGATAAAGGAAGAATTGAACTGACAACACAAAATATTATAACAGATACGTTTAAATATAAAATGTATTATGGTTAAATGTTTGAAAGCTCCCAGGATTTTAAGAATATTTATCTCAACAGTGAAATAAAGCTTTTTTAAAAAATCATAACTATAATGTTTAATTTAAAATACAATTAATATTATGAGCATGAATCAATAATTCACTTCACTAAATTGTTATATTTAAGAATTGAATTGGTTAAAGCACTGTGCCTGATGCTGTATATGTTCAATCATGTTTCCTGTCTGTACTGTACTCCTATGGATCCATTACTGTTGAGTCATTAAAGACATTGAAATAACCTGTTACTGTAAAAGGCACATTTCTTTCTCTTTCCAGCAATTGAGCAACGTCAGACAATATTATTTGGTATTCCAGAGTACTTTTCAGAATTACCATTAAGTGATCATTTCTTTCCCTTTTCCCTACTTAAATCACCCAATACCATGTGTAATTCAGATAAACAACTGGCCCCCAGGTCTTCACCAGTGCACCGTTGTAATTGGTACAAATAAAACTTGCACAAACAGCTTGGGTTGCCTCCTATTCTGATTCTATTTTCTCTTTCTTTCCCTGTGATGGTGAGTGGACCTACTCATTGCCTCCTGTTCCATGTTGTATGACTGAGAATATTGAATTGGTACAAAGTGAAATTTAGCTTCAGTGTCTTAAAGTGTTGCTGATCCTTTCTCCTAGTCACTTCTGCTTTATAAACCTTGCCTTCGTAGCTTCGTTCTACCTTTCTCCGTTTACCCCTCCCTCTTTCTCTCCCTTTTTGCTCTTCCTCTTTCTCTCCCATTCCTGTATCTCCCTACTGTTTCTCCTCTTCCTCTGTCTCCACTCTCCTTTTCCACCCCACCGCGTCCTCTTCCCTCCGTCCCTCATCTTGCTCTCCTATCTCTCTGTTCTCTGCATCATCCTTCTTTCAGTTTTATCTAGGGGATAGCACTCTTGCCTCTGAGTCAGAAGGTTTTCTTTCAAGTTCCACCCCAGAGATTTAAGCACCTAATCTAGACTGACATTCCAGTGCAGCACTGAGGGCTGTTGCAGCACTAGAGGTGCCATCTTTCAGATGAGACATAACAGTGAGACTCCGTCTCCATTTTGGATTATCTTCGCTCTCAGTGCTTTCAGCCTTAGTTATCTCCTGCAATGCCAGCCTTGCCTATTCAATTAATATTTTTGCTTATATTGAGCTGGTAAATAATTCGCATATTTACAATTTTCAGGGCCAGGATTTTACGCTGAGTGGGCGGGCACGTGCCCGACCTGATCGAGCGTAAAATGATGTGCGATGACGTTGGGCGAGCTTTCCGAAGTCATCGCACACTCACGCGATATTTCCCACGTGCCCGCTGACAATTAAAAGGCCTATTAAGGCCATTGACAATCCAATTGATTTAAATTTCTTGCTGCCCGTCCAACCACGGACGGGATGAGGTTTTGATCCATCATATAAAAAAAATTTCATCCTAATTTCTAACATGTCCCTGCTCATGTGACATCTGTGCCTCAGAGAGCTTTTACAGCGTGCACCCGCGCGCATGCGCAAAGCTCGTGCTCGCCCTCCACCCCACAGGCCGTGCTAAGTGCTGCAGCACATGATTCAATCGCAGTCCGGCCCCGATCGCAGGCAACAGTCAGCTTCTCACCTGCCCCCGCCGAGCCTGCCCGATGAAGGCAAAATTCTGCCCCATTTTTGTGTTTTTTTCACAATACAATTGTAGGGTTAGACAAAGTAGTAAATGATACCCAAAGGGTGAACACAAAAGATGTATCCGTTTTAATGATATATTTACATGAATGAACTTGTTCATAAATAAATGAAGGAACAGTTTATTATCTCATAAGAGAAGTAATTATATATGTTTTAGAGGAATGTGTATTAAATGGAGAATACACACTGTAAACACTAACGAGGGAACAACAATGTTGTACTAAAGCAAAATTAATAATTAAAGTTGATTGTAATGGTGTGCTTATCTTCTAATTTTCACTGGTCGTAGTTATTGCCATGTCAGTTCAATTGCAGCTTGGTATTAGTGTTGAACATTTAGTTTTCAGCTGTACTGGTCAGATAATATTGTGTGATGTTGTTATAGACGCCAGCAATTATTGCCACATATAATACAGGCATTTATGCCATAATTGTACTTCTGATAAGATGCTATGGTAATATTCTGCACCCAAATAACTTGATTGAAACAATGTTCAAATGGTACAACAGGAGCTTACTTTTTTCTAGTTTTCACCACCCGTGTTACTTATAAAGAAGGAAAAGAAAGACTTGTATTTATTTGTCACATTTCACACGTCAGGATGTGCCAAAGTGTTTTAGAACTGCATAAGCACTACTGAAGTGTAGTCACTGATGTAATATAGGAGATGCAGTAGTCAATTTACAAAAAACATGCTCTCTCAAAAAATAATGAAATAAATCATCACATTATCAGTTTTAGATGTTGGTTGAAGGGATAAATGTTGGCCAGGACATTGGGAGAATTCCCTTGCTGTTCTTTGATTTGTGCCTTAGGATCTTTTCCAGCTACCTGAGTACCTCGCCTGGAAGGCAGCAATGGTGCAGCACTCCCACACCAAAATGTCAGCCTAGATAATGTTCTCTAGTTTCTCGACTGACAGAGATGAGAGTGCTCCTCCTGAACAACACCGATGCTGTGCTATTCTCATTTAGAAATCTGTGGACAGTCCAGTTTGAAGACACCTTTATTGAGAAAGTCAGGATTTTTGGTGGTCAGCCTGCCAGGACATTGTTTTGACTAGTTATTTAAAGGATCTCCTCTCTTTTTTCAGAATCATAAAGCTAAATGCAGATTCAGCTCATCTAACCTCCTTGACAGGAAAATCCAGTCTCCCTTTTGACACTTCTGTGCAGTACTGAGGGAGTGCTGGATTATTGGAGGAGCTGCCTTTCAGATGAGATATACCCACCTCTAGCATTTGGGTGGGGATCCCGCCACCTTCCTGCCTTCGACTAAGCCTGTGGCAGGAAGGCCCATGGATGGCTTTCCTGCCCCACTGCCTAGTGAGGCCCTTAAGTGGGAAATTAATGCCCAGGTAAGGACCACATCCCGCTGCAAGTGGTATTAACCCAGCAGTGGTGGGGGTCTCGCCATGCAGGGAGCACTACAAGGAAACCTGTCCGGGGTTGCTTCCGGGCTCGGGTGGAGGAGGGGGGATGGGAGCAGGGTCGCTCATTCAAATGTAGTCAGTGTCTGCTGATCGAGGGACCTGACATTGGAAGGAGGGGACCTGCTGAGAGCTATCCCCTTGCCCTTGCTGCTGACTGCCCCCCGCGACCCCCTGCACCTCCTCCAGCCATCAGTTACCTGTAACCTGGGACCCTGTGGTGATCCTTGGCCTCAGTGGGTGTTGTACCAGCAGCGGCCACTGCTTCCCTGGTGGCACTGCCGTTCAGTAGACCTGTCAGTCTCTGATTGGCCAGAGCTCTCGGCAGGCAGGACCTCCAGTGCCAGGGTCCTTAATTCCGGGGAAGGTCTGCCGATGCCCTGTTAAGTGCCTGAGTGGCATTTAATTCAGTGGGCCTTCCCTAAAAGAGGTGACACCGGGCTCGAGACCCTCATCATCTCCACTAATCCAGCCCTGCACGTATATTTAATTGAACCTCCACCATCCCAGGGTTCAGTGAATAATGATTCTGTGAATACCAATGATTATGCTGTTACCTTTCGTTTGCTAGTTCTGTAGGATTATAACAATCTCTCTGCCATCACAATCCACGAGTAGTATATGATTTAGGCAAAGATTAAAAACGCCAAACTCAGTAACTCAGACAAAATGGCAGGCAAAATAAGTATAAAGTATGCTGGGGGTGGGGGTGGAAATGAGGGAGTGAACTCCATGAAAATATTACCCTTGGTGGAATTTGCAAGCCCGTGGACAAAGATTTAAGACTTTTTTTAAATGAAATATGGATCCGTGAGCTGGACTGTTAATAAATTGACATTATTCTACAAAAAAAATACATGATGCATTAATCTCACTGGGAATAGTTTATTGATGGAGCCTCAGGAACAAAATATGGGGGTAAACTGCCATTTACATTGTCTCTGTCTTTCTTTGCAGGCATACTTCCGACAGGGTGTTGCTCTCCAGTATCTCGGCCGCCATGCAGATGCGCTGGCTGCATTTGCATCTGGGCTGGCCCAAGATCCGAAAAGCTTGCAGCTGCTGGTTGGGATGGTGGAAGCTGCCATGAAGTCTCCACTACGAGGTAAGATCATGCAAAATGCTGTTGAAATAATTGTTGGATGACTGATCAGACAAAAGGAAGGTCGCATTTGGCTATTCCCAGTGCAGTCAAATCCCCTCACGCACTTACATAGAACCTTCAGTTGGAATTTAGGTTTCACTCTCTGCAGCTCTTGTTCTTTCTCCTGTGATTGTCATTTTTAATTTGAAGTGAGATATGTGTATTAACTTCTTTGAATAAATTAATAAACTGAAGCAACAACATTTAAAGTCAGTAATAGATTCCTGGGCTCCTGCTGCTAAAGCACTTTTTACCACAGTGAACCTTAGATATACACTTGTCAAGCTGAAGCATGGATGAACATTCAGGTGGTGATCTACACATACACACCTTATTTGCCAAATCATGGGTATACACCCAGTTTGGTGAGTCATAGACAGACATCTGTTCAGAGAAGGTTCACTAGGTTGATTCCTGGGCTGAAGAAGGGTGCCTTATGAGGAAAGGTTGTGCAGGTTGGGCCTATCCTCATTGGAGTTTAGTAGAATAAGAAGTGATCTTATTGAAACATAAATGATTCTGAGGGGGTTTGACAGGGTGGATGTTAAGATGATGTTTCCTAGCTCTTTTGGGGGAATATAGAACTAGGGGGCACAGCTTAAAAATAATCAAGACAAAGATGAGGAGTAATTTGTTCTCTCAGAGGGTCATTAGTCTTTGGAATTCTCTTCCCCAGAGTACAGCTGAGACTGGGTCATTGAATATATTTTGCACTGAGTCAGATTTTTGATTGACAAGGGAGTCAAGGGTTATGGAGCACAGACAGGAAAGTGGAGCCAAGACCACAATCAGATGAGCCATGATCTCATTGAACAGTGGAGTAGGCTCGATGGGTCAAATTGTCTACTCCTGCTCCTATTTCTTATGATCTGGCTTAGTTAACCATATATACATACCTGCATTGATGAACCACAAATATACATCCTGTTTGCATGACGAACCATTCATGTTTGCAGTAAGAGAAAGTTTAATTTTCTTAAAATGCTTGACTGATAAACCAGGATATCTTATGTACAAGGCAGAATTTATGCAACTTTTTGCTAAATTCAAAAGGTGGGTGGTGGGTGTCTTAAAATGTACCAGCTTTTTGCCGATGAACAAAGATGCTTTCTTCTCAGTCACCTCTACCAGAACTGTACACTTCTCCAGGATCTTCCTGTAGTGCAAAAATAGCCCCCATTTTCTTTTCTTCACTACCCATCGTCTTTTTAAAACTCTCTTCCCTCCACCCTCACCTCCTACAACAAATGTAAGGAGATCATAGACATCTTTGTTACCGGGATTGAGACAATCTTTTCATCTGCTTCCCCTTACTCACCCAAGCCAGACACCTCCCCTGGCTCTGCCTTTCTTCCTAGTTCTGATCTTGTTTCATTCATCTCTAGTTTCACAACTATACCCCCTTATGACACATGGCTTAACTTGTCCATGAGACCCACCTCTTCCCTTGGTCACATTCCCACAACTGCTTACTACTCAATTTCCTTTCTGACCCCTACGCTAGGTGATATAAATGATTCCCTGTCCACAAGTACTGACCCCTCTTGTACCAAACAGCTATCACCCACCCCCCCTGCCACCGCTGCCTCAAAAAGCCTCAACCCCCCTCTCTAGTTTTATGAACTACCGGCCAATTTCCAACCTTTCTTTTCTCCCCAAAGCCCTTGAATGTGTTGTAACTACCCAAATCCATACCTATCTTTCCTACAGCTTTGCACTTAAATTGCTCCAATCAGGCTTCCTCCCTGCTCCTTTTGACTCCATAGCACAGATTTTTAAAAAACAATTTGTATTTAAATATTTCATTGGGAAATGAGGACCAATCTGTAACTTTCATGATGTGGTTGGTTACCATGTATTAGTGATACGGGCTAAATATCATACTCATGTGATTAATTGACCGTCGGTTTTTGCATTGTTTAAGTAAAACTTATTGCTCATAATGTATGATTTGCTTGTAGAATCCCTGGAACCAACCTATCAGAAGCTACAGAAAATGAAGTTGGACAAAAGCCCTTTTGTGGTCGTATCTGTCATTGGCCAGGAGCTTCTGACAGCAGGACACCACGGTGCCTCTGTAGTTGTTCTGGAGGCTGCCTTGAAAATTGGAACATGCAGCTTGAAACTTCGTGGGTCAGTGTTCTCTGCCCTAAGCAGTGCTTACTGGGCATTAGGGAATACAGAGAAGAGTATTGGTTATATGCAGCAGGACTTCGATGTAGCCAAGACTTTAGGTAAACACTGCAATTGTCTGTCTTATAAATTGATTGGAATTTCTAAAACGTTGTAATACTTCAAAGTTTATTTAACATTACCAAATAAAGGAAACCCAGGTATTCTGATGAAGTTTAGGTTATTATTCATTACATTTACATAGAACTGTGTGAAGTATTTTTCTTGAAGATTGAGTTCAATTTAAAAATGGAAGGAAAAAGCTTTTAGCCTGCAGATGTAGAACTGCCAGTATATACTGTAAATTGTAGTTTTAGTGATTACATCATCGATTACACTTGTTAGGTTTAGGGATTTCGAGGCAGATGCGAGGCTGTTTTTTTTCAGCAGGTGCATCCTGTTGTGTCTCTGAGCAGCTGTAATGTTACACAGGGATGCAACAGTACAGCAGCCCCCATAATTAAATTTTGGAAAAAGGTGATAGAAGAACAGACTCAATTTCTTTGATTTTTCAGTTCACCTACCATAGTAATTGAAATGTGTTTCTTTTTACAAAATATTAAAATCGGAAGCCAATTTTGCATGGCTGCTCTGGTGTAGAGTGATAGATGAGTGAGCCAACACTTGAAGTGGATATTTACCATCGGGTAACTTATGTCTAAATGGTAATTATGGTTGCATTTAGATACTGACAGTACCACTATGAATGGTCTTATTGAGGGTGGGATGTTTTGATGCATTTATTCAGAATTTTTATCTCTTATTTTTATATTACTTGTGATGGTTTTCATTCCACAGGACAAATGTAGTTCAAATTCTATAGCTAAAACCATGTCCTTAGCCTCTCTTCAAATATTACAACTCTTTGGTCACCATATTGATAATTCCTTAGATGGAGACAGAGGTTGAATAATGGAGTCCCAGAGGGAAAAATGTTCATCCTGTGGCCAGTTCATACATTTCACTCAATGATAGAATAGTACTGCAAAAATTAAAATAAATTATTGATGTAGTTGCATTGATGTAATGTGCAGTGCAGTGAAATACTGGGATGTGGGTTGAAGGCTACAATTTATGTTGAGCTCCTCAATGCCATTGTTCTATATATAAAATTCCCAAACCTCCTTGATTAGATTACAGCCTGTAACTCAGAGCCTGTAACTCACTGCCAGGGATCCATTATTAAGAATTCATCTAGCCACTCTTTGTAGCAATATTGGAGATACATTTGTGAAGGTTTCTTCTTTTAGTGAAATTGTAGCCACTACTTTTTAAATATTTCCAATTTCGCCAGCAGTACTGAGCAGAGAAATCTTCAAGAATCCATTTGGAATGTTGTCACAGGTAGTTAGCTATTAGAAAACTTATGAATATAAATTGTTTGAACTCCTCAATTCAATTCCAGTCTTCAATTCACTTCTAGGTACCCAATATCTAACCATCTCCATATTATATAAAAATCTTCTGCTTAGCATGTATTTTGCACATCACGATTTAACACTGTGTAACGGAAAAGATTACTGTGTTGCACATGCACTTGCCTGGTCTATATTTTGCATTCATAAAACACCAACAACAATATAAATCAAATCAATAAATCAAGGAGGTCAAAGTCTAGAGCTACCAGTGAGGAACTACTATGGACATAATGAAAGCAATGAATCAAGTTTGAGCAGTCAGCAAAACCTGCCAATAAAAGAAAGAAAGGGCAAAAATTAAATCACTTCAAATACGTTTTTGAAAATCCACGTGACTGGCATCTGTGAACTTACTAATTAACATAAAGCTTGTAATTTTTCAAAAAACCCTCAAAAAAAATTTGCGAGTGAATGATTACATTTATTTCTCCAGTTTATAGGTTCGAAATGCCTGTGACAATATTTTGCATCTGGGCTCTGTCTTTCTTTATCTCAGAATTCTGTGGTTTATGAGTTCCTGCTACTTCCCAGAACCCGTCATGCTGTCATTTAAATGAAGAAGCTGAATGAAGTAGCCTACTGAAACTCCCAGAATGTCCCCTGTGTAAGCAATCTGTGAACTGCCATTTACAGAATTTAATTAAAGTTGACTTCTTTTTGAGTTTAATGAACAAGCACCAAATTTTGGAGCTGCAGGGATGCAGCGGGCCAGGGTGGGGGGGGGACATAACACACCAGGATTTTCTTTTTAATAATATATGGGATTGGCCATCTAGAGAGCATTTCAGAATTTTCTTTTTATAGGCCTTGTCCCCCCTCCTTCGAGCAATTGAAAAGGACTGAGAAATTATAGCACTAAAAGTCAGAAAACCATTATTATGACAATGATAGTTGCTGTGATTTTTTTTCACTGTAGAAATCATCAAAGTAAACTAAAGGAAAACTAAGTGATGAATTGCTTTCGGGGGCTGTTAGAACATGCACAGCTTTATTTATGGAATTGTGGTATCTGGGGGGAACAAGCCCCTTCTTTTCTTTATACAGTGGCTGAAGGAAGTATGATGTTCAGTTTATTTAAATGAACAGTGATATGGGTGCATATATATATATATATATATTTTATATATATATATATATTTTATATATATATAAATATATATATATATATATATATATCGCCTTGTAACTAATGTGTGTTGGTCACAGCAAAATGTTGGTCAGCTCAAATTTTTCAAGGACCAATCAAGAACCAAACCGCTCAAAAGCTGCTTTTCAGATCTTTTCAGAGGCAATATGCAAACATCCCTGTAGAATATTGCACAATCTGAGCTTTGTGTCATATTTTCCTCTCTGCCAGGGAGTTGTAAATAAAGTTAAAGCTCAAGAATGGCTGCCTGCTGTAGGTCCACATGTTAATCGTGCTCAATGCAGTACACAGCAGAAAGATGGCATTGAGGCTGGGATGGAATTTTCTTGTACAATTCATTTGAGAAATTAAGAATTGAAGAACATTTTGTCACATTTTTGGAGCTTCTAAAGTTGATTTTGAGGAAGTTTGAGCCATTTGAAAGATTGCAGCATGTGCACATGGTATTCAGGTACACAGTGAGCCAGCACAGTGTGTAGTTGAATGAATAGCACTGAAGGCATATTTGGGGATAATGGGGGCATTCAACCCCAACAAAGAGGACTGGTGAAATTACAAATGAAGATTGCACATTTGGCTGAAAGCAAATAAAATAGGAGATGTGATTAGATTAAATATTTTCCTCACCATGATGGGGCCAAATGCTTTAACGGTGTCTAACCACTGTTGTCCTAGAAACCCCAATACTATGGAATATGCTGAAATTTATGAAATTCTGTCATATTATGTCATACCATGGCATGACAAAGATTGAAATTGCACTGAGGGTTATGTTCCTTCAAAAGAAGGAGTTGCCAAGTGAGACTGTAGCAGATTACATTCTCGAATTAAAGGAACTCTCTTGCCACTGTGGGTATAGCGCAAACTTAGAAACCAGCCTTAGATCACATTTGTAGGAGGCTTAGAAAAGAGAATAGAACGCAGGCCAAGATTTTGAGTAAAGGTATTTTGCTGACATGGAAGACGCGTGCAATGAGGCCACAGCCATGGAAGTGTCAGAAAGGGATAGTTGTTAATTGCAAGGGAGTTTTTTCCTGAGACAGCATGGGGAGGTACCAATAAGATTCAGACCACAGCAGCTAAGTTCAGAGTCAGAAACTTAGGGCAGAATTTTCTGCCTGTTGGGCAGGCGGGCCTGACCCGGTCGCTGGTGGGCGCAGAGCCAAGTGCCGCCAGCGATGCAGGCTGCACTGCCATTTAACGTGGGCAGGCCAATTAAGGCTTGCCTAACTTGATGTCCGCCAGGAAATGCTATACACCCCCTATGCGGGCGGGGGGGGGTATCCCTGAAATCGAGAGTGCGCTCTTTCACGCGTGCGCACGAAAGAGCACACATCTCCCTGAGGCTAAGTATTGCCTCAGGGAGATCGGAGCCTCAGGGAGATCGGCTCTACCTTTAAAAAGATTAAAAATAGAGAAAAGAAAAATCCCTTACATGTCCCCTCATGTGCCAATGTCACATGAGTTGGGACATGTTCATAATTTACAGAATAACTTTTACAATTTTTTAAACCCTGCATGAAACCTCATCTCGCCGGTGGATGAGGTTTCATGTTTTTTCTAGTTGCCGCCGGGGTTCTTGGCCTGCCCTCCGGCGTTAAAGTTGGACAGGCAGGTCCTTTAATTGTTTAATTAATCCTGTCAATGGCCTCAAGTGGCCATTGACAGGTCGGCGGGCCCGCAGCTGATTTTGCTGTGCCCCCGCCTTCCTGAAAATTTAAATGGGGCGGGGTGATGTTGGGGGTTCTGCCCAATGTTATCTCACATCATTTTACGCGTCGGCAAGCAGGCCCTGCCCCCTGCTGGCTGACAGCAAAATTCTGCCCTTAGATGCTACCATGATAGTCACCAACCATTTAAATGCCCCAATTCCCAGTCAAGAGTGCCGTGCCTGTTGGAAAGTTGGCCATATCTCGATGTCATGCAGGAGTAGAGGAAAAGTAATGCTCCAGGTTACAGTAAAACCCCAGGTTGCACCCATTCATTAGGTCGAGGTTGTGGTAGATCTAAATTCAGGAGATTGGAAATTCTCGCATGCTCATATGATAGATATGGAAACAGAAGCTGATGGTATCGAGCAGGAAGGTCAAGAGTTGTACTCAGTATGGGAGCAAGAAAAACAGCACATGGAAGATAGGACTAATAGGGCTGAAGATACAATTCCAGCATCCACAGTGAAACTGAAAGTCAGAGATTCACAACTCTCATCATTGATACAGCTGCAGCAGTGTCTGTTATCTCAGAAGGAGAGTACAGGAAACCCCTAAGTCACATTCCCTTATGCAAAACTGGTGTGAAACTGACTAGTTATTCCAATAACAGTATTCCAGAATTAAGTCAGGTTAGTGTTAGGGTGGAATAAGATGATACGTTCTATTATTTGCCATTGGTACTGATAGGAGGGAACAAAGTCTCCGGAATAGGAAGAAATTAGCTTAAGATACGCTTGAACTGGGCCAAGTTATTTACAGCAGATATCACGAAGAGTACATCTGACATTGAGGAAATACTAGAAGAGCACAAAGTGGTCTTTAAGCAAGGAGGTCCAATTGATTAAAATTAGCCATCAGTATGATATTAGATCTCAGCAGATCATGCAAATACGGATGTTCTTCCAAATTTTCCTGTGACAACTGATTCATTTCTAGCCACTGAGTTACCTGTGAATTACTTAAACATGCACAAATGACATGCCAGCGTTTGCTGGAAAAACTAGTGAAGAAACTCGTTAGATGTGATGCTCAGTAAAGTGCTTAATTATGTTATTAATGCTAGCGTAAAGAGTGTGATGATGAGAAATTGCAGGAGCATGTCACATGTAAAATGAACTGAGTGTAGATCAAGGCTGTCTCTTGTGTGGTTTTAAAGTCATTATTCCACTAAGGTTTAGAGAGAGATTGTGAGAGGAACTGCATCAAGAGGCACAAGGATAGTCTAAATGTATGAAAAACAGTAGCAAGAAGCTATTTTTGGAATCCAAAGATCGATAGGGGTATTGACGAGTTGGTGAAAAGTTGTGAGGTGTGTCTCAGAATGAGAAATTATCCAACCAATGTTCCTTTCATTCCATGGTCAAACACAAGAAATGAGTGGGAATGAGTGCATGGTGATTTCTTTGAAGTGGAAGATTGCCTTATTTTGGTTGATAGCAAGTGGATAAAGTAGACTCTGCTCAATACCACAAGTGCCATAATTATTGAGGTTCTGAGAAGTTGGTTTGCAATTTGTGGATTACCAGATGTGTTGGTGTTAGACAATGATCTGCAGTTTACGTGGAAGAGTTTAAAATATTTCTGAGTAAGAATGGTAGCAAACACATTCTGGTGCCACCATATCAGCCAGCATTGAAAAGTGCTGCAGAAAGAAGTGCACAGATTGCAAAGAGGCATTTGCAGAAGTGTTTGCTAGGTGACTAGCTAGGCAGTAATTTCCATGTTTCCCTTCAACACAGGCTAGACAATTTTCATTTCTCCTACATCATAACCCCACAGTCTGCAACAGGTTGCTCATCTTACATGCAGCTACGGCAAAGTTTATAATTTGCTTATGCCTGGCATCTAGCAAAGTAAGAGGAAAGCAAGACAACATAGAAAATAGGAGCAGGAGTAGACCATTCAGCCCTTCGAGCCTGCTCCACCATTTACCATGGTCTTGGCTGATCATCCAACTTAATAGCCTGCTACCGCTTTCTACCCATATCCTTTGATCCATTTTGCCCCAAGAGCTATATCTAACTCCTTCTTGAAAACATACAGGGCAGAATTTTGCCCTGGGTTGACGGACGGGTCCTACCGGCTCAGCAGGCCAATTAAGGCCCACCCAGCGGGCTGCCCGACGGGAGCACTATGTGCTTCCTGTGTGGGGTTTGCGGGGGGGAGGAGGGGGGAGGGATTCCCCAACTGTCAAAGAGCGCACATCTCCCTGAGACTAAGTGCTTTACTGACAGTCTAAAAAACTTTAAAAATAGAAAAATAAAATAATTATTAACATGTCCCCTTCATGTGACAATGTCACACGAGATGGGACATGTTAATAAGAAGCACAGAAACTTTATTTAGGTTTTTAAAAACGGACATGAAACCTCATCCCGCCGGTGGATGAGGTTTCATGTTTTATCAGAAGCCCACTGGGGCTCCTGGCCTGCCCGCCAGCCTAAAGGTTGGACGGGCAGGGTCTTTAATGATCTTAATTATCCTGTCAATGGCCTCAATTGGCCATTGACAGGTTGGCGGGTGGAAAGCTGATTTCGCTGTCCGCCCGCCTTCTTAAAGATTGAAATGGACCGGGATGACGTTGGGGGTTCCTCTCAATGTCATCCCGCATCATTTTCCTGTCAGTGAGTGGGCCCCGCCCCCAAATCGCCGACAGGAAATTTCAGGCCACAATGTTTTGGCCTCAACTACTTTCTGTGGTAGTGAATTCCACAGGCTCACCACTCTCTGGATGAAGAAATTTCTCCTCATCTCAGCCCTAAATGGTCTACCCCGTATCCTCAGACTGTGACCCATGGTTCTGGACTCCCCCACCATCGGGGACATCCTCCCTACATCTACCCTGCCTAGTCCTGTTAGAATTTTATAGGTTTCTATGAGATCCCCTCTCATTCTTCTGAATGCCAGCTAATATAATCCTAACCGACTTAATCTCTCCTCATATGTCAGTCCTGTCAGCCCAGGAATCAGCCTGGTAAACCTTTGCTACACTCCCTCTATAGCAAGAACATCCTTCCTCAGAGAAGGAGACCAAAACTGCAAATGATATTCCAGGTGCGGTCTCACCAAAGCCCTGTATAATTGCAGCAAGACATCCCTGCTCCTGTACTCGAATCCTCTGGCTATGAAGGCCAACATACCATTTGCCTTCTTTACCGCCTGCTGCACCTGCATGCTTACCTTCAGCGACTGGCGTACGAGGACACCCAGGTCTCATTGTACATTCCCCTCTCTCAATTTATAGCCATTCAGATAATAATCTGCTTTCCTGTTTTTGCTACCAAAATGGATAACTTCACATTATCCATATTATACTGCATCAGCCATGCATTTGCCCACTCACTCAGCTTGTCCAAATCACACTGAAACATCTCTGCATCCTCCTCATAGCTTCCCCTCCCACCCAGCTTTGTGTCATCTGCAAATTTGAAGATATTTCACTTAGTTCCCTCATCTAAATCATTAATATATATTGTGAATAACTGGGGTCCCAGCACCGATCCCTGCGGTACCCCACTAGTCACTGCCTGCCATTCAGAAAAAGACCCGTTTATTCCAACTCTTTGTTTCCTGTCTGCCAACCAGTTTTTTATCCATCTCAATACACTAACCCCAATCCCTTGCGCTTTAATTTTACACACTAAGTGAAGAATGAGGCATGAAACCTAGATAGTTCAGTGTCTTTTTTCTTTATTCTTTCATGGGATGTGGGCCTTGCTGACGATCCCAGCATTTGTTGCTCATCCCTGTTGGCTTTAAACTGAGTGACTTGCCATTTCAGAGGGCAATTAAGGGTCAACCACATTGCTGTGGGTCTGGAGTCACATAAAGGCCAGACCAGGTAAGGATGGCAGATTTCCTTCCCTAAAGGGCGTTAGTAAGCCAGATGGATTTTTACAACAATCGATGATATTTCATGGTCACCATAACTGAGAGTAGCTTTCAATTCCAGTTCTTAATTAAAGCATCTCTTATTAATTGAATTTAAATTCCACCAGCTGCTATGGTGGGAATTGACCCAGCCCTGCAGAGCATTAGCCTGGGCCTCTAGATTATTAGTCCAGTGATATTACCACTATGCCACCATCTCCCCTATAAAATTAATGTCAGGAGTGGGATACGAACCCATGTCTTCAGAGGAGACAGCGACCTGAACGCAGTGCATTACACTGCTTGGCCGTCCTGGTCAGAAGGTCATGGTGAAAAATCAGTGAGGGACTAAGGAGAAGTATGTGATTTGACTTGTTGTAGAGAGACTAAGTGTATTCACATATCTAGTGATGATTGGAGAGAGACTGCATCTGTATGTAGATCATTTAGCTTGAAAGAGGAAATCTGACAATGGGAGAGCATGATAAACCTCCTTTAGTCCTCCTACAGCCTAAAGTGAAGTCAGAAAGAAAGTCACAAAGAAACTGAAAATTTGCTGGTATCACAGAATCCACCGGTAGGGCAAAGTGAGTCAGGATTAAGACTAGTCAATCAATGTCACAATCCCAACCATTAAGTGGAATTGGTAGTCAAAGTCAGAGTTCAGGGTTGACAGAGTCAGATATTTTAAGAGAGCAGAGTCAGGCTAATAGAAATGGAAGGAGGTACACAGACAGAAAAAGAAGCCAGATAGGTCAGTTGAAAGTATGAAGGAAAGAAGAGGAAATAAGTTGTTATTTCCATTACCTCTTGTCAAACCCTGATATTTTTGTTAAACGCATACTTGTGTTGGAGATAAACAATTTTCCTTTTGCATGTAAATTATTCTGGATGTGTTGGTCATATATGTTTTGGTTGTGATTACAGTAAAAACAAGTATGCAACCTAAATTGTTAAATTTCAGGTATTGTTGATGTTGGTTTAGTCATAGTGTATTCTGGAAACGTATGTACCTGGACCATTTTACATTTTAATGTATAGTTGTTTTCTTTGCTTGGGGAGGGAGTGTAGTATATTGCAAGATCTGAGCATTTCGTTATATTGCCCTCTCTGTTGGGGAGGTGCAAATGAAGTCACTTCAGTAATGGCTGTCTGCTGTGGATCGACATGTTAATCTCACTCAGCACAATACATTCCAATCACTGCTGGAATTTTCCACTTTCTGGAGGTGCTTTCCCTTCCATTAAAAAGAATGAGTGGAAAAATCACAGGAAGGCAGGCACAGAAGTAGAGGATGCTGGCATTTAGATTTATATATGGATTTTTTGAGATGTGTTGGTCAAACTTTGGGTGTCACAACTGAACACTCTTTTAAGATAAATTCAGAGAAATAAAGCCAACTGTTTGCTCTTGGTTTTGTAACATTGAGATAATTTGGCCTTTTCCCAAGGGAAGAAATACATAGTTGTCTATTTTGAAAATGTTTTAACAATAATGGTACTTAATCAGTAATTGGCCTCAGGATGTGTCTGTTTAAATAGTTTCTTCGCCCAGAGCAGCTAACCACTGGCCCTAAATGGAATGGCTAGGTTAGTAGCAGAACATTATCTCATTACATTACAGCACCTCATCTTCTGACTAGGCACTTTACAGCCTTCTGGACTGAATATTGAGTTCAATAATTTTAGATCATGAACTCTCTCCTCCATCCCCACCCCCTTTCCGATCCCTCTTTTTTCCAATAATTTATATAGATTTTTCTTTTCCCACCTATTTCCATTATTTTTAAATGTATTTCCATCCATTGTTTTATCTCTACCTTTTAGCTTATTTCGATCCCTTCCCCCCACCCCACCCCCACCCGGGCTATCTGTACCTTGCTCGTCCTGCTTTCTACCCTTAATGTCACCTATTAGCACATTCCTTCGATAATATCATCACCTTCAACACCTCTTTGTCCTTTTGTCTATGACATCTTTTGGCTATCTCCACCTATCACTGGTCCTCTATCCAGCTCCACTTGTCCCACCCCCTCTTAAACCAGCTTATATTTCACCTCTTCTCTATTTTTCCTTAGTTCTGTTGAAGAGTCATACGGACTCAAAATGTTAACTGTGTTCCTCTCCGCAGATGCTGTCAGACTTGCTGAGTTTTTCCAGGTATTTTTATTTTTGTTTTAGCAGAACATTATCATTTGCTTGTGAACATGAAGCCATGTAGAATTAGCCAGTCATCTATTAAAAAAACACCTGAACGATCTTGATTAGATTCTGATCTGTGACCTACATCTGATGATCCATTATTCACTGTTTGTTAAGTTAGTAAAGGTATTTAAATGAAATGAAATGCATTCCGGCAGTCTCAGAATCCTTGCTGGAATGATTTAAGTAAGGACAGAAAGTTAAGCAAACACAGACTAAACACTGAAGTCTGGATTCATTGAAGTCTGTGAGGATGAATCAAATTAATATAATTAAATTGAAAAGCAATAAAAGTGTTCCTGGTAATAGCGCTGTAAAATAGGAAAAAGAGATTTCATTGAGAACGCAGTGTTTTACTGGGACTGTGTCAGTTATACTTGGCATTTATTCAGAACTCTTGTTTACTTATTTTACTCCTTTAACTAATAATTTGATGCCTTGAAAGTGGTACAATTTGGGCTTTGGAAATGGTTGTTGCCGATTGACAAAGTGCCAGCAGATTATAACATAACTCCCGGAGGCCTCAGTAGAATTCCCATTAGTTCATATGGATTTCATGACTCCAGAAAAGTGAAGGTTTGATAAGTATTTGGGTAAGCAATGTAGAGTGGTTTCAGATATTTACAACAACATATTACATTTAATGTGATAAAACATCCCAAAATGTTTTGCAGAGGCATAATCAAAAAAATGAGGGAAGCAGGGAGGTTGTAACTGATGACCAATGGAGACAGGAGGTAGCAGAAACATGAGTAGTAACTACTTGCCTCCGATCAGTCCCATTCAATTATGTTTTTGATGTGAAAGGATTACTTTCACTATGATTACTAGCACAAAGTAGATAGCTGGTCTCTGACCCCCATGGCAATAAACATGAGCTCACTTGGCTGACATAAAGCAAAGCATAGAGCCCTTGGAATTCTTCTTGAGCAACAGTTTCAGTATGATCTACTTGTTTAGAGACAGAGCAAGAACTATGGTCTTCTCATCCCACCCTTCCAACCCATGGTGCCAGCTAAAGCCATGCAAATGCTCCATAAGATTGGAGAGAAAATAGAGACCATGATGAGACTTCAGACAGACCGCTCCTAATACTGTTAGGAAGTGATCAGATTCCAAGGGGATTTTCCTTGATCATTCTGCTCATTGTCTTCTGAAATAGATGAACAGAGAATTTATTTTTTGCAACGAGTTATAAGGATCTGGGATTTATTGTCTGAAAGATGACAGAAGCAGATTCAATAATAACTTTCAGAAAGTAACTGGATAAATATTTGAAGTGGAAAATTTTGCAGTGCTATGGAAAAGAGCCAGGGAGAGGAACTAATTGGATAGCTCTTTCAAAGAGCTGACATTGGAATGATAGACCAATTAGCCTCCTCCCGTGCTGTACCATTCTATCATGACATGCTGCTCGCAATTCAGGACTGCAAGTGCAGGTTCTGATGTGTGCTGAGGTCCTGTTTTAACAAAACACTATATTACTTTACCCACTTCTGTAACACAGCACATTTACTGAAGGAATGTATCACATGACAGAGTCATATGTGTTGCTGCTCTGGAAGATGTAGGGTCCGCAGGTGTAATAATTGTAGTTCTATTACATAACTATTCTGCAAGACTTAAGTTGCAAGTAACATTTTTTGTATTCCCTTCTAAAACTCTTATTCAATTCTTCTGGTTTTCAATTTTTTATTTCTTCCCATGTTCTTTGTAAAACTTAATGCCCTATTTTCACTTCATAGGTGTTGTAGTTCAATAGGAGCAGGATGAAAAATACAACTTGCATGTTATGTCTTTCACACTCTGAAACACGATTTTTCCACAAGGTGCTTTGTGACTTAGCTTATATGCTGGGCATTTCAGTCAAAACAGCAGCAAAGCAAAAACATTAATCTCCACAATACATCTCTCTCTTTTCTTGCTCCCCCACGCACCTCACATTCACTAAGAATTTATCCGTAGCAGCTGGATATCAGAAGCTCCCCGGCTGAAATTTAGAACTCAGCTTCCAGATACAAGAGCAGGAGGTTAACCAAGTATCAACTGGGAAAACCAGATTAGGATCACATTAGCTATATGCAGTCCATACTTTATGACCTGTATGTTAAAGAAGCAATGAGACTGAGTGTTCACCTTACCTAGAATTTGTAAATACCCGAGATAACATACAGGAACTGGCTGCTAGCATCCCTCAGATGGCAGCAATCACGGAATGATCAGGTTTATCAATCTGGGAGTCAGAAATGCCTAATACTAAGAGGCTAGGCTATGACATTAAATGCAGTAAGTTCAGTGAAATGTGGAAACAAAAAAAGCAAACAATTCAACATCAGTTCAGTAGAGGGCATTACACAGACCCAAGCCAGTTGGTGAAGTCAAAACCAATTTGAGTGTCTTTTCTTGCCAAGAGAGTTTATTGACTTAGTACAGAGTCAACACTCCTCCATCTGGCCAGTGTCCCGACTATCCCCATTTATTTTTTTAAGGACAATTTGATTTTACTTACAAAAATGGAGCATCACAAGTTTGCTTCTTCCAGGTGAAGACAGTAGAAAGTTGTTCAACACATGCTGCGTTTCCATTTCACACTACATTGGAATGCATTCTTGCTCCTTTTGTAATTTAGTCCAGCTTGACGAAGCCGATATCTTTAGCGTATTGTCTGAAGCACTGGCGGCACATGTTGAGGCCATATTTCCGGATCAGGCCGTGTCGGTTCGCACAGACTCGGCATGAGCGGGAGCCATGGCCGAATTTCCTAGGGTGGGACCAGTAAAGCTGCTGATGATCCATGGCGGCCAGGCAGAGAGAGAGAGAGAGAGAGCTATCCTCATTTATAGGTGTACAAATACCCATCACCTGTTTAACAATGTAATTGCCATTAAACCTTAACACTTAATTGCCAATAATATTGACAGAGGGAAAACGAAATACCTTTAAAGGTATAATGCTGAGTATATAGGATAACTGCATACTGTAGATAAACAAACTCGGGCCAAAACAAAGTGAAGGAAAGGCATTAATAAACTAATTAAAAGTGAAATTAAGACAAATACAAGGATGTGGAAGGTGTTTACCAGGTGAACAATCAAAAATGTAGGAATACATTCTAAGGGTGAGCAGAGGGTGGAGAGAGACCCATCGAAAAAATAACAGTAAAGAAAATTGTTGGTGTAATGCAACAGTAAGATGGCAGTTGGAGAAAAGGTTAAATTCATAAAAGATGCAAACAAACCTGAAGATGACCATATGATGGTTAATATTTTGAAAAATTACTCGTTGTAAATATTCACAAGCAATAACTTGACTAAGATGCCTTCCCAAATAAGAGATGACCAAAGTAAGATCAACAGTTTCAAGATGAACATCCTAGTCCCAAAAAGGGGACATCCTAGTCCCAAAAAGGGTCCAAAATAAGGAATTCCTAGGGTAGCTGAGAATCCCAGAATATCCCAGTATCCCAGAATATTGAAAAACATTAGGGAGGAGATTTGTGAGACACTGATGACCGTTAAAGAGTGATGAATCAGACATAGGCATCCACAGATTCAATAGTCTTACTTATATTCTGTTTAACTTAATGGAATTGAATATTCAGTGTAACCATGATGATTATTTGTACAGTTATCTAGTGAATATAGCCAACAAGAATTCAAAGCAGAAAATCCTGCCTGAACTGTGCAAAACCATACAATATATTGCACTTATAATTCCAAAAGTTTTTGAAAATTCACAAAATGTTTGCAGTGGCTCAGTTGATAGCACACTTGCTTTTGAATCAGAAGACCGTGGGTTGAAGGCCTGCTCTAAGACTTAAGAGACAAAAATCAAGGTTGAAACTCCGTTGTAGTACTGAAGGAGTGTTGCCGTGTCTAAAGTGCCATAATTCAAATGAGACATTAAATTGAAGACCTGTCTTCCCCCTCAAATGGATTTTAAAGATCACATGCACTATTTCAGAGAAGAGCAGGGGAGTTATCCCTGGTGTCCTGGCCAATATTTATCCCTCAATCAACATTATAAAAACAGATTGTCTGGTTATATTTACATTACTGCTCATGAGAACTAGCTGTGTGCAAATTGGCTGCTGAGTTTCCTAAACTGCAACAGTGACTACACTTCAAAAATACAACATTGTCTGCAAAGCGCTTTGGATGTCCTGTGGTTGTGAAAAACACAACATAAATGTAAGTTTATCAGTCAAATCTAAAGCTGTGGATATTAAGGATAAATTCTGGGAATGGGTAAAAAACTGGCTGAAGGGTAAAAAATAATGAATCCCGTTAGAATAGTAATGTTACGTTAGTGCTGTGAAAGTACTTACTGAGATTTCCTCAGGCCTCAATATTTGTCATTTACATATATGACCGAGAGACACAAACTCAAAATGGTCAAATTTGCCAAACTGGGAGAGGCAATGGAATTGAAGCAGGCAGCCCAGAAGTTACATAATGATTTGGACAAATTAAATATGTGGCAAGAACAATGGCAGATTAAAATTATTGCAGGCAACCACAATGTACCCCACATAGAAAGAAAAAGTAAGCATCAGGTACTCTGAATGGTGTTAAAGTAGTTAAAAGTGAAGCTGAAAGAGAGTTGAGTCTTGGTAGACTTAATCCAAAACATATCCATCCAATACACAGCAATGCACAAAGCAAATAAAATGTTGATAAAGCTCAGTAAGTAACATTATAGTCAGCATTGTATCCTTTAGATAAACAAATAACCTAAGATGCTAAATAGATCCAAAAGTGGGGGCGGTGAGAACCAACGTTAAATGAATCCAATTTGCATTAAATAAATATCTACTATACATATTTATCAGAGCAATTAGTTAATTTCAAATCAATCCAATGCAACTGTTAAATAATACCAGCCCTCTCGTGATTCTATTACTTTGAGATATATATTACTGCTAATTAAAATTAGAGCTGGCAGCACAGGCAATGTGTCAGAAAATGGTATGTGGAAATTTATGAACATCATTGCTGTCTAGTATTACCTCATCATTAGGAAATGTCTGCTTTGGAGACACTCCAGTTCAGAAACATGGAGCTGGGGTGTGAGTTAGAGACACTCTGGTACACCTGCAGACCACTGATAGTGGAAGGGAAGTGAAGCAAGAAATATGTAGGCAAATCTAGCAAAAGACGTAATAGTATTCATAGGAAATTTCAATTACTCCCAGATAACCTGGCAAGGAGAGGAGGGGAAAGGGAATGTGATTTTTACATTGTTCAGGACCCCTTTCTTACCCACCACATAAGGATCCCAACAAGAGAGGTATCATTGCTAGACCTATTAATGGGAAATGGAAGCAGAGCAGATAAGAGAAGTGTAAGGGAGCATCTGGGCAATAGTGATCACAACATAATAAGGTTTAAATTAATGATTGAGAAATACATAAGACAAAGGCCAAGTAAAAGATGGGGGGATAAAAGTAAATTTTGAGGGAACAACAGTGGAATTTGGGGAAGATAAACTGAAGATTGACTGAGAAGAGTAGTGGGAAATATTTTAAACAGTGCTCAATAGAGTGGGAGAGAAATACATTCCACCAAAAAACAAGATGAAAAATAGCCAGTAATGAAATACCATGGGCAGAATTTTGGCCTTGGCATGCGGGATTGGCGAGGGCGGTCGAGAAGTCAACCACTGCCTGTGATTGGCAGTGCTCCGTGATTTTATGCAAATTAAGGCTCACCCAGCATGATACATGAGCGGCAGCACTGAGCACTGCCGGTGCGGGCAAGGGGAGGAGGGTGAGAGGCCTAGTGCCCAATTCACGCATGCACGCGAAAGAGCGCTGAATAATCTCCCTGAGGCACAGTGCTGCCACAGGGAGATGAAGAAGATATTGAAAAAATTATTAAACAGCACAAAAAATTAATGAAATATATCCCCTCCTTGTGACTCTGTCACATGAGCAGGGACATGTTTTCAATTAAAAATTAAAGTTTTAATTTAATTTGTATTTGATTTCGGAAACCTCACCCTACCTGTGGATGAGGTTTCTAAAAAAAAATGCAAAGGCCCGCATGGCCTTTTCGCCTCCCTGTCAATCGTTAGGTTGAATGAGCAGTGAAAAATTCAGCACAACTGATAACTTAATGGCCTTAATAGGCCTTTCAATTGTCGGTGGGCGTGCAGCCGGCTCCTGCGTGCGCCTGCTGACTGACCTATTGCGCGACTGCGCATTGACATTGGCACGCTTGGCCAACATCATCACGTGACATTTCATGCTTGGTTGGGTTGGTCGCGCACCCACCTGCCAAGTTAAAATTCCTGCCCCATGTATGAATGAAGAGATAATGGTAAAATTGAAACTAAAGGAAAAAACACACACTAAGTACATAGGAGAGGATGACAAAAGGGAAAACGAAGAGGTGAGGAATGTAAAAGGAACTGTGAAATTAAATTATAGAGGAATATAGAAATAAATTGTAAAGTATTCTACAGGCACATAAATAGCAAGAAAAAAAAGGACACAGTTAGGGCCAATAGAGGGCACCAGATAAATTTGCAGGTAATGACAATGAAATGACAGAAATATTGAGTAATTATTTTGCTTCAGTATTTATCAGGGGTACTAACAAGGAGAGTATGGCATTAGAAAAAAAGATCAAAAATATATAAAGACATTGTGGATAGAAAGTGGGAAGATCAGTTGAACTAATCAAACTTAGAGAGGATAAAATCCCTGGTCCAGATGGATTGTATCTGTGCATATTAAATGAAGTTGGAGAGAAGATCGCAAAGGTACTATTACATACAAATAATAATTCATTTGAAATGAGAATAGTGCCGGAGGACTGGCGGATAGAAAAGCCTTATTCCAGTATTAGGTAAAGGAGATAGAACAAGCCCAAGCAAGTACACCTCAGTTAGCTTAGGGAAAAATGATTGAATCTTTACTCAAAGAAACCAAAAATGTAGTGAAGAGCAGTCAGCATCATTCCCAAAAGGGCCAGTCATATTTGACCAACCTTGATGAATTCTTTGAGGAGTAACAGAGAGAGTAAACAAAGAAAATAGAATGGATATACTTGCCAGTTCTATGAATGTTGAACAGTTCATATGTCATGAACATAAACAGCATGATCAGACAGATTTTTTGACTTTCTTAAAAAAAAAGGATATTTTTCATTGCACTTATCCTGGCCTAAGTAAAATGATTAAAAAATGCTCCAACTCCCACACATGCATTCACACACTCATAGTTTACACACACGCACAAATAGATCACAGAGCAGGGAGGATAGATTAAGTAATTTAGAGGCCAGTAAAATGAAAGGGCTCTTGAAGATTGGTGACTTGGCTGGTTTCAGGCTGAATTCTGTGGGCCTGCTGTTTTTACCTCAGTGGTCTTGCAGCTTTTGGAGTCGAGCAGTTTAGAGCTGTAGACAGATGATTCGTCTGTTCTTCTGGAGACAGCAGTGTTGGGTTGAGTTTTTTTAAAAAAAACTTTCTGTACCATCTGTGTAGTCAAAATCAGCAGACAGGGTTCAAAACTTGCCAGCTGGTTGGAGAGAGAGAGGAGGGGAAAGCACCCACTCAGGGGGCAGAATGTTCCCCCATCGGTGGGGGGTGGGGGGGTGGGGGGGGGCAGGTTCAGGAGCAGGCGTGTGCAGGTCCGCTTCCGATTGGCTACACAGATTTGTAAATGATGCGAAGTGGTGTTCCGCAGGGATCAGTGCTGGGACCACTGTTACATTAATTTACCTCAGAAGTGAAATTTTGAAATTTGCAGATGACATTAAATTGGGAGGTGTAGTTAATACTGGGGAAGAATGCAGAAAGATATTAATAAGCTTGCAGAATGGGTATGTAATTGGCAAATTAATTCAAAAATAGACAAGTGTGTTGTGATACATTTTGGTAGGAAGAAAAAAGAGGCCACACACTGCTTGGATAATAAGTCTAAATGGGATAGAAGAGTAAAAAGATTTAGGGGTATGAGTAAGCACATCATTAAAAGCACTGATGCAGGTTAATAAGAGCATAAATATTTTTAAAAATCATGTTCATTTCCAGAGGGATAGAATTGAAAAGCAGTCAAGTTATGTTAAACTTGAATCAAACTTTGGGTCGATCACATCTGGAGTATTTTGCACAATTCTGGCATCAACGTTATTAAAAAAAAAAGGATATCGAGGCATAGGAAAAGGTACAAGAAATTTTCAGTGATGATTTTAGAATTGAGAGGATACACTTTTCAAGAAAGGCTGAACAGGTTGGTGCTCTTTTGTCTAGAAAAGAGAAAGCTGAGGGGTGACCTCATAGAAGTCTTTCAGAAATGGTTTGACAGGATATGTATAAAGAAAATGTTTCCACTTGTGGGGGATACCAAAATCAGAGGTCATAAATATAACATTGTCACTAATAAACTGAATAGGGAATTTAAGAGAAATTCCTTTAACCAAAGTTTGGTAAAAATGTTTAATGGGCTATAAGGAACACTTGGGGCAAATAGCATGGATGGATTTAAGGGGAAGCTACATGAGCATTTGAGGGAGAAAGAAATAGAAGGGTCTACTGATAGGATTAGATGAAGTAAAGTGGGAGAAGGCTCATATGGGATATAAATGCTGGCGTAGACAAACTGGCCACTTTCTGTGCTGTTACACTCAAGATGTAAGTTGGGCCTGAATTTTTCAGGCGGCAGGGGGGCTTGGTGGGAGTGGGCGGGGGTGGAGCCAATCACCACCTGAGATTGGCTCCGCGCTGCCATTTTATGCAGGTGGGCCAATTAAGGCCCACCCAGCGTAAGACGTGAGCGGTAGCATTGAGCGCTACCTATGTAGGTGGGGGGAGAGGGAGAGTCGGGGCCAGCACCCTTTCGCACACGGGTGCAAAAGAGCACTTCAATCTTTCTGAGGCATGGAACTGCCTCAGGGAGATTGAGGGGCATTTGAAATTATGAAATAAAATGTTTAAAAATTTATTTAAACATGTCCCCTCATGTGACTGTGCCACATGAGAGATGGGACATGTTTTTATATTTATGAAAATGTATTTATTTATTTAATAAAAGCTTTAGGAAACCTCATCCCACTCATGGATGAGGTTTCCTAAAAACACGACAGTTGCTTGGCCTTTTCGCCTGCCTGACAACCTTTAGGCTGGACGGGCAGCATTAACGATTACTTTCTTAATGGCCTTAGTAGTCCATTTACATATTGGCAGCCGCGCAGCCGAACACATGCCCGACATCATCGCGCGTCATTTTACACGTCTGTGTGTCGAGCTTGCCCCCACACGCTGACTGAAAAATCCTGCCCTTGATGTACATAGCTAAAACAATTGAATATAGATCAGGCGTAGTCTGTACCATGCTTTTTTCAGATCACCTGTTGAATACTTTAATTTTGAGAAACAAGGGAGACATTCAACCACAGGATACGCAGAGAAGAACTTTGGGGCTAATCCCTGGTGCTAACATTGCAAGAAAAGACTGGAAAAACCTGGGCTTTTCAGCCTGGACAGGAACCATCTGATAGTTGATCTTCTAGTGATCTACTAAATGGTTAACAGTATGGAGAAGGTAAAATACTTTAAATTTCAAGAATAGGATAAAGGAATTCAATCAAACTAGCAATACAACTACATTTATCAAAAAAATTTTCATCGCACGTCAATCAACGTTTGGAAGACCCCCAAATAGAGCAGGGGAGGCATCAACCCTGGTATTAATTAAGAAACAACTGTTTACTACATTTGAGAAAGACCGTGAGGTGTTTCTGAATAGTTGAATGACCTTCTTCATTCTTACCTTGTGAAATATTTTGCAGTAATTTATAATGTTAAATAATCAATTTTTATTTGTTGGAATTGTGTATTTCGTATATGTTCATTATAAACTTATTTTTCATTATAAGCAAAGAAGAAATTTGCATTTAGAAACAGTGAATAAGTTATTTGAGCCATACGGTCAGCACGTGTTAGTTTTTGATGCATAGCTGAGAAAAAATATGATTTGTCACTTGTTTTTTGATGGTGGTTCTTGCTTTTAAATTTGTTCACATTTAATCAATTAGACATTTGAAAATTAAAAGACATGTACTTATTTCAGCCAACCATTATTTTCTATCCTACTGCCTTAGGACAGTTTGAGGTGTGACACTCTGATGTGTGTCACTTCTGAGGTGTGATGCTTTCAAAATGTATGATAGATGACTCAAGACTTGTAATTATATAGATCTGCAGGAATCCAGGGTTAATTACATACCGTAAATAGTGCTGACCCTTGAGAGTTAACAGCCTGTTCAAAGGTGCTGTGGACTAACTTATTAACTGCACTACCTCTGCTAAATCCAGGAGCATCTATTGAATTTCTAATATTCACCGATTTAAAAATCTTATAAATTTTATTGTCTGGCTTAATGTAATCTGCATTCTCAGTAGAATTTTGCAGTAATGGTCTCATGGTGAGAATCTCCACCTTACTGTTTGCATTGTGTATTCAAGCTAGTGACTTAATTGGTAGACAAGTTCACTGACAAGAGCAGTAGCATAAATTTAGTGAATTATGAATTTCTGCTCCTTCAGTGGATTGATGGATGAAGACACAACCCAACATAACACTTAGCAACACGGATCAGAACATCTGTAGTTCAATTCTGAGGTCCACTTGTGCAATTAAGCAACTATGGTCAATTAATAAAGTAAGAAACAGAATGAAGCTAAAGGAAAGGGCTTGCACATCTGCAAGGGAAAGTGGAGACACAGCAGACTGGGAACTATAAAAATCAACAAAGAAATACAAAGAAAGTAATGTAGTGCAAAAAGGGAATATGAAAAAAAAACTTGAAGGGGATATCAAAGCTGACAATAAATAATGTTATGAATATACTTAGAGAAAGGGAATAGTAAAGGGAACGTGAGCCCACTAAAGGTGGAAGGATGAAATACTACAACGCATAATATGTACCTTGTTAAATATGTACCTTGTATCTGTTTTAATGGGAGAGTAAGGGGACAAAACACCAGTGGCACAAGATAACCTAAAAATAATTTGAGGGAAGGAGGTCAGTAGATTTAAAATAAGTTTTAAAAAAATGCTAAGGGACAAATTATGGCATTTTAAAATAGAAAAATCTCGAGGACCTAATGTTTTCCACCCTGGAGTATTAAAAGGAATAGGGAAGGAAATTGCAAATGTGTTTGGTCAGAATTTTCCAAAGCTCTTGAGCTTTAAGACCTGTGCCTTTAAATTGGAAAATTGCAAATGCTGCTCAATTATTAAAGAAAGGGGTGGGGGAGAAACCAAGAAACTACCAACCAGTCAGTTTAATATCAATTGTGGAAAAGTTATTGGAATCTATCACTAGGGACAGGGTGAGCACTGAGATAAATATGAAGTGATCAAAGAGAATTGGCATTGATTTATTTATTTTTGAAAAAGTCACTTAACATAGAGGAGTGTCTATGAGATGTTGTCTTTATGGGCTTTCAGAAGGCACCGAATAAGATACAAAAGATCATTAGCAGAAATAAAAGCCCCTGGAATTGGTGGTAACCTTGTGACATGGATTGCGTTATAATTATGACATTTGGAAGATTGTTATGTTTTGGGACTGTGTCTTTAATTTATGGTAAAATAAAATTGGTCATGTGTGACCTGTTCTGAAGTCTTCCTGACAGCAAGTCTGGATGGCTTGATTGTTACAGTTTAATGGGGGCCCAGATTGTTTTACAGGGAAGAAGATGTTATGGTGTTTACACCTGAAGACAATGCAGCAGCCTGTGCACACTGGATAGACTGAGAGCCTGCAAAGTCCTAGAAAATTGTTAAGAATGTCAAGTTGTTCATAGTTGTGCTTTAAACTCTCTATTTACTTCCAAGATAAAAGAAGGTTGGGATCTCAAGGATAGCTAATTAGCATTTCTACCTGGATACAAGTATCATGTGATTCACATTGCCATGGAGATAGGCTTTGAGAGGGAAGGAGATTCTAAGGAATCCCTGAAAACTTAGACAAGGTTTGTGTACCAGGGTCCAGGAGAGAGAGAGAGCATCTAGAGGATGAAAATCTCTATGGTTCACCATGCAAGAATGGGGGTGGGAGCTAGCAGTCAGATCGAGGAGACTGAATTTATGAGGGGTAAAAATGAGACTTGAAGATTTGCCTAGCTTGTGCTAGAGGAAGCTTCTCTGGGGGGAAGAAATCTCACTGTGAAAGGCGGTTCTGAGATTTAAAAGTTCGAAGACTGAAAAGGAAAAAGAACAGTAGTAAACCCCCAGGAGCTAAGAATCCCCTTGGAATGATTTTGGGAGAATTGAATGTCTGCGTAGAGAATAGTGCAAAGCATATTAGTGAAGTGTGATTTTTGTTGTGCTAAAAGAAAAAGGGGAATGTTCTGTTTTGTGGTTTAAAATATAAGTTATCTACAAAGATAGTGTTTAGTGATGAGTGCTTTTAGTCTTTTACAGTAAAAGTCTTAAAATTTGAAACCCTGTTGTGTCATCCTTTCAGCTACTAACTGTAAGTTCGATTTTTGTTTTTAAAAGTAATTGCTCTCCACAGTGATTGTAGCAATTGTTAATAGGTTGGGAGGCAGGGAAAAGGGCCATTCTAATTGGCAGGACAACTGGTGTTCCCCAAGGGTCTGTACAGGGGCCTCAATTTTTCACCATATAAGTCAGTGACTTGAATAAAGGAATATAGTTTTGTATCCAAGTTTGTAGATGACAGTAAATTACAAGGCATAGTAAGTTGTGTAGATGGGAGTACAAAGTAACGAAGGGGCATAGACAGACTAAATTGAATGGACTAAACTATGGCAGATGAAGTTCAGTGCAGGGTGTGTGGCTTTCCATTTTGAATCCAAGAAAGACTAATAGAAATAACTGGAAGAGACTAAAAGTATAGCAAAGGGATTTGAATGCCATGTACACACATCACTAAAAGGTAGTTCATTGATGCAAAAAGTAATTAAAAAGGCATGTTGGCCTTTATCTCAAGGGAGATAGAATATAAGAAAAGGAAGAGATGCTTTGCTTGTGCAGCGCTTTGGTCAAATTCCATCAGGAATATTGTATTCACTTTTGGTTATCACACCTGAGGAAGAATATGTTTGCTTTGCAAGAGGTGCAGCGTAGAATGACACTGAGGCTTATGGGTTCAATTATTATCGGTTGCATAAAATTGGTTTTTACTCCCTTTAGATTAGAAGGTTCAGGAATGATTTAAATTGAGAGTATTTAAGATGATGATGGGATTTATATAGAAAGCCAAACGTTCCTCCTTCCTATAGCTATGCAATGGCCCATGGTAGAATGTGCGTGTTAGTAGTTAGTACAAGAATTGGTTCAACTCACTTGTGGCTCTATGGTCAAATAGCCTGTCAACACTTGTTGTCTAAACTCATTCATTAAATCAGTCACTTTGGCAGTATAATAAGCACTTAGGGGAACTGTGTCCGAAAGGATATTACACTTTCAGGAGAAATGGATCGACAACTAGGGGGAAAGCATTTTTCAGGTATTCATTTTTTACATTATTTCCTTACAATTTAGCTTAAGCTAGCAGTTTGAGAAATCAAAGTTGATCAAGGTGATTCAGGTTCTTAAAATTCTCGATGGTTTTTAAACAAAAATGTTAAGTTTTTTCTTTCCTGCTTCCCTTTACTCAGGTGACCATACGGGCGAGTGTCGAGCCCATGGTAACTTGGGATCGGCATTCTTCTCCAGCGGCAACTACCGAGAGGCCCTAAACAACCACCGTCTCCAGCTAGTGCTGGCCATGAAGCTAAAAGATCGTGAGGTGGGTAATTCATTTAATTAATTTCATGAAAACGTGCATTGATTCAGGTGAGTGGATATCAATAGGGCATGAAGTCAACAGGCGATGTATCTGAACCTCAGAAGGTATCTGTTTTGACTGTATGGGCTGGACTTCTGTTGTGCAGTGGAGGTGCAAGTCAAGTCATGAAGTGCTGACCCTAGCTTTTTTTTTTGCTGGAAGAACAATTGTCCCATACCATCCTGACCCCAGGCATTTTTGTGTGACCTTTTGCCTTGAGTGCAAAACACATACATGCCTCTTTCGAGGTTGGGTTCCCCATTGTGAGGATCACAGGAAACTTGTATTTCCGCCCGTACACTATTTTTCTGTGTTGCTGTGATTGCGACCACTGGAGAATGCTTTCTGAGGAGTTGGGAACATTCTGAAAGGTAACTGTAAAATTATTTGATACCTTCAAGTGTTACTATTAGATGCTATATTGTAATGTAAATATTCATACAGTGATTTTTTTTAGTGCGGTGCTGTGATTCACCATAGGGGTCTGTGCTGCAAAGGTAAGTTGACCCTTGCATTGACCAGTGTTGTGTAATTGTTGTCATACTTTACAGTACCTTCCCAATTGTCAAACGTGCTAAAATGCATCACAGAATGTTTAAAAAATGTCCTGTTAACCTCTGCTTTCATGTTTGGTGCTGCAATTTAAATTGACTGACAGCCCTGGCTGATTTTTTTTAAAAAAACCCTGCTTTTGAAAGTTGAAAAATATCTCTGCACATGCTCCCTTCCATTTATTGACAGGCACTCAGCTTTGAAATGGAAATGGGACACCATTCTGTTCTGTCACTTTCAGACAATGTAGCTGGAAACTTTGTTATGATAGCTGTATCCGTTATGAATGCTTGGCTGGGTTTCAAATGCTTAAAAGTCTTCAGCTCAGCAAGTGACCTATTGATCTAAGAATGGTAGAAACTTTTAATAGGGTGTAATAATAAAATATTCCTTTGATGTGGTTTCTTGTTTGTTTGTAATCTTAATCGGCACTTAAAGAATTACATTTTTTTTGCACTGGGGTGTTTTTTTTTTCTTTCCAGTATCAAATGTAGTGTGTTTGAATCCAGGGCTTTATTATCTTGTTAGATGTTTATATTTTCCCAGTGATTTGAAAATAATTCCCATTGTTATCGCGTGGCTCTTGAGGACAGTACATAATGCATACTGGGTGAATGATTAATGAGGATACATTGAGGGCACCGAGGTGGCATGGCTGATCTGAGGGGGCACGTGGGGTGGGTGGGATGGGTGAGCAGGATGAATGTTGAGGTTCAGGGAGCCTTTAAATGATGTTGGGAACTGGACTGCTATGTTGGAGAGTTGAGGCTGACCTTCTAACCGGCCTGCCTCTGGACTCTCATTCCTCAGGCACTCTATCATGGCTCGCAAAATGCACTGTGGATCTGACCCCTGTGTGAAAATACAAAAGTCCCGGACAGAGTCACAGATGGTTCATTTGTGCATTTTGGAAGTACACTGGTCGGGTTCTCACGAAAATCCAAGCCTATTGGCTGAATTTTCTGGCTGAGGTGCAGGTGGCGGAGCCCGCATGTCAGAACTTAAAATGACCTCAACGTGCGGTGTCACGATGTTTATGTCGGCGGGCGCACCTGCCCTTAGTTAAAGGCCTTGTTAAGGCCATTAAGTCACCAATTGACGACGATTTTGAGGAGCCTGTGCGAACTTCGGCTCGGCGCACAGGCCCAACAGGCAGGTGGGTAACTGATTTTTTTAACAAACCTCATCCACTGGCAGAATAAGGTTTGATTTCAAAATTTAAAAAATTTCATAAAAGTTTTTGTGTACTTTACTAACATGGCCCCATCTCATGTGGCATTTTCACATGAGGGGGACATGTTAATGATTTTTTTATTGTTCTATTTTTAATCTTTCACAGCCTTTCAGTGATCTCCCTGAGGCACCACATAGCCTCAGGGAGATGTGCGCTCTTTCGTGCACATGCGCAAAAGAGTGCACTCTCGCAGTTGGGGAATCTCCCCCTGCTCGCACAGGAAGCACATAGCGCTTCCCGTCTGGCATCATGCTGGGCAGGCCTTAATTGGCCTATCCACATAAAATGGCGGCAGGGCCCATTTCGGGGGCGGCAATCGGCTGTCTGCCCGCCGCCAAATCAGTCGGGCCCGCCTGCCTTTCAAGGGCAAAATTCAACCCCATGTCTTCACCATTGGTTCTCCTCCAACTGTGCCATTAGATTAGAGAAAAGAAACTTTGGTTTATAGATGCAAAATACATCATCCTCTAGCAAGATATGATCAGTAAATGCTAAAGAGCTTCTTCTCCATGGTGGTGTAAAATGTTTCTTCGCCAACTTTAGGAGGGTTTCTAATGTCTGAGATATCTTGCCCTCTGTATTGAATGTGGAGTTTGGTAATTTACTGATAATAGCAAAGTCACAAGCACAAAACTGTGTTCCGTAGCATCCATTGTTTGGCCACTACGAGTGCTGTTCAAGGACCAAGATGCCATCCAATGCATGGGTGCACACCTCAGTCTTGAATTAAACTGAACACCATCTTTGTGAGGGCTCTAGTGATGCACGATGAACATCTATTGGAAGTATGCAGAGCCAATTGATCATGACATCAATTTGCATGCAACACTGATTTTGCACCAGCGGTTTCACTTTGGAGTTCACCACTCTAGCCAATGCACTCTCTTAATCTCAAAAAGTTGAACATGTATTAAACAACAGGAAGAATCTGTTCCTACCAATGGTGTTTAAAGGGATCATCAACTGCTTACACCTTAGTTCCTGGATTCTGACTGTTGCTGATTCTGCAAGTTATTGGTGCTTTCCATAGATTTTTTTCAAATTGCAAAGGTTTACAGGGACTGATCAAGTGCTGAAGGATGTTTTGCTGACCTTAAGGCTTCTACACAAACTGCTTAGTCCCAAACATGCGTGTACTCATGGGCATTCTCATTAGAATAGCATGGCTGAGAGAATGAGCAGAGACCCTGCAGAACAGGACAATCTGCAAGAAGAGGAGGGCAGTAAGGGCTGTTCAGGAAGCAATGCCTAAACTTGGGAGGAACAATGTGTGAGCCACCTACAATTCAAAAAGGACATCTTCCCTGAAATCTGCCACTTGCTACAGTCAGAAATATGACCTCAGAGCAGTGCAAGGACGGCATTGCCAGTGACGCTGAAGATGATCGCGGCAATGAACTTTTATTTGCTTGCCTCTGTCCAGACTGGAGCTGGAGATATTTGTGACATCTTGTAGTTTCACATCACTGTTTAATTGTCTAGTTCATGGTTCATGTTAACATTTTAGAGGTAATTTTTAGTTTGGGAAGATTAAGATTTGGGGAGATGATGACACAGTAGTAATGCCACTGGAGTTGCAACCTAGATGCCCAGGCTAATGCTCTGGGGACATGGGTTCAAATCCCACCAAGGCAGCTGGTGGAATTTAAATTCAATTAATAAAATCTGGAATTGAAAGCTAGTCTCAGTAATGATGACTTTGAAGCTATCATTGATTGTTGTAAAAACCCATCAGGTTCATTAATATCCTTTAGGGAACGAAATCGACCATCCTTACCTGGTCTGGCCTACGTGATTCAAGACACACAGCAATGTGGCTGACTCTTAACTGACCTCTGAAATGGCCTAGCAAGTCTTTCAGTTCTAGGGCAATTAGGGGTGGGCAACAAATGCAGGCCTTACCAGTGACACCCACATACCATGGAAGAATAAAAAAAAGAAAGTTGTATGGCAAAGGTAGTTAAAAGGCTAGACTTTAGAAATTGCTAGAACATTTATATTAGTGGCAGTTTAAAGGGTGACCTGTATTTATTTGGTAAGGCCAGAGAAGAAGAGAATGTCATCAAATGGCAGGTGGGCTCATTTAGCTGGAAAACTGAAGAGAGATGAATTATTCATGAGGACCTCAGGTTGGAGGTGTAAGCCCTGAGTTTGGCAGGCAGAGAGCTGAATAACAGCTGTAGACCAGAAGCAAAAGGGCTACCAGAAATCAAGGGTATTTCTGAGATGAAGGTACTAAGCCAGAGTGTAGTGAAGCCCACGCTTGAGCTGGAGAGTCTACAAACATGAGCTGGAGGCTAGTGAAAGCATTCTTAAAAAGCAAAAGCATTCTTAAAAAGCTCCTACCTCGGAGGATAACAGGATCACTGAGGAGAATAAAAGTGAATTCCTGAAAGCTTTTGGTTTTGTCCCAGGAATTGAAAGAACCCTCAAGAGCCTGATAAATAGCCAAGGACTTAAGTCAAAGTGGAAAGGGAAATGTTCAGTTGAGGAGTTCAGTTTTAAAATGATTGTGTTTATTGTTTTTTTCAGCTAAAGTATAATTGATAACCTACGATAGTGTTTAGTTAGTAGTGTATGCTTTGTTTGACTCTTGTATGGTAAATAATTTGCTTAAATCATGGCATCTTGTCGCTTTATTCTTTCAGTAAATAATGGGGATTTGAAATTTCTCTTCAAACATTAATAGTCTATATAGGGATTGTAACAGTTCCCTAAAGGACATCAATGAAGCTCCCTGTTCAAAGAGAGCTAACTACATTTCTTTCTCTCTTGCCAGGGAGCAGCAGTGGAGCGAGCACTTGGTTTTGCTAGGGTTGCAGGCTTCTCTATGCTGCAGCGTGACATTGACTGCACCCACATCGCATTGCAGGGACCCTATGTCAACTTTGTTATATAGGGAATTGAAAGGGATTCCACTCCCTCAATGCCCAACTGATGTGCTAGCAAATCAAACAATCATGCCTGACATCCTGGCAGCAGTCATGATGTTTTCATTCTGTGGCAGTTCGCTGTGGCCATTGCATTTGAGCCAGCCAAACAAAACTGACTGCATGACCTGTGACTCCAGTACGCAACCTACTCACACGTAGGCATCACACATACAATGAAGGCCATGCTGCCAAACCAAATGTGTTCATCAGTGTGCTGAAGCAATGCTTCCACTGCCTGGAGCACTCGGGAGGAACCCAGTGTTTAAAACATTTGAGCAATATGTGTCCGTAGGTTTCTCCCAGAGAACAAAATTGGCTTAATATATCAATATATAGATTAAAGAAGAAGATAGATCATATAATTATGTACCACCCTTTATGTCCTCAGCGTCAAGAAGATATAATGTTTGTAATGTTATTGGAAATTATTTTAAAATAGAGTTCTAGTGGTGTCTGTGTCTATGTGTGTGTGTCTTAATTGGATTAAAGCCAGCTGTTCTAGAGAGTATTAAAGATTCCTCTGACAGGAGAAACAACTGGTTGCCCGATTTTGAGGTTGTAATGATGACAAAACTATCACCATTCACTGTCATTACTCTGAGAAACTGAGAGAAACTTCTGGTATCTGCACAACCAGAGTTAAATATGTAAATCCAAAAGTTGCTGCTAGTGATTTCCCCACTCTTCCACCAGGTATGCAGTTCAAGTCCTTGCAGATTCAAATCAATTGATGCAAACCTTCATTTGTTACACCATTATATTCACTGTAAAACAATTGAAAAAGTTCTTGAATGAGATGTAACTGGGTTTTTAATGGCATACTAAGTCATGATTACTCATGAATAACCTCTCTGGCCCGGAAAAAACTGATTTTATAGTGTGGAATGTCAAACCACATTCCACACTATGAAATGACCTGCAGGGGTTCAAAAAGTCATCTTATCACCACCTTCTCAAGAGCAATTAGGGATGGGAAACAAAGGCTGGCCTTGTCAGTGATGTTCACATCTCAGAAACAAATGAAACATTTCTGTAATTACTGTTATTGCATTTATTATGTTTCATTTACCTGTTTGCTGTTCAACACATAATGAATAATTTGTAGCAAAAGGCGCGTTCTTGATGGTATTTATTCCTCCATCATATATTGATGAAGTCACATGATGGCATGTGATATACGCAAGAAACTGAAATGTCATAAGATATTGTTAAATAAATAAAACATTGCAGGTTGTAATGAGCATGAATTTGGGCGTGGATGATTTGAAGTGTTGAATCTGATGAAAATAACTGGTGTAACAACTTGTTAACATTTTTTTGGATTTTAAAATACCACAGCAATAAACGAGAACATCAGACTTCCCTGGAAAAAGACAGATCTCACCTGAATATCCTAATTAACACAATTAGCTGTAACAGGGGCACATTTTTTGATGTAGCAACTCAAGATTTTCAATTACTTAAGAAGATATGCAAATCTGTGAAATTTGCGAATATGCATGCCACCAGAGGAGTAACAATCTCACACAGCAGGGAACCAATGGACCAGTCAGAGGCAAATGTGGAGGTGTGAGAGTTCTTTTTCTTTAACCGATTTGCATGATTAGAAAGTGATTTCACCCTCTGGTGATGTATAAGGTTGTAATACATTATATTCTGTTACATTTATAATTGTTTCACAGGATTTTCTTCACACTTTATTTTCAGGCTGTCATTATATTTCATTGATTCCAGAAAGCTGATAGCCTGCTCCCAGATTTCTTTCACTGCTAAATTCACTAACCTAAGGAACCTGGGTGGGAGTGACCAATGGCCAATAATTTTCTCATTCCTCCCTCCCTCGCCTTTGACAACTACCTTGTCTTCAGGTTGGAGTTCAGCAAGTTAGACTCCTTTGGATGTGTATTGTCATGCTTATAAATTGCTGTGCTATCATTCAGTAGTATAACACAATGAAATATTAACACACTGTGCCACGACGCTGCACACCACTTGGAAGGATTTACATAGGGAATTCATATGACATTAGCATTCTTATTGCAAGTATAATTCACACCCAGGATGCCTATGTTTGAGTACGACTCTTAAACAGCCAAGCTTCAGGTAGTTGGTTATATCAGCTTGTGTTGGTGGGTACGGATGGCCATTCTGCCTTTCTTAAAAAGCAGTGTTACTGTGGGCAAAATTGTCTAAATGCCCCGACCCAGGAAATGGTGACTTACTTGGTACAATGAGGAAACTGAACAAAGTATATGCAGAGACTTCATGTCTTCAGAAAATAGTTATACGGATTGATACTTCAGAAAATATAAAACTGAAAAACAATTAATTCTTGTGCCAAAATCTTTAGTGTTTTAAGGTGGAGGGTGTATTTTGATCTCCCATGTTAATTGGATTAACTGCAGGAAATGAATTTAGACTTCCTGGTGACATAATCTGTGCACCAAACTTCCTTGAAAATACACTGACCAATGCCAAGCTATTATTGTTGGAATCTGTCCTTAGCTGCTAGCAAAGTTGGTTTATGTTGGACAACACATAAGGATGCAAATTCATATTTTGGGTTGAACCTAATACTCTCCAATGATGAGGTAATACATTTGTAAGGTTGTTCTGAATAGAATTCTCTTTATTTAGAGGAGCATTAAATCTCACAAAGGGAGTATTTGGTTTGATTCACTTGAAACTAATTAAGACACCAGGCTCAGTGGAAATGTTATTGTTAGGAAGCCTGGGTTGTATCTCAGAGCATTAGGAGTGCCAGTAGTCACAGCTGCTGATTTTCAGGTCAGGAACTGATATTATAGCTGGTGATGGTTACTCAAGAAATGTGAGATTTTAGGAAGGTCTGTGTCAAATACACTTACAATTAGAATTGATGGTGTGGGCATTGGTGCAGTTATTGAGTTTAACAGTTGCTGTAAATGTATAGGGGCAACTGATCATGCAAAATAGGTCAGGAATGGTATGAGTGCAATGCACTGTTGAATAGCATAACGTCATGCCTCAACTTGGAGTTCAGACAAAAGGCTTTATTTGTGCTTTATTTTTGTATTCTTCTTGAGAAGCTAATGAATTATTGATACTTTCCTCAACCATCCTGCCTTTACCTAGTAAGTTTCATGAATTATATAGATAAAAGCAAAAAAACTATGGATGCTGGAAATCGAAAACAAAAACAAAAATACCTGGAAAAACTCAGCAAATCTGGCAGCGTCTGTGGAGAGGAGCACAGTTAACGTTTCGAGTCCGCATGACTCTTCAGCAGAACCAAGGAAAATTAGAAAAGGGGTGAAATATAAGCTGGTTTGGGGGGGTGGGGGGTTAGGGGGGTGGGGGGGGGCAGTGGTTGAAAGAATCCAAAATCTAATAAGAGTCACATCCATGGATATTGATCAGGCAAGATCTTGAACTATCTATTAGTGTCTAAGAAATGATTGCTGAGGTTCAAATCATATTTATTTAGTTCTTTGTCTGAGTGGAGGTCTTTCCTGTTTCTAAAGAGAGCCCATTATTTGGCTAGCATATCATGGTACTAAATAAAGATTGAGTGTTGCTCTCCTGTAGAACAAAGTAGAACTGGTAACTGGGAAATGTCAGTCTATTATCTAGGAAAATTCGTATATTTGGCCACAAAAACTATGTGTAGTAATTCAAATATTTTTTCCTTGAGGTACAGTAACACTACCTGACCAGTTCCTCAGATGATTTGGACACAATTTGGAAGCATGGTGTTAAATTATATGAAATTGCTGGTTACAGCTAATAATATGGAGGACTGCAATAATGCAGTAGGAGATACTTTAGATTTCTGGGCCATTAGGACCATTTCTGGGGGCGGTGGGACCTGTACAAGGTGGACGGGTGGCACCTGAACCAGAATGGGACTAACATCCTTTCAGAGAGGTTTGCTAGTGCTGTTGGAAAGGGTTTAACCTAACTTGCAAGGGGGATGGGATCCTGAGTGGAGGTTCAGCAGGGGTAGATGCACAGTTAAAATTAGAAGAGAGAGCAAGTGAGTCTGGAAGGCTTAGAAATTATAGGCCAGTTAAGGCACAAGGGAGCTTGGCATGGTTGGATGGTATTTATTTTAATCCAAGGAATCTGACGAATAAGGCAGATGAGCTGAGGGCACAAATTAACACATGGAAGAATGATGCCATTGCTGAGAAGGGGGGGATTGGCAGCTCAATATTCCAGGATATAAGGTCTTCAGACGAGACAGGGAAGGAGGTAAAAGAGGAGGGGGTATTGCAGTATTGATCAAGGAATCAATTACAGCAGTAAGGAGGGATGACATCTTGGAAGGCTTCTCAAATGAAGCCATATGGGTAGAACTTAAAAACAAAAAAGGAGCAATCACATTGCTGGGAGTGTACTATCGGCCCCCAAACAGCCAGAGAGAAATAGAAGAACAGATATGTAGGCAAATTTCAGAAAAGTGTAAAAATAATAGGGTAGTAATAGTGGAGGATTTCAACTTCCCCCAACGTTAACTGTGTTAGTTAAAGTGTGATAGGTTTAGAGGGAGCAGAATTCTTAAAATGCATCCAGGAGAGCTTTTTAAGCCTGTATGTAGAAGGTCCTACAAGAGAGGGGGCGGTCCTGGATTTAATTTTAGGGAATGAAGCCAGGCAAGTAGTAGAAGTATCAGTGGGGGAGCATTTTGCAGATAGTGATCATAACTCTGTTAGATTCAAGATTGTTATGGAAAAGGACAAGAATTGGCCAGAAATAAGAGTTGTAAATTGGGGGAAGGCCGATTTTAATAATGATTTGACCAGAGTGCCTGGGAGCAGCTACTCTTAGGTAAATCTGCGTCAGAGCAGTGGGACTCATTCAAGAAGGAAATAGGGAGAGTACAGGGCCAAAATATTCCAGTAAAGTCAAAGGGTGTGACCAACAAATCCAGGGAATCTTAGATGTTGAGGGATATACAGCATTGGATAAAGGGAAAGAGAGAGGCAGATAGCGAGGGCTCAAAACAGCGGAAGCCCTAGAGGAGTATAGAATGTGTAGGGGGAACTTAAAAAGGAAATTAGGAGAGCAAAAAGGGGGCATGAAAAACATTGGCAGGTAAAATAAAGGAAAATCCAAAGTTATTTTACAAGTACATTAAGAGTAAGAGGATAACTAGGGAAAGAGTAGGGCCCATTAAGGACCATAGTGGTAATTTGTGTGTGGAGCTGGAAGACGTAGGTAGGGTTTTAAATAATATTTTGTGTCGATGTTCACAAGTGAGAGGGACGATGTGGGTATGGAAATCAGGCAGAAGGACTGTGATATAATTAAAGAAATTAGCATAGAAAGGGAGGTGGTTCTAAGTGTTCTGGCAGGCTTAAAAGTAGGTAAATCTCCAGGCCCGGATGAAATGTATCCCAGGCTCTTGAGTGAGGCAAGGGAGGAGATAGCAGGGGTGCTGGCAATAATTTTCAATACCTCTCTGACTACAGGAGAGGTGCCAGAAGACTGGAGGACAGCCAATGTGGTACCATTATTCAAGAAGGGAGGAAGGGATAAACCAGGGAACTACAGGCCAGTCAGTCTAACCTCAGTGGTGGGGAAACTATTGGAAGCAATTCTGATGGACAGAATTAATCTATACTTGGAGAGGCAGGGATTAATCAAGGACACTCAGCATGGTTTTGTTAAGGGGAAGTCATGTCGGACCAATTTGATTGAATTTTTTGAAGAGGTGACCAGGTGTGCAGATGAGGGCAATGCATTTGACATAGTCTACTTGGACTTCAACAAGGGTTTTGATAAGGTCCTGCATGGGAGACTGATAACGAAGATAAGAGCCCATGGGATCCAAGGCAATTTGGCAAATTGGATCCAGAATTGAGTGAATGGCAGGAAGCAGAGGGTGATGGTCGAGGGGTGTTTTTGTGACCAGATGCCTGTGTCCAGTGGGGTGCCACAGGGATTGGTGTTGGGTCCCTTGCTGTTTGTAGTATATATAAACGATTTAGACTTGAATGTAGGAGGGTTGATCAGTAAGTTCGCGGCTGACACGAAAATTGGTGGGGTAGTAAATAGTGAGGAGGATAACCTTAGATTACAGGAGGATACAGACGGGTTGGTCAGATGGGCTGATCAGTGGCAAATGGAATTTAATCCGGATAAGTGTGAGGTGATGCACTTGGGCAGGACAAACAAGGCACAGGAAATCACGATGAATGTCAGACCCTGGGATGTACCAAGGATCAGAGGGACCTTGGTGTGCATGTCCACCAATCCCTTAAGGCAGTGGGACAGGTAGATAAGATGGTTAAAAAAGCATGTAGGATACTTGCCTTTATTAGCCGATGCATAGAATATGAGAGCAGGGAGGTTATGCTGGAACTGTATAAAACGCTGGTTAGGCCACAGCTAGAGTATTGCGTGCGGTTCTGGAATCCACATTATAGGAAGGATGTGATTGCACTAGAGAGAGTGCAGAGGAATTTTACCAGGATGTTGCCTGGGCTGGAGAGTTTTAGTTATGAGGAAAGATTGGATGGACTGGGGTTATTTTCCCTGGAGTGGAGGAGATTGAAGGGGGACGTGATTGAGGTGTATAAAATTATGAGGGGCATAGATAGGATAAGCAGGAAGGAACTTTTCCCCTTGGTGGAGGGATCAATAACCAGGGGCCATAGATTTAAGGTAAGGGGCAGGATGTTTAGAGGGGATGTGAGGAAGAATTTTTTCACCCAGAGGGTGATGGGAATCTGGAACTCACTGCCTGAAAGGGTGGTAGAGGCAGATACCCTCATAACATTTAAGAAATACTTGGATGTGTACTTGCGATGCCATGGCATACAAGGCTATAGGCCTAGTGCTGGAAAATGGGATTAGACTAGTTGGGTACTTGTTTGACAAGCGCAGACTCGTTGTGCAGAAGGGCCTTTTTCTGTGCTGTCGACCTCTATGACTCTATGAGATAAACAGGCTTGCAGATAAGGCAAGCAGATGGCATATGAATTTCAGTATCGTGACATGTGAGGTGGTTCATTTTGGTAGGAGGAATAAAGAAGCCAGAAAAGTCAGAAACTAAATGGGATAGTAGATCATGAAACGTAGCCAATCAAGTTGATTTTTAAAACTAGAAAGACTTGCATTTATATGGCGTCTTTCGTGACTGCAAGATATTACAAAGCGTTTTACAGCCAATGAAGTATGTTTTAGTCAATTAAGTTCTTTTGAAGTCTAGGGCAGGATTTAACACTCCCCTGCCAATGGGTTTGAAGGTGGTGTGGGTGGGGGGGTGGGGGGGGGGCACATTAAATCCAGAGGGCACTTTGCCTGCTGTCTACCTGCCTGCTTCTGCCTACACCAGAGGTGGGGGTGTCTTTGGACAGCCTGCCTACCAGTGGCCCAATTGAGGTCCTTAAGTGGGAAATTAATGCTCTCTTAAGGGCCTCACCCTCACTCTGCCAGTGATGGTGGGGGAGGTCCATGCCAAGCTGCCAGTCAGATTTCCCTTTGAGGGCTGGTATGGGGGGGGGTGGAAAGAATCCCTCCTTATCTGCCCCCCCCCCCCCCCCCCCCCCCCCCCCCCCCCCCCCCGGGCCCCCCTTTGCCCATTGGAGGGCCCCCCAAGGTGTAACCCTGCCTCCTCTACCTCCTAAAAGTTGTCTTCTTTCCCCACCATGGGAGCTTGGCTGCCACAGCAGCAGTCAGCCTTGGGGAAGATGTGGAGAGGCACATTGTGAGTGAGACCGGTGTACTAAATCATTACCTATTGGTTTTACTGCTCTGCTGTCCTGTTTCCCCCAAGCAGAAGGCCTCTCTCAGTAGTTTTTGAAGACTATTTGGCTGTGGAAGCATCATACCCAAGTCCTGATGTCACACTTTCAGTTTGGAGTGAGAGGATAGTGATCAGTAGAGGAAAGTCTGGTTGATTTTACCCCAATCCTATCCTTGCCCAGGAATATCAATATCTAATTTTAATTTCCCTCATGCTGCCTCAGCTCTGGTGGCTAATTCAACCCAGGTGTTTTTGTGACCGCGTAAAAGGTGTTCCCTCAAAGTGACCTGTGACTAAGAATTTGTGTATGTTTATATGTAGTCCCCCCTTTAACTTGCGAGCAATTGAATTTAAAAATAACCAGCAGCAAAGCTTTAGTCTTAAACAGAATACAGGTTAGTTTATTACAAAACATTGCTGTAAGTAAAAGTAATAAAGTTACTAACTAAATACATACAAAGATTAAATGCAGATAAGGATAAAAGATGCTTATAAAGATGAAATTCAGTTCAGTCCTTTTAAGGTATTGTTCTGGGCCTGTAGCTTGCAATTGAAGTGTTGGTTGTCTGGAGTGAAAATTTGAAGTTGTAGAGTTGTGTCCAGCAGCTGTGTTGGCATCTATGGTTGAATATTTAGAGGTTGCCTTTGAAAATGAACTCAGCAGGTCAGCAGGTTTTTTGGAGAGAGAGAAGGTTTCTTGATCCTCACTAGTTCAGTGGTTACGATACTACAGATTGCTTGGACTTTTTCGACAGAACATCAAATGATTTCTGAATACCTTTCTCCTTGCCTTCCCTTGGCTGGGAAACCTCTTGGATGATGTCTCTCTGAGTTCTTCTTGGAGTTCTGCACAAAATGGCTGTCCTCAGCTAGACTTTATACAGTTCAAAACTCAAAATGGCTGCTATCCCAAAGTGTTGACTCTTGCTTCCACGTTAAATATTGGATTAGAGCAGGTGTGAGGTACAATGCCATCCATTGTCTTTTTAGCCAACGTAATTAATCTTTTAAATGCCTTAGCCGTTATCTTGAATGGCTCCCATTCCTCCAGGTTTAATGAGATAGGGAAGAGCTATTTACACTTTCAGGGAAGACAGTGGTCCAGAATTTTTCCACCGGTGATTTGGGGGCGGGGCCCGCTCGCCGACGTGAAAATGACGCGGGATGATGTCAGGGGGAACCCCCAACGTCATCCCGCCCCATTTAAATATTCAGGAAGGCGGGGGCACAGACAAATCAGCTGCGCATCCACCGACCTGTCAGTGGCCAACTGAGGCCATTGACAGGATAATTAAGCCAATCCTGCCCGTCCAACCTTAAGGCTGCCAAGCAGGCCAGGAGCCCCAGCGGGCTTCTGAATAAACATGAAACCTCATCCCCGGCGGGATGAGGTTTCATGTCTGTTTTAAAAAACTTTAATAAACTTTATGTGATATTTATTAACATGTCCCATCTCGTGTGACATTGTCACATGAGGGCGACATGTTAATTATTTTATTTTTCTATTTTTTAAGTTTATAAATCTTTCAGCGCCCTCTCTGAGACAGCACTTAGTCTCAGGGAGCTGTGCGCTCTTTTGCGCGCATGTGTGTGAAAGAGTGCACTTTGACAGTTGGGGAATCCCTCACCCCATCACAGGAAGCGCATAGCGCACACCATCGGGTGGCCTGCTAGGTGGGCCTTAATTGGCCCCCTCACTCAAAATGGCACCGGGGCCTGTTTCAGTGGCGTTTTGAGCCGGTGGGGGCCCGCCCACCCATCAAGGGCAAAATTCTGCCCGTTGTCAATGAGTTTCAGTTTACCCATGTGGAGATACGCATTGAATTTCAAATGTCTTCACATGTCTGGATATATCTACCTGCAATCCACTTGGAATCTTCTTGAAGCTTGACAAACATTGCAGTTGTAAAAGGTCAGGTGACTGGCAGCCATTTTAAGACTGCTTGTGACCATTTAAAGGAAAGATTAGTTTTTTTTACAAAACCTATAATATTGCTGAAAAAGGAGACACTTTGTCGAAGCTTTTCATCCTGCACTCATCAGGACAATTCACAAGAATATAAAGTAAGGGAAAACAACAAATTTATACAGTATGAGAAGAGTGCACTGGTTGGCAAGTGGACTCTGATTGGTAGAGGCATTGTCATGGCGAATGCACCAGTTGATGGTGACTCACAGTTAACTGCCAAACATTTAGTTTGAAATTTAAACCAAGCAGCTTGACTCTGATTAGCATTGCCCTGAGGAATGAGCCAGTGAATGGCTGTCACTTATTTTGTTTAGCTAAAACAGGTGCAATGTGTGTACATGTTCTTTTTGTTTGCAAAGAACAGGGACCTGTGTATTAATATATGTAGCTTCCAGCACATGTAAATGCACCACATTGTGAGCCCAAATGACAATCATAACTTGGGTATCAATATAATCCTTAGCAAGCTGGGGATAATTTAGCAAATGTCCAATTGCGAAGTCACATCTAATGTTGGACATTGTGGCGGGATTTTTCATGCCCGCGGTGTTGGGTGTGTTCTGTGGCGTGAGTGGACAATATGGCACAACAGGTTTCACAACAGCGTGAAACCAGTTTGCGATTATCCGCTCAGCCCGTCAATGGCAGGCTGCTTTCTCCACCATCGGGCATCAGAACCTCATTGTAATACATCAGCATATCATTATTAGGCCTGCCGGTCGGAATTGTTCCCTCACCTCCCTCCTTGCTGGATCGTCCGCCGATGTGCTTCAAAACAGCACTTAAGCGATGTGCACCTGGCGAGTTGCACTTCGCTCGGGACATCAAGCTTTGATAACCTACCTTGCTTCGGCAGCATTCACAGTCCTCAGCGCCAGGCTTCACAGACAGCACCATGTCACTTTTAGGGCGGGGGGGGGGTTCACAGCAGGTCCCTACCTACCAGGTTAGCCATATGTGGGTGGCTTTTCAATGGCTGCAGGGCTGGACTTGCTTAGGGAAGCAGGAGAAGTGGCCTCAGGCAAGGGAAAAGGCTGCAGGACAAGGGCTATAGTGGGGAAGGAGGGTATCCCAGGGTGCGTGTGAGGGCACATGTTGATCTGTACAAGTGGTCTCAAGATGGTGAGGGCTGAGGAGGCAGTCTCCAGAGGAGATGAGGCCAGGTGGACATGTGAGGGTATGTCTTGAGAATGGGTGGTGATGTGCCTTGAGCTGGCAGTGAGTGAGATGCCACTGAATGCCTGATGGACTTGAGCGTGTGAGTTTAGAGTGATGAGATGGTTGCCATACTCTGATTGCATGGATGCGATCATTCATCCTCTTTCTGCACTGGATGGCCAACTTCTTACGTGCAGCATTGACACTGATCACCACTACCACTGTTCCCCCAGCCTGGTTGGTCACGCCGCTACCCATCCTGCGGCCAGAGCGGGGGTTAGAGGACATCACGGCGGGCCTCCACAGTGTCCAAAAGGTGTTCCAGGGACACGTCAGTAAACCTGGGGCCTTTCATGGGCATCTTCCCTGTTGTAGTCATGGACAGGAAGCACTCAGATGTGTTTGCGTGGCTGGACTTTAAATATGGCGCCCAGCTTGATGGAGCGGTGAGGTGATGGTGTGGCGGGCGAACGAGAGCCGGCCTGCCATCGAAACGGCATGTTTCCCGGGAACACATAACTAATGTGGTGGGTTGGGACAATATGGTGTGAAAACTTGCCATTGCAGCCGGCGGGTAAAACGTTGTTTTATCTGCTCGCTACCACACATAGTGCAAATCTGGGACTATGCTGCCCTGTGTTTTGAGTCTTACAAGCACAGGCTGTTTGGGTATGGTCTGTACCTTGCCCATTGTGAACAACAGAAGGGACATGCTGTTTGATACAATCCGCCAGTCTTTGGGATGTACGACATACACACCTAGCATTACACAGGCACCGAAATGCAAATACCACATTACTCATTTGTGTGATAGGGTGAACGTCTTTTTGGTTTGACGGCAGCATCCTGTTAGTGGCGAAACCACTTGTGTTGCTGCTGCATAGTAGCAGCGTGAAACGGCCAGCTTCACCTGTTGCTCAAATTTTTGAGCTACCTTGCCTTTCCAGGGTAATCTGAGGTAGACTGGGAACGTTTCAAGATTGAAATTATGACCTACAGCGCAAAATGACCTGATCAGGGTAGCCATTATCCTGCAGGATGCCTTTGATGCGCCCTATTTCAGCATCAAGCTTGCATAGTGAGCAAATGGCTTGCACCCCATATATGAGGTTGCTGATAAGACCAATTTTATAGTGCGAGGAGGTGTAAGCATCTCATCACGTATATTGACCAGTGAAGGTAGGCTAGCAGTAGACCGTGGTAGAGAACCCCCGGCAGATTCCTCAACCAATATGTCAAGGAAAGGGAGTTCATTTGACTGCTCCATTTCGAAGGTGAATTGTAGTACACAATGGAGCCCATTAAGATATGCAAGGAAATTGTTCCGTGATTTGTAGCAACCATTGTAATAGCTTGTTTATTTCCAGTTTTTAGAAGTATTGACTGAAAGTTCATACTATACTGGGCATGATAATATATATGTTTTTTAAGTATTGCTTCTGGCCCTTTTGTCAGTGTCAAACACCAGCAAATTTCTTGTTTCAGAAGATGAACAATTGTGATATCACTGCTTAAAAATAATCGGTATTTGACTTCTGGGAAATTCTGTTTCCAGTGTATGTGACAACTGAGGAAGGGATGTTAATGGTTTAAGTGAAACCAGAGAAGAGGAGAGCAGAGCCCAAAAATCTGTTAAACTCCAAATGTAGCTTGAAATAGAACATATCTGTGCATTAAGCAGATTAGTGATCACAAATGCAAATTTGAGTCAACCTGCATTGGGATTCATACAATCTGTGCATCTCTCGCATTTACAGTATGGTGTTAATCACTGCTAATCACAGCACTTGCCAATGTCACTCTGGTGTCACATCACTGACTGTGCGCCACTATAGCTCAGACCTGGAAGCCCTGGACTGGCCTTTGTTTCTTCTTCCCACTCTGGCCATTAATCAAATATCTCTGAAGGTCAAGTAGCATTGTTGAAATATGTGAATTTAAAAAAGGTACTGAATTTTACCCCTTTCAAAAATTTCCCATTCTTAATGGTGCCTGCTTTTATGCGTTTCTTTCCTGTTGGAATACATTATACAGTAGTGTCTGCCAGATGCTATGAATTCTGTCACCAGCCTGCTTTATTATTGGATTCAGTGCCATGCTGACAGATGCTGAGGTTGGTGGGGGGTTGGTGGAATAATTTCAGGATATTTTTGGGGGCGAGGAGAGAAAAATCACAGCAGAGAGCATGCCTGGACAGTAGTTGGTTTTATAGAAGTTTTGAGTCTTTAACTCTAAATTATGTCAATTTTTAATTGCACAGCTTTGTCTTGGCACTGAAATGAAATGCATACTGACTACCTTCTCCACACAGTTTGATTTCTCTGTGTCTCTAGTACTGCAGTTGAGTATGACAGGGTTTTGTTGACCTAAGGGTTTTATTCACAAGTAATTATAGCATGGTTCACAACCACAAGTCCTTATTAAGCTACAAAAATACTACTCCAGAATATTTTGAAGGAGAGCAATTTACTTGTTACCACCATTTCAAGGGATAGTCTTAATTTGAAGTATAAAGTTAAATGATGTGTGGCTTCATGTACTTAGACTTTAAAGAGATTAGTTTGGCCATATTTAAGTGCACTGTGCAAAACTAGGCACAATGATTTTTATATGTTGTAGTGTAGCATAAACTATATTCTATGCTTAATCATATTACTCCTCATGAGAAATGAATGCCAGCTTAAAATGCGATTGTTTGTTTTCCCCACAATTTTTGTTGTGGACAGGCAGGTAAGGAATCAGTAGGAAGTAGATTAGGACTTGTGTGTTTTCTAACTAGCAGCCTCTTTGAATATTGCTAACATACAAAGTGATGTAATGGTGCTGACTCTGGCAGGAGTTTCACTTCACATGCAGCAGCTGTCTATAGTACCTCATTACAATTATATGCGACTGTGTGGTGAATAGCAGCAGGTTATCTGTCTATGACCCAGCTAGAACCTGTTCTCATCTGTGCACTTTCCATCATGTCCCTAAAGCATTGACATGGAAGCATTTTTAAAATGCCATCTACTAGATTAGCTGAGATCAAATAACTCAGTGCCAAGCAGGTATCAACACCAGGAAACTATTATACCAAGTGAACTTTTTACAACTGATATATAGGATGAGCTTAAGCTACATTTTCCAAACTTCTTTTAAACTCTCCAAGATAAGGGAGAGGGTTGATTTTTATATTAAATCTTGCAGTTAACTTGTGATGTTTTTGATTAAACCTTTCAATTAACAAATTTGATGTCTCGTTGGTCCATTACCCCCTTGGACACAGGCATTTTAAGGTGTTAATACATAAGTTTACACCTTACATTGAGTAAATACAAGGGAATTAATTTACAGAGAGAGATTCACTATCAGAATCCTTTCACAGATAATCTTTTGTGGTGAGAAGCACACTTGGCCTACAATAACAATTTGCATTTATTTAGCACATTTAACAAACATTGCAAGGTGCTTCACGACTAGCATAAAGAAAACTAGCATCAAATCGGGAGGCTGATATTAGGAAGGATAATTGATTTGGTTGGCTGGAATTTTGGTGAGATTCTAAAGACAGAGAGAAATATGGAGTGGTATGGAGCTTTCAGTTGTGAGTTTGAGAATTAGACTCTGACACCTAAGGAGCAAATGGAAGGGGGATTAAATAAAAGGTTAGAGTCAGAGGAAGAAAACGTGCAGGAGGGGATAAAGAGATGGAAGGTGGGTGTAGCACAAATGAAGTATGTGAGAGCAGAGCTTTATCAACAACATCTAAAGGATCACCAAAACTTGCAGAACAGAAGGAGACCACTTGTGCCTGTGCTGACTCTTTAAAAGAGCAGTTGTGCTTATTCCCACATCCCCACTTTTTGTCAGTAACCTTGTAAATTCCTCATCTTCAAGTGCTTGCCAAGGTCGCTTTTAAAAGGATTTATTCAATCAGTGTCCACCAATTTTTCAGTTAGTGTGTCCAAATTCTGACAACTCTTGAGTGAAAAAAATTCTCCTTGTCTCCCCTCTAGATCATTTGGCAATGATTTTGAATCTGTGACCTCTAGTTATTGACTCACTTGCCAGAGAGAATCATTTTTATGTCTCTGCTCTTTCAAAACCCCTCACAATTTTGAGAACTCTATTAGGTCACCTGTTAATCTTCGAAACAATCCAAACTTTTCCAGGCTCTCCTCATAATTGAAGTCCCTCATTCCTTATAGTATTCTGGTGAACCTCCTCTGCCCTTTCTGAGGACTTTGCATCTTCTGGTGCCCAGAATTGTCCACACTATTCCAGCTCAGGCCTAACCATTGATTTATAAAGTATTAACATGTTCTCTTTGCTTTTATATTCTATTCCTCTATTTATAAATCCAACTTACCCAGGGTGTGGTTTTTACCTATTTGCTTCTGCTCCTTTTACAAAAAAAAATTAAGAAGATACTCTGCTCATGTTTTCAGCAAGCTCACTGTCACTGTGTCCGAAATAATGCTCTAACTTCCTTTGTTGTAGACTCTGTGTGTTCATACCTCAATGTGGAAGCTTACTGACTTTCTGACTAGCGCCAACTCTAGAGAGAGAGGCCTAGAAATTGATTTGTTCAAGCAGCAAATACAAACCTCCAGGCAAAAACTGATGAGGACCACACAAAATTGATTCTCTTACAACATCAGAATGCAATTGGCATGTTGGGGATGCCTAGTCCTACACTGAGAAACAGGGATGCTGGCATCAGAGTAACCCAGAGTTCATCTAAAGCTTTAACATTGTCATGCCTGGCGCAGGCATACAGATATTACAAATTTTAAAGCTATATATTTTTAAAAAATGAACACAAAACTGTTAAGATAGCTGCAGCATATCAATGACCTTTGGCATTTGAACTGTAGACAGTCGAATCTGCAGCCAATGCCTGATTAAATATGGACCTGAGCGAAAGAACCTCACAGTGACTTGTGAAATTCACAATTCTCATTTTTTAAGGATGGACCAAAACCGACAGATGATGGGGTTGGCAGACAACTCATTTCTATGTTTCATAAAACATAAAAGAGACACCAAAGCTCAGTGGGTATTAGACAAATGTGAAATGGATCATCATTGACCTTTCATTGTATTATGATGGCATCTCATCCAAACACAGATCTTGGCTGTCTCAAACTCGCAAAATATGAAAAGCCACAACAAAGGTTATTTATTGGCCTAACACACCACCTTATTTGGAAAAGGATTTTGGACTTGTAACAGGTCACATGGGTAAGGCAGCCATGTTTCTTGCCTGCTTTGAAAACAGCAAGAATCAGCTTTGCAGCCAGAGACACCATTTGAAAGCCATTGGACCAGCTGCAGTCAACTAAGCAACCAAGGTAATAAACTGCAATACCTTGAAAGTGGGAGCAGGACTCCAAACTGTTTCAACTTCAATTTCCCTTGAGAACCAACCTCCTACCAATTCAACTGAAAGAAGCTTTGTACCTTATTGAGAAACCTTTGCTTTAAAGACTTTCACTCCAGTTAAAGCATCAACTCATCTAAGAAACTACAGGTCTGTCATGCTGCAGGCCTGCAGACTGAGACAATTATACCTTGTAACTGTATTGTGTTTTTTTCTTCACCTGTATCTAACTTCTGTGTGAGTGTTAGTGTGTGTGTGAAAGTCAAGTGAGTGAATTGTGTTTTTTTACTAAACCTCCAGGCCAAATGTGGGATAATAAATAACATTTATTTTAAAACTCACAGAAAAGCTTGCTGCTGGAATAATTTAAATTAGGACAACCATTCTGAGGATAAGAAAACACACAAACCTCACATACAAACACTTGATCATGGGCAGTGGTAAAACACAGTAAATTCAGTCTGTGACAATATGGAGTCATAGATGGTAATCCTGTTTCTTCTTGCATGACACTCAGTTAAGTATTTTTTTGTTACCTGTCCGATAACAGTCTCCAACCATCATTTTAAAGAACATCGTTTGGCTGCTCTGCACTTGAGAAAACTGATTGTGGAATACTACAACTGGGCATTGATCAATTTCCTAAAGGGACTTAAAATGGGTGGTAGGCTTCCAAATTGCCCCAGCCCAGGCGAGCAACCTAACCAATATAGCATGTGATGCATAGCAGGCATAGAATGTGCGTGCAGCTGCACACACATATTGGAGTCTTCTGTATCTGTTTTCTGTCTGAAAATGTCTTTTGCATGCTTCAATCTCTAGGCCAAAGAGAGTGAAGCAAAGACAGCCCTCTGGCCTTCGAAATAGCCACTCAAAGTTACACTTTTAATGAAATATCAATCCATTGGTGGAACCTGTAAGTCTGTTCAACTTCCTGGGTGTATTGAATGAAACTATTCTATCATAATGGTAAGGAATACCGTAGACCAAACCTAATCTTAGTGTTAACCCACCCTGCTCTGCGTCTCCCACTCTCTCATTTGGGGGTGGAGAGGATGGTGGTGGTGAGGTATTCTGCCACTGGCACAATCCCAGTGCCCTGGTCAGGACTGCATCGGACAGCCCTCCTGACATAGCTTCTCAAGCATTTTACTGCCCTTTGCCTCCTAACCCCCTCTCCTGGGAGGCTGGTAAAATCCTGGCCTCTCTGTCTTGTTCATGCATGGGAATAAGCTAGGCAATGCTCAGTCGCTGTGCAGTCATTCCCCAATCAGAACTTTCAGGGGAGAAGGAATTGGGCAGGGGACAAATTGGACAACAATGGAACAAAAGAATTGAACCTCCTGAGTAACCTTCCCATTTGGTTGTTTTGTTGTTCTTCCTCTTTGCTCCTTCTCTTATGGTCTCTACTTTTATACATCCACTCTCTGGCCGTAAAACTCCTGGCAATCTGTAATAGGTTATAAGTAGTTTATTTCCTCCTCTGTTGCGTTTAGACTTAGACAATTACACTGGCCAGCTGCATCGTCTAATTGAGCAGCTCCAATTCAAAATGATAACACCGGTTTTTGCTACTATTTCTTTAAAGTGCTGGAAAAGAGGAATATACTGCAGTCATAAATCAAAATGGACAGACTTACATCGATGGATCAGTAAGAAGAAATGGTTACAATCCTAAGAAAACCTTTTTAAAGCACTTAGTCAGGCATCGTTATTCCCAGTGGAGAATAAAGTGCCAGGATTCATTACATATTGTACTTTCACGATCAATGCTATCAGTAAATTTTACAAGAGAAAAAGTGCTCCATGGTTAAGTATTTACATGGAGGTTATGTGGGTGTGTATTTATTTATTAAAATAACATCAAAAAAATATTTGTCCTTAGCAAAATTGTCCAGGAAGATTTATACCTTTTTCTCAGTGACATTAAGCACATGCACTAAGTTGATGCCACTCAAGAGCATCCCATGCATTGAGCTCACCTACATCACTTGCTGTCTTACTGGGTTGTTGTTTGTCTTTTTTGTTTTTGTAGTAGCCCCTCCCCTTCTTTTATGTTGCCTTACCATTCTTAAGTGGATGGATTGAGCTGCTGTAGGTAGTTGAATGAGCAGCACTGGTAACAATGATAGCAGTGTCCTCCAGATTGCTGAGCATAGCAAATCTGTTAACAGATGCAAAAGTAAATGCAACAGCAGAGAATAAGCCTGACACCTCTATTGGGGATAATGATTAATTTGACTGTTGTCCTGTTCAGAAAATCATTGAAGTCAACCAGGTAACTAAGATTTTTCAACTCCTTATTAAGACAGCTGTTTGATAAGCAATTTTGATACATGTAACGCATTCAGACCTACTACAGTGTTTCCTCTCTTTTTACACAATGTTACCTTAAAAGGTATACATGGCACACATTACACTGGCAATGACCTTCTTATTTCTGAGCAGATCACAACAAGAAAGCAGTGATCTGTAAATAGTTTGATGTAATTCTCTCTGGTTCTACTCTCTTTCTTACTACTCACAAAGCATAAAATTGTATAAGCATAGAACCAGACTGTTAGGAAACTTCTTTTTGTGATTCTGATATGTAGGATTTTATAGTTAATTCTCAATGTATAAGTATTTTGTACAGTAAGTAACACTGTAATCATATTTTCCTGACACTGAAAGGCTGTAAATGGCGAACCATCCAATTTATTTATTGCAACAATTAGAGCTGTTCATTCATTGCTATCAGCTCTTCTTTTGATATGTGACAGCAGACTTATGTTTTACATAAGATTATAGATCTTTGAAAAATAGGTGGGGAACAACATCAGATTTTCAAGCCCTTAGCTAATCTATTAGATGGCTAAAGCTTTTGCAGTACCACCCTTAACTACGAGTAATACTGAGGGAGCTGGGAATTAACAAAGAACTGTGTTCAGGTTCTCTCTGAAATTAAGGATGTTTTGACAAAACAATTAAACATATCCATACCATAGCATCTCATATAATTAAAGTGCCTTGATTAACATTTTCAATCAGAGGCCTTATCACTCTGAGAAACCCATGGCTTGAGTTCATGGGAGCTCCATGAACTATCACCATGTTGACATAAGACAATGAAGAAGCTAAGTGTATGGCTCAATATGTATCTGCCTATAACTCCCAGAATGTAATTAGCATAAGGACTGGCCATTCAAAGAGTGGGCCAGGACTTGATGTCTGAAGGAACCTTTTTAAGAGCAGTGAAAGAAACCAGATTTCTTTCTGTATTAAATGTGAAACAGGGCGAAGCATGAACTTTTCAACTTGTTGGAATGTAGGTTTCCTGAAGAAAAAGTATGGCTTACCATATCCAAGAAAAAGTTTACATTTTTTTTAATGCGTGTGAGACTGCAAACTTTTCACTTTGTACTTCGAAGTTTGTTTAAATTTTGTAATGTTTTAAATGCTTACAACAACTGCATTCCTTTTACTCATAAACAAACAGCAAAAACAAAATGATTAATATATAAACAGCAGCAATGATAGCAGGACTGTGGCATTAGGATTGGATGGTGCTTCTGAACTGAACTCCTCATTTAAACAGAATTGCCTGGTAGCACTTGAATACTGTGCCACAGACATTTATTATTTTCTTATATAAAAGTTTTTTTCTTGCCATTTGTTACTAAGGAAAAAAATCTTATGCAGATGGACAGTAAAGGTGAACAACTGCATATTACATGCAGAAATTTATTTATTTCATTGTTGAACAAGTTTATTTATCAATCTGGAGTGAATAAGGAAAAAGTTCTGCCTATGTATCAGGCTCAATGCAGGTTAAAATCGCATTTGGAGGTTCCTTAGACAATGGCACCCTTCAAGATGGAGCCTAGTTCAGAGGCCCACTAAGGACCTGTGCTGCCCAAAGACACTATGGGGAGAATTTTCTGCCTGTCGGGTGGGCGGGCCTGACCCAATCACCAGCAGGCGGGGAGCTGATCCCCGCTGGAGAAGCGGGCCCCGCTGCCATTTTACTATGCGCTTCCTGTGCGGGATGGGGGGGGGGGGGTGTTTCCGGGGGGCGGGGGTGATTCCCCAAAAGTGAGAGTGCACTCTTTCGCACACACACACGAAAGAGCGCACATCTCCCTGAGGCTAAGTGCTGCCTCAGGGAGATCACTGACACTTTTAAAAAGATTAAAAATAGAAATGAAAAAAGATCCCTAACATGTCCCCCTTATCACATGAGATGGGACATGTTCATAACTTACAGTAAAACTTTATTAAACTGTTTAAAACCCTGCATGAAACCTCCTCCTGCCGGTGGATGAGTTTCATGTTTTTTCAGAAGCCCACCGGGGCTCCTGGCCTGCCCGTCAACCTTAAAGTTGGACGGGCAGGTCCTTCAATTGTTTAAATGATCCTGTCAATGGCCTCAATTGGCCATTGACAGGTCGGCGGGCCTGCAGCTGATTTTGCTGTGCCCCCGCCTTTCTGAAAATTTAAATGAGGCGGGATGATGTCGGGGGTTCCGACAGGTTTCCTATACAATTAAGGGCAGATGTAGCTCTTAAAGCTGGAGGGCCAATCAGACACTTTTCAGATTGAGAGGAGCAGCCAGCTACAGAATAAGGTAAGTAACTGAGAGGTCAGCTCAGCATGGAAGCGAACTCCCAAAAACCTAAAAAAAATGGAAATAAAATCCAGAATAAACAACCAGGCCGTCACTATTGGGGGTGGAGGGTGGGGAATCCCTTTTCAGTGTAGTCTTTGTCTGAAGTTGCACCCAGGCAAGCAGGGAGAGCCTGTAGGTCTGCCTGGAGTGCAGGCAGCACAGCCCACCCCTGTGTGCCTTTAACAAGGCTCTTAATGAGCCTAATTGACTGCCTGCCTCATGGGGATGGTCAGCTTTGCCGGGTCCCAAAACCCCTTCCCCTAAAATTGCCAGCGCTGTAAATGATGTCGAGAGACTTGCAATCTGGCCAACTTCAGTACTTTTGGCCCTGTCCATCTTTGTACCCGACCTTGGCAGGGGTCAAATATTCTGCCTTCTTTAAAGGATAATAGATCTTCAGCTATGCTGCCTTATTCTCCTTGCCTCCGTGTGCTGCCATTCATCCTTCTGCTCTGCAATGATGGCTTGGAAAGTGTGCCCACTAGGAATCCAATACCTTCTCCAGAGCAATTCTGAGTATGTGTGGAGGCTGGGGTTGGGAGGTGGTGGCAGTGATGGTGGTGGGAGCGGGGGTGGCGGGAGGGGTGGAGCAGTGGTGGTGGAGGCGGGGAATCAAAGAATGTAGGGGTGGGGTAGACTGTAGCATGATGATGGACGGGGGAAGGCAAGTGACGGGGGGGCTGAAGCGAAGGTTGAAGTTTGAGGGAAAAAAGTCTGTGAAGTCAGTATTGATCAAGCAAAGTTTGGAGACTTTTCAGATCTCTCAAAATCTTCACTTTCGCCTGAATCAATGACTGGTTAGCAAATTGAGCGTTTTTTTTCCCCCCGTCTGACTTGCACAGGGTCAATGTCTGGGCAAAGTAGGAAATTCCCAGGGATAGCACTGGCAGATGAGTGATGTCCTGTGCAAATGAGCTCCTTATGAAATGAGGATGGAATGCCAAAGCAGTCAATAATTTGGGGAAACCTGCATTAATGACATAGTGTGCTAAATATAAGTTTCCTGATTGTTTTTAGCTGAATAATTGCTTAAGTTGTGAAGAAGTTAGGACATTAAAGACCAGAGTCTCCTGTGAGCTGCCATGGGCAGAATTGTCCGAAAGCTGCCATTTACCACAAGATTATCTACATGACTTATTAACTGGATGTATTTAATTTCCTCGACACGCATTTACCCAACCAATAAGCTATGCTAATAACCTACTAGTGCATTTACAAGAAGCCGATGTATATATATTTTGTATGACTTAGAAATTTTAATTTTTAAGTTTAAAAAAAACTTTTAGAAACCTTTGAGTTGTTAGTTACAATGAGCATTTACAGTTCCTACAAAAATAGAACCGTCCTTTTAAATAAGGACATTTAAAATATTAACACATAGCTTCTGTATTATGCCATGTTGATATTCTTTACCCTCCCCTATCCATAGCTTGATAAGTATTCTGTTAATAATGTAATATGCAGAATTTTGATCGCGTTTCATACATGAGTCATTTCGTGGAAAAGTTCACACAAAAATAGGGCACTACATAAAGTCCTCACTTTATTTTTCAGTAAGTTGGAAGTGGTGAGCAGAATATCCATCAGAAGAAAATCAAAAGCAATTTTAAGTTGCTCATAAACTTTATAGTTTAAGAAAGTTAAATAAATTATTTTACAACTACCCCTCTTCCCTGTGAATAGCCTCTAGTTACCCTTGTAACAAAGCCCCTTTGCATGTTGTTTATGGGCAGCTGCATGTAATATATTGGCAACAAGAAAACTGATGGTTCAGTGAAAACAATGAATGAGTCATATTGTTCAAATATAGAGCTAAGCAGTTAACCCATTATTGCTTCGAGTCAGCATTGTTTTTGGTACAGAATAATGAACACCCAGGAGTGGGTTATGGCCTGAAATCTAACCAAAGGGTTTGGATAATTTACATGTAAGTTATTTCTGTGTCAGAATACATAAAATAATGGCCCAAATCTTGTTGGACTGAACTTCTGGGTTGCACTATTACTTAGACATTTTCCTGCATCATTTAGCTCAAAATTCTTTTGTGTGTAACCTGCTGGAAGTTTGTGTTCATAATGGTGCAACAAGGGAATTGGTGCAACTAGGACCTTAGTTAATGACAGGATCAAATGACTATCTTCATAACCAATGATATTTATGGATAAAGAAATAGAGGAACAACAGAGAAGGAAGGTGAAATAGAGTCAAATCACGTACAGGAAGAGAAATAAGCAGAAGAAAGATTGGGTTATAAGAGAGAAAGCAAAGACAGAAAGAAAAAGTAAAATTTTCAAAATGGCTTCAGAGTTTACTACATACAGCGATGAGACTCAACAGTTAAAATTATTCCCTTTCTGGACTGGAGAGGCTGATGAACATTACATATCAATTATCACTTGATAAAGAGACACTTGCATTGTTAACTTTGAGCCCTAACTTTCTGCAGTGAGTTTAATTTGAGTTTAATGTGCAAGCTCTCAAAACTAAAGGGCAGTTTGAGGGTGAGCGAGACAAATGGTGGAGTAGTGTAAATGGACCAGTAAGTTATGGTGATTTACAACTTGGGTTTACCTCTCCTTTGTCTGAACTTGCTGGCTGGATTGTGCATTAATTACAGCATGTGTCATGAACTCGCTTTTATTTTTCAGGAACATTTGGACCAATGTTGGTGTTATCTACCCTCAATTAAAGTCAGTGAAGAGTGTGAAGTATATGGAGGAGTGTTGCACTGGGGTCATATCATTGAATGTTAACTGAGGCCCATAAAGTATGTCAGTAAGAATTACAGTGGCAATATGAACCATATGAGCTAACTTGGCAGGGGTGTGGGAACCAGAAAACAATATCAGAAAATACCAGGATCCATTGTATACTGGGCAAGCTAGATGGCACTAGAATAGGGAATAGTAATAGGTGGGGTCAGAGTAAATGAGAAAGTAATAAAGTCTAAATCAAAGTTCCTGTGGATCTATGTGAATGCACGGAATATGGAAAAAAAGATTGGTGAGTTACAGGCGCAGATTGCCGTGAAAATATAATGTTGTGGCGATAACAGAGATCCAATTCAAAGACAGGTAGGACTGGATGTTTAATAACCTGCTCAGGAAAGACAGGAAAGGTAGAAAAGGCAGAGGGGTGGCGGTATTGATTAAGGGGAGCAATGCAGTGCTGGAGAAAGAGGATGTTTCAGAGGGGTAAAAGGAAATCTATTTGGCTTGAGCTAAGGAACAAAAAAGATGTGATTACATTTCTCAATGTGGCCTATAGACCACCAACTAGTGGGAAAGATATACAAGAACAAGTTTGCAAGGAAATTACAGAGGGATACAAAAATTATAGAGTAATTATAAAGGGGTACTGTAATTAGGCTGGGGTAGTAGTAGTGTAAAGGGCGGAGAGGGCCAAGAGTTCCTACGGCGTTTTCAGCAAAGGTTTTCTACAGCAGTATGTGTCCAGTCCAATGAGAAAGGTGGCAGTGCTAGATCTGGTTCTTAGGAATGAGGTGAGCCAAGTGGATCAAGTGTCAGTAGGAAGTCAACTAGGGGACAGTGATCATTGTATCATAAGTTTTAGGTTGGCCATGAAAAAGGACAAAGCACAACGCAGAGTAAAAATAATTAACTGGGGGAAATCCAACTTAATGGATCTGGGCCGAATAAATTGGAATCAAAGGTTGGCAGGAAAAACGGTAGCTGAGCAGTGGGATACCTTCAAAGGAGAAATAAGTCAGGCACAGTCAAAGTATATTCCCTTGAAAGGGAAAGGTAGGACAAACAAATCCAGAGCTCCCTGGATGACAAAAGAGATAGAAATTAAGATTTGGAAGAAAAAATATGCTTATGGTAGATGTAGAAAATACAATTGAAATTGGCTGGATATAGAAGGTTCAGAAGGGAGGTGAAAAAGGAAATAAGAGAAACAAAGAAGGAGTGTGAAAAGAGACTTGTAGCCAACATAAAAGGGAATCCCAAAGTCTTCTATAGGTACAGAAAGAGTAAAAAGGTGCTGAAAGGAGGAGTAGGGCTGATTCGGGACCAAAAAGGGGGATTTACACATGGAGGCAGAGTGCATAGCTGAGTTATTAAATTAATACTTTGCATCTGTCTTTGCCAAGGAAGAAGGTGCTATCCAGGCCATGGTGAAAGAGGAGGTAATTCAGATACTAAAAGGGTTTAAAATTGATTAGGAAGAGGTATTGGATAGGCTCTGTACTTAAAGCTGGTAAGGAACCAGGATTGGATGAGATGCATCCAAGGATTCTAAGGGAAGTGAGAGAGGAAAGTATGGAGGCACTGGACATAATTTTTCAGTTTTCCTTGGATTCAATGATGGTGCCAGAGGACTGGAGTATTGTAAATGTTACACCCTTGTTCACACAAGGGTGTAAAGATAAGCCCAGTGACTACAGGCTGCTCAGTTTAACTTTGGTGGTGGAGAAACTTGTAGAAACAACAATTAAGGATAAAATTAATGGACAAATGCGGATTGATTTAAAAAAGCTAGCATGGATTTTTCAAGGGAAAATAATGTTTGACTAAATTGCTGGAGTTATTTTGAAGAGATAAGAGAGATTCAATGAGTGCAATGCTGTTGATGTAGTGTACGTGGATGTCCAAAAGGCATTTGATACAGTGCCACACAACAGACTTGTGAGCAATATTTTAGCTCATGGAATAAAAGCGACAGTAGCAAAATGGATCCAAAATTGGCTGAGTGACAGGAAACAGCGAGTAGTGGTTAATGGATGTTTTTCAGCCTGGAGGAAGGCTTGTTGTAGAGTTCCCCAGAGGTCAGTGTTGGTATCCTTGCTTTTTCCTGATATATATTAATGACCTAGACCTTGTTGTACAGGGCAGAATTTCAAAATTTGCAGGGGAATGATACAAAATTTGCAAGCGTTGTAAACTGTGAGGAGGATAATGTAGAACTTCAAAGGGAAATAGGCAGATTAGTGGAATGGGCCGACAGGTGGCAGATGAAGTTTAAGGTGAAGTGAATCAGTTCGGTACGAAAAGCATTAAGAGACAACAGAAAATAAAGGGCAAACCTCTAAAGGGAGTGCAAGAGCAGAGGGACCTGCGTGTATATATGCATAAGTCATTGAAGGTGGCAGGACAAGTTGAGAGTGCGTTTGATAAAGCATGCTATGCTCTAGGCTTTGTTAATAAGGTACAAGAGCAAGGAGGTTATGTTGAACTTGTATAGGACACTAGTTCAGCCTCAGCTGGAGTAATGAGTTCAGTTCTGGGTGCCGCACTTTAGGAAAGATGTAAAGGAATTGGAGAGAGTGCAGAAAATATTCATGAGAATGGTTCCAGGGATGAGGAACTTCAGTATGAAGATAGATTGAAGAAGTTAGGAATGTTTTTCTTTGAGAAGTGAAGGCTGAGAGGAGATTTGATAGTGGTATTGAAATCTTGAGGGGTCTGGACAGAGTAAATAGAGATAAACATTTCCCCTGTGTGAAAGGATTGAGAATGAGAGGGCACAGATTTAAAGTAATTTGCAAAAGGGATATAAGATTTAAAAAAACTTTCTACCGCAGCGAGTGGTTAATATCTGGAGTGTGGTGGAGATGGGTTCAATTGAGGCATTCAAAAGGGAACTAGATTGTCATTTGAAGAGGAAGAATGTGTAGGGTTATGTATGGGGCGAAGTCAGAAGAATGGCAATAAGTGAATTGCTCTTTCAGAGAGCCAGTGCAGACACGATGGGCCGAATGGCCTCCTTCAGCATTGTGATTCTTTGATATCAGAGAGTGTTAAAGTGATTTTTGTGGGGTATATGAGAATATGGGCTGTATTTTTGCGGTGTCAGGTAGATTCCTTGGACCTTGAAAATGGTGTGTGGGACCCGAATGCTGAAGTCCTACCCCCATCTCTGACAGATCCAACTTTTGCTGGTAGGGGAAAGGGGGCAGGGTGTGAATCTCACAGGAGGGAAACCCGCACCCTGTATGGTGATTTGAGCTCAGTGCTGAGTTCAAACAGACCCCATTTTGGCTGTTTCAAGAGCCTTAAAGAGTCACAAATTGATGGAAAAGATGTAAGTGCTTTTAAAAGGAGAGATTGGTCTGTTTAATTGTCATGATATCAAGTTTTTTAAATGAGTTGCTCTATAAACTTAAAAAAAAGACTGCAGCTGTCAGTGAAAGATTTTTTAAAAATTATTTACTGGACTGCTTTTATTAACAGTCATAGGTTAGTAAAAAAAATTTGCACCTGATCCTGCAGTTTCAATAAAGCTTTTTGTTGACATTTCCCCAAGGGCTAGCATTATGTATTATGAAAGCTTGGCTGAGTTTCATAAGCTACAATTATCTCAGCAGGGATTCTGATTTCACAGTTTGATTGGCAGTTTATAGAGTCTATTAAAGGATTGGCTGTCTTTAATGTGTTGTTTGAATAGAGGTTTGTTTGTTTTTATAAGTGATTAACCATTTAATATTTAAAAGCTTTGAATGGGTTTTATGAATGGGAGTGTTTTTTACTATCAAGTGTATAGGAGTGACAGTTGTATTAGACTTACAAGTTTTTTTTCATGTCTGCATGACTCCTGTAGTCTGCTCGTAGTGGGTACTGGGTGAATGGCTGTGGAGATGACATGGGGAAGATATGAGGGGCCAAGGGGGTGAATGATGGGCATGAGTGACATGCTGATTTGGGGGGTCATGGGGGTATGTAGGGGTCATGGGTTGGCATGGAGGGTATGAGGGACCATGGGGGTTGTGTGGGAGTGTGAGGGGTGAGGACTAGAGGGCCTAACAACTTCTAAAATAACTGGAACAAAGTCTCAGAGGACAGAGGCAGGCTTTCTAATCAGCCTACCTTGGCACTCACATTGCTCCATATCCCGCCTATGCTCTGCTGTCAGGGTCAGCAGGCCTGACTCCAGCCCTTGTGTACCAGCACCACCCCCACCCCCCCCCCCAAAACCCCATTCCACCCCACCCCGGAGTGAAAGTCATGTGTTTCAGGCTACTTTTTGGCAAGTTGGGAAATTTTCAGACTGGAGCTACCTGCCTTGGTAACCACAATCTGGCCCTATAGAATAAGAAGTGCCGGGAGTATTGGAGAGGGTTAGACTGATAGTATCTGGTAAACACCTATCTATTACAACAACAGGTATGAGAGAAATGAGACAGTTGCAGTGAGACAGCCAAAGTGCAGCAAAATGGTTTAAATACTTTATTATTGGTGAGGGAAAGATAAATAATATCACAAAGAACACCCTAAAGGGTGAGATGTGTAAAGGGTTTACAGAACAATCTTTGGTATGGAACTGCTGGCTATAGCATCACAATTAAAGTTAAGGAGGAAGTTCAGTCCTTGATGGTCAATGTTTAATGCCAACACATGTTGCTGTAATTAAGTGACCTGTACCTGCCAACTCAGTTAATTGGAGGTAAGTCTGTTCTTTGTTTTGGAACTCCTGTTCAAACCAGTTGCATTTGCATTCCTTTAAATGTTTTTAACTCTTATTATTCTTTCCAGGCTATACTGTCACAAGAATATTTTTTTCCATCATAAAAATACGGACTCTCTAATCAGTGCCGTAACTGAGGTGCAAAATTGGCACAGAGATTCAATTCAATTTAATTCCTTTCTGTCCACAATTTTCTGGCTAGTTACATTTTGCGTTCTAGAGTACTTGTGCATTTGTAATGCTGAAAGCCTAATTAAGGGTGCAGAATGCATATAAAACTGTTCAAATGGTTACCTGGCACAATTTCCTGGCTTTTGTGTTCATATTGCTCATTTTTCTTTCCAAGGCAGTTTTGAATGGGTGCAAGGGAAAACTCCATTGGCAATGAAGCTTTTGAAGGAAAACAAGCCTTGTCTGTTTTCTGACCTCTTTATGTCAGATGCTTCCAATAATTTTGAAAATTTCTAGAAACATATTTCTGGAATAAATTACAATAAGCACAACTAACATTGTAGTATTTTTCTTTATAAATGTTTTGGAAAATCTTTAAAGTTGACTACGTCTGACATGTCTGGTAATGGAAGATTGGGAACTTAATCAATTCTCTGTGGCAGACTCAGTAATTATATGTCTGAGCTAGGCAGGTACACAGTATTATAGTAGTCTGGAGCACTGTTCATAGTTGTTGGCCAGTGAGCTAGATTTTTTAATGGGGCCTGAAGAAGCAGATCTATAACTTTGAGCTGGGATTCGTCCCATGCAGCACGATCTAGACAAAGAGTGAAAACTTAACATTGTTCTGCACAGCTCTAGCTTGCTAAAATCCAGAAAATGCTTTGAGGCTTTTTAAACCTTAGTTGTTGCCAACTGCTGCTTGAGCTTATTTGATTTATGTAAGTGTGGTATGTGCCCAAGAGGAATGACGCTACATGTGAACCAAAGAAAAACTCCATTTGCGTGGATTTCTCATCTTGTGGTTTGGAGCCTGGGGATAATTTTTGGCCGACCAAAAATATATGTTAGAATCTTGTAGAGGAATTGCATTTGAGTGTTTCTTCAAAGTATTTGTTAACATCTGACGGGCAGGGACTATTACAACTTATGAGTATTAGGCTGATGCTGTTTTGTGATTAAACTTGTTAAGGAGATACTTGGGACATGGTGACCAACCTGTTGATCATCAGATTTGTAAGATTCCAAGAATGCAACTGTGATCACATTATTTTCTCAGTCTGCTGTTATCTCCTTGCAGGCATCCTGAAAGGCAGCTGACCTGTTCCAACTCCCCCACCAGTGTCTCTCTGAGCCAACCAATAAGAGTGATGTATGTGAAAACATCAGGTGAAGAGAGGATAGGATTTGGCAGTCAATCTCAAAAGGCCAGGCTTAAAAATGGAGAATAACTGCTTGGGTGCAACCCCAAGTGACACAATAGTTTGTGAATATGGACTCAAAGAAGAGTCCCAGGTTTTATGGGTCAAAAAGTGTAAGGGGGAAATGGGAGGAAAAAAGCATACTGGACAAGAACATAATTTTAAAAAGAAACTTGGTGACTATCAGCACCATGTTATTTGATTGCTTGATTGTGCTTTCTCCATTTTAACATTTCCTATCTTGTTAATTTTTACATACCTGCTCTATTGTACCGAAAGTGAAAAGGCAGGAAGATGCCCTGTCTGTTTTTCTCACAATCCCATTGATTGATCGAATACTTGGAGTTGTGTGGATTGGTTAATGTACGGACTTTTCTCTCTAAAACAGTAGATTAGCTTACCAACCATCAGGAGAATTGCATGAATGTGTTGTAGGCCATCTGTGTTCTCAGTTTACCTCCCTTCACTTTCTTTAGTTGTTTTTTAAATCATTTTTATTATCCTTTCATGTCAAGTTGTAATACACTCTTATAAAAGCAAAAAACTGCGGATGCTGGAAATCCAAAACAAAAACAAAAATACCTGGAAAAACTCAGCAGGTCTGGCAGCATCTGTGGAGAGGAACACAGTTAACGTTTCAAGTCCGAATGACCCTTCAACAGAACTAAGTAAAAATAGTTGGTTTGGGGGGTGGGGCGGGTTTGGGACAAGAAGAGCTGGATAGAGGGCCAGTGATAGGTGGAAATAACCAAAAGATATCACAGACAAAAGGACAAAGAAGTGTTGAAGGTGGTGATATTATCTAAAGGAATGTGCTAATTAGGGGTAGAAAGCAGGATGAGCAAGGTACAGATAGCCCTAGTGGGAGGGAAGGGATCGAAATAGGCTAAAAGGTAGAGATGAAACAATGGATGGAAATACACTTAAAAATAATGGAAGTAGGTGGGAAAAGAAAAATCTATATAAATTATTGGAAAAAAACAAAAAAGAGGGGGAAAATCGGAATGGGGGTGGGGATTGAGGAGAGAGTTCATGATCTGAAATTGTTGAACTCAATATTCAGTGCGAAAGGCTGGAAAGTGCCTAGTTGGAAGATGAGGTGCTGTTCCTCCAGTTTGCGCTGAGCTTCACTGGAACAATGCAGCAAGCCAAGGACAGACATGTGGGCATGAGAGCAGGGTGGAGTGTTGAAATGGCAAGCGACAAGGAGGTCTGGATAATGCTTGCGGACAGACCGAAGGTGTTCAGCAAAGTGGTCACCCAGTCTGCGCGGGAGATGGGCCAGACACGGTTGAGGGCCCTGTCAACCACTGTGGGTGGAAAACCTCGGTTAAGGAAGAAGGAGGACATGTCTTGATGACGCCACTTTCAAAAACAGTTCCTCTGACATGTCTTCCTTCTTGCTTAACCGAGGTTTTCTACCCACGGTGGTTGACAGGGCCCTCAACCGTGTCTGGCTCATCTCCCGTGCATCTGCCCTCACACCTTCTTTTCCCTCCCAGAAACATGATAGGGTCCCCCTTGTCCTCACTTAACACCCCACCAGCCTCTACATTCAAAGGATCATCCTCCGCCATTTCCGCCAACTCCAGCATGATGCCACCACCAAACACATCTTCCCTTCACCACCACCCCCCCCCCCGGCGACATTCCGCAAGGATCGTTCCCTCCGCGACACCCTGGTCCACTCCTCCATCACCCCCTACACCTCAACCCCCTCCCATGGCACCTTCCCTTGCAACCGCAGAAGGTGCAACACCTGCCCCTTTACTTCCCCTCTCCTCACCGTCCAAGGGCCCAAACACTCCTTTCAAGTGAAACAGCATTTCATTTGCACTTCCCTCAACTTAATCAACTGCATTCATTGCTCCCAATGCGGTTTCCTCTACATTTGAGAGACCAAACGCAGACTGGGTGACCACTTTGCAGAACACCTTTGGTCTGTCCACAAGCATTGCCCAGACCTCCCTGTCTCTTGCCATTTCAACACTCCACCCTGCTCTCATGCTCACATGTCTGTCCTTGGCTTGCTGCATTGTTCCAGTGAAGCTCAACACATATTGGAGGAACAGCACCTCATCTTCCGACTAGGCACTTTCCAGCCTTTCGCACTGAATACTGAGTTCAACAATTTTAGATCATGAACTCTCTCCTCCATCCCCACCCCCTTTCCGATTTTCCCCCTTTTTGTTTTTTTCCAATAATTTATATAGATTTTTCTTTTCCCACCTACTTCCATTATTTTTAAGTGTATTTCCATCCATTGTTTTGTCTCTACTTTTTAGCCTATTTCGATCCCTTCCCTCCCACTAGGGCTATCTGTACCTTGCTTGTCCTGCTTTCTACCCTTAATTAGCACATTCCTTTAGATAATATCACCACCTTCAACACTTCTTTGTCCTTTTGTCTGTAACATCTTTGGTTATCTCCACCCATCACTGGCCCTCTATCCAGCTTTTCTTGTCCCAACCCCCACTCCCCCCCCACCCCCTTAAACCAACTTATATTTCACCTCTTTTCTATTTTTACTTAGTTCTGTTGAAGTGTCATTCGGACTCGAAATGTTAACTGTGCTCCTCTCCACAGATGCTGTCAGACCTGCTGAGTTTTTCCAGCTATTTTTGTTTTTGTTTTGTAATATACTCTTCCCCACCACAGTTTGTTTCAGTTCGCTGACCCTCTTAGCTAATTCCTAGGAGGTTGATTCAATCTCTGCCCTACCCTCAGATGAAAATCTTGAGAAAATGGCATATTTAACTGGCAAAGAAAAGGTATTCGAACTTCCAGTTAGCTCTTCAATTAGTGCTTTCGACTTGTATTCAATTTCCCTGCTCTTTCCCTGTATTCTAGAATATTCTTCATTTCCAAACACTTTTCCACTTCCCTTTTTAAACAATGTTGTAGTCTCTGCCTCAATAGCTACTTGATAAGCACTCGGTGCTCTAATACTCTAATACTACAGATCAAGTATCTATTACCTGAAACCTTCAGGGCCAATTGCATTTTGGATTTCAGATAATTTTGGTTTTCGGATATTGGATATAGGACTAAGCCTGTTTACATTGAAATAGCCTAAGCCGAGGATAGCTATAATCTAAAGTAAACAAAATGGCTAGAAAAGTAAGATGGATCACTGAGTAATAAATAAGGGTACCTGTAATAAGTTCCCACCCATGGCACCGTCTGCGATTCTGCTTGTTAGAGAGCGTTCAGAGTGTTGATGTACTCTGCTGGGAGGCATTCTTGAATAGTTCTTCCAGCTTCATCTGCCTCATCAACATTGGTTTTTGTTTTATAAGTTTGTCTTTTATTTTAAAAATTGATATTATTTCTTGCTCACTTATAAATGCATGTTATTCGATAGCATCTGTCACACATCTTAATAATATTGCCTAAGGGCATTTTCTTCACTGTATTCACAATGTCATCCTCATCACCATTGTTTTTACTAAGTTGATCTTGATGTAACACCATTTCTGCAATCATCCTGTCAGTCAAAGAATGCACAACGGTGTCAAGAAGATATAATAATTCTCATTATGTTATTGGAATTTATTGTAGAAAAGAGTAATAGTAGGATGTGCCTGTGTGTGTGTGAGATTTAATTGAAATAGAGGCAGCTCGTTTGAGTGTTTTGATCTATGTAGAGAGGTTAGGTTTGAAATGTTAATTAGATAAACATGGGGAAGTTTAGAAACATGGGTGTCAAGGGAACATTTGCATTTTGAAATAAACCAGACTAGATTGTTTTCAAAGGAACGGTGAAATGTGTCACCTTGCCAGGTGAAGTGTAGAAATTGTGTTTATTTTTCCCAAAGATTACTGGTAAAAGTTAGTGCTGTGGGAGAGTTTTAGTATCAGGGAGATAAAGTTCAAAGACATAGTGGATAATTTGCATTCAAAGAGAAAGATATATATAAAGAAGGATCAAGGGCTGTGTGTAAGGGAACGTATTGTTAAGATCTTACAAGTGTGAAAAAGCCTTCAGCATCTGTGCCTAAAGTTGCTGTTCTCCAGGGACTGAAGTGAAGAGAACTCACCTTGAATTCGACTTGTTCAGGGTATCATGTTTCTTTGCTGGGCCTTTTAAGATCTATGTGTCTTACTGTTGCCTTAACGAAAATGTAACTGGGAGTTAGATTGATTAGGGGATTTAGAAGGTATCATAGTAATTTGTAGATCTATGCATGTATTTAAAATCATTTCTCTTATTAATAAATGTTTAATTTAGTTTTATAAAATCCTATAGGACTTGGTGGTCTTATTACTACTGAATTCAAGGCATGCATCTTGAAATTTATACAAATTAAAAATTAGTTGTGAACAGTTATTTCAAGTTTTCCTCTGGGATTTGAGCAACTCAGCATTTACCATCAGCTGTGTCATAACAGATGGGAGCATTGTTATCAATAATAAACACTTCCGTGATATCCTCAGCCTCCAGAGTATTCACACATTCCATTAATATACCTTTTGAATACTCAAGGAGCTGGTTTACCAGATATTTTTCTTGTTCACACAAAAGCATTCAAAGTCTTCATCAATATTATCAAATTCAGTGAACATTGTTGCAGGCTAAAGGGTTGTGCCAGCTGTTGGTCAAGATGCCTTTATCAACAAGGCACTAGGCACTAGCAGGGGCAGAATTTTCCCTTTGACGTGTGGGGGTGGGGTGGTGGGGGTGGGGTGCATGTCTGTGTGTAAAATGACCCGCTGTGTCGCCAGACGAGCGTCCCAACATCACCGTGCACCATCGCGATATTTCATTGGCCAGGCGCGCGATGAAGTCCGATGTGCGCCCGCCATTAATTAATGGGCTACTTAAGGCCCTTTAGCGCTCAATCAACGCCAATTTTTTGGCACCCGTGCAATCTTCAGGTCAGTGCACGGGCACAGTGGGCAGGCGGGTAGGAGACATTTGTACTAACCTCATCCACGTGCAGGATACGAAAGCTCTATGGGGTCGTGAATCTGCTCTGTGAAGTATTTATTGCTGAAAGTTTTTTAAACTTGCCTGTGTGATCTGCAGTATTTCAGAACGCATCCTAGCTGATTTTTCTGGACTTAACCTTCAGGTCAGCACTCTACATTGACGAATCTTTTCTGGGCCTACAGGTTTCAGGAAGCCTTCCCTTAGCCTGGGTATGGGAGCTGATCTGTCCACTGAGGAGGAAGGGAGGGCTAGAAGGGGGAGGAGGCCAGGAGTGCACATTCAGCCTCCAGGGGAGCCACCTTTGGGAGGACAGGCGCAGGCACAAGTGGTGCAGGGTCAAGAGGTAGTCCAAGGCGGAAGGGGCTGCAGAAGATGCCACTATCCTGCTGCCAGGGTATACAGGTGGCAAAGCAGCTACCTCAGTATGTCTGAGGTCCAGTGCTGAAGGACGCTCCGTATCTCAAGGGAGGCAGTCAACTATACCTGCCAGATGATTGGGCCTGAGATCTCCGCTAACTGTGTGGGCGGACACCCCATGCCAGTGGCTCTGAAGGTCACAGCTACCCTCAACTTCTATGCCTCTGGCTCCTTCCAGGTCTCGGTGGGTGATCTTTACGGTGTCTTCCAATCAGCTGTCCACACTTGTGTCAAGCAGGTTACAGACGCTCTGTTCAGACGGGCATTGATCTTCATCCACTTCTACTGGGACCAGGCAAACCAGTCACAGCGAGCCAGAGGCTTCGCAGCCATTGCTGGCTTCCCCCGCGTCCAGGGTGCTATAGACTGTACACATGTGGCCATCAAGGCGCCAGCAGGTGAGCCCGGTGCCTCCTTCAACAGGAAGGGCTTCCACTCCATGAATGTGCAGATAGTGTGTGATCACAGGATACAGATTCTACAAGTCTGTGCAAGGTACCCACGCAGCTCCCATGACGTCTGCATCCTCTGACACTCCCAGGTGCCGGGCTCTTCAGTGCTCCAGCACAACTGGATGGTTGGCTGCTGGGTGACCAGGGCTATCCCCTCAGAAGGTGGCTCATGACGCCTCTCCGCCATCCAAGAACAGAAGCTGAGCAGCGCTGCAATAGGAGCCACGCCTCCACAAGGGCTGTGGTGGAGAGAACCATCGGTCTGCTCAAGATGCTCTTCCGATGCCTGGACCGCTCAGGAGGCACACTCCAGTACCCAACAGATCATGTCTCGGCGATTGTGGTTGCATGCTGCGCTCTCCACAATCTTGCGCTGGAAAGGGGCGACGCTGTGGACGATGAAGACGTAGATGCATTGGCTGCTGCTGCACCTGAATGGTCCAGCAGTGAGTCCGAGGATGAGCACGCACAGGGAAATGTTGAGGGGGTGGACGCTGACCCAGGTATACTCCAGGGAGGCAGGGACACCCGTGTTGCTTTAATCCAATGAACCTTCAGCTAGCACAACACAAACCGACCACCAAGACAAGCCTGGGCTGTCGCCTTGATACTCAACACCTAATTGCAAAATCTGCCAGGTCAGCAGCACTAACTAAGGGCCTTATAAATAAAGCTGAATATCCAACAAATCACTCATTACACTTTTGTCAACCATACACATGCAGAAGAAATGAGGCACCCTCAGCCATGGTCACACATCTGCATTTAATGAGTGAAGCAAAATAACTTATTTCAAAGAGAAAGCAATAGTGTTAACAATCAGAAAGAAATCATAAGGACCTCATTTTGGGCCAACAAAAAAAGCACCAGTGAAATACCCATGGTGTGCCGAAGGTAGCTTATGCTTTCATTTACAGGTGCTATGTCTTGGTGCTGCCCCATCGCTTGGAGTGGCACCTGAGACAGCTGCTCACTCTACTGTCCTTTTGTCCTCGATGACCTTGGCAGTCGTCCTCTGGCCCGTGGAGCCTGTGCTGGCCCCGCCTGGGAGGGAGCTGCCTGTTCTGCAGCTGGCATCTCCCCAGTCGTCGCAGCCTCACTGGATGATACAGTCACTGGCAGAGGGGCGGAGGAGCTGCCTCCCTCATCCGGAGCGCCCTGAGAGGAGCTCGCAGAGACAACAGGCAGCTGCTGCGCCGAACATAAGGTCGCTTCAGACCTCCCTGCTCACCATGGATGGATGGGCAATGAGTTGGGAAGCTTGGTGCCCATACCATCTCCCACACTGGCAGTGACCAGCTGAGGCCATTGCTGATGTGAGGGCTTGCTGCTCAGAGCACATCCCCAGGAAGCCCAAAATGAGGTCCTTATGATTTCTTTTTGATTGTTAACACTATTGCTTTCTCTTTGTAATGAGTTATGTTTGGCGCAGCAGCTGCCTGTTGTCTCTGCGAGCTCCTCTCAGGGCGCTCCGGATGAGGGAGGCAGCTCCTCCGCCCCCCTCCCAGTGACTGTATCATCCGATGAGGCTGCGACGACTGGGGAGATGCCAGCTGCAGAACAGGCAGCTCCCTCCCAGGTGGGGCCAGCACAGGCTCCACGGGCCAGAGGATGACCGCCAAGGTCATCAAGGACAAAAGGACAGTAGAGTCTGCAGCTGTCTCAGGTGCCATTCCAAGCGATGGGGCAGCACCAAGACATAGCACCCATAAATGAAAGCAAAAGGTACCTTCGGCACACCATGGGTTTTTCACTGGTGCTTTTTTGTTGGCCCAAAATGAGGTCCTTATGATTTCTTTTTGATTATTAACACTATTGCTTTCTCTTTGTAATGAGTTATTTTGCTTCACTCATTAAATGCAGATGTGTGACCATGGCTGAGGGTGCCTCATTTCTTCTGCATGTGTATGGTTGACAAAAATGTAATGAGTGATTTGTTGGATATTCAGCTTTATTTATAAGGCCCTTAGTGCTGCTGACCTGGCAGATTTTGCAATTAGGTGTTATCAAGGCGACAGCCCAGGCTTGTCTTGGTGGTCGGTCTGTGTTGTGCTAGCTGAAGGTTCATTGGATTAAAGCAACCCGGGTGTCCCTGCCTCCCTGGAGTATACCTGGGTCAGCATCTACCCCCTCAACATTTCCCTGTACGTGCTCATCCTTGGAGTCACTGCTGGACTCATCGTGTGCAGCAGCAGCCAATGCATCTATGTCTTCATCGTCCACAGCGTCGTCCCTTTCCAGCGCAAGATTGTGGAGAGCGCAGCATGCAACCACTATCGCCGAGACATGGTTTCCCTATGTAGGCTCTCCACAAGAGTCGCGGCTCTTGCCATGGAGGATGCTTGGCATTTGGGCATGTGGCTCATTGCTTCAGCAAGCGTCCGCGTAGACTCCTCCAGCACAGAGACCAAGCCAAGCGTAGCCTCATGTATCTCCCCCAGATGCTCCCACACACCCGGCTGCATTTCCTGCACCTGCTGCATCGCAGGCGACTCCAGAGGCACATCATCAGGCACCGACTGAGCATGTGCCTGGTCCCCTGCAGTCCTCCGACTGCTGGTGTCATGGCGCTCTCTGTCTCTGCCAGCTCCTCCAATGAGTGTGTAGTGCCGTCACCACTGTGCCCCGGGACACTAGCCATTGTTCTAATTCCCACTGAGGTGCTAGTATCTGCGCTGGTACTGCCTCACAGAAATGGTGTGATGCTGGTGAGACTTCAGGCCCCTCAAGTGTGAGAGGGGGCATCTACTGCTGCTCTTCCCGGCTGTGCCCTGATGGTGCTAAAAGGAAGAACAAGGAACTTGGATTAGTTAGCGTGCAGACAATGACAAAGTTCATCCCTGTCCCCCTGGCTCGTTATGTGCTTAACCTTCCATAACCAATGGCCCAGCAATGTTGCAACAATACCTAATTTAATAATTATCAGTGCTTTGGCTGTTGGGAGAACAATGCTGACCTCACTGTTGTGCATAAATACCTGGCCCTGGCACCCCAGCCTCACCGACACCAGTGGACCAGTCTGCATAGTGCCTCTCCAGTTCAAGGGTCTCCTGCTTGAAGAGGCTTAGTATGGGAGCTGTGCCTAACCGCCTCCAGTCATCACACGCTTGACCGCGTTGTGAGCATTCTTCTCCTGAAAAAGAGAGGAGAGCATTGATTAGGGCAAATTGCACATGGACTCTGTTCGCGCACGGTGCACTCCAACCAGAGTGGGGCATATCAGGCCTCCAGTACCTCCTTACCCCGCTGCTGCTGATCACTCAGACAAAGATGCTAAGCCTGCTCCCTACCCGCCCGCAACCCCCTCCACCACACCCCCCCCCACCCGGCCCCTAGGACACATGCTGCCTACATCACATTTGGAACCACGCGGTATTTCCTCCCATAGCAAGGAGGCACAAGCACGTGCAGTGTAGAGGGCAGCAGATGGTTTGTTGCCATGCCACCTTGAAGCTCCCCTTCCACAGTTTAATCACCCTGACTAGGACATGTCCTGGAGTTCTGAGTCTCCGCCTAGGTGCAGCTCCTCCAGGTTGCCCCCAAACCAGTCATGTGGGACTTAAATCAACACATGCTGCGGGGGAAAACTCATCTCCTCATGACTCACTCAGGCTGACCTCAGCATGGGCACTATCTACTTGCCCACCCGCAAAGGAAAAATGCTGTCAATGATTCACTGCAGTCACGACACTGAGACTTGGGGATGGGAGGGGTGGGGCGACGGTGGGGGGGGGACTGCGCAAAGGGTAAGGCTACCTGTTGGGTTAAATGCCCAATGCCAACATGGTGCTCACCCTGCCAGAGCGCAACAGATCATTGAAGCGTTTGTGGCGCTGGATCTAGGTGCACCGCTCCATGTCGCAGGAGCTCGCCACCTCCGCCACCTCCTCCCAGGCACGTTTCGTCATGTTGGTTGGGGCCTCCTCCTCCCAATCTAGGGGACCAACACCTCCCGCCGTGCTGCCACCTCCTCGAGAAGGGCAGCAAGGCAATCATCAGAAAAACGAGGGATGCAGGCCCATCCTCCAGCCTGCGCCTGCTCACCCAAATCCCTCTGCTGCTGCTTAGCACTGGCCATTGTGAGCAGCCTACAAAAGGCTGTCGCCTTTTAAACAGACTGCTGGGTCACCATTGGACCTGGCGGTCTGCGCATGCCCACTACCATTCTGTTATCCACGGAAGTCGGGAAGTCGGGAGATAACGCTGGGTGGGCCTTAATTGGCCTGCCCACTTAAAATGGCAGCGCGGATCCGATCACGGGCGGCAGCCGGGCCCATGCCAGCCCATGCCCCCACCCCCCCACCAGACGGAATTTTCTGCCCCAGATGTGTAGATGGCATCCTTAACTACAAACTCCTTTTGGAACCTTCCACTCTCAGGTCTCTGTTCATAGCACCAAGCATACTATTCAAGAAGGAGACCTTATATTTACATTACATGGACTGAAGAATGCCTTGGAATGAACAAATGGAGGCTGAATTAATGACATTATGTTAGGGGGGAAGTAAACAACGAAAACATTGTTCTTCACCAACAGTTCAGCAGAGGGCTGTGCTGAACAATTATCCAAGAGCAACATGATTTTATAGTTTTCTTCAACTCCAATTACCTGACAATGTGCAGAGTTTGGTGGAGGCAATAGAGTAGTGGTAGTGTCACTGGACTAGTAACCCAGAGACCCAGGGTAATGCTCTGGATACTCAGGTTTGAATCTCACCACGGCAGATGGTGGAATTTGAATTCAGTAAAAATCTGGAATTAAGAGTCTGATGATGACTGTGAAGCCATTGTCGATTGTTGTAAAAACCAATCTAGTGCCCTTAAGGGAAGGAAATCCGTCGTCCTTACCTGGTCTTGTCTACGTGTGACTCCAGGTCCACAGCAATGTGGTTGACTCTTAAATGACTTCTGAAATGGCCTAGCAAGTCACTCAGTTATATCAAACCGCTACAGAAAATTGGATAAGGAATAAAACTAGATGGGCCAACTGGTATCGACCTAGGCACTGGAAATGACAACGGAAAGCTCAGCCCTGTTGACCCTGCATAGTCCTCCTTACTAACAGCTTGGTGGGGGTGGGTGGTTGTGCCAAAACTAGGGGAGCTGTCTTACAGACTAGCCTAGCAACAGCCTGGCATCATCATATTCACAGAATCACACCTTAAAGACAATGTCCCAGACATCACCATCACCATCCCTAGGTAAGTCCTGTCCCACCAATAGGACAGACCCAGCAGAGGTGGTGGCACAGTGGTATACAGTCGGGGCGGAGTTGTCCTGGGAGTTTGCAACATCAACTCTGGACCCCATGAGGTCTTATGGCATCAGGTCAAACATGGGCAAGGAAATTTCTTGCTGATTACCACGTACCCACGTACCTATGCCTCACCCTCTCCCCACAATCCTTGGAGAAAGCACTGAGGGTGGCAAGATCACAGAATTCACTCTGGGTGGGGGATTTCAATGTCCATCACCAAGAGTGTCTTGGTAGCACCACTACAAACCATAGTAACCAAGTCCTAAAGGATGTAACGGCGAGACTGGGTCTGCAGTAGGTGGTGAGGGAAAAACATACTTGACCTCATCCTCACCAATCTGCCTGTCCCAGATGCATAAAGACATATGAACAAGGAGCAGGAGTAGTCCATTCAGCCCCTCGAGCCTGCTCTGCCATTTACTAACATCATGGCTGATCTGATAGTAACCTGAAATCTGCATCCCACCTACTGCTAATAACCTCTCACCCTCTTGCTTACCGAGAATCTATCCATCTCTGCCTTAAAAATATTCAAAGACTCTGCTTCTACTGTCCTTTCAGAAAGAGTTCCAAGGACTCACAACCCTCTGAGTGAAAAAATTTCGCCTCATCTCTGTTTTAAATGGGCAACCCCTTATTTTAAACAGTGACTCCTAGTTTTAGATTCTCCCATAAGAGGAAACATCCTCTCCACATCCACCCTGTCAAGATGCCTCAGGATCTTATATGTTTCAATCAAGTCACCTCTTACTCTTCTAAACTCGAGGATACAAGCCTAACCTGTGCAATCTTTCCTCATAAGACAACCCACCCATTCCAGGTGTTAGTCTGGTAAACCTTCTCTGAACTGCTTTCAACGCATTTATATCCTTCTTTAATTAAGGTGATCAATACTGTACATAGTACTCCAGATGTGGTCTCACTGGTGCCCTGTACAACTGAAGCATAACCTCCCTACTTTTGTATTAAATTTCCCTCACAATAAGTGATAATATTCTGTTAGTTTTCCTAATTACTTGCTGTACTTGTATTTTGCCTTTGTACTTGTCTTTTGTGATTCATGCACTAGGACACCCAGATCCCTCTGCACCTCAGAGTTCTGCAATCTCTCATCATTTAGATAATATGCTTCTCTTTTATTCTTCCTGCCAAAATGGACAATTTCACATTTTCCTGTATTAAACTCCATCACTTAACCTATGTATACCTGTTTGTAGCGTCCTTATGTCGTCTTTACAGCTTACTTTCCTACCTACCTTTGTGCCATCAGCAAATTTGGTAACCATCCCTTCAATCCCTTCATCCAAGTCATTTATATAAATTATGAACAGTTGAGGTCCCAGCACTGACCCATGTGGTATGCCACTCGTTACACCTTGCCAACCTGAAAGAGACCCATTTATGCCTACTTTCTGCTTCCTGTTAGCGAGCCAATTATCTATCCGTGCCAATATGTTACCCCCTACACCACGAGCTTTTATTTTCTGTAATAACCTTTGATGTGGCACTTTATCAAATGCCTACTGGAAATCAAAGTACAGTACATCCATCGGTTCCCCTTGATCCCACAGCACATGTTACTTCCTCAAAGAACTCCAATAAGTTGGTTAAACACAATTTCCCTTTCACAAAACCATGTTGACTCTGCCTGATGACCATGAGCTTATCCAAGTGCCCTGTTATAACTTCTTTAATAATAGCTCATAACATTTTTCCCATGACAAATGTTAAGCTAACTGGCCTGTAGTTTCCCGCTTTCTGTCTCCCTCCCTTTTTTGAATAATGGAGTTACATTTTGCATCTGTGCACAACAGTTTCGGTAGGAGTGAGCACCATACAGCTCTTGTGGACATGAAGTCCCATCTTCACATTGAGGATACCCTCTATTGTGTGGTGTGGCACTATCACCGTGCTAAATGGGATAGATTTCAAACAGACCTAGCAACTCAAGACTGGGCAACCATGAGATGCTGTTGGCCATCAGCCACAGCGGAATTATACTCAACCACAATCTGTAACCTTGTGGCCTGGCATACCATTACCACCATGCCAGGGGATCAACCTTGATTCAATGAAGAGTGCAGTAGGGCATGTCAGGTGCAACACCAGGCATACCTAAACATGAGGTGTCAACCTGATGAAGCTATAACACAGGACCACTTGCAGGTCAACAGCATAATCAGCAAGCGATAAACAGAGCTAAATGATTCCACAACCAACTGATCTAAGCTCTGCAGTCCTGCCATATCCAGTTGTGAATGATGGTGGACAATTAAACAACTCACTGGAGGAGTAGGTTCCACAAATATCCCCATCTTCAATGATGGAGGAGCCCAGCACATCTGTGCAAAAGATAAGGCTGAAGCATTTGCAACAACCTTTAGCCAAAAAGGCTGAATGGATGATCCATTTTGGCCTCCTCTGGAGGTCCCCAGCATCAAGATGTCAGTCTTCAGACAGTTTGATTCACTCCACGTGATATCAAGAAACGGCTGAAGGCACTGGATACTGTAAAGGCTATGGGTCTTGACAATATTCTGGCAATAGTACTGAAGACTTGTACTCCAGAACTTGCTGCACCTCTAGCCAAGCTGTTCCAGTGCAGTTGCAACGTGGGCATTTTTATCGGCAATGTGGAAAATTGCCCAGGTATGTCCTGTACACAAAAAGCAGGACAAATCCAACCCAGCCAATTACCGCCTCATCAGTCTACTTTCGATCATCAGTAAAGTAATGGAAGGGTCATCAGTGCTATCAAGCAGCACTTGCTTAGCAAAAACTTGCTCACAAACGCTCAATTTGGGTTCTGGGATGGTCAGTCAGCTCCTGTCCTCATTACAGCCTTGGTTCAAACATAGACTAAAGAGCTGAGCTCCAGAGGTGAGGTGAGAGCAACTGCACTTGACATCAAGGCAGCATTTGACTGAATGTAGAATCAAGGAGCCCTAGCAAAACTGGAGTGAATGGGAATGAGGGGGAAAACTCTCTACTGGTTGGAGTCATACTAGCATAGGGGAAGATGATTGTGGTTGTTCGAGGTCAACCTGCTCAGCTCCAGGACATCACTGCAGGAGCTCCACAGTGTAGTGCCCTAGTCCCAACCATCTTCAGTTGATTCATCAATGACCTTCCATCCATCATAAGGTCAGAAGTGGGGAACTGATGATTGCACAATGTTCAGCACCATTTGCAACTCACAGAAACATAGAAAATAGGAGCAGGAGTAGGTCATTTGGCCCTTCGAGCCTGCTCCACCATTCGATATGATCATGGCTGATCCTCTATCTCAGCACCATACTTCCACTCTCTCCCCATACCCCTTGTCATGGGTAGACTCCAGAAATCTATCGATTTCCTTCTTAAATATAATCAGTAACTTGGCCTCCTCAGCCTTCTGTGGTAGAGAATTCCAAAGGTTCACCACCCTCTGAGTGAAGAAGTTTTTCCTCATCTCAGTCCTAAATGGCCTGCCCCGTATCCTGAGACTTGTTTTCTTGGGCTGGAGGGTCTGGAACATCATCCCTGCATCTAGTCTGACTATCCCTGTCAGAATTTTATACGTTTCAATGAGATCTCTCATTCTTCTAAACTCCAGTGAACACAGGCCTAGTCGGCCCAATCTCTCCTCATACGACAATCCTGCCATCCCAGGAATCAGTCTGGTGAACCTTTGCTTCACTCCTCCTATGACCAGTATATCCTTTCTTAGGTAAGGCGGCCTAAACTGCACACAATACTCCAGTTGTGGTCTCACCAAGGCCCTGTATAGCTGCAGTAAGACATCCTGGCTCCTGTACTCTAGTCCTCTTGCAATGAAGACCAACATATCATTTGACTTCTTAACTGCTTGCTGCACCTGCAATGCTTGTTTTCAGTGATTGGTATACAAGGACCCCAAGTCCCTTTGTACATCAACATTTCCCAATCTATCACCATTTAAATAATACTCTGCCATTCTGTTTTTCATACCCAAGTGGATAACTTCAGACTTATCTACGGTATACTGCATCTGCCATGTATTTGCTCACTCGCTCAACCTGTCTAAATCACCTTGAAGCCTCTTAACATTCTCCTCACTGCTCACATTCCTACCAAGTTTCGTATTGTCAGCAAACATGGAAATATTACGTTTGGTTTCCTCATCCAAATCATTGATATATATTGTGAATAGCTGGGGCCCAAACACTGATCCCTGTGGTACCCCACTGGTCACTGCCTGCCACTCCGAAAAAGACCCATTTATTCCTACTCTGTTTCCTGTCTGCTAACCAATTCTCAATCCATGCCAAATATTACCCCCATGTGCTTTAATTTTACACACTAACCTCTTATTTGGGACTTCACCAAAAGCTTTCTTAAAATCAAAATATACCATATCCACTGATTCTCCCTGATCTATTCTGCTAGTTATATCCCCAAAAAACTCCAGTAGGTTTGTCAAACATTATTTCCTTTTCATAAATCTATGTTGACTTTGTCTAATCCAGCTGATCTTTTTTAAATGTCCTGTTCTCACATGCTTTATAATAGACCCTGGTATTTTCCTTACTGCTGATGTTAGGCTAACTGGTCTGTAATTCGCGGTTTTCTCCCCCCCCTCCTTTTTTAAATAGTGGGATTACATTTACTACCCTCCAATCCGCTGGGACCATTCCAAAATTCTGTAGATTTTGGAAGATGACAACCAACGCATCCACTATTCCCGTGGCCACCTCCTTTAGTACCCTGTGATGTAGATTATCAGGCCCTGGGGTTTTATCTGTGTTCAGTCCTATTAATTTCTCCAGCACTCCTCAGATACTGAAGCCGTCCATGTCCAAATGCAGCAAGACCTGGACAATATCCAGGCCTGGGCTGACAAATAACAAGTAACATTTGTGCTACACAAGTGCCAGGCAATGACCATTTGCAACAGGAAAGAATCTAACCATCGCCCCATGACATTCAATGGCATTACCATCAATGAATCCCACAACTTCCTTGGGTTTACCATTGATCAGATACTGAACTGGACTACCCATATAAATACTGTGGCTACAAGAGCAGGTAAGAGGCTAGGAATCCTGTGACGAGTAACTCACCACTATTGACCATCTACAAGACACAATCCAGGAGTGTGATGGAATACTGTCCGCTTGCCTGGATGAGTGCAGCTTCAACAATACTTGACACCATCCAGGACAAAGCTGCCTATTTGATTGGCACCCCATCCACAAACATTCACTCACTGCACCACCAACACACAGTGGCAGCAATGTGTACGATCTACAAGATGCACTTCAGGAACTCACCAAGCTGCTTTAGACAGTGCCTTCCAAACCCACGACCATTATCATCTAGAAGGACAACAGCAGCAGACACATGGGAACACCACCACCTGGAAGTTCCCCTCCAAGCCACAGACCATCTGGACTTGGAAATATATTACTGCTCCTTCACATTTGCTGGGTCAAAATCCTGGAACTCCCTCCCTAATGGCACTGTGGGTGTACCTACACCACATGGACTGCAGCAGTTAAAGAAGGCAGCTCAGCACCACCTTCTCAAGGGCAATTAGGGATGGGAAATAAATGCTGGCACAGCCAGTGACGCCCACATCCCATGAATGAATAAGAAATAACATGCCTCTGGTACAAAGTAGCTGTGAAACCAATCAGAAAACATGTCCCTGGCTACCCAGGCTCTCTTACTGGCATAGTAGTGAATGGGTAATGTCCAAATATCTTTGAAGCACCTGGGACTTTTGCCCTTTCTGATTATAGCCAATTTACATTTGTGTGTGCCAGCACATTGGCACAACCAAGGACAGTCAGTCTATCCTTAGCATCCTTAACACCCATTGATGCACTCTCCTCAGCCATTGCTAACATTTTCGTAGGGACGTACCGCCAGAACAGACGCATTTTGTCAGCATTGTAAATTTGTTCAGGCAAAAGGTTTTCATCTGAAATCAGCTTGGTAAACCCATCATTAAATTTTTCAGCAACTGCTTTATCACCACAAACTTCCAAAAACTTGATACCATGACGCTCCTTGAATTTCTGTTACTAACCTGTCGTGTACTCACGTGCACCTTCTCCATGCTAGATCTTAGCTTGCTTAATGATCAATGGGTCACTTCATCATAACCTGATCATGTTCATCATTCAACCTATGCGAAGCTTTCCTATTATTCATTACCTTTTGTGAATTAGTTTCAATATAAAATTTCAACAGTTGTCCTTTCTGCTTCTTTAATTCGTTTATGGTGGTGATACCCACCCCATATTGCTCACTCAGTTGCCTCACAGGTGCACACTGGTCAAGTTTCTGCAACAACTGTACTTTCTAAGCAATTGATAACTGAATTATGCTTCCATTTCCTTTTCTCATTATTAGCCATAAGATTATATGATGGTCTTTTTGACATGTTCACCACAAAAACCACAAGGTAAACAGTGTAGACTAACAACTAGACTTCCAGCACTAAAGGTTGGGTGCGATTGGCGAGGTTCATGTTGAATGCAGACAAGCAACTGGACTTCCCACACTATAAGTCACTGCAGTCGATAAGGTTCATGTTGGCTCGGGTCGTGTCGGCTCGGGTCAGGGACATCCCACTCTAAAGGTCAGGTGTGGTCAGCAGGTTTGTATTGGCTCGGGTCATGTTGGCTCAGGTCAGGGACTTACCGTGCTACAGGTTGATGAGGTTCAATAAAAGTGCCGTTTTTTGATGTGTCCGGTTTTCAGATTTGCAGCTTGCATGTGAAAATTATCATATAACTTCCTTCTTTGTTCTTGTGATAATTGTGATTTTTTGCTTCCTTGTTAACAATTCCACAGAAACAGTGCGACCAATCTTTTACTATTTACCATCTGAAATCCTTTCATAATTCTCAGAACCTCCATTAGATCTCTCCCCTCCCCCTCCCCCTCCCTCTTCCCCAGTAAACATTCCCTGACCCAGTGAGAAAGCCATAGCCTTGAGCTTTTCTTTGTGGCATTAAATTTTAATTTTTGTTTTTCTCATTCCAAGAGTGTGATTATGCTGTTATTCCAAGCTCACACGTGATCTAGTCTCACATAAATGTGTTATGTAGAATTTACAGCACAGAAACTAGTCATTCAGTCCAACTGAATTCTGCTGGTAAGTATGCTCCACACAAGCATCTTCTCACTCCACTTCATCAAAGCTTGTCAGAAAATCCTTCTATTCTTTTTGCTCTTGAGCTGATATTTAATTTCTTCTTCAATGCATCCATGCCATTTGTCTTGACCATGTGATATCAGGTCTCACATTCTGACCACCCTTCAATAAAGAGGTTTCTCCTGAATTCCTCATTGGATTTCTTAGTGACCATCTTGTATTTATGGCCCCTAGTTCTATCTCCTCTACAAGTGGAAACATTATCTACATGATCAAACCCTTTCATAATCTTAAAGACCTCTATCAGGTCATGCCTCATACTTCTCTTTTCTGGAGAAAAGAGCACCAGTGTGTCAGAAATTTTTACTTGCAATCTTAGTGAAAGTGTAGCTGCTTTGTAGGCCTTTCATCCTCAGTTCTGGAGCTTGGGTAACCGCAAATGGTATTTGCTCTGTGCTAGTATTAACAAAACAGATTCTCCAAAAATGTCACACTTGTTAACTTAGATTGCATTTTATCAGCAGGCATGTATCACATGGCATAACACAAGCCTGCAACAGCCTTTGTTACTAATTTGTCCTTGTTCACCCATGTCTATCATGCCACCTTGTGAACATCATTCCTTTAAATATAAACAGACAGGATAAGTCTGAACCTGTCTTATTTAAGGAAATTGACAAAAAAAAATTGACTTAAAAATTTAGCTAGAGAATAGCAATGGCAGCAGTGTGAGGGTTCTCTCCTACTTAATCCTCCCCAATGGTTGTCTGTAGAACACATGTCTTACCAGTTTTTAACTAAAGCTTCGTCTGTCAACAGTTGTGCAATTATCTGGTCATCAGAGTTCATGCAGACTGCTGAAAAGGCACCATGCTACATGATTCTGTACTTAATCAGATGTTACTTATGGTCGTTTCTGGCAACACACCTACATTTTTGGTGGCTAACCATAGGAGTCAACCCATGGCTTTGTAAATAATTTTATTTTGACTGTATGTTGTGGAATAATTCTATTTTAGCTGTGTGTTGTGGAGTACTGATTTGGTCAAAAACGATTAAAATATTCTTTGCTTGGGTGGGGGAAGAAACTAAAAATAATTTTCCTAGAAATTCCGAGTATCTGAAGATAATTGTCGTGGTGCAATGGGGTTTATAAAATTATATTTTATGAGCTTTTGGTTATCCTGCATCCATGTGTTGGTGACGAATTGTTGAGGAACTTTTGGTGGCAACTAAAATGGAAAATGGGAAACCAGAGAGAGAGCGTTTTATGTAATTTGTTTCCTGACCGTTCAAATGATGTTTAGAGGGGTATGTGGACTTGGCTATTACAAAATAAAACAGGCATGCCCATCATTGCAAGATATCTCATACGTATGTGATAGTTCTAACCCTTCAGATAACCAGTGGTCGACTTAGGCACCTTGGCATACAAGTCACACCATAATATCTCGCCCTACTCCTAACTGAATGGAATGATCTTCCCATATTGCTTACATTGGTGAACACAGATTATCTTACTTCACTTCCCCTGTCAGTTGCAAATGTTGCCAGTCAGAGTCCCTGCCCATCATTTTCAGGACGTAGACAGTTGGGGTTACAGGAAAACATACAGGGGATGGGGAGGAATTTATGGGCAGTTTCATCCAGAATACAGTCACGCCTCAGAGGAAAACACAGGTTCAGGAAAAGGGATGGTGTGACTGATAGGGAGCCAGGCAGAGGGGATTTAGGAGTGGCTGAGAAGGTGACCCTGCAGACACTGATCCAGTCCTACAGGTATGATGTACTCACTACCTATGAGGACAAGATGGAAGACTGCGAGAAGGGCAGCCACAATTAGGTCAAGGCATCAAGGCTAAAAAGGCAGTCCATTGGGGTGGGGGAATAGTAGAATAGAAATGTGGTAGGAATAGAGGATTAGAGGGATAGATAATGTCCTCTGCAGCCAAGAACAAGAATCCCCAAAGTTGTGATGCCTACCTGGTGCCAGGGCAGCTGGAGAGAAACTTGTAAAGTGGTGGTGGGGAGGCTAATTCAGTTGTTGCTGTGCATGTTGGAACAGATGATGTGTAAATTAAAAAGCGGACCTTGAAGGTAATAATCTCTGGTTTATTGCTCAAACCACATGCAAACTGGCAGAAAAGTAGGCAGATCAGGAGAATTAATACATGGCTGAAGCACTGGTGTGGGAAAGAGGAGTTCCTTTTTATGGGACACTGGGGCCAGTTCTGGGACAGGGAGGCGCTGTACTGATGGGATGGGCTCTCCCTGAATTGGAATGGACCAATGTCCTGGTGGAAAGAGTGAATTGGGAGGTGGCAAAAGCTTTAAACTAGTAAGACGGGGGAGGGGGTGAATCTACACAAAACGTAAGCAACCTAAATGTAAACAAAATACTGCAGGAGAGCATGGGAAAGAATGAGGTAAGGGAGGGGGGTGGTGGTGGGGGAGTCTAAAGAGATGGTTAAACATGAAGTGAAAGGAATTCCTATTAAAAATGAATTAAAATATCTGTACAGCAATACACATTGTGTTCATCATAAAACATGGGAGTCATAGCGACAATGTGTTGGGAGGAACCAGATATAATAGGGATTACTGAGACATGAGACTTGATTTCCTTTTGCTTGTGGGGTGGCACTAGACCCTGCCGACTCTGGAAGGCAGTGCAATTTTCAAAGCAAGGGTGAGAGGGAGGAATGGAGAACCCCCTCTCTTCCAATTAAGCTCCTTGAGGAGCTTGTTAATGGGCTGGGGAGGGGGAGAAAGCAATTTTCAATTTATACATTTCTGAACCCAAGCAGTGTGATGCACTTGAGTGCACGACCATAAGACGTAGTAGCAGAAGTAGGCCATTCGGCCCTTAGAGCCCACTCCACTTTCCTACCTTTTCCCTATAACCCTTGATTCCCTTACTGATTAAAAATCTGTCTATCTCAGCCTTGAATATACTTAATGACCCAACCTCTATAGGCTCTATGACTGTCAGGTTCAATACGGGCAGAAGTAAAGGGCCTTTTTTTAAAGCTGAAAGATTTTGGGACCTGGGGGAACTTGTGCTGGATCATGCGCATTATATTTCATTTTAGCCGTTTGGCAACTTTTGAGGCTTCTGGCAATCTAAGGCATTGCCTCCTCTCCTCTGCAAGGCAGTGGTAAATCCCATCATGGCTGCTGCCTGCATTTGCTGCACGTATTCTGCAGGCAGATTCCACCTCTTGGTAATGCTCGGTGCTACTAATGGAGCATCGAGCTAGCCTCTAGTACAATTAGTGGATTTACATTTGACAATTGTGTTGCGTAAGCGCGCAGCTGCAGCGCAGGGTGGGGACCCAGAAATTATCCAGATTCTCGACCCCGGATTGTCATTGAGGATATGCTAAGAGAGCACAAAGTGATCTTTGAGCAAGGAGGACCAATTTTAAAATTAGGCATCACAAGACCGAAGTCAAGATAAAGGACTACGTACAGCTGACATTTTGCAAGGCTAGGCCAGTGCCTTATGTACAGTTCAAAGCAGTAAGAAATGAGCTGGATAGATTAGAAAGAACTGGGGCAGTTTAAAAGATGTAGAGCAATGAATGGGCTCGTTCAAAAATCAGATGGGTCCATTGAGATTTGTGGAGATTATAAGCAAACAGTAAATAAGGTGATTGAAAATGATACTTACCCACTGCCTACTAGTGAAGATTTGTTTTCTAATTTAGCCAATAGAAAGATATTCAGTGAGATAGATTTATCAAATACATACAGGTAGTTGCAATTAGAATTTGTTATGACATGGCAGGTGAAGCATGCTAGGCAGACTAAATCCATAAGCAAAACTTGGCCATGCTATCACAATGGTTTTAAAATTTGTATTTATTACAAGAAGACTGGTACACTGAATACAGAAGTAATGAGTCTGCTAACACCTTTAGATCTTAAAAATTAAATTTAAACATTTATTAACAAAATAAAAGATTTCAAGCATATACACAAGATTAGTTACTTAATACTATAACAAACCCTAAAATTTCTAATTAGCCTGATTCCCAATTACACACATTCTTTAAGGCAACAGTCCGAAATAGATTTTAAATTTAGATAGGCAATCTAGCAAATCTACCACAGCACCCACTTGACAGTGGAATTCCAAAGGTGTTTCTCCAACTTTGGTTACCGGATACAGCAGACTTCTGCAAAAGTGGCTGGAGGCTTTTTTCAAGGCTGTTTTACACACTCCGTTTAGATCTTACATGGCCCTCAAAAATAGCCTTCCATCCTTCTTTAAGTATGTTTCTCTCTCTTTAATCTGTAAATTCCATTGTTCTCTATGGTATAAAAATCCCATAGTATAAAAGTCTTTCATGTCTCCAATATGATCAATACCTTTGGGAAAAATAAACATACTGCTTGGCCTTGCTTATCTTGTTCGTTGTAAATATCCTATCATCCGTTTGAAACCTAAACGATGGCTTCACTTATCTAAAAATGCAAATTTCCTTCACACCCTGCATGCTGCCCTCATCCGTATTTATTCATTCGCATTTCAAATGCCTTTTACGCCCAACTTCTTTTGATAATTTCAACTTTGCACTCTTTCTGACACCAATTCAATTAAATCACAGTCAGAACAAATCTACTTTACAATAAGCCACAATAATGTTCTGAAAAATATGATAGTTTCATGACAAATTGCTGGCAAGAGAAGGAACAGCTTACTATTCATACACACAATGGGGTGCACCAGTACCAAAGGTTACCATTTGGGGTGCCCACTGCTTCTCCAGTGTTCCACAGTGTCATGGATCATGTATTGTCATGGATCATGTACTAAGTGGGATGAAAGGAGTGTGCTGCTTCTTAGTTGACTGTTACCTAGCTACTGATTCCATCCCTGTCCCTGGCAACTGTCTGAGATGAAACCAGATGGTTCGCAACCTTGGTGTCATGTTTGATCAGGAGAAGGGCTTCCGACCACATATGCATGCCAGTACTCGGTCCGCGTATTTCCACATCCATAACATCAACTAAATTCTCCCCTGCCTCAGTTCATCTGCTGCTGAGACCTTCATTTATGTTTCTGTTACCTCTAGACTTAACTAATCCAATGGACCCCTGGCTGGTCTCCCACATCCTGCCCTCAGTTAACTTGAGGTCACCCAAAAACTCTCCTTCCTGTGTCCTAACTCACACCAAATACCGTTCACCTGTCATGCCTGTGTTCACTGAACTACATTGGCTCCCGGTTAAGCATATCTTGATTTTAAAATTCTTAACTTGTTTTCAAGTCTCTCCATGGCCTCATCCCTCCCTATCTCTGTAATGTACTCCAGCCCCACAAATCTCCGAGATATCGGCACTTCTCTAATTCTAGCCTCTAAAACATCCTTGATTTTAATTGCTCCATTGATGGTGACTGTGCGTTCAGTTGCCTAGATCACAAAGTCTGGAATTCCTTCTCTATATCTTTCCATCTCTCTACCTTGCTTTCCTCCTTTAAGGCACTCCTTAAAATCTACCTTTTTGACCAAGCTTTTGGTCATCTGACCTATCTCCTTATGTGCACAGGGTCATACAACGCTCCTGTGAAGCACCTTGGGATAGTTTATTACATTAAAGATGCTGTATAAATATAAGTTGTTGGTGTACTCCAGTTTGGAAGACCGACAACAATGTGGGTATTGACCATTACAGCAACAAGCTAAGTCAGGTAGTTTATGGGCAGAATTTTGCCGTTGGCGAGCAGGGGGCGGTGCCCGCTCGCCGACATGTAAAATGATGCGGGATGACATCGGGGGGAACCCCCATGTCATCCCGCCCCATTTAAATTTTCAGGAAGGCGGGGGGACAGCCAAATCAGCTGTGTTCCTGCCGACCTATCAATGGCCAATTGAGGCCGTTAACAGGATCATTGAAACAATTAAAAGACCTGCCCGTCCAACCTTAAGGTTGGTGGGCAGTCCAGGAGCCCCGGCGAGCAATAGAAAAACATGAAATCTCATCCACCAGCGGGATGAGGTTTCATGTAGGGATTTTAAAAGTTTAATAAACTTATAGTGTGAATTATGAACATGTCCTATCATTTAGCCTCAGGGAGATTTGCGCTCTTTTGTGCACATGCGCAAAAGAGCGCACTTTCGCTTTTGGGGAATCCCCCCCGCCCGCACAGGAAGTGCATAGCACTTCCCACCGAACATCACTTAATTGGCCCGCCCATGTAAAATGGCGGCGGGGCCCGCTTCTTCGGCGGGGATTGGCTCCACGCCTGCTGGGCAGGCAGAAACCTCTGCCCTATATTTCTATCTGCAGCAGACGGAAAGTGCTTTTGTGGTATTCCCAAAGCTATGGAATTTCATCCTTCGACCTCTAAGACACTTTCTCTTTCTACCCTCTTTTTGGATGCTCCTTAAAACCTATCTTGCTTTTTGCTAATCTGTTCTAATAGCTCTTTATATTGCTCAGTGTCAAATTTTGTTTGATAACACTCCTGCAAAGTGCATTGGGATGTTTTACCCCATTAAAAGATGCTATATGAAGGTTGCTATTGCTGATGCAGAGGTCGTGACAAAATATTTACTACTAGCTGCAATTTCTTAATATAAAAACATTGATGGAGTCTCATTGGCAGAGACCTGAAAATAATTTAATTGCCTATCCAGTTGTGATCTTGACACAGAACCAGAGATAATGTGATTTTGTTCTTAGTTATCTATAATCAACTAAGCTATTGTAATAGAGAATTAAGGATACAAAATAAGGAAGGAACTTTTATTAATATTGCTCTTATCATGCATTCAAGATACCACAAAGCAATTTAATCTGTGCCAGCTTCTTCTCATATTTAGTGCACAAATTGATTTCAGCTACCGTTTACTAGAAATTGAATCTAACAGTGTTTGAGATTGGCTTTTAATGCGAAGACAGAAAGAAAGAACTAACTAACTTTTATAAAGCTTCACTATTTAGGACATCCAAAAGCACTTTACAGCCAAATACTTTTGAAGTGTGGACACTTGCAATTTAGGAAACACAGTCTGCAGTTTGTACTGAGCAAACTCCTACAAGCGCAATTAAATACATAACCAGGTGATGTTTTAGTGTTGTTTGAGGATTAAATATTTGTCAGGATGTGGCAGGGAAAACTCTCCAAAATCATGCTATGGAATCTTTTATGCCTAACTGAGAGGTTATATGAGGCTTTGGTTTAATGTCTCTTCTGAAAGGCAGCATTAACAACAGTGTACACTTTGTAAAAACTAAGCAGGTCTGGCAGCATCTATGGAGAGAGAAACAGAGTTTATGTTTTGGGTCCAATCTGAGTCTCCTTTGGAACTCTGAGAGCTTAGGAACTTCATCATAACTTCTTTGGGGGCTCTGAAGAAGAGTCATATTGGACTTAAAATGGTAACTCTGTTTCTCCCCCCCACCCCCCCCACCCTGCCCCACACATGCTGCCAGACTTGAGTTTTTCAAGAACTTTGTTTTTATTTCAGTATTCCAGTATCTGCAGTGGTTTGCTTTTATTTTAGTTTAGTCTCTATTCTGGCCTGAACACTAAACAGCTTAGCTGAACTCTTTTAAATTTCCTTGGCCTGGAGGATGGGAAAATGCTGTTTGTAGCTTTAGAGTATCAAATAGCCCTCCAGCTGAGGAAATTTAAAGAGTTGGGCCCAACAGGCCCCAGTTTTCAAGCTTTGCGGGAAGAAAAGGATGAGAGTGAAAAGGAAGACTTACACTGTGTATGTGCTTCACTTTTGTTTTATTTTGGGTGTTGTAGATATTGTTTTTTGTAGATAGGGGTTTACTTTTGTTTGTATGGGAATTTGACATTAATGTGATTGGTGATGCAGGATTTTTCAGAGTATTGGTGCTCATATTTAATCAAGTGGCCCAAATATTTGTTTTGATACAAGTATCCAGTTACTAACTCTGAAAAGTAAACTTGTCTGTTTTATCTTGAATTCAATACATACAGGCATAAGAAATAAGACCAGGAGTAGACCATATGCCCCTTGAGCTTGCTCTGCCATTCAATAAGATCATAGTTGTTTACCTCAATTCCAATTCCCCCTCCTATCCCCATATCTCTCGATTCCCAGAGTGTCTAAAAATCTCTTGATCTCAGTTTTGAATATACTCAACAGCCCAGCAACTACATCCCTCTGGGATAAATAATCCCAAAAATCCACAAACACCTGAGTGAAGAAATTGCTCATCTCCTATCCTGGGGCACTGGTTTCTTGTTCTCCAGCCACAGGAAACAACCTCTCAACAGCTGCCCTGTCAAGTCCAGAATTTTATATGTTTCAATAAAATCACCTCTAACTCCTCCAAATTCCAGAGAATAGACCATTCCCTTATCCTCTCCTCATACGACAGCTCTTTGTTCCACGGATTCAATTTGGTGAACCTTTGTTGCTCCCCTCTAAGCAAGTCTACCCTTGCTTTGGTAAGGAGACCAAAACTGCACAGTACTTCAGATGTCGTCTGAACAAAGCCCTATATAACTGTAGTAATATTTCTTTACACTTATACACCAACCCCCTTACAAATAAACGCTAACATTTACCTCCCTCATTGTTTGCTGTGCTAGTTAACTGTTATTTGTTCATATTTAATTTATCTGCATTGACGTACCTTCTAATTCTTTTTGTAGTGTGCAACTGGTTGTTTTAAGTGGGTGGATATTTTGTGTGTAAGTGCATGCATGGTAACTTAAAGGGGCTGACTTATGTGTAGCCCCATTGGGAACTTTTGGGTTGCATGCAGCCAAGCAACTTAGAGGGAGCATTGCTCTGCATACCAACATTTACTCTTGTGTCATCTTTTTAAAAGAGGTTCTGCTTTTCTCTTCTTTCTATCAAAGTGGATAATTCCACATTCCCTTATGTTATACTCCATCTACCATCTTCTTGCTCACTCAGTGAATTTGTGTATATCCCTTGTAGCTTTGCATCCTTCTCACAGCTTACTTTCTCACCTGGCTTGGTATTGTAGACAGATAGGATTTCTGTTCAACATTTCATCAGAAAGACGGCATCTCCAACAATGGTTACTCCCTCAGTACTGCACAGAATACCAGCTTAGATTATATATTGGTCCATAGTGAGGCTTGAACCCATAACATTCAGATGCAGAGGTGGAACTGCTACCAAGTGAGCCAAGCTGATGCTTAAGCACTCATACATGAACGAATAAGGATTAGTAATTGATCCTTAAATAATTTTCTCTCCCTGAGTACTTGGAACAATGTGCAGTTGAGCCATATGGACCCAGAAAAAGAACAAGATTCAATCTCTGGCCTATGCTAAGTTAGATGGGGCAGAATTTTGTCCTTGGCTGGGGTGCTTGGCAGGGCCGGTTAGGAAGCCAACCACTGCCCGCAATCGGCACTGCACCACGATTTGACACTGGCGGGCCAATTACGTGAGTGCTGCATAATCTCCCTGAGGCACAGAGCTGCTTCAGGGACATGAAGAGATATTTAAAAAAAAATTTTAATATAATTAATCATGTCCCCACTGGGACATGTTATTGATGAAAAATTAAAGTTTTTATTTGCTTTTGGAAACCTCATCCTGCCTGTGGATGAGGTTTCCAAACAAAAATGCAAAGGCTGCTTGGTCTTTTCATCTGCCCGCCAACTGTTAGGTTGGACAGGCAGGAAAAAATTTTAATTTAATTGATAACTTAATGGCCTTAACAGGCCTTTTAATTGTCGGCGGGTGCGCTGCCAGCTCTGGCATGCGACTGTTGACTGAACTATCGCGCGACCGTGTGTTGACATCGGCATGCTCGGCCAATGTCAACGCGTGTCATTTCATGCTCGAGTAGATTGGGCACATGCCCGCCCACCGAGCAAAAATTTCTGTCCATAGTTTCAGCTGGGATTGTGGTAAACACACAACAGTTGGCCAGTGTTGTTAATCTAGGAAGCGAGAAATTGTTCAGGGTGCTAATTGCTATTGAGTGTTGGAAATTGTGCATGTTTGTGTACATACGTGCTTGCCACATGTCAAGCTAGAAGGCTGTTTTGCGAGATGCCATGAAGAAGGAACAAACATTGCAAGCCAACTGGAAGAACCGTATTGGAGCTGCAAGCCAGTTGCAGTATGATGTGGGAGGAATATTATGTGATGCACACTCATGCAATGGATTGGTAGTTTCTGTCAGTGTGTGTCTGCGTGTGGACATCAAGTGAGAGCAGGATATAGTGCAGCTGTGTTCTCCCTAAAACTGAATAGCTTGTAGGTGCTCACTTTCTAAGCTTGCACAGAAAGAATAGTCAGTTGGAGAGGAGGAGGTGTGGTAGAACTGTAAACCAGCATGACCTTTTAAAGAGGAGAAAGTGAGAAAGAAAAATTAGCAAAGAAAAACAGCTTTTCAAATTTATGAAATTCTAATTTGCAAGAATTATTTTCCTGGTTAGTGATCTATTTCGTGGACAGGGATTTGTTTGCTGCAGTACTCACCTGGTTTCATTTAGTATGATGGATCATGTAATTAAGGGGCTTACTACAGCCCCCACCCCCACCCCCAGGTAATGTTTACCTTTGCCAGAAACTGTACAGTGTACAGTATTCAAGTTCCATGCTGCTGTGCCAAATACAACAAGACCAATGCAAATTGAGAAATTTAGGACCTACAGAATTCCAAATATCCCTCAGAAATATGTTTCATTCATTTGAGATCATATATGTCTTGTGGAATTTGTCTGTACATGCTAGTTATATATGCATATTGGTTATAATCCAATGTACTGCCATATGGCCTGTCATATTGCATCAAATATCCCATCTATAATAACCACCAGTATAATTGTGGCACCATTAGACTTGCCAGCACTTAAACACCAACTGCTGTTCTCTGATTTAAAGTTTCGTAGCTGATCTATTTGACAAATATATACTCAAAAATAACCTTAAGAGTCAAAATTTCTGTAAACTGCAGGTGTATTGGCTCCTTACTTACAGTACAACAATTAAATCTAAGCAAAAAGAAACTTAATATAAGCCAATGTTGAAGTACTCCAATGCTATAAGAGCTAGTCTTCCATATGACAGTTGTTAAACCAGTTTTCCTACGTATTCAAATTCTTCCCCTGTAGTCACCATTGTTACACAGACTGATTCAACTAAGACTGTAGAGCTACCTTGGCTATCTTAGAACCTTGGACATCTTAGAAACTGGAACCTGTGGTGCTTTGCTAGTGGTCAACAGATGGCTTGCGCATGGTAGAGTTCAACTGCCAATATGATCGTTCTCCCTCCCTCATCTTTCACAAGGTGCAACAGTATTATCAAGGTCTTAAACTTTGCAGTTCAGGTTAAAGTTAGCTACTTTTGATGGTCATCAATGGGACAGCCAAGTTAACAGTGTTGATAATCAGGCAGAAATATTCCATTATTGGGAACGTTAAAGGTTAACTCTGGGCTTTAAGGTATAAGGCAATATTTATTTCTCTACCTTTGTTAATTTTCTTTTATATAAAGGGATCCTTCAATTATTGACATGGTCCCTAATATCCCAACGACAACCCCAAGTAAATACTTCTGTCGTTGTAGAAAATATTTTTGCTGGTATGTAATAAGTTTTTGTCTTAAAAAAAAAAGTAAGTATGAAATACAAAGCTTATTGACACTGATAATAACCTGGGATACACACAGCTCCACACTGGACACAGACACTTGGATTTTACAGCAAACCAAATCACTGTGTATGGGCCACATGCAGCCTTAATCCTGGCAATCTGACCCATGATGTCCAAGTAGTTTATATTTGTATTTTATATTTGTAGAGTTTATATTTTATTTCTTATTTGCTGGTTTGTTCTGTTTGAATAGAGGTTTGGAAAGGGATGTACTTTGTGCAGTTGATTTATCGGTGAATAAACCCTAAATTTTAATAAGATTTGACAATATCTGTACCTGAAGATATATACAATTTTAGGAAAACATTTATTTAAATTTTATATGTGGGACATGCTGTACATCTAAAGAACCTGTGAAGTTAAAACATTCAATCATTCTACTGTAGAGTTTATGGACCCCAGTTTGAAAACCTGTTTCTTAGACTCTCAGCTTCATTATTTTTTTAAAAAAGGCATGTTTTTCCTTCCTAAATTTGGCATTTTCCACAAACTCTCGGCAGAACCCGACTAGTGTTACTTGGAAAGCATCTCGAAGTATGAACTTACCATTCAGACATATGTACCCTAGACTTCCTTTTTCAATTAGCTTCAAGCTCTGCAGCATGAAATTTAGAGATTTTATAATATTGTCCTAGTAAAAACATTTTTGCATTATCATATCGTATTAGACTGGCTTGCTCCCTGATGTGTATGGTTGCTTATAGTATACATGAGAAGCTTCTTTTAATGGACTTCGATGTTTATAAAAATAACTTTTTTTCCTATATTTCAGGCAGCCTCTTCAGCATTGAGCAGTCTAGGTCATGTCTACACAGCCATCGGAGATTACCCTAATGCACTGGCCAGTCACAAGCAGTGTGTCCTTCTAGCTAAACAATCCAAAGACGAACTCTCGGAAGCCAGAGAACTAGGCAATATGGGAGCTGTTTATATAGCAATGGGAGACTTTGAAAATGCAGTTCAGTGCCACGAACAGCACCTCAGGATTGCTAAGGAACTGGGTAACAAGCGAGAGGAAGCACGGGCCTATAGTAATCTCGGCAGCGCCTATCACTACAGGAGGAACTTTGACAAAGCAATGTCCTATCACAACCATGTGCTGGAACTAGCACAGGAGCTAGACGAGAAGGCAATTGAGATGAGAGCATATGCAGGGCTGGGTCATGCAGCACGATGCATGCAGGATTTGGAGAGAGCAAAGCAGTACCATGAGCAACAGTTGAATATTGCAGAGAACCTGAAGGATCGTGCAGCAGAGGGACGGGCCTCCTCCAATCTTGGTAAGAAAGAATCCTTTCCAGTAGGGGGATAGCTATCATTTTTCATAAAACTATTACGAGTTGCCAACATCAGAACAAAACTATGTTGAAGATTAGCAGAGCACAGAACCCAGATTTCTAGTGAGGTTTTAATGTGATGTGTATGTTTTGTGGACCTCTAGAAATCAAAGCAATTATGGTCGAACTTTATGATAGCAAGTTCTGTTATTACAAACCTTGTGTTTAAGCATCTTTCTCTTTGATTCTGGCTGAAGATCCATTAAGTAAATAGAGGAATTTTCAGAGATAAATCCTTACTGAGAATAAATCTGTGGCTCTCTCAGTTTTATAATGGTACGGTTTTGACTACAACTTGGCCTTCTTATCACAGAGCTGCATCGGTCTTTGTTCTGAATTTGCTACACCTACAGTGATTTTCGTATGTGACCCTCTTAAATGGTCATTTTATTCTACAAGAATTTAGACAGTTTTTAAATATAGAACTTCTAGATTTTGAACCTCTGGAGGCCTCAAGTGTTTCATTTAACACATCCAGCAACATGCACTGTCTCCCTTGTGACTTGGAGGAGGAATGGGAATTTAGAGGCTGGAGGCTGTTATTTTTTGTAGTTAGAGGCATCTCCCATGTTGAGGCAAAAATCTCTATTCGTCAGTCTGGCTGTTACCAAGCCACACACAACTGAGCCTCATGCCTGTCTTCAGGACATTCCAAAGCACTTCAGCAAACAAATTACCTTTGAAGTGTAGTCAGTGTTGTACTATAGACAAATATGGATATTTGCATACAATAAGAACCCACAAAAAGCAATAAAAATAAATCAACAGCTGTCAATTGAGAATATACGTTGGCCAAATAATTCCACTTGTTCTCCCTTGAATTGGATTCTTCGGTCATTGGATCTTTTACATTTGGCTGGGAGGACAAACATTAAGACCTTGGCTGGGATTTTCCGGCCCTGTCGGGGGGGACCTGCCATGGGCAAGGTGGCGCCTCAGCCAGAGGCCCACTGATTTGCGGTGGGACCGAAAGATCGTGGCGGTGGGTGGGTGCGGAAAATCCCGCCCCTTACCTAAAAGGCCACTCTCCTGACAGTGAATCAAGTCTTTAGTATACCATTTCAGTGCCAGCCAAGATCACATGTCCAAGTTTCTATAATTGGCCTTGAACCTGTGATGTACTAACTCAAAGGCAAATGGTACCAATGAGCCACGGTTAATATCTATCTTTAAAGGTTGCAAGTGAATGTGTGTGTTGAAATGGATACAACAAATTATTTGCTGTAGGATGTTTCTACTACTGTTCCATCAATAGCCATTCTCAGTGCTTGAATTTACTATACCTACTCAAAATTATACTCGAGCAGAAAAAGATGTTAATGTAGAACGATTTATTAACTTTTTTGCATCTGTTTCATTGTGTGAAATTAGAGATCTTTCCTTAAGCATGGAACCCATGTACCCTTCACACTGTGGCTGCATAATGTTACGACCAGGATGGGAGGAACGTGTAGTTTGACTAGCCCCACTATCCACAGGTTGCACCATTCATTTAAAATTTTGATTCACTCACCAAACTGGCCAATTGTTTACCTCCGCTACTGTTACCCAGAATAAAAGGGACTTTAACCAGGCTTCTTTCAATAAATAACAAACTTATTAGTTTATTATAAAACCAGTCTTGTCAAATAGAAAGGCAAAGCTTATTGGTATGAAATATGAAAGTTTACAAATCACTCTCTCAAGATATCCTAGGTCTCTCTCTCCCACGCACAACAAAGCAAAAATAATGGAATTCTGCCAAAGGTTAAAAATCAGTGGTTCAAGGGAAAAGGAAAGATGATGGAGTCCTTGAAATGGCATCTGTGTTATGCCGTTGGCCTCTCATCACTGATCCGCAAAACAGTCGATGGCTCTTGCACTGCTTTTCAGGTGGTCTCGAGGAACACTCTCACAGGTACTCAGTACCAGCACATAGAGGAACTTAAGAGCAGCTTATATTTACTTTTGGCTGTAGAATGGCTCTGGACTGCAAAAAGGCTGCTGTCTTCCATCATACGCAGCTGGTCCCCCTTCTCAAAGCAAAACCCAAATCCAACTTTTAAACATAGTTCCAGGCACAGCTTTTTTTTCCAGAGCCATAAACTACCTCCTGTGCACAGCCCACCAGGGTCAAGAGGTTTCCAGTTTGTTTACAACTGCTTAATTACCTTTTCTTGTAAATGGATGTCTCTTCCAAGAAAAGCAGTCAGAGTCCTTGCTTCAGCCCTTTAACGAACAGTGTCTTTTCAAACACAAATTCTTCCAGAATGTTCTTAGTCCTTAATGGTGAACCATTTTCTGTAATTAAAGTGTTCATCACAGTACACATGAGAACCTTCTATGTGATTTTTTCAATGTCAGAACCACAAGTACAACATGAAAGAATAGCAGAGAGACCAGTGCAACTCTCTGGCGGAATGTCACAGCATGAAGTATCTTGAGCAACCCAATAGCTGAAGAAATGGACTTGTTAGTCCAACTTCCTGTATTTCCCCTGTGTGAACTTTGCGCTTCCTCTTAAAATACCTCTGCAGTTTCATTTTTGCTTTATTTTCATGAGGTTTTATCTATGTCTTAGTAGCCACTTATGATCAAGTATTCCGTTTCGAAATAACCTTTATGCAAGAATCTTGCTTCTTGAAGTAAGATGTGGCGTGCGTACACACAAACACACACACATATACACTTTTTCAGAGGATGGAACCTACCACCCCTACATGTAAATACAATGCCATACTACGTGGTTGACTCTTAGGAATGGCTAATAAACACTGCCTTGCTAGTTTCATTCATATCCCGTGCAAATTTAAAAAATGCATGAGCACCAGAAGATTTGAATATTAATTGTCCTAACTGCATATGTATATTTGGTACAAATTATATGCATATTGACTTTACAAACTAATCCAAAGAGTATATTACACAGGGATAGTACCACATGGCATTGTTCTGTTGAATATTTTGAAATGACCAGTTTGAAGTATATGGATATAGGAACACTCCTAGTGGAAAGTGTATCAGATAGCTTTGTGTGTTTGGCACCAGTATGTTAGATATTTTGTATAATAGGAATTCAAATTCATACACTATCATTCAACTAAACATTTTAATCTCTATGTAGTAAGAATTTTGTTTTGTGAAAGAGTCCAACAGAACTTGCAAATTAAGGATGAACGTTTTATCCCTTTTTTAAAATCAGTGTATCAGTATCTAAGAAATTAATTGTTGCTTGAAAGAAATCATTCCTTTAAACTGCAGGACTACTAATGCAGATATATCTTTTATCATCGATCCAGCAGGTAAGTGTCCATTAAGCGCATGGCAGCCCACAGAGAATGGCAGAAACAAATCAATAAAACTACATGTACAGTTGCACTTATTGTATAAAAAGGGTTGCTAAAAAGAGAGATAGCTTTTGGTCTTGCACTCATCAGGACGAACACGAGAATGCCAAATTTCAAACGAGCACAACAATTTATACCACAGGAGAAAAGAGGTGACGATTGGCTGTTTTTCAACTCTTTCTTGGACTCGAACTCAAGTTCCGTCGAAGGGTCATGAGGACTCGAAATGTCAACTCTTTTCTTCTCCGCCGATGCTGCCAGACCTGCTGAGTTTTTCCAGGTAATTCTGTTTTTGTTTTTGATTGGCTGGCAGGTCAACTCTGGCTGAGGTATTGCCATAGAGAAAGCAACGGGGATCTAAAGGCCCATCATGCTTCCAGTTAATTCAAAAAAGCACGAGCTTGAAACATATCCCTTTTGTTTCTAGTGAACAGGTATCTGCATATGAATGTATGTCACCTGTAGCAAGTGTAAATGAGCCACATTATGAGCTTGACTGATTATCTTAAATTGGTAGTTAGTGTAGTTATTGTAGTTCAACAAGTGCTGCCTACTCACAGTCATATCAGGATTGGCCTAAATAGCCAAGTGGTTATGGTACTGGGTTTGTAACCCCCAAGATCAAGAGTTCAAGTCTCACAATGGCAAACTATGAAACAATGTAACTTCATCTGAAACAGATGGAAACGTGTTTGTACTCGAAAGAGTTACAAGGTGCCACATGTGGTGTAGAGTGGGGGCTTGGCCTAAATGGCCAAGTGGTTATGGTACTGGGTGTGTAACCCCAAGATCAAGAGTTCAAATCTCACAATGGTAAACTATGAAACAATGTAACTTCATCTGAAACAGATGGAAACGTGTTTGTACTCAAAAGAGTTAAAAAAAGAGCTCACAGTCATATCAGGCTTGGCCTAAATGGCCAAGTGGTTATGGTACTGGGTTTGTAACCCCAAGATCAAGAGTTCAAATCTCACAATGGCAAACTATGAAACAATGTAACTTCATCTGAAACAGATGGAAAGGTGTTTGTACTCAAAAGAGTTAAAAGAGCTCACAGTCATATCAAAGAGAAGACATTGCATTTTGAATTTTGCAAGCATGGGCTGGTTGAGTATGGTCTGTACTCTGCCTCTTAAGACCAGCCGGAGGAACATTTTGTTTTATTCAATCAACCAATCATTGAGACGTATGGCCTATTTACCTGGAATTGCACTGGCACTGAAATTCATACACAATATAGCACAATTGTGTAGTAGGCTGAACATCTTTTTGGACTGATGGCAGCCTTCTATTAGTGGAAAATACCACTCATGTCGGCACTGCATTGTAACAGCATGAAATGGCTTGCTTAATCTGTTCGAAAATTTGAGATAGTTTCCCTTTCCAGGGTAATTTGAGGTAGACCTGGCACTTTTCAGGTCAGAAAGTGATGGCTGTCAGCCCATTTGCGAGTTTGTGTGATTCAAAGTGAACAGTGATCTGATCAGGATAGCCATTTTCTTTCAGGATAACTTTGATGCACTCAATTTCTGCGTTGGGTTTGCAAGGTGAGAAAATGGCACTTACTGAACAATCCTGAGTGTGCTAATAGCTTCACTAAAAACCAATTTAAGATAATCAGTCAAACTCGTAACGTAGCTCATTTACATTTGCCAATTGCGGCATACATTTGTATGGAGGGACCCGTTCTCTGCAAACAAAAGGAATACGTTCAAGTCTTGCGCCTTTTTTGAATTAACCAGCTGCATGGGGAGCCTATAGTTCCCTGTTGCTTTCTCAATGGCAATGCCTTGGCCAATCAGAGTTGGCTTGCCAAGCAATCAGCATCTCTTTTCTCGAGTGGGATAAATTGTTGTGATTGTGAGAAATTTGGCATTCTTGCATTTGCCCTGATTAGTGCAAGACGAAAAGCTTTGGCAACAATTCACTTTTCAGCAACATTCAAGTTCTATCGTACCAAGCAATTGTTTGAAAAAATATTCTTAGATTTTCCTGCTGGAGGGAAGAGTCTTCCATATTGAAGTGTGCACTGATTATATTGGATTAAAAATAATTACTTTGGTTTTTTTTCTGAAATATAAGGTCTCTAACAAACCTTCATATCAAAGCTTGCATTTATAGTATTATGTTACAGTCTATGGACCTATATTTTACATGGTCCAAGATTGAACTGAAGGGTTCCTAAGTTCTTCCTTATTAAAGTATTCACAAGTGATTGTTTTTCATCACAATCCATAGTAGACAAAAGATTTCAATGACAAATCATCTCAGCATCTAATGCATGCCTGAATAATTGAAAGAGAATGATTTGATTGATGGGTTCTAACAAAATCATACAGAAGAAGACTTGCATTTATACAGCAAGAACATCCTGAGAACTGCATTGGTTCAAATACCCATTGCCACCTTCTCAGAAATAAGCAATAAATGTTATATTGCCAAAATCGCCCATAATCCAGAGAACATATGTTAAAAAAAACTTATTGTATCACACAGAAATATCTCAAACTACTTCACATTCAATTAATTCCTTTTGAAGTTCAGGCAGATGTAGCAATCATTTTGCACACAGCAAGTTCCTGTAAATGAGATTAACATAGCAAGTTATTCTATTTCTCTGGTGTGGATGGAGGGAGGAATGGTGACCAGGTGAATTGTCCCCTATTACTAATGCTGTGGGATCTTAACAACCAACTGAATTGGCAGAATAGACTGCACCTTGGTCATTGTTACATCCAAAGGAGCAAGTCTCACATAGCAAGACTATTAGCAAATCAGCACATCACACACATACACACACAACCTGACAACAGAGATCAAACGGTTGTAAACACCATGTAAAACTTGAAATGAGATTACATTCTTGGAAATCAACCATGGTATCCATGATTTTTTTTTTAAGTAAATAGTCAATCCCCCAATAGTGTGTCTCACAGTGTTGGGAGGGAGAAAGTGGAGTGAATGCACCTAGTGAGACTATTTGAAAATCAGTGGAGTGTTTTGATTGTTCCTTTGGAAATCAATAAAATGTTTCTCTACCCTTTGAACATGAATAACTTGTTTCACTTGTACAAGTAAATAAATCTCTGCATGAAATATTGAGACCAGGGGTAGAATTTGCCCCCCACTGGGGGGGGCGGGGGGCTGTGTGGGACAGGCATGGACCATATCGGCACCCCTGATTGGGTCTGCGCCTCCATTTTACGTGGGTGGGCCAATTAAAGCCCGCCCAGCGTGACACGCACCTGGAAGCGCTGTGCGCCCCCTGTGCGGTTTGGGGTGCGGGGGGGGGGAGGGTTCCCTGATTCGGGAGTGTGCTCTTTCATCCGTTTGCGCGAAAGGGTACAGAAAGCTCCCTGAGACACAGAGGTGCCTCAGAGAGATAAGTTTTAAGTATTAAAAATTTTACTAAAGAAAAATAAAAAATTTAAGACATGTCCCCTCATGTGAAAGTGTCACATAAGCTGGGACATGTCAATGAACTTTAATGAAAAAATTTATTTAATTTATAAACCCTTCATGAAACCTTATCCTGCCCGTGGATGAGGCTCCATGAAAAATGCAAAGGCCGCCTGGGTTCTTCGCCTGCCCACCAGCCTTAAGGTTGGACAGGAAGCTTTCTAATAGGCTTCATTAGTTAATTAATAGACTTAACAGGCCTTTGACAGTTCAGCTGGCACGTAACCGACTCAGCTGCATGCCCGCTGAACTGATAATCTAAATGACGCGCGGTGATGTCAGGATGCATGCCCAATGTCACCCCGTATCGGTGAGCAGGCCCCGCCCCCTCTCGCCAAGCCGAAGATTCAGCCCCAGATATTTATTTTAAAGCTCATCTGTGTGGAGTGAGGGCCTTTATAGCAAACGTGTAAATCATAAAACATTAGATCAAGTTGCATCTTTCTTTTTACCAACTTTTATTTATATAGCACCTTTGGTATAGCAAATTGTGTGTGTGTTGGGGCAATAGTGTGGCTACAAGAGCAGGTCAGGGTCTGGGAAATGCCTGCTGACTCCCCAAAGCCTGTCCACCACCTACAAGGCTCAAGTCAGGACCGTGTTGGAATACTCTCCACTTGCCTGGATGAGTGCAGCTTCAACAACACTCCAGAAGCTCAGCTGTATTCTGGATAATAGTTGCTTGATTGGCACTCTGTGCACCAACTTAAACAGTCACTCTCTTCACCACCAGCACGCAGTGGCAGCAATGTGTACTATCTACAAGATGCACTGCACAACTTGCAAAGGTTCCTTTGACAGTACCTTCCAAACCCGTAACCTCTACCGCCTAGAAGGACAAGAGCAACAGACACATGGGAACACCAACACCTGCATGTTCCCATCCAAGTCATACACCACTCTGACTTGGAACTATATCACCATTCCTTCACTGTCGCTGGGTCAAAATCCTGGATCTCCCTTCCTAACAGCACAGTGGGTGTACCTATGCCACATGGATAGCAGTCCTAGAAGGTGACGAACTATAACCTTCTCAAGGGTGATTAGGGATGGGCAATATATGCTCACGTATTGCTATAAAGGCCCTCACTCCACGCAGATGAGCTTTAAAATAAATATCTGGGGCTGAATCTTCGGCTTGGCGAGTGGGGGCGGGGCCTGCTCGCCGACGCGGGGTAACATTGGGCGTGCATCCTGACATCACCGCGTGTCATTTAGATTTTCAGTTCGGCGGGCGTGCAGCTGAGTCAGCTACGTGCCAGCTGAACTGTCAAAGACCTGTTAAGGCCATTAATTAACTAATTAAGCTTATTGAGAAAGCTGCCCGTCCAACCTTGACAGCAATGCCAACACCTAATGAACAGGTTTTTTTTAAAATGCTTTACAGGAGAATTAGCAAACAAAATGTGACACCAAGCCACATAAGGGCATATTTGGGCAGATGACCAAAAGCTTGATTAAAGAGATAGGTCTTAAGGAGAATGTTAAAGGAAGGGAGAGAAGTATGTTGGTTTTTTGGTTGGTTTCCAATTGGAATCAACCCAGTCCACCACTAATTCATTTTAACTCTTGAATTTCGAACGAGACTTTAAACCCACAAGATAAGGCGAGACTCCTCAGATAGTGAATTCAAAGAAGTTTTATTTAAAGAAAAATATCAATTAGTACAGAGCTATAATACAGAATTATGGAATTATAATACAGAATTAGTTAAATCAAAATAAATAAGAATCTTACATCCACCCAATTAAACCTTCTCATAAGTATTATTCTGTCTTCATTCTACATTAAACTAATTTCAAGTACATTACCCAAAAGCACATAAGCTCATCTTATCCAAAAGACTTCTACGACTTTCGATGGGTGATCAGTTGCATGAAAATGTATATCTTTTCCTTCTTTTGGATAGGTATCTTCAGTCAGAATCTGGCTAACATCTTATCTTCAGGCTGAATACAGCGAGCATCATCTTATTTTCAGTCTAAATACAGCTATCTAACCGTGTCTTTGGAGAGGAGTTTTTTAACCCTCTGCACATAGTAATGAGATCTTGTCACCCACTGATTGGCTGACATATTCTTTAATTTAGCTTAATTGGTCTTAGCCTTTGTGCATAATTAAACTTGATAATAGAACAATGAACAATAGAACTTGATCAATGTGTCTTTTAATCTTATTTCAGACATGTGACTTTATATGTTGTATAAATTTGTTTTCTAAGCTTTCTTCTAATTTGATTTAAATAAACTCCTGTAGTCATTTTGTGTCTACACCTACATTTTAACTTAAGATTTGCGAGAAGACTTTATTTCAAACATAAAATCTTTTCAGGAACATACTAATATTAACGTGTAAGTTTAGAGACCAATCTTGTGATAAAACTACTAATTAATTAATAGCTATGTAATTGTACCTGAAGATCTATCTTAGTTTCTGGGCTAGGGAACATTGTCACGACTCACTGGGGTTAGTGTGCTGCAATAGCAAGCTGTTTCTTTGTTATCGTTGTGTCAAGATCCTGGAACTCCTGCCCTAACAGCACTGTGGGGGTACCTACACCACTTGGACTGCAGTGGTTCTCCATCTTCTCGAGGGCAATTGGGGATGGACAATAAATGCTGGCCTAGCCAGCGATGCCCACATCCCCTGAAAGAATAAGGTATGGATATGCGGTCATTGAATATTTTTAAGGCCAAGTGTTTAGATTCTTGTTAGGCAAGGGAATCAAAGGTTATTGGGGTTAGATGGGAATGTGGAAATCGAAACACAAGAAGATCAGCTACGATCTTATTGAATGGCGGAGCAGGGTCAAGGGACTGAATAGTCCACCCCTGTTTTGATTTCTTCCGTCCTTAATAAAAAAGTAGGATTTGGGTGTTCGTCTGCACAAATCACTAAAAGTTAGTGCACAGGTTTAAATTGATCAAAATGCATCATGGAAAGTTGATAGTTATCTGAAAGAATTTGAAATACAAATGTGAAGAAGGGATGCTTCAGTTGTTCAGAACTGTGGTCATATCCCATCTAGAGTACTGTTTCAGACTTAGGAAAGATGTTTTGGTAATTCAGCAGTTTCACCAGAATAGTACTGAGGCTAAAAGGGTTAAATGAGGACAGCGTGCACAAACTCTGTTTGTTTTCCCTTGAATTTTCAAGGTCAAGGGGTATAATTGAGGTGTTTAAAATGCAAAAACAATTCTCTTGGTTAGATACAGAATAAAACTGTCCTCTGTTGGGGGAATCCAGAACAAAGGAATGTAATCTTAAAGGTAGGGCTGAGCCATTTAGGAGTGAAATGAGGAAGCACATTTCCACACAAAGGGCCATAGAAATCTGGAATTCTCTCATCCAAAACACTGAGGATTCTGGGTAAATTGAAATTTTTAAGACTCAGATCGATAGAGTTTTATTAGGTAAGGGTATCAGGAGATATTGGTCAAAGGTGTATAAATGGAGTTGATATTGTGGATTCTGGAAGAATTGCAATTTCCAAGACTCCAATCGATTTTTGCTTGATAAGAGTATCAGGGGATGTGGAGCAAAAGCAATATGAAGTTGATGTACAGATTAGTCATGATCTAATTAGACGGCAGAACAGGTTCATAGGTGCTGAATGGCCAACTCACAATTCTGTGTTTCCAATACACATTTTTTATTTCAAAGCCACCTCAGCAAAAATTGAACTTCGAGCCTTACCTTGTTCTGATGTTTAACACCAAAGTTTTGATTATATTTCCCAGGAGCTTTTCCTCTGCAGTATTTTTCCATTGGAGTGAGTGGGGCTCAAAACACCAAGGGCAGTGTTTAATGGAAGCGACTGTGGTCTGGCCCACTGGCTAGAAAGCCAGCAAGAGCCACGTGTTGGTTCTTTCAAGGAAGGCCTGCCATATTAAGTGCCACTCAGGCACTTAACAGGATAGCGGCCAGCCTTCCCCAGATCAAGGACCCCAGGGGTGGATGTCCTGCCCACTGAGAGGGGCAGCGCCACTGGGGAGGTGGTGGCTGCTGCCGGTACAACACCCACTCGAGGCCTAAGATCGTTGCTAGATCCCAGGTCACTGTGAGTGAAGGTGGGAGGAGGGTCTTGGGGTGGGGCTTGCAGGGATTGGGTCGTTCAGCAGCAAGGGCAGGGTGGTGACTCTTAGCAGGTCCCCACTTTACTGATGCCTGGTCCCTCGGTCAGGCATTGAATGAGAGACATGTTAGGAGCCCGCAAGGAACTCAGCACGGGTTTGCTTTTCATGCTCCCTGCATGGTGAGCACCCCTCCCACCACTTGGCTAATACCAGCAGTGGAGGGATGAGGTCCGTAAGTGGGCATTAATTGCCCACTTAAAGGCCTCTATTGGTGAAGCCAATCCATGGGCCTTCCTGTCATGGACTTAATCAGGGCAGAGGCAGGAAAGCAGCGGGGTCTCCACTCATCACCGTCCCACCTAATTAAATGCCCTCCCACCACCAAGATCGCTTTGGGGGAGGGCATTAAATTCCACCCCCAAGTCTTGAAATGCTTTGAATGAGTGGAGTTGCTGTCAATTGTTCAAAATTTCAAAATTTTGCATGCCGGCAGCTGTCACTTTGGTTGTAATTACCAGGCTGGTGGATCAGGATTGGGGGCGGTTAGGCCAGGAAAATAGCAAAATGTGCCCGTCGGGTGATATCCTGTCTTTTCTGGGCTGGGATTGTCAGTGAACTTGGAAACGCCCACAACTGAAGCAGGAAGGCAACTGAAAAACCTAGGGTAATTATGAGTTATTTTGTGCATGGACCCCTACAGGTTGGAGAACTGTAGAAAAGTTACAGCACAGAAAGAGACCTTTCAGCCCAATGTGTCTGCGCCGGCCGGAAAAAAAAAGTAGCCACCCATTTTAATCCCACCTTCCAGCACCTGGTCTGTGGCCTTGCAGGTTACAGCACTTTAGGTGCAGATCCAGCTGCCTTTTAAGTGAGTTGAGGTTTTCTGTCTCCACCACCAAATCAGGCACATGGGTGATACATATTTGGTTTAAATTGTTCCCGGGTAAAACTTCAGGAGTGAGGTAAGTATTTGAGGGAGAGGGGAATAGATGGTTACAGTGGTCGATTTGGATGAGAGAAGATGGGAGGAGGCTGGAGTGGAGCATGAACACTAGCATGGATTGGTTAGGCTGAATGGCCTGTTGCTGTGCCATTTTTCTTATGTAATCCTATGTAACCTCGGGCTTGCCCCAAACCAGCACTCCTCCAAAGCTACACATGAGTGAGAACGTGGGTGATTTTTAAAACATTGTGGCAAGACACAGTACTGTGTGCAAGGTCATGTGATGGATTCCAGTGCAGGCCAGTTCCCCTGAGCAGAGGGTGATAAGCCTTGCATTGCACTTGTTTTTTAAAAATAATCAAATAGCTGGCTAGGTCACTTCAAAGTAGCGTTAACTGCAAAGCAATCAGCATATCGGTCAATCATGCAATGTATGACTGGAGTCACACGTAGGCTAAGTCTTTCTTTGGGATGTTGATGGTTCAACACCTTCCATTGCCTTTTTGTTTTGGGACAGCTGACAAATTGCAAGATTTAGTGAATACTAGGGTGGTGCCAGAAGACTGGAGAATTTGCAAATGTTATACCTTTGTTCAAAAAAAGGGTTCAAGGATAAACCCAGCAACTACAGGCCTGTCAGTTTAACCTTGTTGGTGGGCAAGCTTTTAGGAACAATTATGTGTAAATGACTATAATTTTTATGAGTATGGAGTAATTACCCAAAAGGAAAAAACAGTGAACACTGGGAAATAAGAATACTGGTCCGAACTGGTCTTGTAAACCTTAAACTGGAACACCAGTAAAAACTGGGAAATAAGAGGAAATAACTAGGCCCAAATTGTTTTTTCCTTCTGATTAAGGAAAGCCAGCAGGCATTTCTTGAAGGCAAATAGTGTTTAACTAACTTGCTTATGTTTTTTGATGAGGTAACAGAGAGGGTTGATGAGGGCAATATGGTCGGTGTGGTGTACATGGACTTTCAAATGACATTTATGTGATAAAGTACCAATTAATCGGCTTGCCAGCAAAGTTGAAGCCCATAGAATAAAAGGGACAGCGGCAGCTTGGATACGAAGTTGGCTGAGTGACAGTAAACAAAGAGTAGTAGTGAACTGATATTTTTCAGACTGGATGAAGGTTCGTAGTAGGGTTCCCCAAGATTTAATGCTTAGGACCACTGCTTTTCATAATATGTATTGACTACCCAGACTTTAGTGTACAGTACACAATTACAGAATTTGCGGATAGCACAGAACCTGGATGTGCTGTGAACTGTGAGTAGGATTGTGATAGACTTCAAGAGGACATGGAGAAGCTGGTGGTATGGGAGGACACACTGCAGATGAAATTTAATGCAGTGAGGTGGTAAATGATATATTTTGGCAGGAAGAATGAGGAGAGGAAATTAAGGGGATGCAGGAGCAGAGAGACTTGGAGGGTATATTTGGAAATATTGTTTAAGGTGGCAGGAAAGGTTGAGAAAGTAGTTTAAAAGGCATATTAGACCCCGGGCTTTATAAAAAGAGGCAGAGAGTACAAAAGCAAGGAAGTTAAGATAAATATTTAAAAATACTGGTTTTGCCTCAGCTGGAATATGTGTACAATTCTGGGGTCTGCACTTTAGGAAGGATGTGACTTTAGAAAATCTTTGGAGAAGGATTAACGATTTACAAGAATGGTTCCAGGGATGAGTGACATCTGTTATATGGGTAGATTGGAAGAGCTGGGGTTGCTCCCCTTGGACACGAGAGGGTGAGGGAAGATTTAAGGCTGTGAATGTGCACAGTGTGAAGAACTTCCTAAGTGAAATTGACAAGCTGGGAAGGCTTTCATCAGTTACACTGAAGAGCTTCAGCCATGGCCAGTTTGAGGAGCTATTGTGCAAAGTGCTCTTTCAATCAGGAAATGCTGTCGCTGCTTGACGGGCGATTGCCAAATGCTTGGGAGGCACTTCAACTGTTCAGCACTTCAACCATTTTCAGCTGTGCTTCCCTGCTGCCAGCCTTCAGAGTGGTATGGGAATGGCTTATGCAGCTCCACCATCCATCTCTGCTGTGGTTCAAGGTCAGGGGCTTACCACTGCAACGTACTCCAGCAATAGAAGCAACACAAGCTGTCTTCTCCTCAGCCACATACCCCTCCTCAGGTCAGAGAATACGGCCACCAAGATCCAGCTTGAAGGAGGCAAGATGTCCAGCACAAGTCTGCACGTAGAATCACACAGTGCAGAAGAGGCCCTTTGGCCCATCGAGTCTGCACTGACACATGAGAAACATCTGACCTACCTACCTAATCCCATTTACCAGCACTTGGCCTGTAACCTTGAATGTTATGACGTGCCAAGTGCTCATCCAAGTACTTTTTAAAAGATGTGAGACAAAGAACCAGCTCTCCCGACGTGTAACCTCAGGCTGTCATCGCAGGTTGCTGCTGACAACTGGATCCTTGAGGAACATGACCTCCTTCCTAGTGGACCAGATGGGTACACATTTTTTTATGTTCCTTCTTGGGACGTGAATGTCGCTCGCAAGACCAGCACTTCTGTCGTCCTTAATTGCCCTTGAAAATATGTGACGTACTAAGTCATTTCAGAGGGCAGTTAAGAGTCAGCCACATTGCTGTGGGTCTGGAGTCATGCGTCAGCTAGATTGGCAGATTTGCTCCCTCGAAGGGCATTAGTGAACCAGACGGGTTTTCACAACAGTCCAGCTGTTTCATCATCATTATTAACAAGATTAGCATTTTATTCCAGGTTTATTAATTAATTGAATTTAAATTCGCTGAGTTGCCGTGGCTGTGAACTCATGTCTCCAGAGCATTTGTCCAGGCCTCTGGGAAACTAGTCCAGTGACATTAAAACTATGCTACCGTCCTCTTGCCAGCAGCCAAACACGGTGCCTGTCACTGGAGACCCACCTCCCTGCCTGCCCCCATTCTACATCTCTGCCTGTTAACAAGTTCTTTGCTCCATTCTCCTAAAAGGAGAGAAAAACAGGGAGGTCTAGGTGCTTGTAATGCCTTGTTTGCAGAGGAAGGAAAAACACCAAAAACATAAATAGAGAGAAAGACAAATAGGCACTCTAATTTGATTTCTTTCCTTTAAAAGTCAGTTGGATTTTGAAAGCATGCAATGCTTCTCCGAGGACAGGAAGGGAGGATAGTTAAGGTATAGGAAAATTAGTTGCAGATGAGAAGATCACTGGTCTCTTGGCACCCACCCTTGGAATGGAGGGGGAACTGAGTGAGTGAGAGTGGGGGGGGAAATAGATGAAGGGTCAACAGTGAGGTTGACTGACAGCCAATCAAGCCAGAGAAGAATACACGAGGCTACATGGGTAGTTCAAAGAAAATGACTTGGGCTGGTGTTGGGAATGAGGAGCTGGTAGGAAGAGGAGTGAGCTCTGGGAAGGTGAGAGGGTAGGGGATGCAATGCAAGTGAGGGGTAGAGGGCGAAGTAGTGACTAGGGGAGAGAATGGATCACATTTTCTGTGTACCTCCCACCTCAAAAGCAGCTTGCATTATGTGTGGCTCCCCGCCATGTCACTCCATGCTGCCCATAACCTCCCACCCAAAAGGAAAGAAGAAAAGTAAAAGGCAGCAGGAGAATGAAGTCAAAGGTTTTGAGGGGAGGAAACAACCGAGAAAGAAAGAGACTGAAGTGGAAGAAGTGCAGCAGAGGAACAACAGCATAAACTCATCAGGGACCGGTGATCATATTTTCTCACTGTCTGCAGTACCAAGATTGATTTAATTATATATTAAGCGTAAGTGCATTGATTGTCACATTGTGTTACAGATGCTTGAAGCGTTGCATGTTTCTGAGCTACAAAGTGAAATTAACAGCTACATTACAATTTTCAAAGGTTGTGTATGAAATTATTTATTCTGACATTCATGGCGATGCCATGGGATACCTACTAGTAATTAATGTAACAGAAGTAGAATGTGTAGTACACATAATCTATGCATTGCATGACATTTTGTGTCTGCCAATTTCGGTAATACTTAATTTTAATTCAAATTTAGTCAAATTTCTGGAAACTGTGTTAAAGTGGAGTACCATGTGCCTTTCAGAGAATGCAAGTGGACTAACCATGTGTCAGTACTGACCAATCAATGTACTGGTTGACCGTAGGTCTAGAGCTAGAGGTGGCTTAGGCAGCACGCAAGGATTTAATGCTCTGCCTTCTGTTGCAATAGATAATTACAGTTTGTTCTTATGTTGGTCTCTCTCCATTATTGATAGTGAACATCAACTACCAAGTGTATATGAAGGCGTGCAATTTGAGTTTACTCAACCAATGAACTCATAGACTCAAGACATAAAACTGGCAACGAGGACTAAAATCGCAAAATTGAAAGACCCCTGAGTGAGAATCCACAAGATGGTTGAGCAAAACATTAGAAAGAGAATCTGTGCTTAGGTTGTCAAATAGGCGGCAATCAGAGCAGAAAGCAGTGCTGTAGTTTTAAATTTGAGAAGAAAAACAACCCTGCAGAATCGCGATCGCGGGGATCCCACCGAAACTCAAAAAGAGCACAAAACCCAGCACAGAGAAGCTGACAGCTACAGAGACAGAGTTGAAAAAGAAACGGTAACTGCTCTTAAAGCGGCAATGCATTTAAAGAAGTACATGCAAGAAAAATGGCTACGGACAGAAAATTATAAGACACCCCCTGAGAAAGGGCAACTCTGCGGAAGGCAAAACACAAATCGATCGACGGCAGTCAAGAAAGCCGCGGTAAGCCAAACACCTGAATTCTTCATTAACTGGGAAGCCATTGGAAGCGCATTCCCCTTGCAGTCATTCACAATGTCACAGTTCAGGCGCGTTGACCCATTCGACCCCATTTCAGATGTCTGGTCTCAGTATGTTGAATGCCTAGCATTCTTTTTTCTTACCTCTAACAACATCACGGGTGAGGAAAAGAAGAGGGCAATTCTTTTGTCCGCATGTGGGAGCAAAACGTACGGGCTGATCCACAGCCTTACATCACCAAACACTCCCAGCTCCAAGACTTTCCACGAGTTAATAAAAATTGTACAAAACCACCTGAGACCAAAGCCCTCAGTTACCATGCAGTGCTTCAAGTTCAATTCAAGGAATAGGTTTCCAGGTGAGACAATAGCTGACTATGCTGCCGTTTTAAAGGCATTAACTGAACGTTGCGAATTTGGAATGTCTGTTAGTGATATGCTGAGAGACAGACTAACATGCAGGATTGGAGATGATACTATTGAAAGGCATTTGCTAGCTGAAGCTAATCTAAACTTCAATAAGGCAATAGAATTAGTCACAGCCATGGAGAGTGCTGCTAGAAATTCGGAAGCTATACGAGATGCACAAAATGGTGCTGTCCATCTGGTAGGCCGGGACAGACTGGCAACAAAAGGCGCAAAAACATCGGATCCCACAGAAAGGTGGGAAACGCCCCCTATATACAGGTCAGTAAAAAAACAGCAGTACCACAGTGAAAACCCACAAAATGAATGAGCAAAATGGGTAAATTGGCCAAGGCTTCCGCAAAGTCAAAGGGTCTCCTCAACATGCAATGCAAGTACAATATTCACCTGCATCCAGGCATCCAGCAGGTGATCAACAATTCATTTTAAGGCGGCGCTGCAGAGATAGGCTGAGACAGCATTTTAAAGACAAAGGGAGAAATCGTGAAATATGTCTCACTGAATAACCAGAAGAAATAGAATCAGACATCCATTCATTATATAACCTGAAAATGGGTAGAACAGAGCCAATCCAAGTAGTCATTGTAGTCAACGGACAATCCATTAAGATGGAATATGATACTGGAGCTTTGATGTTCGTCATTGGAGAACATACATTCAGATACTTGAATAAAGGAATCCATCCTTTAAGATTGGAAGTTTTAGACACTAAACTGAAAAAAGACACGGGTGAAGAAATAAGACTGAAAGGTGCAGTTTGAGAACAGTCTGCAAAATTACCCCCTATTTGTAATGTCAGACAGGGGACCGGGTTTCCTCGGAAGGAACTGGCTGGGAGAGATAAACCTAGAGGGCCGCTAAGTTCCCAATTAGAAACCAGAAGTGTACTGCAGAAAAAAATAAGTGCTCGAAGACTCAACAGGAGAAGCCTGTAGAAGTGTTACACCAGGACAGAGTTCAAGCTGAAGTCAGCATCCTTCAAAAAGAAAAGGAAAACCTATTAGAGGACTTTTGAGTGCTACAAAATTCATTTGGCTCCTAATTTGTGCCACTGAAAAGATGTGAAGAAGAAAAGTAAGAGTTAAACTTGTCTCTGGCTGAGATAAGGAACGAATTAGCTAAGAAGTGGCAATGATATGAAATTCTCCAGGAAACTATAAATGCGAATAGGAAACAATAGAAAGTAATGAAGCAGCAGCAATGTAAAAGCCCTGAAATTTTAAATCTTGAAGGCCCTGAGTTCTCAGAAGAGCTGTCGGAAAACCCAACTATTGAGCTCACTCATGTTCAGCTCGCTCCTGAGTGTAGTCCAGCCAATAGCAAAATTAAAGGGAAGACTGAGCGATGGATCAGTGCAACCAAGAAAAGGACACACAGGAAGAAAAAGAGGAATCATTGACAACCCTCGAAAAGAAAAAAAAAATGTTTCCTCTCTTGTGTTGCTTTGTGCTTGTTGCCCTTTGTCTGTTTCAGCTTGGAGGGAAGGAGCAGCAGGAGTGAATGTGACCACATCCGGAAGATGGTGAAATCATCCATTGAGGAACCTAGTGGACAACTGTTCCCTGAAAAGGAGGTCTCAGAAAAACCAGCTGAGGTTGTTGAACTGTGATGCTCAACATGTCTGAGAAAGCCTCCTGAGAAACTTGATTTGTAAATAGTTATTAGCATAAATAATTCACATGCTATTAAGTTTGTCAACTGTATTTTTAAGTAAAGGGGGAGGAATGTGGTAGAGTACCATGTACTTTTAAGAGAAAGCAAATGGACTAACTATGTGCCAGTACTGACCAATCAATGTATGGTGCGGGCTACTAGCTAACTTAATTCTAGAGCTGGAGGTTGTTGTGGAATCATGCAAGGATTTAGTGCTCTGCCCTCTGTTGCAATAAACAATCACAGTTTGTTCTTATGTCGGTCTGTCTCCAGTATTGACAGCGAGCATCAACTAACAACTGTATATGAAGGCGTGCATTTCGAGTTTACTCGACTAGTGAACTCACAGACTCAAGACATAAAACTAACATGAAAGGTTGTCAGATGATTTGGACTGAATGCTCTCTGCCTTCCAGCCGGCATCCGTGCATCTGCAGGCAAAGATTAACTCTCACAAAGCAGCAACAGCAGACTCCAATTGTATCACTAAGATTTGTGAATGCCTGCTGCATAGTTTTTCAGAAGCACCCCAGCACAGCATGTAATGTTTTATGCGGTACTAAAAGAAAGAATGCATTCCAGGGTAATCAAGAACCAATGTTTCCTAATTTCCCATAACTACTAAGATGCTACCAAGCGTTTTTTTCGGGCACTGAAACACTTACCTGTCTGGATCTGCCTTAACAGGGCTGCTGTATGTCACTTTCTACAAAGATACTTGTGACTGCATTGCACCAAAAGGTGGCAACTCTCACTAGCTAAATTTATGATTAAATGCACACTGCATTATTAACAGTTATAACACAACTACTTCTGTTTTATGACAACTGAATTGTACATGTTTAATAAAAACAATAGTGCCAGCTTCTATTGTTGTGTAATGCTAATGAATCCTGACATATCTCAGGTTGTCAGAATGAGATGTCCAAAATGGCTGGATAAGTAAAATGTTCCTTTCTTGATTAGTTGTTTGTTGAAGGTCAGAATACAAATGAATTCCATTCAACACTTCGGTCCCATTTTTAACATTCACTCTATGTACACAGCCAGGTGTAGAAATAAAATTAAAACAGCATGGAAGGAAGAAATGAAACCTCACAGATGTCAATTCTTTTAATATTACAATGCAAGTAATAAAGTAACTGTACAGTGCTGCGCAAAAAACCCCTGAGGACACAATGTATAATTTACAAGTGTGCATGCAGCTGGAACTGAGAATTTATGGGCAAACAGTGGCAGTGAACCAAAAGAGATGTGACTGGCTCCAGCAGGCAGCTATGGAATGAGCTATTTTTGTTCAGCTTCTGTGATATTAGTGGACTATTTTCAGGGTGTGTTAGATTACAATGGAAGAGGACCACTGCAATGATTGTCACTTCAGAGAAATATTGGCCTGGATGTCACTTTTGCTTTGTTTTTATCTGAAAGTGTGTTTTGTGTAAGGGATGATTGAAGGTGATTTTAAAATCCCAGAGTTGTGTTAAGGGGAAGGTGTGTCAATTATCTTCCTTAGAGAAATGGAATCTTTGTACAATTTATTGGGGTTTATTTTCTGTTAAAGGGCAGTAATTTATATTGGACATTAATTGGAGGTAACTTTGTCCACTCTGCTAAATTTACTTCTGTGAATATGTGTTTCAAAAGCACATTAAGGCATAGATATGATATTAAAACACTTCAACATCAACAGCAGGAGTATGCCTGAGAGACATTCCAAATTGCTTGCTACCTGCAAGCCTGAGGTGTCCCCTGCAAATGTCACTGATGCCACATGCAATCCATAGAGCAGAAGGCTCTTGATGCATGCTACTGCCCAATGGGGAGGTAAATATTTTCATCCAGTGCATTTCATGCAAGGATGCAAGTGACTTGGAACTCAGTTAATGCTCAGGAAGGATTCTCCATTTTATGGTGGATCTGTAAGATTGGAAACACCATTTGAAACATTTTGTCCTTTCCGATTTATTTCACCTTAGTTTTATTTATTTATAAACATTAATCTGTGTAACATTCTGAAGCCCACTAATCCCCTCAAAAATATTACAAATTAGGTTGATATCTGCTTCAGTTGCTTGGTTGACATATTATAGTGAAGAATGTGTGAAATCTTACAGTACTGGCCACCCCTTGAGTTGGTGCTGTTTTTGTTTAAAAAGGTTCAAAGATGAGTTCATGGACATTGTTCTGCATATTGTTGTGCTATTACAATGTATGGTACTCAGTTGCTTTTCAATTGAGCACAGACATTGCTTTCAATATGATATGATGAAAATGAAAATTGTTGCCACAGCTGCTCTCTGATTATAATTCTATAAACCAGAAGCATTGCTGTCTTCACAAAGCTCAATGTCCTCCAAACATTGCGCAGCTACCCAACCTATTATGTCTATAATGACCTTATCAATGAGAGTAAAGGCTATTCTCTGTTTTGGGCCACTGCACTTCCAGTCATTGCAGTGCTTGTTGAAGTCTATTTTCATCTCCATTGTTTCTGATGGCATTTCATATGTAGAGGTACAACAAAGTATATATCGCTAGCTGTAGGTGAAAAAGCAGTGAGTCCACTTGAATAGTCAATTCAATATGTTCACAAGGATAATTAGTGAATAATCTTCCTCAGCTGCTAATGAGCAGGTCTGCCTTTTCTAGTCCATTGAATTGTTCTGAAATATTCTCACTACGTCTCCTGTTTTACTTCAGGCAAGATACTGGTTAACAGTACTCTTTTGTGAAACTGCTCAAGCAAAGCTTGGCTGACACCTACAACCTCCTTACATAGGCATTTTTATGAATGCAAGACAGTTGGTACTTGTAACCGTATTTAGCAGTGTTAGATAATTAGCCGTTATCCTCATTATTTCTGAGCATGCCCGTTTTAGAGATTTAGTTGACCTCCTGCACGGGACTAGAGGAACTAAGTCCACATCCATAAGTAAGTCTAAGTCTCTGTGATTGTCTCCCAAACCTCTCGGCTTTTCCTTGGGTCAGAAGAGCAGCCATCACTTAGAAGACATTTCTTTACTCCCTTTTGTAATTCACAATAATCTGATGGGTCTTATTAGTAAAGCAGGCCTTCTGCAATTTATTCCCTCCACTTTGAATGTTCCATAACTGAATTGATGAATTGAGCCTTATTTCTGGCACTTGTATGCCTATTAACGGGGCTAATGTGTGGCTTAGCAACATTACGGCAGTTCATTTTTGATTTGCTGCTAAATTGCATAATAATTGTAATGTGTTCTAACTTTCAAGAATGAACTATGATTAACCTATGCATTCTTGCAAGTGTGCTAACATTCTCATTGAACACAGTGTGTGCTAAGTGTAATTTAACCTCCAATATAGCTTTCCTTCTATCCCCAGATGATTGCAATGAAATTCTGGTTTCTTCCACAAAAGCATGTAATTTGTTGAGCTAGAACCATGTAATTTTACAACATAGAAGACCATTTGGTTCTGAAGCTCTTTGTTAAAGCAATCCAAAATGTATTCGACTCCTCCCCTCTATCCATATCCTTGTTTCTTCGTCTGCTTCAAATATTTCCCTTAATTGATACAATGGGATCTGCTTCAATCACTCTCGTTGCAAAAAATCCATGTTACAACTACTATTTGCATAATGGGTGTCCCCGGCCCAACCATCTTCAGCTGCTTCATCACCGACCTTGCTTCCATCATAAGGTCAGAAGTGGGGATGTTCGCTGATGATTAAACAACGTTCTGCACCATACTCTACTCCTCAGATACTGAAGCAGTCCATGTCAAATGCAGCAAAACTAGGACAATATCCAAGCTTGGGTTGACAAGTGGCAAGCAACATTCGTGCCACACAAGTGCCAGGCAATGACCATCTCCAGCAAGAGAATCTAACCATTACCCCTTGACATTGTATGGCATTACCATCACTGAATCCCCCCACTATCAACATCCTGGGGGTTATCATTGAGTAGAAACTGAACTGGACTAGCCATATAAATACTGTGACTACAAGAGCAAGTCAGAGGCTTGAAATCCTGTGGCTAGTGACTCACCTTCTGTCTCCCCAAAGTCTGTCCACCATCAACAAGGCACAAGTCAGTAGTGTGATGGAATACTCTCCATTTGCCTGGGTGAGTGCAGCTCCAACAACACACAAGAAGCTTGACACCATCCAGGACAAAGCTGCACCTTTGATTGGCACCCCATCCACAAACATTTACTCCCTCCATCACCGATGCACAGTGATGCACAAGATGCACTGCAGGAACTCAGCAAGGCTCCTTTGACAGGACCTTCCAAACCCATGACTGCTACCATCTAGAAGGACAAGGGCAGTAGATGTATGAGAACACTACCACCTGGAAGTTCCTCTCCAAGCCACAGAGCACCCTGATTTGGAAATATATTGCTGTTCCTTCACTGTCACTGGGTCACAATCCTGGAACTCCTTCCCTAACAGCTCTGTGGGTGTACCTACACCAAATGGTTCAAGAAGGCAGCTCATCACCATCTTCTCAAGGGCAGTTAGGGATGGGCAATAAATGCTGGCCTAGCCAGTGACACCCACATCCCATGAATAAATAAACAAAAGTCTTCTCTCTCTCACCCTCTTAGTGATAATTTCAGATGATGACCCATTGTTACTATTCCTCATCAAATTTTTCAGAGCTTTAAAAACCTCTATTTAATCTCCTTAGCTTTTTTCCCATTTTTTTTCTCACTGGCTCAAGTGCGGATTAATAATGTTATTGTTCAGAAATATAGATTAGGAAAGATTCCCAGGAAATCAACCAGTTCAAACACTGAAATTGGGACTTGATTACCTCATCACTCTGTTTATTTTTGCTAAGTCTCCCTTGCTGTCATGTTTTTTTTTACCTTCGGAACATGAACGATATATATTATTTATAACATAATATGGCTTTTTTTGATTGAGGACCCTCCTGTCTCATTTACATAGCTGTGCCTTCTTGGATCATGACTTCTCTACCTAACCCCACGCCTTCAAGGGATCCATAGGAAATGTCTGGGCAGTGTGAAAGGGATTAAAACCTGATGTAATTTGTCTCTTTCTCTCTTGCTTTGCACTCATGAAGTGACCATTTCCATAATGCAAAGGAAAAGGAAATTCCTTGCCTCTACTTAGCAAGCAATTCTTGAAACCGCTGTGATTCAGGTCAGTTGCTCAGCATGGAGAGTGACAGGAGAGGGAACAAGTACTTCAGCACTGACGCTGTCAAGAAATGCAAGAATAGTTAATATTAGGCGAGGAAGGAGGTAAAGGGAAGAAGAAAAAATAAAAAAAGAAGAGTGCTGTTGGGAAGGGAATGGGAATCAGGTGTTGCAGTGGATTATAACTGTCCTTTAGGTGGAGTGACTGGATTCAAATAATGTGCAGACGAAGAGGATGAGGGTTAGGTCTGTTTTGTTGCTGATGAGGATGGTTTTGATCTGGAAACAGTTCCTGGTCAGCTGTACAGCTTAGAGGTATTTTCGAGGTCATAGTTCGTAATGGCACAGAAAAAATACACATTGTATACCGAGGCCCAAATCTTCCGATCAGCGTTTGGTCCGACGTGGATCAGACAGAAAACTACCACTTATCTAGATAGGAATTTTCTGGCCAAACTTCTGACCCATGAAGCAGAAGAGCTCCCTCAGCATAGGAATCCACAGAGAGAGTAATGAAGAGAATCAGCGTAGAAGCCATACCCCTTTTTTATGTCACTGGCTATTTGTATTCTGGTATGTGCTTAAAGGTCCCGAAGCTTTTCAATGTTTTAGCAAAGGAGTGTATAAGTGAATGGGTGATTGTGTAAGTGGTTAGGTGGGTGAGGTAAGTGGGTAGCATGGCAGGTGAGTAAGGTGTAGGGTGGCAGATAGGTTGGTGAATGGATAGGTCAGGGAGGGTCATTGGGGTGAGTCAGGGAGGGTAATTTGGGGAGTCAGGGAGTGTAGTCGGAGGGGGATCAAGGGGGAGTCAGGGGTGTCAGTGTGAGAGACTGGAGGGTCAGTTCTGTAGTTACCAGGAGTTAGACTAGGATTTTTCTGTCTAACATTTCCTAGGTAACCATCCAGTTAAGTAAGTCAAAATTGTCCAAAATATGACTAACTCAAAGACGGAGAATTTTTCGGAGGGCCCCAGAGAAAAGGGGAATTGCCCATTGAAAGTTCAAGGTTTCTGACCCCTGACACAGATGCCACCAGATGTGCTGAGCATTTCCAACCCTTCCCATTTCTATCAAAGCAAAGATAACCCCTTTTGCCAGCCCTCTAAAAAGCAGTCAGACTTCCTGTGAGCCTCTCATTCCCCTTCAACAAGAAACCCAGAAGCAATTGCTTGAGATCTGATTTGGCACATTAAGCACAAATTTCAAAAAAAAGTTAAGGTATGAAGAAAATATAAACAAGATAAATGTCAAAGCAATAAATCAATAATTTTTAAAAATGAGTAAAATGGCCATTATAACTTGCCAAGCAGGAGATCTAACTGATTAAACCTTTCTAGCCTTTTCACTTAAGAAGCAGAGCTAGAGAGAGAAAGACGAGGCCCCAAGTCTTGGTCAATGGGAAAGGGGGAGAGGACCGGGGCCGAGCTAAGGAACTGGAATTTAATTAACACCAACCTTGCGCTCGCCACTGCTGGCACAAAATCCGAGCTGGCCTCAGTGGAATTCATACAAAAGTGGGGTTTGGAAGTGGGTTGCCTTTCAGCCTGGGTTTTCCTCCTCACCCAACCCAGTGTGAGGATAGTTTTAGGGGAGCGACGATGAGGAGACGATGTGTGTATGTGTCCCCATGCTGAGCAGCCCACACGTGCGTGTGGCTGGCTCACCCCATGTCTCGGAGTTTGTTCTTACACACACACACACACACGCACACACAATTTGCAGCTTTCATGAACAAGCCCAAACTTCTGAAATTTCTCTTCCTAACGCTGCCTCTGCCTCCCCATCCTTCATAATATCCTGGTGAACCCTCAACGCAACTTTTCTGTTCTTTTTATATTTGAGGATGCTTAAAACTACCCAGTCCATGTCTTGCCGCAGTCTTTCACAACCATATTCACTCACTCACCCCGGGGGAGAATTTTCTCCCTGTTGGGTGGGCTGAGTGGGGGTGGGGGGGGGGGGGAAACGCAGCTGATTGCTGTCCGCGATTGGCTGCTCGCCACCATTTTACGTGGGTGGACCAATTAAGGCATGGAGTTGCCTCAGGGAGATTAAGTTGGTAATGAAAAATTGAAGTAAAGACAAACAATTATTCAGACATGTCCCCTCAGTGTCACATGAACTGAAACATGTCAATGAATTTTAATAAAAATTTTTATTACAATTAAAAACTCTTCATGAAACCTCATCCCGCCTGTGGATGAGGTTCCATGAAAAATGTGAAGGCTGCTTGGGCTCTTCGCCTGCCCGCCAACCTTAAGTTTGGAAGGGCAGCCCTGTTAACTATTTTAATTACTATCTAAAAGGCTTTAATAAGCCTTTGACAGTCCGGCGGGTGTGCAGCTGACTCCGGTGCATGTCCACCGAACTGAAGATCTGAATGACGCCAGGACGCATGCCCGATGTTACCCTGTGTCATTTTATGCATTGGCGAGAGGGGTCAGAATTTCAGGCCCTGGGCATGGAAGATGAGGAGATTTTCACACTGTAGAAGAGTTTGGGACGGCTGTGAAGATGACATGATGGCCTTCCTCCCCACCCTGTTTAACACTCCAGCTGCCTCGGGTCTCGCTGTTGCTGCAACTGCTGTTTCTGCTGGCCTTGCTGGCCTTCTCTGCCATCTTGACTCCTGTAGTCCATTATTGGGTTGGCGCCTGCACGGGAGAGTGAGAGTGGGCTAAGGTTGGACTACATCACCCAGATGGCACCCTAGCTGTCAAAACAAATGGCCGCATGGACTCGGGCTCTTGCTGCAATAACCGCTTATACTACAGAACTTTGCCCTAGGTTGGGGTGCCCACTGCATGCTTGTGTGCAAGCACATTGAGGCACAACACAGCCACTTGAGAAAGGGCGCGGTGATGCCCAATCCCGGGCCTTCTAAAGGCATGGGCCCCAGTAATTAGCACCATGTGCACCCCCCTTTCCTGGGCTTGGAGTTTTCCCTTGTCCTTTTAGGTGGTTGAGGTTTTGAAGCTATTGTCGAGGAGCCTTGGTGAGCAGTGCCTCTTGTTTATAGCACACACTGCTGCCACTGTGCAGTGATGGTGGAAGGAATGAATGTGTAAGGTGGCCAGAGGGGTGCCGATGAATTGGGTTGCTTTTTTGTAGATGATGTCGAGCTTCTTGAGTATTGTTGGAGCCACACCATTCCAGGCAAGTAGAGATTATTCAAGACTCTTGATTTGTGCCTTGTAGATGGTAGATAGACTATTGAGAGTTGGGAGATGAGTTAATTCCCACAGAATTCTCAGCATCTGATCTGCTCTTGTAGCCATTGTATTTATATGGCTAGTTCAGTTAAGTTTCTAGTCAGTGGTAACTCCGAGGATGTTGATGGGAGGGGAATTCAGCGATGGTAATGCTATTGAATGTCAAGGGGAGATGGTTAGATTCTCGCTTGTTGGAGACCCCCATTGCCTGGCATTTGTATCGCGTGAATGTTGCTTGACACTTACCAGCCCAAGCCTGAATGTTGTCCAGGTCTTGCTGCATATCTACACGTTAGGTCACTTTATGCCAGAAGAAACCAGGAGTGGCATGCACTTTGCACACACTACCCATTTCTCCATGAAAATTGCAACCTTGAGTTGGATGATCAGCCATGATCATAATGAATGGCGGAGCAGGCTGGAAGGGGTGAATGGCCTACTCCTGCTCCTAGCTTCTATGTTTCCATGTTTATCCATGCTAATATGTAACTCCCTACACCATGTTCGCTTATCTTGTGTAGTAATCTTTGTTGTCGCACCTTATCAAATGCCTTTTGGAAATCCAAGAGCACCACATTTACAGGTTCCTTTTTATCCACCTTGCTTGTTATTTCCTCAAAGACTTTAGTAAATTAGTTAAACATGATTTGCCTTTCACAAAGCCATGTCAACTCTGCCTGTTCACTATATAATTTTCGAAATAACCTGCTACAACCTCCTTAATGATGAATTCTCGTAATTTCCCTGTGACAGATGTTAGGCTAACTGGCCTGTAGTTTCTCTGCAGCCATTTCTTTTAAGACCCTAAGATGCAAGGCATCTGGCCCTAGCAACCTGTCAGTGTCATGAAGCTATTAATGTATATAATGTTACTGGAATTTTTTTTAAATAGAGGGTTAGTTTGTGAATGTGTCTGCGTGTCTTAATTGGATTAAAGCCAGCTAGTTTTGAGGTGGAGGTACATTTACATTTTGTTGAATAGAGCATTCAAGAAGGGGAGTGAAATCTTGCACCTAGCTAGGAGATACCAAGCAATGTTTATATTGCTAATAAAATTGGTACTATGAAAGGAGTTCAAAGGGCCTATCGATGTAATGAGAAACTACATTCAAAGAGAAGTGCTGGGTATAACAGAAAGCAGTTTTGTGTGTGCAGAGCAGAGGCATGTACATCAAATCAGCTGTAAGCCTACAAACGCCTGCAAAGGAACCAAATTGAAAGGAACCTCATTTTGAATTTGTAAGGAGAAAATGCTTTGCCTGGCTTTTGCATAAAGTCTATGGCCTGAATTTTTCCTATGTTGTGCAGGCTTGGTGGGAGCGGGCCGGTGTGGTTGTGGAGCCAACTGCCACCCGCAATCAGATCTGCACCGCCATTTTACGTGGCGGGCCAATTTAGGCCCGTTGAGTGTAATACGCAAGTGCTAGTGCTGTGCGCTACCTGTGTGGGCACAATGCTCTTTTGTGCATGTGCGCAAAAGAACATTTCAATCTCCCTGAGGCATGGAGCTGCCTCAGGGAGATTGAAGCGCTTTTGAAAAAAATTTATGCAATAAAAATTTAATGAAACATGTCCCCTCATGTGACTGTATCACATGAGATGGGACATGTTTTTATTTTTCATATTAAGTTTTTATTCAATTTGTAAAAGCTTTAGGAAACCTCATTAGTTTGGACGGGCAGCATAAATTTGAAATGAATTAGTTCCTTAATAAGCCTTTTAATTATCAATGGGTACATAGCTGACTCCGGCGTGCTCCCGCTGAATGAAACATCGCGAAACAACGCAATGACATTGGAATGCATGCCCGACGTCATCACGCATCAATCTACGTGACAGCGTGTCAGGCCTGCCCCTACATGCCAACTATAAAATCCTGGCCTATGGGTTGTTGTTGCCTTGGTGGAGATTAATTTGGGAATTTGTTAAAAGTTATGATAGTAGTAATTTGTAACCATATGTATATATTTAATTTGTTGTAAATTAATAAATGTCTCATTTAGTTTGATATAAAAAAACCCTTGAGAACTGGTGGTTTTATTCCTGAATTTAGAGCTGCACCTCAAACATACCACTTAAAAATATAGGTTATGACAGTTGTTTAAAGTTTTCCTCTGGGATTTTAAATAACAGCCTTTAACAATTGCTGTGTCATAACAGTCAACCTATAGGTCTAATAGTTTTCCCAGCATCTTTTCCCTCTGATAGTGATCGTTTTAAGTTCCTCCCTCTTGTTCCTCTTTTGATTTTCAAATATTTTTGGGAAGTTTTCTAAGTCTTCTACAGTGAAGATAGACACAAAATAACGTTTTAGCCATTTCCTTGTTTTCGATTATCAATTACCCAGACTCACTCTATAGAGGACCAACACTAGCGTTAGTTGTTCTTTTCCTATTTAAAAACTTATAGAAACTCTTATTATCTATTTTTATATTACTAGCTAGTTTTCTCTCATACTCAACTTTCTCCCTCTTTTTTTTCATCATTCTTTGCTGGTTCTTAAAATCTGACCAATTTCCTGACTCATGACTAATCTTTGCAGATTTGTACAGTGTTTCTTTCAATTTGATACTATCCTTAACTGCTTTATTCAGCCATGGATGATGCATCCTTCTCAAAGAGCCTTTCTTACTGGGATAAATATTTGCTGTGTTACTAAATTTCTCCTTAAAGTCTGCCACGCATCTCTACTGTCCTAACTTTTAACTTTGTTTCCTAGTTCACTTTAGCTAGCTCTACTTTCATACCCTTTTAATTACCTTTATTCAGGTTTAAAGCATTGGTCTTAGACCTACACTACACCCTTTCAGACTGCACATAAAATTTTATCCTGTTATGATCGCTGTAACCTAAAGGCTCCTTTACTAATAGGTTATTGATTAACTCTAGCCATCTCTTTGCTTATTATTCTGCTCTAACAAATTGTCCCTGGCATACTCCATGAACTCGTTTTTCAGTACCTTTGCCAATCCAGTTTGTCCAATCTATGTGTAGGCTAAAGTTACCCATGATTATTGCAGTACCTTTCTTACATGCCCCATTTATTTCTTCCTGTATACTCTGTCCTACAGTGTAACCACTGTTAGGAGGCCTATAAATTACTCCCACAAGTGACCTCTTACCTATCCTATTTCTTATCTCTACCTAAACTGATTCTGCATCTTGCTCTTTCAAGCTAAGATCATCCCTCAACACTGTACCAATGACATCCTAAATGAACGAACTTCGAAATGTCAAATACCCATCAATACTCAGGTCCCAGTCTTGGTCACCCTGCAACCATGTTTCCTTGATGGCAAACAGGTCATACATATTTATTTTCTAACAATTGTGCTAAAAATTTATCCATTTTGTTACGAATTCTGCACATGTTCAGATACAGAACCTTTAACCCTGTATTCTTTACAATTTTTGCTATCTCTGGTCTTATGTGCTAGTGCACTAAGTTTGTATGCTCTGTCTTTTCCTGCCACATTCTGGTTATCTTTACCCAAATAGCTACTCTGCTGTATCTCATTGTTACCTTTTGTTTTATTACATCTCCTCTCACACGATCCCTTGTCCTCACTTTTTTAGTTTATTTAGTTTAAAGCCCTCTCTACCACCCTAGATATATGACCCACCAGAACACTAGTCCCAGGATTGTTCAGGGGAAGCCCGTCCCAACAGTACAGATACCACTTTCCCCAGTAATGCTGTCAGTGCCCCATGTATCGAAACCCATTTCTCCCATGCCAATCTTTGAGCCATGCATTCATCACTCTAATCGTATTTACGCTATACCCATTTGCTCGTGGCTCAGTTAATAATCCAGAGATTATTACCTTTTGAGGCTCTGCTTTTTAATTTAGCCCCTAGCTGTTCATAATCCCTAAGCAGAACCTCTTCCTAGTCCTATCTATGTAGGTTGTACCAATGTGGACCACGGCAACTGGATCCTCCTCCCTCCCACTGCAAGCTCCTCTCCAACCCCGAGCAGGTGTCCCAAACCCTGGCACCAAGCAGGCAACACAGCCATCAGGACTCACTCACTCATCTTTAGAGAATTGTGTCAATCTCCCTATCTACACTGTTCCCTACTACCACTACATTCCTATTAACTCCCTCCACTTGAATGGCTCCCTCTACCATGGTGCCATGGTCAGTTTGCACATCCACCCTGTAGCCTCCACTTTTGTACCCACAAGCTGCAAGATCTATTGGACAATTGCAAGGGCTGAGGCACCTCCACCTCTACCTTTGTGACCCCCTTACCTGCCTCACTTGCACTCACACCTTCCTGTCCCTGACGACTGACCAAATCAGAAGACCCTAACCTAAGGGATGTGAGCGCCTCCTGGAATAAAGTGTCCAGGTAATTCTCCCCCTTCCTGATGCATCGCCATGTCTGCAGCTGGGCCTCCTGCTCAATAACTCCAAGCTGAAGCTCCTCAAGCCACTATTAGTTACTACAGAATCTATGAACTCATTTTCCAGGCTATCTTTGTTTGCCCTGGATCGCACTGGTAATCAGGAACTCCTACTGTCTGCAGCCACAACACATCACCTGCCCTGCCTTCTTTATTATGTTTTGATTACTTTATTATTTTCTTAATTAATTTCTAACAAATAAATCCTACTATTACCAATAAGCTTTACTACCACTAGTAAACCTTACCACTACTAATGAAACTTTACAGTTATGAATAAATTACAGAGGTTTTGAGAAATAAATGAGCAAACTACTCACCGACCAATCACTTAACTGTTTCCCTCCTCCCTCACTGCCCAGGTTCCTTCACTCACTTAATTCCCAAGTTCATACTCTGTGACTAGCTGCACTCAGTGATGAGCTGCTTTCTTCATGCTTTCTTACTTCCTACAACTGGCATAGGGCCCCAATTTACATGTTCAAATGTACCATTTTACTTGGGAATTCTGGGTACCCAATTTAAAGGTGGTTCCAAAGAAGAGTCATGTTAGACTTGAAATGTTAACTCTTTTTCTCTCTCCGTGGATGCTGCCAGACCTGCTGAGTTTTTTTATATCACTTTGTTTTTATTAGCCAATTTAAAGGCCTGCCTGAAAATTTATTCAGGTGGACAAATGAGGGTCTAAGGTTTCCCATGTGGTTTTCCCCTGACAGTTGCCCTTTTATCAGGTGAGAAACACCATGTTGGCTGTTGAAAATTCCTTCTCCCCCCCATGATCCACTTTTTCTGGTGATGCCAGAGTATTTGTGAATAGAAAATTGTGTTTTATTTCCAGCAACTGAGCAAAGATCATTAAAGAGAAGTGTATTTCTGTATAACGTTTAGGACTTGACAAAGTCTAATAAATTTTGTTAACTGATTCTCTTTCCTTGAAGGGATTCACTCACCTCTGATACCCATGCACTTTGTAGAATGAAGTGGTGCCAGACAGTGCCACAGCACAGTTGCCTGCAGTATTATAAGCAGAGGATTTGCCTTGAGTTTTGGCAATTGCCCATCATCTCCTGAAATAAAATTGCCAGTTATCAGAGTCCAAATAAGTAGATAGATTGGCATTCAGCCAGCAGAGCAAAGGATTCTTGTTAACATAACAGCTGGTATTTTAGAATTCCATGACATAATTTCAGATTCACGTTAACCCTGAATGATCTAAATTGCGAATCAGTATGAGCTTTTCACGCATTTATGGAATACTGATAGGATTGTTTTGTTTGTCCTTGTTTTCTATTTATTTTATCCTTAATGAGATGTAATCAATTATATTTAGTGCACATAACTGCACTTTAAATGAAGCATAAAAATGCAGGAGGATTACTCTATGTATGATCATATTGCCACCATTTCACCAATCCAAGTTTTGATGGGGGTGCACCTTTAGAATTCACTGCTGGCCTGTGTGTATTGATCCAATTTTGCTTGCATGAAACAAATTCCCTTTGTATATGTGAATGCAAATCTGGTGTGTACACAGCACTTTATGTTTGATTTTTTGTTAGAATTGTTTGTGTTCGTTCTCGAAACAGGATTGTATGGCTCAGAACTACATGTGTGGTCACTAGGTTTGCCAACCCTCCCCAGTTAAACAGCATTCCGAGTTTATAGCTATATACTATCATCCCCTCTCTGACTTTCTTTTCTCGTTGTGGATCTGATGATTACGTTGGCCGTGGTCTCGAACAATTCCATTGCGCTTCTGTCTGTCACTTTGCAGATCCCCAAAGTCTCTTCCTTGCTTGATTAAGTTCTGGAGCTTGCCTGATTACTTTTCATAGATGCTGATTTAATTTGCAAATTGGTTTGAGCAAATATCTTTGGTGGACCAGATGATCAGTTGAAGTTAGCTGCCAACATGTTGCCTTCAAAGGAGAGTTCCAGCCACATGTCACTCAGCATGGAGACCAGAGAGGAGAGACTGTGAGCAGCAGCTGCTGATTTTGGTGCTGTTGAGAAGTGGTAATATTACTAAGCTCGGTCAGGCAGCTCATTCACTCTTTATCCCAGAAATTCAAATTAACTCACATTTCGAATTCTTTGCTCGTAATCACTTATACAACCCTTTGGCAATTGTTAATGATGGGCAGTGAAGATGAAAGCAAGGGCTGAATAAGAAATTGGCTAAAGGGAATAAAGCATTGGTCTTAACAAGTGGCGTCATCTGAGGGTCACATGTGGAGTGGGTGACAGGAATCGTCACTGGAGCCCTTATTAATATTGTCCAGAAGTCTTCCAAAATGGAAGACGACTCTTCCGAACACTGCTTCAAGCAACCCGGGAGAAAAGCCAAGTTTGCTGTTTGCAATGTAGTTTGCATCTGTGCTTTGTGTCTGTGTGCTACCCTTATCTACTCACAAGTGGCCTCTTAGCTCTCAGAACCTCTTGCACAACAGCTGCCCGAGAAAAATCGTGACTAAAATGCTTGACTACTGGGAACCCAACCTTTATAAAGTAAATGCAATAACATCTGCAAACTGTGGCCAATGTCACATCAGGCAGCCTGTGATCAACCCTTCAAAGATATCTCAAACCAGAACTGGAAACTGTAGCAGGCGCTTTATTAGTAACTAAGTAGTCACTTTGTCAAATGACCACAGTGGTGGAAAGCAAAGACAGCAAAAACAAAACAGGTCCTCTCTTCAGTACGTAAAGGAAATTAAGCAGAGATTTTATTAGTTTCTGTTTCAGAAGTTTTGAAGAAGCAAAAAGAAAGCTTGGCCATCAACAGGAGGGTGTGTGTTTTAAGATGAGCTTTACTACAGTACTGAATGTACTAGTACAGAGCAATGCTGAGCTATAAAACAAACACTCTCATAGTAAAAGTGTGGACACAGTAGAGTTTTCAATCTCAATAGCCATGAGGTGAAGCTTTCATTTTAACATGGGGAGAAAAATAATGTCATACACTATTGATGAATGCAAGCTACTGCTTAAAATCCAGCTTGTTTTGGCTAGAAAAACCAGAATGATTTGTAGGATTAGTGGAAGGCAACATTGCTAACAAACCTAATGGTGCTTGTGTGTTGTTCTGAGTCATGGAAATGGTTGATTTTAGGCTCCGACTGAAACCATTCATGATGCTTTTTTTTTGTTGTACCACTGGTTATTCTTGTTCATTCTACAATCAGTGTTACTTATGCTGCCCATTGGCAGGTTATTTCAATTTGTGAGTGTTACAGCAATCAGGAGTAGTTTTGCTTTCATACTTAGGGTCATATTTTCGCTATCAAGGCAGGTATTTCGACTCGGGTAATTTCCCAACTTGGCAGACCCGTCTCGGTTTAGAGGGCCCTGTTGAACACAGTTTTTTCCCCAGAGAGGCAAGGCCAGGATAGAGTCGGGTCCGGTAGCCCTGGAAGCAGATTGTAGGTGGCCATGGAAGTAGGTAAGTGCCAAGGCGGGCTTACTAGAAGACCTGACTCAATTCCCTAGGACTTTGTCCCAGTTGTTTTAGAAGGTGTTAGGCCCTCTAGCTCTCACCCCTCATATTCCCCTCACCCCCACTCTCTCCTCATGCCCCCTCATAGCCCCCATTCCATTTTCATAGCCACTCACTCAGTATCCACCATGGGGCAGATCTCAGGAGCCATATGGAGATGGGGAAAAAATTTCTAACAATCTACTACAACTCTCTCATACATACTTACACACTTGATAGTGAAAAAAACTCCCATTCATGAAACCCATTCAAAGCTTCTAAATCTCCTCAAGTGGTTAATCTATTATAAAAATAAATGCACTTATATTCACTAGACACATCAAAGACAGCTAAGTCTTTAATAGTCTCTGTAAACTGACGATTAAACTGTGATCCCTGATGAGATAATTGGAACTTTTGTAATGTAAGCAAGCATTCAGAATGTCATAATAACAGTCCTTAGGTAAATGCCAAAAAAGAGCCCAACTGAAAACTGGGACAGGTTGTTGTGTTAGTTTTTCTAACTTACACCAGATGGCCTGTCAATAAAAGTAGACTAGTAGATTTTTTTCCCCTCTCACTGATAGCTTAAGTCTTTTTTTCCCAAGCTTAAAAAGCAGGGGATTTTAAAAACACTTCAAATCATCACACTTAAACAGACCTTATCCACCCTTCAAGAGCATTTACGTTGACTATATAAATTCGTGACTGCCACACTGTGGGTTAAGGCCCTTTGGATAGCCAGAATGGGATCTGTTTGGACTCAGAACTAAGTTCACATGGCCCTACTGAGTCTGGGTTTCCCGTTTGTGTGAATCACACTCCTCTCACTTATCCCCGCCGGCAACAATTGGATTTTTCTAAAATGGGGGGTTAACTTTCATGTCCGGGTCCCACCCACCATTTTTAAAGGCCTGCGGAGTCTTCCCAATTCTCAAGACTCCAGCCCTTTGTGTGTGAGAAACAATTTTTGGAATGAAAAAATAACAACAATTTCTACAATATCCTAGGATACCTTTACACGAGGCTTGAAAATCTCTCCCAGTCTCTCTTGTTCTAACCTTGGTACAGTCAGTGATCTTTTTGCATATGATTTGGAAGATTATGCTCAAGGCCCATTTTACTTAAATAGATAATCTAGGCTATAGTTAATACTACGCCACAGAGAGCACTGTTGAAGTTGCTGATCTTAAAGATGAGAGTTTAAACAGAGGCCCTGTTCACTAGTTTTGGTGTGCAACAAGTTTGCATCAGTGCAAAGCAAGATCAATATTTACTCCGGAATGAAGGAAACGCAATAGAGGAGGTAATCTCACACTGCTTTGTATGATGCTGCATGCATTGTAAATACAGTGCAGTGGAAAAACTTACTTAAAGTAAAATGTTTAGAGAAGAATGACTCACCCTTTGGATTTAGGGATCGAGTGCATGGTAGCTAAATTTGCTGATGACACCAAGATGGGTCGGAAAGTAACTTGTCAAGAGGAGGTAACAAGATCTGCAAAGGGCTACAGGTAGGTTAAGTGAGTGGGCAAAGATTTGGCAGATGGAGTATAATGTGGGGAAATGTGAACTTGTCCACTTTGGCAGGAAAATTAAAAAAGCAATATACTATTTAAATGGAGAGAGATTGCAGAGAGATTATGATACTGAGGGATTTGGGTGTCCTGGTACATGAATCACAAAAAGTTAGTATGCAGGTATAGCGAGTGATTAGGAAGGCAAATGAAATATTTGCGTTTATTGCAAGGAGAATGGAATATAAAGTAGGGAAGTTCTACTGCAGCTGTACAGGGTCTTAGTGAGACCACAACTGGAGTACTGTATACAGTTTTGGTCTCCTTATTTGCAAAAGAACTGTTTTAGAAGTAGATCAGAGAACAATCACTCGACTCATTGCTGGGATGAAGGTGTTAACTTATGAAGAAAAGTTGAACAGGTTGGGCCTATACCTATTGGAGTTCAGGAGAATTAGAGATGATATTATTGAAACATATAAGATCCTAAGGGGACTTGATAGGGTGGATGCTGAGAGGATGTTTCCCCTTCTGGGAAAGATTAGAACTAAGATGGAAATTAGGAGAATTTTTTTATTTGAGTGTTGTTAGTATGAGGAATTCTTTTCCCCAGAAAGCAGAGGAGGCTGAGTCGTTGGATTTATTAAAGGCTGAATTAGATAGATTTTTGATAGACAAGGGAGCCCGGAGTTATTAAAGGGGCAGAGAGGAAAGTGGAGTTGAGACCACAACCAGATTAGTCATGATCTGGCTGAATGGTGGAACAGGCTGAAAGGGTTGAATGGCCTCCTTCTGCTCCTATGTTCCTTCCATGCTATTTATAAACATTATACTTGCCAACTATTGGGATAGAGTTTTCTCCATCAGTGTATCCAGGTGGGCAGAGAGCACTCCTTCCAACTGGGAAGAAGCCAGTTTATGTAAATGTTAAGTGGCGTATAAATGCAAGTCTTTGCTTCTTTGTTCTTTTTGTGTGGGCAGCCTAGTGCGGGAACATCAGCTCTCATTTTTAACTATGATGGGCAACCATAGCCAAACTAACCTAAAGCAGAGCACATTGCTTAAACCTATTGCATTGTACAGAGAGAGACAGGACAATTGGCTGATGTTTCCATCCTGGATCCAGGCACACTACGGGCGATCGTAGCTCACCAAAGCAAACTAACCTGGCACAGACAAGGTGCTCAATGTGCCACCTTTGTAGTCCATGTCCAAATACCACACTGTTGTGCATTTGCTAATAAACGATTAGGAGCAATATGTTCTGTTTTTTGTGTTAGTCTTTATAGGTACAAGTAGTAATTTCAGAAAGAAGTAATTATTTTATTTTGCATCAACATTCTGGTACAACATAAAATATTTCCCACGTACATGCTGCGCCTTGGCGACAGTATTCTAAAACACAAAATCAACACAACACCCAGCTCTACATCACCACTAATCATCTGAACCATCCTTTGTCTTTAAATTTTCAGACTGCTTAGCCAACACCCGGGACTGGAGGAGCAGAAATTTCCTCCAACTAGACATTGATTGTGAAGATCAAAGCCCTTATTTTTAGTCACAACCACAAACTTCGTTCTCTAACAACCGACTCCACACAAACTCCATTCCCTAATCACCTACTCCATCCCAGCTGTATGAAGCTGAATTAGACTGTTCACAGCCTTGATGTCATATCTGGGTTTGGGATGATCTTCTAATATATAATCTGTGCTATCACTAAGAGCACCCATTTCCACCTCTAAAATCATCTGAATCCCTCTCCTGCCTCAGCTGATTTGCTGCTAAAATTCTTATCTGTGCCTTTGTTAGCGAAAGACTTGACTATTTCAATGCAATCCTGACCGGCCTTCCATATTCCACTCTCAGTAAACTTAATCTGATCAAAAATTCTGCCGCTGTTATCATAACTCACAATAAATCCTGTTTGCCCAGCACCCTGTGCTTGCAAACCTGCATTGGCTCCCAGTTAAGCAGCACTTCAGTTTTGAAATTCTCATCCTTGTTTTCAAATCCTTCCATGGCCTTGTCTTTCTTTCAGCCTGAAAAGACTTCTGAGGCCTCTGCATTCCTTGAATTCTGGCCTCTGTGCGCCCTTGATTTTAATTGCTCCACCATTGCTGCTGTCGAGGCCTGGAGCTCCGGAATTCCCTCCCTACCTCTCTTTCCTCTTTTAAGATGGATGTTAATATCTACCACTATCCTAACATCCCCTTCTGTTGCTCAAAGTCAAATTTTGTTTGATGATGTTCCTGTGAAGTATCTAGGGATGTTTTACGACATTAAAGACGTATAAATGCAACTTGTTGGTGCAGTGCAAGTAATGATGCACTCTAAATTTGGTTCAATAACTTCTTGAAATTTCTATGTTCTGTCCACATTTTGGCAGCTAATCATTGTGTGGAACATACATTTTCAAAGCTTAGCTGAAAATATTGCAATAATCAGTGAAACATGGAGTCTGTTCATTCAGGTTCCTCAGCAGTTGACAGGTCTGCCTAACAGCTTCTTTAGAAAGAAATGTTGCCAGATCCACATCATCATCTGTTCTGTTTACACATCTGCACAACTCCTAAAGATTAAAATTACAAAAGGTTACTAAACCATTGAAATATTGGCAACTGTACAATTTCTTTTTTATAACTTTTTAAAAAACTTGTGACCAATTGGTAATTGTGCCCTGCACGCCTCACTGTGCGATTAAAAGAAAGAAAAACCTGCTGGAGCAATACCTCCAATGCCCCCCCCCCCCGCCTCCACCGCCAGCCATTTCCAAACCACCACCCATCCAAATAAATACTATGAAGAAAATTATGTCGAGGTGCTGTCCCTTGGCGATGTTGCCTATAAGAAAGCGGCCTTACATCTTGGTTGTTCTGGCCAGTGAAGGATTGCCAGTTGATGTATGCAGCATGTTTTATCTTTAGCTCGGAATGCTATTTTTCCTGGTCTCACTGTTGATTTCAATTGTGGAACTGCTCTGCTTTAGGTGAGAAGGCCCTACTGGCAAATAGTTTCATTGGAAGCCTTACAACGTTGCTGAGTTTGTGAAACAATTCCTTACACTGAGCCATGGCATTTTCAGTATGGCATTGCACAAGTGGCTCCCCAGATTTATCAGACACCTGACGTGGCATACCACCATTTCAGGAATGGGAAAAATAAACAAGCATATCTTTCCAAATAATGTTGGTATTTTCTGTTTCTGTTTTAGTAATTAGTTGGGAGTTGAAAATAGAAATGGTGAAAAAGAGAATGCAGGATGCAGCAAGCCCTGTTCCCTGTGAGTCTGCACTGAGGCCTCAACTTTTCTCCATATACATCTTTATCATATATATCATATATACCTGATGGAACAGGTTTGCAGGTGACTCTTAGGAGATATGGTAAGTTGTGTAAATGGGATACGAAAGTTTCAAAGGGATATAGACAGAATGAGGGAGGTAGCCAAAACTATGGCATGTGGAGTTCAACATAGGGAAGGACAAATTGGAATATTTTCTTAAGGGCAACATATTATAAACTCCTATACTATAAAGTATACTTGAGTGAGGGGATTTGGGTGTCTAGATATGCATATCACTAAAAGCTAGTGCAAAGGTACAAAAAAAATTAAAAAGGCAAATGGAATGTTGACCTTTATCTCAAGGGGGTTAGAATTTCAGCTGTAGACACTGTTGATCGGACCCCATCTGGATTATTGTGTTCAGCTTTGGGCACTGCAGCTTAAGAAAGATATACTGGTCATGATGGGAGTAGAGTGCAATTTTATTTTAGAATCTGCACTCGACTCACCCTGATCTGATCATTTCGCACTGTATATTATGCAAACTCATGAACAAGTCTAAGGCTGCCACTTTCGTCCCTGAAAGGTGTCCAGTCTACCTCAGAAAAGGCAAGGTATCTTAAAAATTTGAGCAACAGGTGAAACTGGCTGTTTCACGCTGCTACTATGCAGTAGCAACATGAGTGGTATTCACCACTCACAGGATGCTGCCATCAAGCCAAAAAGACATTCTGCCTATCACACAATTGAATAATGTGGTATATGAATTTCAGTGCCAGTGTGATGCTAGGAATGTAGGCCGTATGTCCCACAGACTCACAGATCGTATCAAGCAGCATGTCCCAGCCGCTGTTCACAACTGGCAAGGTACAGATTGCACCCAGCCAGCCCATGCATGCAAAACTCAAAACACAATGTGTGATTCTGCGATTGGACAACATTTGCTAAATAATCATCAGAATTCAGCTGACAACTAGTTTAAGAAAAAAGTGGCAGCCGTTCACTGACCCATTCCTCAGGGCAATGCCTTGACCAATCAGGGTCAAAGCTGCCTGCTTAAAATTTCAGACAACGCTTGGCAGTTAACTGTCAGTCACCATCACTATTCCTTTGTGTTTAAAGGTTGAGGGTCATCTAATTACGGTAATCATAGTCAGGACAGAATTCGATAAAATCGATACAGCCAGGATATTATCTCTGATGGAGAATCCAGAACAAGGAGGAACAGACTACCTTTTAGAGCTAGTCCATTTAGGAGTGAAATCAGGAAGAACTTTTCACATAAGTGATAACAGAAAAAGGAATTCTCTTCCCCAAAAGGTAGTACTGCTGGATCAATTAAAATTTTTAAGACATGTCTCAAAATTTTTGGTATGTTCAAGGAAATGGTTCATAGGCAAGTAAATGGAGATGAGGTAAAAATCAGCCATGATCTAATTAAATGGTGGAACATGCATGAGGGGCTGAATGACCTACTTCTTTCTGTTCTTAAGTTCACTGTCTTGCTGGGGTAATATTTAAAATTGCATCCTCAGCTTAAAAACCGTTCAGTGTCATGATTTAATCTCCCTTTGTTCACAACCAGAAAGGAGAGCCTATGGAAGATATTCCCTCAGAAATACCCAATACAATGGATTTGGAGTGTACAACAAATTACTTATTGTTTTCTTTTGTAATGGATTACAGTATTTTAAGCACCTTTCTTCAATCAGGTGACCATATTTTTCAACTGTTGTCCGCATATCTTTAGACGTATCCTGGTATGATTTTCACAAAATATATAGCTAATTGCATAAACCCAACCTCTCTCCTTGGACAGAATTATATGTTGTAAGAGTATGGATTAATCCCTCCCATGACTAATTCACCTCTTAACCCTTTTTATGCAGTAATCACAAAATTGACAGATCCCCCTGTATACACGTGTCAGGGCTGCTCATTCTCTTAGAAAAGCATGAGCACCTGGGGTCAGGGATTTGTATTTCCTGTTAAAGCTGAAGTTGCAAGTCCAAGTTTAACCATTCATTAATTTTAGTGCATTTGTATGTGTAACTGTTGAAACAGTGCCAAAATTAAAAGGACTGATGAAAAGCTTCTCTTCAGAAGAGGAAGGAGGGGTATAAAGTGACATGGTGGTTTTAATCTGTACTGAATCATACAATGTGGCTGTCATCTTAGAAGTTTTGCCCGAAGATTCCAGACTGTTGTGAAAACTGATGAAGGAGAAAAAGTAACAAGGACACACAGCAAAGGGAACTGACACATCCTGGTGGAGGAAATTATTGGATGGTGTTACTTGCTATACTCCTTCATTATGGCAACCCTGAATCTGATATTTCAATAACACTCAGGCTGCTCATTAAAAAATAATAAAGCAGTGATTTATAAAACCAATCCACTGCCAAATATGTGCTGTTCAATTCAGCTATAGCAGCGCAGTCTACATTTGTCAGAACTTGGGGGTAGTGGGGGAGAGGAGATTTAAAAATAAAAAAATTGTTTTTATGTTTACTGAGTGAGAACATGGCTTTTACAAGGTTACTTAATACTGAGCAGTAACAGGACTAAATATTTATCTGGTTTTACAGAGGAACAGAACAGTGCACAGTTTTAAAATGCTATGGAACGGCTGGATGACCTCCATGTCTGGAATGGCATGTTCCTGTTCGAAGATTATATGGTTGCCAAGAGCAACTGCAAAAACACCAAGTGATTTGAGACCCTACGTGTAGAATACAGGCTAGTAAGTTATTAATGAGGAAAAGAATTAAAACTTTTCCTACTTAATAACATACTTGAAAAAGACCCGCTTATAGCTTAATTTCCTGGAGCCTGAGGGTGATTACAGAGTTCCACTGCATTACCAGTTTCACCACAGCGTAGTACATGCATGGCATGCTAGTAGTGCCAAGAGCTTACATCATGTCTCTTAAAATATGTTCATTGTCATATTTAGAATAAAGTCCCTTTGCATATTGACCAGGTACAGGGAGCACACTTGATATGTGTGAGCAAAATATCTAGCAGAACCTAGCAGCTCTCTTAGGGCTGCTAGGGACATTACAGGGACATAGCCACTTAAAGGTAAATGGCTTTAAGGAGGTTATGTTGAACTTGTATAAGACATCAGGTCGGCTTCCAGCTGGAGTATTGAGTCTAGTTCTGGGCGCTACACTTTAGGAATGATGTGGAGGCATTGGAGAGAGTGCAGAAAAGATTCACGAGAATGGTTCTAGGGGTGAGGGACTTCACTTATGAAGATAGATTGAAGAAATTAGGACTGTTTTTCTTGGAGAGGAGAAGGCTGAGAGGAGATTTGATAGATGTATTCAAAATCATGAGGGGAGAAGCTGTTCCCACTTGTGAAAGCATCAAGAATGAAACAGCACAGACTAAAGTAATTGGCAAAAGAAGCAAATGTGATATGAGAAAAACCTTATTTTCACACAGCAAAGGTCTGGAATGCATTGCCTGTTAGTGTGGTGGAGACGGGTTCAATTGAGGCATTCAAAAGGGAATTAAACTGTCATTTGAAAAGGAAGAATGTGCAGGGTTAAGCGGAGAAGCTGGGTGAATGGAATTAAGTAAATTGTTCATTTGGAGAGCTGGTGCAGACATGAAGGGCTGAATGGCCTCCTGTGCTGTAAGAATTCTGTGATTCTGGCTAAAATTATTTGTTGATTATTTCCAAAGGCAGTGTCAGATTAAAAAGCAAGCAAAGGAAAATCCAGTGTTGAGGCATGAAAGAGATTCTGTGACCCACCTGGTGAATCAATGCAATATTAAACCATTTATTGTTTGCTAGCTGGCAAAATTAACTGACTGTTTTTGGTGCTTCAGCACTCTTCTCACAAAACAGCAGTGAACCTGTCTGGAAAAGTTGTAATTGGCAGGTTCAACGCCATTTATAGTATCTCCAGGTGAATGGAGTTTGAACTGGGAGTTGAAGAAAATGGCGTTGATCTTCCCAATGTTTAGCTGGACAAAATTGTGGCTTGTCCAAGCCCAGAAACAGCCTGATAACACAGGGGCAGTGCAGAGCACAGGACAGGCATTAGAGCTGGATGTCATCAGTGTACATGTGACATTGTATGCAAACAGGTGAAATTAGCCCTAGAAGTCTTCAGTATTGACTCATGACCTCATGAAGTCTTGTGGTTTCAGGAAAAGTAAGATCAAGTAAACCTCCTGGTGATCACCTTCTGCTCCTCCCCTTAACTTATGAATCAATACTTCTCCATGATGAACATCACTTGGAGGAAGCTTTAATGGAAGCAAGAGATCAGTGTGGAGTGTAGAATGGCATGCCAAGAGCAGCACATTATATACCTTAGCCTCATACATTCATAGTTAATTGTATCACACAGGGCTACCTGCATATTAAACATCAAAAACAGCAGGCTATACACAGCGCTAATAGATCACACAACAAACAGATCAGAGCAAAGATCTTAGGGAGCAATTTTCCCTGGACACTTTAAGTCAAAACAGCCTCCAAGGTGGCCAAGAAGGGATCTAAAGTTGCAACGATGATTTAGTCTGCCTTTAGTGCAAAATCTCATCTTGTAAAGGACAATTAAATTGCATGTTAACACTCATTAAAGAGGCAGCATGGCATTTTGGTAGCCAACACTTGACGTAACCCCTCCTCTTAATACTGACCAGCTAATTGAGAGTGAACAAGTTGTTGCTCAGTATTTTGAGAGCTAATTAACAGTAAATTACTTTTTACTGTTCACCTGCTGCTGGAGATTTGAAGCGGATTGAAACACTTTCGAAAACTTTTTGGGACATTTGTCAAAACTTCACCAACATTGTATCGACATTCATTCTGTAAATTCTCTGGGAATTTCAGCCTAAAAGAGGAAGTGCTGTGCCACTCACCCTTACCTTATAGGAGTCTCCTAGAGAAAAGAAGTGCTTGGTCATTGGCACCTTGCTTGGGACGCCTTGGTCAGGATGAGGAATGGGGGGAGGACATGAGGCTAGGCAGAGCAGCACCAGCCGCTGCAGGAATGAGGGGCAGGAGGGCGAGGTGGATTCCTTGCGGGTACAGGTAATCCCTCCTCTTCTGAACCTCTCCCCAGCAGGAGCTCCAATGCCATGTTTGGGAACCTGTGCAATCCCTGAGTCATCCTGAAACCTGTCACTGTTTGTCAGCCAGCATACTGAACAGAAACAGTGGGAGGAGGTGTATGGCGTCCACGAAACTTGCATCTAATCAACTGGAGTGCTAAACCTGTAGATGCCACTGTTTTAGTTTCTCCAGGCAGGCTTGAATTATCGTAATCAGCAGTTAGGATCAAATTTGCAGACTAAATCAGACTTTAAATTGGCATATCTTATTAGCACATCAATATTTAGCACCTGTTTTCATCCTTTCACCAAAATAACCTCCCCTGACGTCTTACCATATCTGGTAAAGAACGGTGATGGTCAGCCAGGCAACTAACAGAAGGAGCGCATAAACAATCCCAAACTTAAATATATTGTGGATCATAGATTTTAGTGTCCATCCAATTCAGTCAACTCCATTGACACTAAGAGGCTGTGCGGTAGCCACAGAAATGGCTATGAGCCCTGATAACTTCCCGATTGTAAGGCTAAAGGCCTGTGCAGGGCCAGCAACTCTCACTATCATAGGGCCCATTACCATCACAATCTTGGGGTGGAAGTGGACATGGGGGTGTGTGGTGTTCCCCAGTGATCCGATGCTAAACTGGACAAACCACACCACCACACAATCCAGAAGCAAAATACTGCAGATGCTGGAAATCTGAATTTGAAACTGAAAATGCTTAAAAAACTAAGCAGGTCTTGCAGCATCTGTGGAGGGAGAAACAGAGTTAACGTCTTGAGTCCGTATGACTCTTCTTCAGAGCTGAAGTGAGGTAGAAATGTGATGGATTCTATGCTGTTGAAAGGGGAGGGTTGGACCAGGTGGAGCAAAATAAAATGTCAGAGATAGGTTGGAGATCAGAAGAGATTAAATGACAAAGATGTCGTAGACACAAGACAAAGGGAGTGGTAATGATGGTATTAAATAGTAAAGCAGATATTAATAGCGGCATAAAAGTCAACCCTGTCTGAAAGCAAGAGAAGAATGTGTTAATAGCAGAACAAGGGTCAGAGCTATCTGAAAGCAAAACATGAGGACAAGGCACAGAATGGAGGACAGAGTTCATGGTGTGAAGTTGTTCAGCTCAATGTTAAGTCCAGAAAGCTAAAAAGTGCCTTATTGGAAGATGAAGTGTTGTTCCTCCAGTTTGCATTGGGCTTCACTGGAACATTGTGGCAGGATGTGAGCATGCGACCATCTACCTTTACCTTAGTTCCACATTCCTTGATAATGGATGAATGAAAATCTATTGATTTCAGTCTCAAAAGCTTGAATTGACCCAGCATTTTGTGGGAGAAAATTTCAGATTTCCACTACTTTTTGCCTGAAAAAATACTTCCTGATTTCACTCGTAAATAGTTTAATTCTCATTTTAATATTATGTTTTCTTGTTCTGGATTTTCCTGGCAAAGGAGATAATGTCTCTGTCTACCCTGCAGAATCATTTTACTATTTTAAACCCATCAATTAGATCACCTCTGAAATTTCTAAAGTCAAGGGAGTACACATTTCATAATTTCACACTTTTTAAGTCATGGTGTCACAATGGGAAATCCGCCTTATCTACTTTTCAAGGCCAAGGTATCTTTCCTGAGGTTTTGTTCCCATGTGGCTCCCAGAGTTTCTGTGAAATTTGATATGGGAAGAAATCCTTTTTATATTGCCTCTTATTTCATTTGATGCTGGCCTGATAAAGTCCAATGAATGTTACATTTATAGTTTTTGGCCACCTAGCAGGCAATAATTGCCTATTTTTTATAATGTGCAAGTAAAAATTTCCCCAACTGGTTATTACAAATACACATAATAATATAAGAAACACAGTACATAAAAACTATTGTAAGCCTTTGCACCCATCTAGAACAAAAACCATTCCTAAGCCTGTTCCCAATGAGAAGTTCATTGCAAAAGCTATGAAGAATTAGGAAAGGAGGTAAGGAGAAGAGGGTGTGCACTCCATGTTGGGAAAACAGAAACACTGCCAGCATGGATTTTGCCATTGCTTAGTTTGGAAACTCTTATTCATGTTGATAGGCTCCCACACATGTGTGACTGACCAAAAACAAGTCCCGTGATAGTGATGTTCTTTGCTGGGATATGGTTGGATGAGTATTAGCAACTCCCTTGTATATTGCCTAAATGAGTGTCACTGGGCTACTTAACTGTGGAGGACGTTGAAGCTGAATCTTATCCTACCTCTCCTGACATCCATTCATGCATTTTTCACCAGGATCATTGGCTGCTGTCCAAGGGCAGGCACCCTGGCTGAATTTTCTCTTCCTATCATGGGAGTGCCACTAATGCCCAGATTGAACTAACACAAGAGAAGGACTTGCATTTATATAACAACAGTGTTACATCTCCAAGGACATCCCAAGGTGCTCAATATACAATTGAAGTATCGTTTCTGTTGTTTCCATGTAGGTGAATGTAACAGATGCAGCAAGCTGCTGCAAACTTCAATGTTTTACATTTTTGATGTAAGTTGAGGAAAAAATATTGACCAGGATACTGGAGGAACTTGATGCTCTTATAGACCAGTATGACTAGATTTTTAATATGCACCTGTGGATAGGTAATTAAATCAGCCTGAAGAACAGTAGCTCCATGCAACATTCTCTCAGCCGCCCTCCCTCATTCTAGATTTTGTGCTAAAGCCCTGGGGTTGGGTTTGAACTGACAAATTTCTAATTTATCAATGAGAGCCAAGCTGAAACAAATAGCTCACACACAAACTATATCCGATTTATCTAACACAATAGATGATAAAGCTTCAGACAGTGTGAGGTGTAGCCAGAACTTAAATTACAAAGTTTATATCATGATGAATTTTCAGAGAAGCCTAGGGATGGGGATTGGGGAGAGAGGACTTTTGAACTACTTAATGTTTCCTCTTCTGATGGATTTTATTTACTTATTTTTGACAGAATATGAAATCACTTTATTTATTCCCCTTTCCTGAGACTTGCACTATTGGGCGGAATTGTCCCAGATTTGCACAAGTGCAGTAGCAGGCGGGAAAAAAGTCATTTTACCCGCCAGCTGCTGCAATGGCGGGTTTTCATGCCGTGTTGTCCCATTCTCGCTTCATTAATTATGCAGCCTCAGGAAACATGTGGTCTTGCTGGCAGGCAGCCTCCAATTTTCCTGCCTTGCCATTGACATGCTGTTACCTCACCACTTCCTCGCGCAGGGTGTCATATTTAAACTGTAGCCGCATGTGCACTTCTCAATGCTTGCAGCCTGAGAGGGCACCGTTGAAGATGTGACCCCAAAAGCCAAGAAGAGTGCAGCCTCGCGATTCAGTGACGCATCCCTGGGATGCCTTCTGGATAAAGTGGAGGCTCACCGCAATGTCGTCCACCCTCGCTCTGGCCACCGGAGGCCCATCAATCTCACAATTCTGTTTTAGGAGGCAGGGGTGAGGTGGTCATTGCCAATGCTGCACACAAGATGTTGGCCATCCAGTGCAGAAAACGGCTGAGTGAGCCAGGGTAAAGTAACCAACTTAACACTCTAAAATCACACACTCACAAGGCATTTCACTCACTGCCAGCTCAAGAGACATCCCCACTCACTCTCTCACACATACACCCTCACATCACCACCTGGCCTTATCTCCTCTGGAGATTGGCTCCTCAGCTCTCACCAACTTGAGGCCACTTGCACAGAACAACATGTGCTCCCATGCACACCCTGAGATATTCCCCTTCCCTAGTACAGCCCTCGCCCTGCAGCTGTTGAAAAGCCAGCCTAACCTAATGGCTGGTCTGGTCGATAGGGACCTGTCCATAAGCCCCCCTAAAAATGAGGTGGTGCTACTTGCAAAGCCTAGTACTGATGACCGCGAGTGTTACCTGAAGCAAAGGAGGCAAACAAACCTCGAAGCCCTGAGCGAAGTGCAAGTCGCCAGCTGCATGTTGCTTACATACAGGCGTGAAATACGCTGAAGTGCCCAGATATCCAACGTGGGTGGTGATTCTGGTGAGCAAGGCTTATAATAAGATGCTAAAGTATTGAAATTATGTTCCTGACATGCGGTGGTGGGAAACATGGCCCGCCATTGACAGGTGGAGCGGATGATCACAAATTGGTTTCATGATGGCCGTGAAACCGATTTTTGGCCTTCCTGCCATATTGTCCCCCCACACCGCCCGCCATGACACCAGTTGGGCTGGAAAATTCCAGCCGCTGGGTCCAAGGACAATGTTCCTTTCAGCACAGCACATCTCTCCTAAGACACGTTCCTCTGATGCAAATGTTATACAGAAGTTGCTCTATAGCCTGAGGACTAAGCCATTTGAAGCATTAAGTTGGAGTGTACATAAGAGGCTATATGTACCCAGCTCAGCAAGTATGCTTACCACAATTACTCACTTTGCTCCTCACCCGAGGATGGCATGACCACCTTGGACTATTTTTCCCCATCAGGTGTCTCCCATAGGTGTCGCTAAGCATGCGATGCATCATATTCCTGCCAAAACAGGTTGGCTATGAACTGAGGATTTTACCCACACTTATGATATAGCTCACTAACCTCTTAAGCAAATAGTAGTAGTGAATTATTAATAAGACAGAATGGAGTAAGAAAATACTCTTTGTGATCTGAAATTTGTAAGCCTTAAAAGGAACATTTTTGTCCTTTTTCCCCTCCAAAACTCCTAGCCCTTGAACCAGTGATTATTTGCCCTTGTTTTTCAGAATGGTGTCATGACTAATGTTTTTATCATAGTTTTCACTTAAGTAATCAGGTATTTGAGGAAAGTCATTTTGCTGCCTAAAGAATGTGAAGAAAGTTGAACAATTTGTTTTGCTGACAGAACATCAGCTTTAAAATCATCTTGAGCAGTTTTGATTGGTTGATTTTCTGATGGTTGGTGGTTGTTGATTGGTGGCATTTCCTGTATACCCAGTGAACTAAATTTAGTTTTGACTGGTCACCAATTGATCAATGTGATATTGGAGTGGATCAGCACAATTTCAATGTTGTCCTAAGATTGTGGCAGCTTTGAGGTGTGACACTATAGAGCTTTTATACTGAACAGAAAAGATAATGACATTAGGCAATAAAGAAGTTAAGTATTGTAACAAACTATCTAACGTAGCTGAGATGTAAGACCTTGCTAACAAGCAGTGACCGATCATGTTAAGTAAAATAAATGTATTCACACCCCAATGTTATGTGAAATTAATCCCACAGTGTGATAATATTCCACCTGAATTACACCCTCCCCCTTTGGCTGCTGTTGTAAGTCAGTTTTTCTTCAGTACTTCCAGCTTCTGATAGGTAACACAGAATTGAAGTAGCAAGATTATTTTCTGCATTGACTGACAAAGATTTTTCCTTTCTATTTGTTGAATCATGGAACTTGATATTCACAGTAGTGCCGTGACGCATTGTGAAAGAGATTGTGTTCTTGGCAAAAATGGCCCCTTTGGGTTTTAATAATTTCAGTGGTGGCCAATTGCTTCTGAACAATCTAGACTTGTAGTGTAATAGGGAGTGCCTGTGGGTTCCTTGCACACACAATGATCATTGTTAAAACTAAAACTTTTAATAAAGTGACCCTCATACTGGCTATACAATTATAATGCAAAGTGCGGATCTGTGGTATATCCAAATAATTGCAGGTGAGAAGCTTCCTACAGGATATGCCAGTCAAGGATTTCATGTTTATTTTTCTGTTTTGTGTTGTTTCTGTTAAAGTACAGTACATTGTGCAATAGGAAATATCCATTTTTCACCTAGATTTCCTCGGGTTTCTTAAGCTTTTGACGCTGCATCATTCAGCTTGAGTCTGGTGAGAGGTCCAATGCTTTTTCTCTCTGTTTTTGGAAAAGCTCAGATTTCTTTCTGCTTTTTCGGAAAATTAAAGACCAAACAGTAAAATCAGCATGGCCAGTGGATAAAACGGACCTGAGTGGCTCAGATTTCCAGCCGCTTGAAAATGGGACTGTAATGTGGTCGAATGGCTGCTAAATTAATAGCAGCTGTCTAATGCTGACTGTATTACGGAGGCCCCATAAGCATGTGCCATCACATACCTACTGTACAATCCATATAAAAGATGGCTTTGCTCTAACTCCCCCCACTAAGGCAAAATTCAGATAACAGGCAGTAGAGATTGCAGTTATAAATCATCTGACTGGGGTCAAATTTGAAAAGACATGCCAAAATTCTGTTTTTTTTTAAATGCTGTAATTTGCCTCCTTTGGTTTAAAGCTACATTGCTGATTAGATTAATCCAGCTAGGCCTCAGCCTGAATAAATATACAGAATCCATGCAAGTCATTGAGCGAGCTGTACATGTTTAAAGGTACAGGGTACTTTAGAGGCTGTCTAATATTGTCAGTATTACGGAGGCCTCATAAGCATGTGCTGTCACATACCTACTGTACAATCGATACAGAAGGTGGCTTTGCTCTGACTCCCCTCCCACTTCATGTTGCCTGTGATTTCATTTTTAGTGATAAATGATGTTCAAACATCATATTCTTATTCCGAGAGTTTCTAAGTTTTGAAGCTCAGGATAGGATGCCCACTAGCTAGTTTTGAACAGAAGTCTGGTTTCAGGGTTTAGCATTTGGATAATTTAAATAATCAAAAACCAAACACTAAATAAAATGCAATGCACTCTTGCCAGAGAACCTGTTATGCAAATATACAGTATGCTTTATTTTAGAAAAATGCATTGCTTTTATATAGTTTCAGATTGAACAGATAGTGACAGTCCTTTGCCAGATACCTGAATGAATGCCATTCACTTTTGCCTGCAGCATTCATCAGCAGCAGTCAGGGTCATTTGCTGATTTATTTTCCAGTTCTTGACGCAATCTTCTATAAAGCTCCCTGATGGAGTATGCAGTTATTTATGCGGTGCTCCATAATGATACTTGGTTATTTAAAGGAAACTTCCACTGTCGTACATTGATGTTATCTTTATGTTCTTTGTTCATATTATGGCACTGTCTTGTAAATGTGTCAATCTATACTAGTGCGCACATTTGCCCCACAGTAATGAATACAGATGGAGTGTGTGACTGGCAGTCTCTTTGGTGAATTATGAATTCAGAAAACTTACAACACTTCACTGAGAATTCAGTTTGAAATCCTCCTGCCCTCATGGAATGGCTGAAAACAGCCAGGAAGCCATAACTCCTTTCAACAAAATTCCCTTCTTCTCCAGAAACCAGCTGCACCTGCAACTCTTTCTGGATGAATTTGACATCCAACCTGTATCAGAGCTTCTACAGTACCCTGTACCAGAAAAAGAATGTATCTGCAGACCCCCAACTTTAGCTCTTCTGAAAGCCTGGATGGTACATTTGTTGCTCAGTGTTATATTAATCCAAATGTAACAGAAGATCAGAGGTTTGACTAACTGTCTTTACCATGTTTGCAATAATCAGCTGAGCCACACAAGGGTCTGCATCCAGCTTCAGTACAGCTAGATTATAGGCAGGAGAAAATAAGCAGGATTCCCAATCTTGACTATTATCCAGAGAGTCCTGCTGGGAAAGTGTTGGGTCAGGACATGATTTGATTCAACAGTTTTGCTCTCCTAATTTGAAAAAAAAAGATATAATTGTGTTAGAAGCAGTTCATTGAAGATTCACTGGATTCATTCCTGGGATGAAGGGCTTTATTTTACGAAGAAAGGTTGAACAGGTTGTGCCTGTATCCATACAATGAGAAGTGATCTTACTGAAACGTAAGAACCTGAGGGGACTTGACAGGGTGGATGCTGAGAGGATTTTTCCCCTTGTAGGAGAGATTAGAATTTGGGGACACAGTTTCAGAATAAGAGGTCTCACTTTTAAGACAGAGGTGAGGAGAATTTTTTTCTCTCAGACGGTCAGTAGTCTGTGGAATTCTCTTCCCCTGAAAGCTGGATTATTGAATTTATTCAAGGCTGAGTAAGATATATTTTCAATACACAAAGGAGTTCACAGTTTATTTGTTTGGGGGGGGGGGGTGCGTATAAAGAGGAAAATAGAATTGAGACCACAACCAGATCAGCCATGATCTAATTGAATGGCAGAGCAGACTCGAAGGGCCAAATGGCCTCCTTCTACTCCTACGTTCCTAACTTTGTTGACCTCTACAGTTGAATGATCTGCTGGCACTCATTGTCTTGGCTGTAACAGGCACTCGGGCAAGTTACTGGAAAGCACCTGAAACAGCACCTTTGAGAAGGGAACTCTTTTTAAAAAAAATCTAAGATATTGTGACACTGCCCTTTTAAAGCAGCTGGACCTGAGTCATTTGGGTCTAACTGAGCTCCTTTGGAGAAAAAAAAATCCTTCATTTGGCAAGCACTGTTCATATTATTTACAACAACAGTCTGACTACATGGGAAAGGCTGGCGTATAGTAATGGAAAATGAAATGTATAGCAGGCTACTCAACATCTGAAAGAAAGACAGGTTGATGTTTCTTGCATAAGCCCCCATTTGAAACATTAACCTGTATGTTTTCTTCAAAATGCTCATTGACCTGCTGAGAATTTTATTTTGGACTGCTTCAGTTTTTCTTCTTGCCTTCAGTGTGTGGTATTTAATCCGAAACTGATGTTCAGTTTTGACACCCAGATTTCTTTCTTTTTTTTTGTTAACTTGGGAAAGTTTTGTTTCAGTAACAAAAAAGTGAATGTGTGCCAGAGAGAATCGAGCCTCTGTGGTGAGACCATTGTGGACAGGAATTTCCTGTCCCATGCACATCCTGGACTGGGGATTTCTTGAATTCATGGCGGAGGTTATCATTACAGGAGGTTAGGGCTACTGTCCAGAAAGAGACGCTGACTGTACAGCCAGAGATTCAGCTGCATCACGATTTTAATTAATCCTGACTTCCCCTTAAAAGTCTAAGAACTGCACAGTATTGCTATTGTCATTACACTGGATGTAGGAATGGTATGACCCACCTGCATTGCTCCATCAACTTCTAGAAATGTATTGCATGTCTACATATCAATTTAGAAAACTAATAAAAGCAGACGGACAAGTTTTTTTTAAAAAAAAAGGCTCAGAACTCGAGAGCAGTCCTGACGTGAAAGCAAGTAGTTGCAAGAGCTTTACAGCTGAAATTTGTGGCGGAGAAATGAAAAACATAAGTACATGAAAACTTAAAGGGGAAGTCCAGATGTTGAATGCATAAAATTGGTAGTGAAATTCTATGTGGAGGGTCCTGGGGGATGTTCCCCTGGAGAAGCTTAGGGCGGAATTTTACGCCGGTGGGATTTTATGCCCCCGCTGAAGTCAGTGGGCTTTTGAACGGCTTGCTGCATTTTACAGTCCCACCACCACCGCCTCAGGGCCGTAAAATTCCACCCTTTGAATTTTTTAACATCAAAAATGATGTGTGCTGATTAATTTTACTTGTTTTTGCATTCAACGACAAACACTTAAATTCATACAGTGCCTTTAACATGGGAAGGTGGCCAGAAGTGTTTCGCAGGAATGTAATTGGGCAAAATTGACACCAAGCCAAAGAAGGAGGGTGATTTAAAAACTTTGATAAAACATTAGATTTTAGGTTTTAAGGAGAAGAGGCTGAGTGGTTTGGAAAGGAAATTCCAAAGCATAGGAACTGGATGACTGAAGACAAGGCCTCTGGGAGTGGGGTTGCAAAAAAATCCACAGTGGGTGGGGTTGGTGGAGATGGGGGGTGGGGGTGGGGGGTGGTGGGGGAGGTGTTGGTTGTAGGGCTGGAGGAAGCTACAGAGATATGGAGGGGCAAGGAATTTGAACAGGGTTATGTGCATTTTATATTTGAGGCATTAGTGCACTGGGAATCATTTTTGGCCAACAATCATGGGGTGATAGTGAATGGGACTTGTTGCAGGTTGGCAAATGGCAACAGAGTTTGCAAGAGCTTTGATGGAAGGTGGAAGGCTGGCCAGAAGAGAGCGTTAGATTTGTCAAACCTGGGAGTAACAGAAGCATGGATGAGGGTTGTAGCAGCAGATGAGCTGAACCAGAGACAGATGTTAGAGAAGTGCAAGTAGGCAGTCTTGCAATGGATTGGACATGGGGTCAGAAGCTCACTTTTTTACATGTAGCAATGATACGTAATCATAGCTATTACATCACAATTATCTACAGTACAAATAAACAGCCAATGGCATGGAACAATATTGAGCCCAAAATAGCTTCCTCCTAACTTGTAAATGTTATGGTTACAACTGTATAAAAAGGAGGGTAGTTAGATAATATTGGCAGTGGGGGTTGTAAAATACAATAGAGTCCATATGTGAGGAAGCCCAACTGATGATCATAAATTATGAAGCAGGTATATTGCAAAGCAGTAGTTCAAAGCTTATAGAAGCAAAAATAAAAATACCTGGAAAAACTCAGCAGGTCTGACAGCATCTGCGGAGTGGAACACAGTTAACGTTTCAAGTCTGAATGACTCTTCAATAGAACTAAGGAAAAATAGAAGAGAGGTGAAATGTAAGCTGGTTTAAGAGGGGGTGGGACAAGTAGAGCTGGATAGAGTGCCAGTGATAGGTGGAGATAACCAAAAGATGTCATAGACAAAAGGACAAAGAGGTGTTGAAGGTGGTGATATTATCTAAAGAATGTGCTGATAGGTGACATTAAGGGTAGAAAGCAGGATGAGCAAGGTACAGATAGCCCTAGTGGGGGTGGGGTGGGGGAAAGGGATCAAAATAGGCTAAAAGGTAGAGATAAAACAATGGATGGAAATACGTTTAAAAATAATGGAAATAGGTGTGAAAAGAAAAAATCTATATAAATTATTTGATAAAAGGGGGATCGGAAAGGGGGTGGGGATGGAGGAGAGAGTTAATGATCTAAAATTTTTGAACTCAATGTTCAGTCTGGAAAGCTGTAAAGTGCCTAGTCGGAAGATGAGGTGCTGTTCCTCCAGTTTGTGTTGAGCTTCACTGGAACAATGAATCAGACCAAGGATGGACATGTGGGCATGAGAGCAGGGTGGAGTGTTGAAATGGCAAGCGACAGGGAGGTTCAAAGTTCATGCTTAGATTAGATGATGCACTATGTGCTGTATTTAGAGAGGACAATTAAATATGTGAACTGTTTAAACGTCATTATCAACTAACCAGTCCTCTTTGTGCTTTTGTTAATTAGGCATAATTCAGCAGATGAAAGGAGATTATGAAACTGCACTGAAACTCCACAAGACTCACCTCTCCATTGCTCAGGAGCTCAGTGATTATGCTGCACAGGGAAGAGCCTATGGGAATATGGGCAATGCCTATAATGCCCTGGGTATGTATGACCAAGCAGTAAAATACCACCGTCAGGAGCTACAGATCTCCATGGAAGTTAATGACCGGGCATCACAAGCATCGACCCATGGTAACCTTGCTGTTGCCTACCAGGCTTTGGGTGCTCATGATAGGGCTTTACAGCACTACCAAAACCATCTAAACATAGCACGAGAGCTACGGGATATACAAAGTGAGGCCCGAGCACTTAGCAACCTAGGTAACTTCCACTGTTCAAGAGGGGAGTTCATTCAGGCTGTTCCATATTATGAACAGTATCTACGCTTGTCTCCTGACCTACAAGATATGGAAGGTGAAGGAAAAGTATGCCATAACCTTGGCTATGCCCATTACTGTCTGGGAAACTACCAGGAGGCTGTGAAATACTATGAACAAGATTTAGCTCTAGCCAAGGACTTGCACGATAAACTTAGTCAGGCAAAAGCCTACTGCAACTTGGGCCTCGCATTTAAAGCCCTTGGTAACTATACTAAAGCAGAAGAATGTCAGAAATATGTTTTATCATTAGCCCAGTCCCTAAACAACGCACAAGCCAAATTTCGAGCTTTAGGCAACCTTGGTGATATCTTTGTGTGCAAGAAAGATGTGAATGGTGCTGTTAAGTTCTACGAACAGCAGCTGACTTTGGCTCATCAGGTTAAAGACCGGAAGCTTGAAGCCAGTGCTTATGCAGCTCTGGGTACTGCATACAGACTAATACAGAAATATGACAAAGCATTAGGATACCACACACAAGAGCTTGAGGTTTATCAAGAACTGAGTGATTTGCTGGGAGAATGTAAAGCACATGGCCACCTTGCAGCAGTCTACATGGCCCTTGGCAAATACTCCATGGCTTTCAAATGTTACGAAGAACAGTTGGATTTGGGACAGAAGCTGAAAAATCCCAATATTGAGGCACAAGTTTATGGCAACATGGGAATCACCAAAATGAACATGAATGTAATGGAAGATGCTATTGGCTACTTTGAACAGCAGCTAGCTACACTGCAGCAGTTGAGCGGTAATGATGCAGTTCTGGATAGAGGGCATGCATACGGAAATCTGGGAGACTGCTATGAGGCATTAGGAGATTATGAGGAAGCTGTAAAATATCATGAACAGTATTTATCAGTGGCACAGAGTTTAAATCGGATGCAGGAGCAAGCCAGAGCCTATCGAGGACTTGGGAATGGGCATCGGTAAGTACTAAGCTAAAAAAAAACTGTGACTGTACAGCCATTTCACTATGTGTGTTTGTGTATATGTATCTCTTCCTCCCTTCCCTGTGCATGTACAATAGCCATAACTGTTCAACCATTGGGGGTAAAAAAAACTTCAGGTTAGAAGGTTTCTTAAATTACACATAATGGTTCTAAATCCAGTTTGTTTCAGACCATCTGTAGAAACAAATTAATTTAGTTAAAAATAAAATCCATGAATAAGCGTCAGTGCTAATCATCTAAATAAAGTAAATGTGGAGTGAAATCAAAGAAAAGCTAATAGAGTTTTATATCCTATTATACTGTAGTTAGTCTATTGCATTGATATGCTTGTAGTACTGCTATTCTTCAGGCTTTAATTTAATCCCATATACAGAATATGCCTACCTTTACAGAATATTTTTATGCTATTGGGGAAGGAATAGGTGTGGGTAAGTGAAAGCGCCAGTACTTTAAATGCTTCTGCCATCTAGAGCATGAAGGCCATTCAACACAAACAGGTGGGTGCAGAATGTCTCTCAGAGCTCCGCACCAAGGGGTGGAATCTTGTGGAGGTGATGGGGGCCTTGGCTAGGGTTGCCAACTGTGATTAAATGTATTCCTGGAGGTTACATCACATGAACTTTCCTTACTCTCCAGCCATTAGTCAACCAACACCTCCTTCCTTGTGACGTATGCCTTCCTATGCCATTTGGAAAGCAAAACGACTCATTACCTAAATGGATGATGCTTGACTGTAGGCCAAACAGTCTTTTTTAACCCTCCATTTTCAATGGGTGGGATTTTCCACACCCGCCCTCTGCCCCAATCTTCCAGTCCAGCCGCAGGTCAATGGACTTCTGGCTGGGGTGCCGCCTCGCCAGTGGTGGGTCCCACCCGCAACAGGGCTGGAAAATCACAGCCAATATTTTTATATCTGCTAAAGAGAAAAGCTCAAAGAAAGTGACAAAAAAAATCACTTTTAATGTCCAAAGGATTTTCTCCAGGAATGCACGCTTCCTGGAGATTTACCTTCAATTCCTGAGACTCTAGGCCGGCCCTGGATGGCTGGCAACCCTCGCCTCGGCCTCCAATTGGAGAGCCAGCAAAACACCTCCATCGCCACTTTTCGGGAATGCCCGCCACGTCTTGTGCCACTCAGGCACTTAACAGGCCAGCGGCATTCCTTCCACCGGGATCCCGGTGTGGCAGTCCCGCCTGCGCAGAGCTGCCAGCCAATCAGAGGCCAACAGTTCTTCTGCACTCCGCAGTGCCACCCTGGTGGTGCCGGCTGCTGCTGGTGCAACACCCACCCGAGGCCTCAGATCGAAGAGGGACCAAAGCACAGGTGAGTGATGGTGGGAGGGGAGATCCATGGTGGGGGTCATGGGCAACCCCCCTGCACCCCCCACGAAAACACACTAGGGTTTCCTTGTCATGCTCCCTGCATGACAAGCCCATCAATGGGTTAATGCCATGGATGGCATTAACAGCCCACTTAAGGACCTCATTTGGCAGTGTGGCACAAAAGTCCGTTGAAGGGCCTTGAGGGATGGGGTGGAAGCGGGAAGGTTACAGGGTTCCCAGCTACCACCCTCCCACCCAATTAAATGCACCCCCGACACCCAATTCACTACGGGGGTGGGCACAAAGTTCCGCCCCTGGATTCACCTACTCTGGACCAGGCAGGTAAAAAATCACTCAGGTTTCCTACTCCTGATTGGCCCACAGAGGAGATTTCTCAAGTGAATGTTGGTTGAGAACAAGATTGAACTAGGCTGTAATATCTGTCATGATGGAATAGTCTGAGAACATGTCATATCTGTGTTCATGAATGACGAATTAATTCCTGGAGAGTAATTAGTAACTGTTAAAACACAGCCCTTAAGAGAGTTGGCCCCTTCAAAGTAGAACAAAGAAAATTGAGAGGAGTGGCCCAAAGGATGCCTGTAAAACACTGGAATATTTGCTTCATAATTATAAATAAGATTTCAGATCTCAAATAACATTATTAAGGATTAGGTTTTTCACTCAGTTACATGGCCTGTAAAATGGATACAAGAGGATGTAAATTGCTACAGAAGTTATTAATGGAGGGAAGAGCTACAAATAAAGTGGCATTCATGCTGTCCATGGAAATAGCCACAACTTTAACTGAATGCTCCATTGTTAAGGAAAAGGTGGTTGTAAGAAAGTGAGCTTGGCAAAGGAGAAAAAAATAACTGGACAAAGATCTATTTTACTTCATGCAGTCATTTTCAATCTCTTCTTTCAGGGTCATTCCATGCGCCACTTCCATCCCCTTCACTGGCCACTGCTCAGACTGTACCAGACAGCTGGCAACTTTGGAGTCCTATTTGACTCTGATCTGAAATTCTGAACCCATAATCCTCATCACCACAAAGGCTGTCCACTTCTACCTCCATAGCATTGCCTGTCTTTGCCCATGCTTCTGTTTATCTGCTTTTGAAACCATCATCAATGCTTTTGTGACTTCCAGGCTCAGCTATTTCAATGCTATCCTGCCTGGCATCCTGCCTTCCACCCTTCAGAATGTGGCTTAGGATGCTGGCTGCTGTGGAGTAGAGGCATAGAAACCGTCTTGTTGCCAGAACAGAAATGAGAAGGAAAGCTTAGCTGTTGTATACACATGTTTCAGGCTGGGCCATTCCTGGGATAACCAGTCCTGTTAAAGGCCTGACTGGGATAGTACAGCAATAGTCAATCCTTGAAAGCCTAGCAATAATAAACCATAGTCAGTGCATTTCCACCTATTCAAGTTAATGTAAATATTTCTAACAGGAATGTTTTACCACATTTCTAGGGATCAGAAGATAGACTCCTTGTAGTTGCAGATCCAATGCATTTGCAACTTAACTATCCATAAACTTCACATGTGAGTGTGAAGTTGGGACATGTAACTTAATTGAGAGGAGAAAGAACAGAGTGGGAGTACTGCATGCACAGCACTACTCCTAATGGGAGCATTTACTGGGTAAAGATGGTCCCAGCTGCGATGCATTATTTGAAGTATTTGATTGCACCGGTATTCTGTAATTCTTCTGAGTAATATTTCCCACCTGGGACCATTTTTACTGGGAAGTCTCTGAACAGTGAAGCCAGCAGGAAGGAGTAAAACAATTGGAGTTGTATTGCTGCACGGTCCAGCTGTTCGTAGCTTGGAGCATGGGGCAAAGTGCTGCCAATCGGATTGTAGTAACATGTGATCCACCAAATGCACTGACTTTGAGAACTAACTGTTGAAATTTACTGGCCCAGATCTTTCAGTCTCTGGATGGTTGTACCCCAGAGGATGCGCTAGGGGACCCTTGGAAACCCCCATGCACTGACCACTTGGGAACTCCCCAGAAAATTTCAACTTGCGTTGGGTAATTCCCAGAAAGTTTCAACTTCAACTGGGCAATTACCCTGCATCAGGGACCCTCCAAAACTCTGATTTAAAGTTGGACACTTTGGGTGGTTATGACTTACTTAGCAGAATAGTTACCCAAGAAAGGTTAGAAGGATTAAAACCAGCTCTAACTCCTGTGTAACTATACAGCTGACCTCCCACCGGGACCATCTGACTACCCCCCTGACCCCCTGACTACTCTCCCACCAATGACTACACATGCCCAAGCCCCCAACCACCTCCTAACCCCCGAATACCATCCTCACCCCCCCACCAGACTTCTTGACTACAGCCTCCCGACCCCTCAAGTACATCCCCAACGACTCAACTACACTCCAATCCACCAATTACACCCCCTACCCACCCCGACTACCCCACACCCCCAACTACCCCCTCGCCCACTTAATACCCTCCTGATCCCACAACTAACCTCCCACCCTCCCAACAATTCCCCTGCCCACTAATTACCTTCCCCCACACCCCCCCAACTAATCCCTGCCGTCCATCCCCAACTGCCGCCACCCCCGCCAAACCTCCGAGACATCCTACTCCCTCACCCACCTACCTTACACATTTACCTACTCTTAGTAGCTTGACAAAGTGGCTGGGACATTTAAACCTACTGGAATACAGCAACTAATGCTGTAGAAAGGGTGAGTGGCTTGGCTTCCCCAGACCTCCTACAGTCTGGAAGAAGGACTCTGGAACAGGTACTCTCATATTTCTCAGGAGGCTCGGGTTGTAAGTCCAGGTGAGAAATGTGGAGCCTCTGTGTAGCCTAGGAAAATAGGAGCAGAATGGTAATCCGAAGGATGCGATTGCCACTCCACAGAAGATTCAGCCCATTGTTTTGAGATTTTGTACAACACAATCTTATTATTCTGTGACTGACTGACGTCACAGTAATACAGACTGTTGCTGTGTGACTCACGGATATACCTCAACAACAAAGCTCTGTCATAAGTTAACAGACTTATCTTACTGACTGACTCTATGATAGTGCAGCCTTGTCACTGTGACTGATTAGCCCACAATAGTACAGTTCCACTATTGCATGACTTGCTGACTGACCTATTGATAGTGCAGTCCTGTGACTGACTGACACCACAACAGCATTCTGTTGCTGTGTGATCAATTGACTGATCTTATGATAGTACAGCTCTGTCATAGTGTGCCTGACTAGTGCTCTGATAGCAGACACTCTGATATGAATCATTCTTGCACATTCCATTATTGTAAACCTGCCTATTTATTTGTTTTGGTGGCATTGATGCAGTTCTGTAATTTAAGTAAGAAATTCAAAAGCTTTCAGGCACAATTGGTTATTTCATTTTCTACAGTTTAACAGTTCTATTACAGTGATCATTTAATATTGAAGAAATAATTTATACAGTTTTATCAAAGAACGACATAGCTGCCATACATGACGTCAGTTAATGTGCCGTGAGTTACTTGAATCACTGCTTAGGAATTAATCTTTGCTGACTGGCATTTATAAATGATTATTAAGATAGAGTGCTGAGTGAAGCAGCGCTTGAGGAAAATATCGAGTATCCAACTGTAACTGAATAATTGTTATTAAAAGAAAAGGTCAAAATGATTCATGACCGTGCTTGCTGGTGTAGAATGATTGAATTTTATATCAAAGGGTTTGCCGTGAGCTAATCCTCAATTAAGTTCAAAGAGCAGTGATCTTCTTAGACTAAATTTACCAAACTGAAATCCGGACTAAGTTCCCTTTCATTTGTCCCAACCTTCTGATAACCTCCAGATGTACAAAACATGTTGAGGCTGAGCAGCTTCCAGTAATACCCCAGACTCCGTTCACTCTCTTTCCAAATTTGGCACATTAAGCTCAGGCATGAGCTGCACAGAAATCTCTCCACTGACCAGCAAATACAATGACCTATCCACACTGAACTATGCTATAAGTGTTGTTGTCAGTGTCTACCTGATGGGGCTTTTTTTGGGCTGATGTTCGTTTTTAGGTGTACGCTTAATGATTCGCATCAAGGGGACTGTAAGGTACTAGTAAACCACTGAAGACGTGCCACAAAGTGGTAAGATATAAATTGGGCATCTGAGGGAGACACTGAATAGAAGCTCACTTGGTTAGCTGAAAGGAAGCACTGTTTACAGCACAAAAACAGAATTACCTGGAAAAACTCAGCAGGTCTGGCAGCATCGGCGGAGAAGAAAAGAGTTGACGTTTCGAGTCCTCATGACCCTTCGACAGAACACACACACCATTTGTATCTCTCAGTCTGCCAGTGTCCTAATGCATGCATGATGAAAATGGTGATTGAGACCATAAAAACCCTCAAGCCTGTCAATCTAAATGGCAACTGTCACCAGCAGATTTCTGTAGTCATAAGATCAACTAACCACCCAACTCCCCAAATAAGAATGAAGTGACATGGTGTGATCCAGCAAACGAGAAGTGGAAATATAATTCAATGAGGGGGTCCAACTCTCAAAAAAAGTAGCTGTCTGCCTGTGAGTTATTTACGTACACAAATGCCCCCATGACCTTTCATTAACTTCTATTCTTGTTAGATTTTTATCAGAATAATCACTAATCAGATCTAACAATTCTGTCAAACATAAAAAGTTATTGGGGGACCCTGATAGCTCAGTCAGTGTCGAGTGTCGTATTTTTAACCTGAGGGTCCAGGTTTCAAATCCTTGTTTGGGTGATGCTTTCTGCTCAATAATTTCAACTGCAGTGAAACGCAGTAGCGTAAGCAATTGATGCCGTGTTTTTTACCCTACCAGGGGCTTTCATCCCCTCTCATTTAAGATAAAGGCAAAATCCTGCGGATGCTGGAAATCTGAAACGAAAACAAAAATGCTGGTAAAACTCAGGTTTGACAGCATCTGTGGGGAGAAAGACAGAGTTAACGTTTCAAGTCTGTGTATGGCTCTTCTTCAGACTCTTCTTCAAAGCTTCAGACTCTGAAGAAGAGTCATACGGACTCGAAACGTTAACTGTCTTTCTCTCTACAGATGCTGTCTGAACCTGCTGAGTTTTTCCAGCATTTTTGTTTTTGTTTTCCCCTTTCATTTATTGATTTTTGTTTAATTTGTTGTTTTTCTGTTTTACAAAAAGAGTATAAAAAGCTATTGAGAAATTCTGAAAAACAGTGGATCTTAATATAGAACAGAGAGTTGACCATTATTTTCAATGCAATTATGATGAACAGAATGATCACCTGTATGCTGCTCTTGATGAAAGCAAAATACCCAGGTTAATGCTCTGGGGACTTTGGTTTGAATCCCACCACGGCAGATGGTGAAATTTGAATTAAATTTTAAAAAATCTGGAATTAAAAGTCTCATGATGACCATGAAACAATTGCTGATTGTTGTAAAAGCCCAAGGATAAAAGCAAAAAACTGCGGATGCTGGAAATCCAAAACAAAAATAAAAATACCTGGAAAAACTCAGCAGGTCTGGCAGCATCTGCAGAGAGGAACACAGTTAACGTTTCGAGTCCAAATGACTCTTCAACAGAACTAAGTAAAAATAAAAAAGAGGTGAAATATAAGCTGGTTTAAGGGGTGGGGGGGTGGGACACGTAGAGGTGGATAGAGGGCCAGTGATAGGTGGAGATAGCCAAAATATGTCATAGACAAAAGGACAAAGAGGTGTTGATGGTGGTGATATTATCTAAGGAATGTGCTCATTAAGGGTAGAAAGCATGACAAGCAAGGTACAGAAAGCCCTAGTTTGGGGGGGGGGGGGGGTGGGGGGGGGGGGGGGTTGGTGTTGGAGTGAAGGAAAGGGAAGGAATCGAAATAGGCTAAAAGGTAGAGATAAAACAATGGATGGAAATACATTTAAAAATAATGGAAGTAGGTGGGAAAAGAAAAATCTAGATAAATTATTGGAAAAAAAAGGTGGGGGATCGGAAAGGGGGTGGGGATGGAGGAGAGAGTTCATGATTTAAAATTGTTGAATTCAATATTCAGTCCGGAAGGCTGTAAAGTGCCTAGTCGGAAGATGAGGTGCTGTTCCTCCAGTTCGTGTTGAGCTTCACTGGAACAATGCAGCAGGCGAAGGACGGACATGTGGGCATGAGAGCAGGGTGGAGTGTTGAAATGGCAAGCGACAGGGAGGTCTGGGTGATGCTTGCGGACAGACCAAAGGTGTTCTGCAAAGCGGTCACCCAGTCTGCGTTTGGTCTCTCCAATGTAGAGGAAACCACATTGGGAGCAACGAATGCAGTCGACTAGTTGAGGGAAATGCAAGTGAAATGCTGCTTCACTTGAAAGGAGTGTTTGGGCCCTTGGATGGTGAGGAGAGGGGAAGTAAAGGGGCAGGCGTTGCACCTTCTGCGGTTGCATGGTAAGATGCCGTGGGAGGGGGTTGAGGTGTAGGGGATGATGGAGGAGTGGACCAGGGTGTCCTGGAGGGAACGATCCCTACGGAATGCCGCTGGGGGGGTGAAGGGAAGATGTGTTGGTGGTGGCATCAAGGTGGAGTTGGCGGAAATGGCGGAGGATGATCCTTTGAATGTGGAGTCTGGTGAGGTGATAAGTGAGGTCAAGGGGGACCCTATCATGGTTCTGGGAGGGAGAGGAAGGTGTGAGGACGGATGTGCCGGAGATGGGCCGGACATGGTTGAGGGCCCTGTCAACCACCGTGGGTGGAAAACCTCGGTTAAGGAAGAAGGAAGGCATGTCAGAGGAACTGTTTTTGAAAGTGGCATCATCAGAACAGATGCGACGGAGGTGAAGGAACTGAGAGAATGGGATGGAGTCCTTTACAGGCATTTCATTTGCACTTCCCTCAATTTAGTCTACTGCATTCATTGCTCCCAATGCGGTTTCCTCCACATTGGAGAGACCAAACGCAGACTGGGTGACCGCTTTGCAGAACACCTTTGGTCTGTCCGCAAGCATCACCTAGACCTCCCTGTCGCTTGCCATTTCAACACACCACCCTGCTCTCATGCCCCCATGGAGGAACAGCAGCTCATCTTCGACTAGGCATTTTACAGCCTTCCGGACTGAATATTGAGTTCAACAATTTTAGATCATGAACTCTCTCCTCCATCCCCACCCCTTTTCCGATCCCCACCTTTTTTTTTCCCAATAATTTGTATAGATTTTTCTTTTCCCACCTATTTCCATTATTTTTAAATGTATTCCCATCCATTGATTTATCTCTACCTTTTAGCCTATTTCGATCCCTTCCCTTCACCCCACCTCACCCCCGCTAGGGCTTTCTCTACCTTGCTTGTCCTGCTTTCTACCCTGAATGAGCACATTCCTTAGATAATATCACCACCTTCAACACCTCTTTGTCCTTTTGTCTATGACATCTTTCGGCTATCTCCACCTATCACTGGCCCTCTATCCAGCTCTACCTGAACCACCCCCCCTCCCCCCCTTAAACCCTCACCTCTTTTCTATTTTTACTTTGTTCTGTTGAAGAGTCATTTGGACTCGAAACGTTAACTGTGTTCCTCTCCGCAGATGCTGCCAGACCTGCTGAGTTTTTCCAGGTATTTTTGTTTTTGTGTTGTAAAAGCCCATCTGATTCACTGATATCCTTTAGGGGAAGGAAATCTGCCATCCTCGCCTGGTCTGACTTACATGTGACTCCAGACCCACAACAATGTGGTTGACTCTTAAATGCCCTCTGAACAAGGGCCTTTAGGGATAGGAATAAAGCTGGCCTAACTAGCGACACCCACATCCTATGAACAAATTTAAAAAATGCTGTGGATGCTGAAAATCTGAAATAAAAACAAAAAAAAATGCTGGAAAATCTCAGCAAGTCTGGCAGCATCTATGGAAAGAGAAACAAGAGTTAATGTTTCGAGTCCGTATGGCTCTCCTTCAGAGCTAAAGAGAAATGGAAATGTGATGGATTTTATACTGTTTAAGAGGGGGTAGAGCAGGTGGAGCAAGGTCAGGGATAGGTGGGAGCTAAGGGGAAATTGACAAAGATGTCATGGACACAAGACAAAAGGAGTGTTAACAATAGTGATATAGACTAAAGAAGGTGTTGATATTTACGTAAAGGGAAGAGCAGAATGTGTTAATAGCAGAACAAGGGTCAGCAGTCTTGTATGCTGCTCTTGACTGTTTCATTGTTATGCAATGGCTTATTGGGTAATACATTTTTTGCAATGTGGTGGAGTTCATTTGTGCCAAGGGCATTTTAAAAGACCAAGGAGGAGGAAAGCTAGAATCTCACAGGGCCCTGAAGTAATATGCTGTAAACATTTTATGATTTCTTAGATGCATTTGTACATAACCCTGTGATATATAGAAAATGATTGCCCAATAGCAAGCCTTTCATTTCACGTTAAGTTTCATATGATGATGTCATACACCATAAGAGAAAAATTGAAGTGTTTTTTGAATGCTATTTCTTTCAGGCACTGAGTGCCTGATTATTAAATCTATTCATTGTTTAGGATACAGTGAATATGACAGCAGGAGTTTAAAGGTGGTGCTGATGTTATTTCTGGAGAAATTCAAAAAATAACTTTTCAGTGGGTCAGTAGAAAATTTGGTGCCTGATACATTTTACAGCTTCATGTTTTGAGTTAGGAATGCAGAAGCTACATTATCAGAGCTAGCTGTAGAATAGTCATTGGCTTATTTGCTATAAGCACATATACATTTCACACAAGCAAACAGAAGATTTTCTGACATTATTTTCTGTATGTTTGATGTTACATGTCCTATGTACATCTATCGTGTGCCTCCTGTGTGTTATTTCTTACACCTCTCATGCACCTTATATATTTTTGTGCCTCCTTTATGCCCACTCTGCATTGCAAATCCTTGTTGCCTATTTTCCTGTTTGCTAAAGGCACGTGATGTAGAGTGAGTCTACAGGAATGAAAAGAACACTCAAAATTACAAAGAAATAAATTTCAAAATCATCGTATGAACTCTTTTGTAATCCCAGATGTTGTTTGCAAAGTGTTTAGCTTTTCTATGCTTGAAATAAACTGTATTTGTTTGTTTGTACAGGGCAATGGGGAACTTGCAGCAAGCACTCGTGTGCTTTGAAAAGAGACTGGTAGTAGCCCATGAACTTGGAGAGTCGTCCAACAAAGCCCAGGCATATGGGGAGCTTGGCAGCTTACATAGCCAGCTAGGGAACTACGAACAGGCAATTTCTTGCCTTGAGCGCCAACTAAACATTGCCAGAGAGATGAAGAATCGGATACTGGAGAGCGATGCAGCCTGTGGTCTCGGTGGAGTTTACCAACAGATGGCAGAATATGAAACTTCACTACAGTACCATCAGCTTGATTTAGAGATTGCAGAGGAAACCAATAACCCGACATGTCAGGGTCGTGCCTATGGTAACCTGGGATTGACTTATGAATCTTTGGGAAATTATGAACGGGCTGTAATGTATCAGGAGCAGCATCTGAGTATTGCTGCCCAGATGAATGACTTGGTGGCTAAAACTATTGCATACAGCAGCTTAGGGAGAACACACCATGCCTTACAGAACTACTCGCAGGCAGTCATGTACTTACAGGAAGGTATGTGCTCCTCTGCGTTAATATACTGTGCTCTCTGATGTTTTCTGTCTAACATCCCTCCTCCTTCTCCCAAGACAATATGAAACTATAACATCTGATGGAACATCCATTGATTTTAGCATTGCTGCCATTGTGAAGAAACTATGCAAAACTCTTTCTTCTCTAAACAAGTGGTGACTCATCAAATATAGCGCAAATTAGGTGCAACTCAGAGCACAGTACTTTCCATGCTGGCCTTGAATTTCCTGCAAGCTCTTGACATAATTATGGAGAGTGCTACAATGCTGATTTTGTTTGAGGATACTTACATGTAACTGATGTACGGTAGTTTTATGCTGAGACAGCAGAATGCACAGCTTCCCTTGATGGTCTGTGCTATTTCTGAGATACATCCATGAAAACCCCCTGCATTTCATTTACATAGCTGTTTATTCCCACACAAAACGGTCACATGAGTTTCCTTTGTTTTCACTACTAATGCATAATTCAAGCTTGTCAACTCACCCCTCGGCTGGCTTGGGCTTCTTGTACCCACGGCCTGGTTCCATCTGGTATCTGTTGCCTTTAGGACAGTCTGCAGATGACCTTTGGCAAAGTTGCAGGACCACCTTTTGCCAGACCTGCTTCTTTCCTTTATAGATCCCTCCGTGAAAAAAAAAATACTTTTGAGACATTGGAAATACATTGAATCAGTGAAGTTATTGCTAGAGTGAGGCAGCCTGAGTCTAACTTAACAGCCAATAGAAAATAAATACTTTACCCAAACTATCTGAAATATTTTTAAAAATTCAGTTGTGTTATTTTCTTCAACAGGAGCCAATTTAGGCTCTTTTTGTTCTCTTTGTAGCAAAATGCTCTAAAATTCAAGTGCATGAATATTGTTGTAGAAATGTTAGCCTTTTGATTTTCTTTTCTGTCTGAGTTGAATTTACTCTGGGGCAATTGCGGCATCTTTTAAAATTTAATTTTTTCTGTAACTCCTAACACAATTTAAGTTTTTCCACCAATACTTGGGTGAATGCCTTGGTGGCGTCTCATATGGGCTTTATGCTTGTTGCTCAGGACTGAGGCTGGCAGAGCAGCTCGGCCGCAGAGAAGATGAGGCTAAAATCAGACATCGGCTGGGACTTTCGCTGTGGGTCAGTAGAAACCTCGAGGAGGCACAACACCAGGTACTGGACACCTAGTGAATCAAATAAAACGAATGGTTGATAACATTTAGGCAGGAGGTCTGTCAGGCTGAATGTTATATTTTCAGAAGTCCCTGTTTACTTTTCATTTCTATCTGTTTTTACTTTATAAAAAAAACGGATAAAATTAAATTGGAAATTTAACGTCTTGCTTCACGTGAAAAATCAGAAGGGGAAAATTCAGTGCTGCAAAAACTAAGCAAATATTTATGCCAATTTATTATTGCTCAATTGCATCTCATGCTCAACAGGTTTTATAAGTACATAAAAATTGTCTTCTGCTTGTTGAATGACACAGGATGAAAGCACGACAGACAACATCAGGTTCAATCTGCATTTGCAGCGGAAAGCGCTGTGCAAATCTCATATAGCTCACAACAGCCTTTAAGACCTCATGTAATTGTGGTGATGGTGTGTTACAGATCACTCAGAGTCTGAGTTACTGTGGCAACATGCACTTGAACATGTAGGTTGTAGTCTGGAGCTAAGGAATGTGATGACAGAGGCTTCAACTTTCTTTGCAGCACATGGCTTACCAGGAACCTCTCTCACGCTTACCGCCTGCCATTGGCATGCGTTGGAAACATTTGCAGGTGACAATCAACCTGTTTGGCCGTGTTATGAACACATGTTCCTTGGCCATCAAACTCTGGGGTGGAACTCTAATCCAGAGCTCCACAGCACCACAAGACCAGCAAATAGTACTGATTAACAAATCACGTGAAAATGAGTAGAAACTCGCGTGGAATAATCCTAACAAAAACTAAAAACCGTATTCATATTTCGGCAATGTCTTTTTTGAATTTTAGGGAATAGTTCCTTTGGCACAGTGCAACCTTCAGTTGAAGAAAGGAGGAATAATTCAAGATACTCCCTGGTGCTTATGGTTGTGTGAAGCAATCAGCCAGCGCGAGTAACAACTTGGCCACTGGAAATCATTTGCAAGCACTTCAAGCAGCAACTGTATACAGCTACAAAGCGATTACTGTATAGTCAGAGGGGTGGAGTCAGCTTCATTTAATTGAATGGGTTACAATAATGTTGCAAGTACTAATGTGATTTGATGCATTGGTACTGCAGTATACTGGGTGTTGCAATGTGCAGCAGTACATTGCACAGATTGAGCATACAGTTCACAGGTTGTGTAGTACTCTGCATGGAGTAAAGTACAGCTCAAAGGGTGTGCAGTATTCTGCGGAGTCAATTGCAATACACTATTAATGGAATGCTGCTATTCCACATTTACTAAGCCGTTGAACAGAGACTTACCACTTTTGTACAGAAAATTAAAACATGGTAGTGGCCCATTTCAGATTACACGTTTGCACTTCCAAATAGTCTGTTACAAAGCAGCAGTGAAAGTGGCCTTGGGAAATTATACCTAACTGAAGAATTTATGCTAGCATTGCGGAGGCCCAAAATAGGGGGAAAAAGTAATTACATAAAACATTGGAATGTAATTGAGGTTTTTGTGTCAAAATAGTGAAATATGCAACTTGTGAGCAAATATTGCCTCTATTTTATGATGCGTATGCAGTAACAGACATGGTGATACTGACATCAGATATTAGATATCTTGGCTTTGGGACTCCCAAGAGTCAGTCTGTACAGTGCTGAACAAGTTGGGTTCATAATTATTTAGTGAAACAAGCTTGCTTTCCTACTCCACTGAAGGCTGTTCTGATGCACAAAACATCGCATTTGATGGATTATTTACATTAATTAAAGCATTGTTTTTCTATTTCAGCTTTACAGAGCATCTGCCTTATTTGAAAATATCCGTCATGAAGCACAGCATAGCACTGATTATAAACTTTCACTGTTTGATCTTCAAACATCCTCCTACCAAGCTTTACAGCGTGTTTTGGTCAGCCTGGGTAAGCAGAGTTCCAGAGTGGGGCAATCGTCTGAGTATAGTCAATTCTTGACACAAAAGCAGAAGCCATTTTTTTTTCCAGGCAACTTTTCTTTCCTGTTTTTCTTTTCTTCTCAGGGAATAGCTAACAACCGGTAAGAGGGAGGGTAGCTGACCTGTGGGTTTTTGCCCTTGTTGGTTCAGTGCAGTGCTCCCTAAGATTTTCTCTTTCACCCAATGAGGAAGCATTGATCTGCACAGGACAGTGCAGCTAAGATCAGATCAGGAGATAAATCCACATATCACTCTGTGTCTCCATGATTTGATAACTTCACTGAGCGCTCCACTGGAGGAATGAACACCACTCAAACAAATTAATCTCGTTGTTCATTTCAATACTGTTTGTGGAACCTTCAATTGTGCAAATTGGCTCTCATTACTGCCTTTATGCGACAATGATTACACTTCAAATAGCCAGTAAAGCACCTTTGGAGGCCCTGAGGTTTGTGAAAGCCACTTAGAAAAAAAATCTTGCATTTTCATTAATTGGCAATCTTACTCTGAAACAGCTGCTGTGCGTACATGGAAAATAGTATTTTTTTATAAAATACAAGATTCTCTGGGAGTTTAAGTGAATGCAAGGAGCTTAACTAAAATTCAATACCTGACCTGAGGATATTTGAGTTTGAAATTGAATGGCTTTCAATCCGTCCCTAAATCATTGTCAGCTTGATGGCCACATATAGCATTTGAATTCAGCAAATAAAAATTTTTTTGCAAAATTCCATGTATCTGTTTTTCTAAATATTTGCAGTTCATAGTTTATCCTGTTGCAACTTTGAGACAAATAAAGTAGTACAAGTTGTGAATCAACACAAGGTGACAGTAGTTTAAATGTTAATAAGGTAATGTTCCAGATTATACTGGATTCCCAATCTGGGAATCTCACACTAAAGATATTCAGTTAATAGTAAATTTAATAGCAAATGTACTTTGTGTTTACAATTTTTATAAATTTTGTAGGGTGTATTTATGTAGATAATCATGTGTATAGAATTAAGGGAATTGAGAATGTTGAAGCTTCTTTTTAACATAAGTTCTTACACAACAGAGGGATAATGGTCTCTGCCATCTGAAAATTAAGTCCAATGTATTCTTAGATGGCATATATATTTTTCAAAAACAAATCATAAGTCAAGCATCCCACCCTTCCTCACCCATTTTGTTTTTTAATACTCTTTGTTAGGTCGTCATGATGAGGCATTGGCAGTAGCAGAGAGGGGAAGAACAAGGGCATTTGCTGATCTCTTGGTAGAAAGGCAAACAGGACAGGAAGAATCTGATCCATTGACTCCCGTCACCATTGACCAGATTCTGGAGGCCATCAATAATCAACGTAGCCTGGTGCTGTACTATTCACAAGCAGCTGGATACCTCTACAGCTGGTTACTAGCACCAGGAGCAGGTATGGGTGAATTGAGAGTGAAATGTAATCCTGATTTTTGCACCTGGAGTAGCTGGTGAATCCACTAATGTCTGTGTTGTAACGTAACATTGTTGCGCTATCATGTGTATTGTAACACTGATTCTTGGCACTATCTGGAACAAAGTTTGGCATATCAATGCCTGTATGTATGTACAAGAGTGGTTATTTTAATTTTAAATCTGTCACTGCTGACTATTAAAGTATCCAATTACACTATTTGAAGAAGGGCAGGGGAGTTCTCTCACTGTCCTGAAAAGTTCATAGTCCATTAAAAAAAAATCACTAAAATAGAGTAACTGCCATTGCTGTTTTGACTGTACCATGCTCAAATTGGCTGCCACATTTTCCATGTTACAACAGAGATGGCAGTTCATAAAGCACTTTATTGGTTATAAAGCTCTTTGGGATGTTGTGAGGTTATGAAGGGCACTATAGGAAAGTATGTTTTTTCCTTTCTTTTGCAAAACATAATATAGGGCTTCATAAAAAGAGGCATTGAGTGCTCAAGGAAGGAAGTCATGTTGAACCTTTGTAAAGCTCTGGTTAGGCCACAACTAGAGTGTTGCGTCCAGTTTGGTGACCACTCTTTAGGAAGGATGTGAGAATTGTTGATACAGTGCAAAGGAGATTTATCAGAATGGTTCCAGGGATGAGGAATTTTAGCTACAAGGTTAGGTTGGAGAAGCTGGGGTTGTTCTCCTTGGAGATAAGGAGATTGAGGGGGGATTTGATTGAGGCATATGAAATTATGACAGATTGGATGAGGTAGACAAAGAAAAGTTGTTCTTATTCTGAAATGATGCAAGGACCGGGGACACAGAATTAAGGATTTGCGCAAGTGATGCACAGAGCATGTGAGCAAGAACTTACACAGCGAGTGGTAATGACCTAGAGCTCGCTGCCTATGAGAGCAGTGGAAGCAAAGACATTAGTGATTTCAAAGGGAAATTGTATGGTCACTTGAGGGAAATAAACATGCAGGGCTATGGGTGTAGAACAGGGCAATGGGGCCGACTGGAATGCTCTACAGAGAGCTGGTATGGACTCAATGGGCCAAATGTCCTCCCTTGGTGCCATTGTGACTCTATGGGGTGAATTTTACTGTGGAACTGATTACCTGCACCCCCTGAAATTTGGCAACCTTCAGTGATATTATGCTGGGGGTGACCTTCATTGGGTCAGAATTGGACTTTCACCCTCATTGGGAAGGAAGTCCTGTCTTGGAGAGCTGGTGGCCAATCTGATTGGTTGGCAGTTCTGTAGTCCCAGCAGAAATGACAGTAGTGGCCACTGCTGGGACTACAAGCAGTCCCAAAGAATAAGAGATGTCACTTGGACTTGAGATCAGTCCAGGGGTTTTGGGTGGGCCCAGCTGGGAGACCCCAGTGATGGGGGTTGGGAGTAGGGGGGATGTCAGGTTAGAGAGGCCAAGGCCAAATGATAGTTAGAGGGGGTATGAACTTGAGAAAGGGGGTGGCGGTTTGTGAATGGCCCCTCATGGGCACAGCGGACCCCCACAAAAAAAGCACCCTAACCCCCCCCCTCCCGCAATTCCTGCCTGACAGCAGCATGGCAATCAAAGCCTTGCTCCCGCCTTTCCCTGCAGACTGAAAAATTGCAGCAGAGGTGAATTGAGACCCATAAGTGGCTGTTAATTGGCCACTTGAGGGCCTCAATAGACCTAAGGGCAGGCTGGCTGCCTGATGTCTTGCCACCTCCTGTAATATGGGTACACAGGAATATGAGTAGGCATTCAGCCCATCGAGCATGCTCCACCATTCAGTAAGATCATGGCTGATCATTCACTTCAATGCCTTTTTCCCACACTATCCCCATATCTTTTATGTTTTTTTTTTATTCACGGGATGTGGGCTTCGCTGGCTGGGCCAGCATTTATTGCCCATCCTAATTGCCCTTGAGAAGGTGGTGGTGAGCTGCCTTCTTGAACCGTTGCAGTCCAGGTGGTGTAGATACATGTGATGCTGTTAGGAAAGGAGTTCCAGAATTTTGACCCAGCGACAGTGAAGGAACGGCGATATGTTTCCAAGTCAGAATGGTGAGTGACTTGCAGGGGAAATTCCAGGCAGTGGTATTCCCATTTATCTGCTGCCCTTGTCCTTCTAGATGGTAGTGGTCATGGGTTTGGAAGGTGCTGTCTAAGAAGCCTCAGCGAATTCCAGCAGTGCATCTTGTAGATGTTACACACTGCTGCTACTGTGCGTCGGTGGTGGAGGGAGTGAATGTTTGTGGATGTGGTGCCAATCCAGCTGACTGCTTTATCCTGGATGGTGTCCAGCTTCTTCAGTGTTGTAGTATTCCAGTGGGGAATATTCCATCACACTCCTGATTTGTGCCTTGTAGATAGTGGACAGGCTTTGGGGAGTCAGGAGGCGAGTTATTCGTTGCACGATTCCTAGCCTCTGATCTGATGTAGCCACAGCATTTACATGGCTAGTCCAGTTCAGTTTCTGGCCAACGGTAACCCCCAGGATATTGATAGTGCGGGATTCAGTGATGGTAATGCCATTGAACATCGTGGGGTATTGGTTGGTTTCTCTCTTATTGGAGATGGCCTGGCACTTGTGTGGCACGAATGTGACTTGCCACTTGTCAGCCCAAGCATGCTGCATTTGGACATGGACTGCTCCAGTATCTGAGGAGTCACAAATGGTGCTGAACATTGTGCAATCATCAGCAAACATCCCCACCTCTGACCTTATGATGGAAGGAAGGTCATTGATGAAGCATTGATGAATTGTCCACCACCATTCATGACTGGATGTGGCAGGACTGCAGAGCGTAGATCTGATCCGTTGGTTGTGGGAACGCTTAGCTCTGTCTGTCACTTGCTCCTTATGCTGTTTGGCACACAAGTAGTCCTGTTTTATAGTTCATTTTTAGGTATGCCTGGTGCTGCTCCTGGCATGCCCTCCTGCACTTTTCATTGAACCAGGGTTGATCCCCTGGCTTGATGGTAATGGTAGAGTGGGGGACATGCTGGGCCATGAGGTTGCAGATTGTGTTTGAGTACAATTCTGCTGCTGCTGATGGCCCACAGCACCTCAGGGGTGCCCAGTCTTGAGTTGCTAGATCTGTTCGATATCTATTCCATTTAGTGCGGTGGTAGTGCCACACAACACAATGGAGGGTATCCTCAATATGAAGGCAGAACTTCCTCTCCTCAATGACTGTGCGGTGGTTACTCCTGCTGATACTGTCGTGGGCAGATGCATCTGCAGCAGGCAGCTTGGTGAGGATGAGGTCAAGTATGTTTTTCCCTCTCGTTAGTTCACTCACCACCTGCCACAGACCCAGTCTAGCAGCTATGTCATTTAGGACTTGGCCAGCTCAGTCAGTAGTGGTGCTACCGAGCCACTCTTGGTCATGACATTCAACATTCTGCGCTCTTGCCACCCTCAGTGCTTCCTCCAAGTGGTGTTCAACATGGAGGAGCATTGATTCATCAGCTGAGGGAGGGCGGTATGTGGTAATCAGCAGGAGGTTTTCTTGCCCATGTTTGACCTGATGCCATGAGACTTCATGGGGTCCAGAGTCGATGTTGAGGACTCCCAGGGCAACTTCCTCCCGACCATAAACCACTGTGCTGCCACCTCTGCTGGGTCTGTCCTGTTGGTGGGACAGGACCTACCGAGGGATGGTGATGGTGGTGTCTGGGACATTATCTGTAAGGTATGATTCCATGAGGATGACTATGTCAGGCTGCTGCTTGACTTGTCTGGGAGACAGCTCTCCCAATTTTGGCACTAGCCCTAGATTTTAGTAAGGAGGACTTTGCAGGGTCGACAGGGCTGCAGTTGCTGTTGCCGTTTCCGGTGCCTAGGTTGATGCCGGGTGCTTCGTCCAGTTTAATTCCTTGGCATTTAGAAATGTCAATCTTTGCTTTAAACATACTCAATATCTGAGCTTCCACAGCCCTTTGGGGTTGAGGGACAGGTCGGGTCTGGGCAGGAAGGTGACTGGTTGGCCACTCACTTTACTTTACAAGCTCCCCCATCTTCAAATATGCCAGCAGGGTGAGGGTGCGGGTTGTAAAATTCAGCCCTATGACTCTATAATCAGATGACATAACCCTGGGTATGATTTTAACTCTGTATAAGTGAATGGGTTTTGAGTAAGTTAAAATATTTCCTCATATATCAAAACATTTCCTTGCAACTATGATAGTATTACAACAAAAATTATTATTCTGGCTCTTTTCTCTCTCCAAATAGTGAAAAAAAATCATGAACACAACCTTACTTTAAACCTAGTAGTAATTTGCTTTTTATTATTTATGATACGTGTAAAGGTAACCGAGATTTTTAAGCACTTAAATTTCAATTCACATTTATGTGTCCAATTAACCTTAGTACAGTTAAGGTGACTCAATGAGAGATTACTTTGTTTGAATGAGAAAAAACGTGCAAATGGAGTGTAACAACAAACGGGCCAAAGGTGATGCAATTTAAGCTAGAAAGGCAATTAGATACATCAGGATTTTCCATTCACTGTTAGACTATAACATTTTAATAGACGATGCAACACTACATAGTCAAATTCAGGAAATGAGGTCAACTAATTCTGTGATTCATTTCCTATGTGGTGATTAGCTCAGTGGACATTCTGCAACAGATACTGATTTGATTTTGAAGTGTGACCCCATGCAGATTCATTTCAAGAAAGAGTTAACGATTTATTAAAATGTGTTTGAAGTGCATTGCCATCAAGATCTCTTTTAAACATTTATTTGTAAAATGGGTTTTTTGCCATGTCGAGAGAGAGAACTTTCAGAATGCATTACTATGCAGCTTCAGTGCACTATGTAATGATTGCCAGCAAGCAATGAGCCCCAGATGTGGATGTGTGACATGGTGTTAGGTGCTACGTTATTGTACTTAACCAGAGTGGGGCCTGTGTTGGAATATTTGTGTCTCAGAATAGGAAATCAGGCACAACTGCTGGAAATAATAAAAAAAAACTTCACCACAGTCCATAGGCAAGAAACAGCAGGAAAAATATCTCTGTTGATTTTCTTTGACAAAAATCAATAACATGTTTAATGCCTTCTCACGTTGCTTTTGAAGTAGAATTAAACTCTTTGTAAAAGTGATATATATTAATAATTAACTCACCAGCACTAGTAACTAATACTTTATAACACTATAGTGTTGAATAACAAATTTAACTTTGTGCTCCAAATTTCTCAATGACTTGACTTCTATTTTGTGATAAGTATCCAAATGGCATAGTTAAAAGGAAGTCTCACAGAATATTTGTGATCCAAAGTGAAATAAGTTACCAAACAAGACCACTGAGGATGACATATAAATAAGTTTAAGAGACAATTAAATGGATTTCTAGAAAGAGAAGGGATTAAGACACATGGAGGTAGAATGTGCATGGGGTATCTAGGGATCATTATCATAATAACTGATGGGTTGAATCTCTTTAGAAATGGATTTTCCAACCAGTTCTCTTTCCACTATGGGCAGGAAGGTGACAGGCTGGCCACCCACTTTATTTTACAAGCTTCTCACCTTCAAATATGCCAGCAGGCTGGGGAGCGGGTTGCAAAATTTAGCCCTATGTCTTTTTATGACTCTGTAATCAGATGACATAATCTTGGGTCCAATTTTAACTCTGTGTAAGTGAATGGATTTTGAATAAAGTAAAATATGACAGGATCCCTGTGGAAATTCAACCCCTTAGCAAGAAGGTAGGGTCAGTAAGTCTCTTGCAAATCTCTAGCAGACTAAAATATACTTCTAAATTTCTATACATGGGAGTATGCAGTGAGTGCAGATGGATATGACTTCCCCCCTTTTTTGTTACCTATTATACATATATTTTTCCTGGATGAGTCAAACATTGCCAAACGGGCAAATTGCTGTGTATTACCCAGCATATGCTACACACTGTGCCGTAACTATTGCACTGGGATACAGAGGGGTGGGTGGGGGGCAGCAGTGAATGATGTGGATCACAGTGTAGCAGTGCAGACGCTGATTCAGTATAAATGTGGTTGCTGCTGCTACCCACTGGAGACTGTCGAGGTCTAAGCACTTCATTCCTGTTCTAATGAAAAAATAAGTTAGGCAACATTCTACCTAAGATGTGGGAATCAGTTCTGCTCTAAAACTTCACACTCGAAAATGTTTTGCATCAGACAATGAACTGACTTATGCAAAAAATTGCATAGAGTTTCAAAATTTAAATTGCACTAATTATAGCCTCTTATAATCTGATTTATTTTGTGTTTGCAAAACTCAACCAAAATCAGAGCAATTCCTTAAAATTCCCTTTGCACTGAAACATGCTTGCTGTTAGTGATTCTGTTCTCTAATATCTAGTTATAGTTCTGCAGAATGTAATGGAAATAAATTTTCCCTGGTGTGTATTCTCATGAATACACCACCACTGGGGATAGTGCGCTGCAGTAACAAGCCCCACTGCTCCCTGAGCCGTGACAAATGTGAAAAAGTTTGATCAGACCATCTAATTGTTTAATGTAGATTAACAGAATCTGGGCACCAGGTTTGTAAACTTAACAAGTAAATAACTGTTTATTGAACAAACTGTCATAAGGTATGTCCTTTACAGTATATTACATATTTTCTTCCTGTACCATTCATCAGGGCCTTTGTTAGCATTGGTGTATGAAGACAAACCTGGAACAGGATTAATACTACCTCCAATTTTAACTCTTTCCCTTGGTTAGGCTGGCATCACTGCTTGGTGGTTCCATCTGTCTGAAAAACTGAGATGGCAGATTTACCGCTGTGATAAACTGCAATGCACTTCAGCACCTGATTCAAATTTTTTAATGGAAATATATCTCGTAAGGCAGGAAAGGTGTCCCTATCACCCAATCCCTACCATCTAGATTACTTCCCTCCTCTCTGCAATCTGCATTAAAATTGATTGATGAGATGAAATGCTACCCCATTCATTGGTTGTAAGGATTCCGTATGATATTAATTCGTATAGACTCAACCCAGTGCCTAGTGGCCCATAGCATGAAACTCCCCCAAAGTTTAGCGCAAATTGTCCCAAAATTCCATGTTTTTTGTTTTTTAAATCAGAAAACTCAATTGGGGCTGAAACTGTTTCTGCTGGTTCACTATATGAAAAGTAAAGTACACATAAATTTCCACCTTTTGAGCCCTCATGCATTTAATTAATGTATATTAAAATGAGGGTCACTGCTGCTAGAGCCCCGAATTTCCTATATTTATGCTGGCAATGCACAAGGGGTTGGTTAGAATGAGAAATATAATGCGCAGCTGTTTTCAGGATCAGCTGAGACTAGCTGAAGTAAGGAGTTTTTGAGTCTGATGACTGCTGAAAGTTTGAATTACTGCAGTTGGGAACAGCCTTTCGGAGCAATTCATTTTTTGGCATTTAGCCTAGACAGTCTTGAACTTGTTTCTGAGTGCCTGCGTGAGTCTGCTGAGAGGTTTTGATACCCCTCCTTCATCCCCCCACACAGGCACACGGTGAAAGTCTCTCAGGAGCAAGGATGGCTTTCCCTCTGGGCATATCTTTGTAGGCAATTATCATGGAGGAGGAGGAGGAGGTGCAAGAGAGCATGGAGAAAAGGAGGGTGAGGCAAATTTGAACAGGATAAACCTTAGCAGATGTTTTCCCTCTAGAGTATACAACTGATAGCAGTCCCATGAAAACCGTGGGGAGGAGATGTGCATCAGAAGAGTGCATGTGCCAAAAAGGCAATGGTGGTAGTGTGTGAACTACAGCAGGACCTGCAGTCAGAGTAATCTGACCTAAGTGCTGTGTCAGTGACAATAATGGTGACAGTGACATTCAGCTTTATGGAATGGGGTCAGTTCAGACAGTCATGAGGGATTTGTGCCATATCAGCCAGTGTGCCATTCATACATGTATTGATTAGATGACTGACGTTTTTCAGGAGAGCTGTTTAGAGAAATAGAAGTGATTCAGGACCATCCAATTTTATGGGGTTACTCGCTTTCGCAAGGTCCAGAATGCAATATATGGCATCCATGTTGTTTTGAAAGCTTCTGCATTTAACCCCTCAACTTTCTCTGCAGAAATTGCTTCCACTCCTGAACGTCTAGATTGTGTAAGACAACATGCAAAGAACCTTGCACGTCCATGAGAAATTTGTTGGAAGCTGCCCCTATATATTCATGCATCAGAACTTGGGCTCTCCTGAAGCTCTTCAGAGCATAAAATTGTGTCAAGAGATGATCTTCTGATGACAAGACACACCCCTGCTCCCATAACTACATTTAAGAGTTTCAAGAACAACAGATAAGCACCACAATGAAGCACAGCTCTCCTAGAATAGTATTGAGATGATCATCAGTGTCTTAAAAGGGCGTTTTTGCCACCTTGACAGGCCATAATGAGCTCCACAATATGTTAAAGCTCATGTGTTCCACATAACTGTTGCCTGCTAAGGTCCAAGACCAAAAAGGCCTGGTCATTGAAATTTCTGGCAAGAGGGCCCTAGCTGCTTTCAAGAACGCTGCTTTGTTCCTTATCCAGCTCTCTGTACCAGATTACTCAGTGGAAATCACTTTTGGAAAGTGAGACAAAATCACTCATAGGTGATGCCGTGCAGCTACCTGAGAGTTAGCCAAACACTTCCTTATTTGCATCCAGCAATCTATATCCAGACCTTAATTTTCAAAGGCTGCATTCTTAAATTTTCAAGCACCTCCCCACACTACTTGATTTTTTTCTAGAGCACCAACCCAGCAAACTTTGGCAGATTCAGCTCTACAGAAGTTTGGCAGTGTAAATCCCAACACATGGGCACAAATCCATTACAAATGCCACGTGGAATTTTGGGGCTATTAACACTAAACTGGCATTCTCATTCAAAGAGACCACAGGATGCTGGTGCTGAAGCTGCTCCTTTCTGTACTATATGCTATGTCGTGTCTTATTCCAAAAATCCTACCAGGCAATTGAAGTTTTGTTTGGAAAATTTGATTAGGTAGCATAAACATAGATTTTCATAGAAGTTCTCTCAGGTTGCAATAGTTTCAGAATTTGAATTCCATTTTAAAATTTGGAGGTAAAGGAGTTTGTATCAGTAAATGTGACAATAAAGCTATTGAATTGTTGTAAAAAGCTAATTGGTTCATTAATGCCCTTACCCGCCTGGCCTATATATGACTCCTGTCCCTTCATAGAATAGTATAGCAGAGAAGAAGGCTATTTGGTCCACCACGTATGCTTCGGCTCTTTGGAAGAGCAATCCAGTCAGTCTCACTCCCCTACTCCTTCCCCACATACCCGCAATTTTGTCTCCTTCAAATAGTTGGTTGATGCATAAATGCCCTCCGAAGTGACCTAGCAAGCTACTCACTTATCTAAAGGATGGGAATTAAATGTCAGCATTGCCAAGAATGAACAAAGGAAAAAGGATGCAGTGGGAAAGTGTGCTGTTCCAAGGTTGGAACTGGGGGACATTTTTAAGGTAGAGGATTCTTTACTCTAGCACCATGATATTGCTCTGAAATTATACTATAGTAAACTGGGAGGTCTGTGTGAAAATCTCTGCTTGTGCAAATCTGTACTACTGAATAAAATGTTTCAACCAATATTTTTCTCTTTATTCTTTCATGGGATGTGGGTGTTGCTGGCAAGGCCAGCATTTGTTGCCCATCCCTAATTGCCCTTGAACTGAATGGCTTACCAGGCCATATCAGAGAGCAGTTAAGAGTCAACCACATAGCTGTGGGTCTGGAGTCACATGTAGGCCAGACGAGGTAAGCATGGCAGATTTCCTTCCCTAAAGGGCATTAGTGAACCAGATGAGTTTTTTTACAACAATTGATAGTTGTCATGGCTATTACTGAGACGAGCTTTATATTCCAGACTTTTATTAATTGAGTTTAAAGTCCACCAGCTGCTGTGCTGAGATTTGAACCCATGTACCCAGAGCATTGTCCTGGGCCTCTGAATTACTAGTCCAGTGACATTGTTACTACACTACCATTCCCATAACATACTAGATTTGTTTAGCCATTAATCAACAACTGGGGTGGGGGTGGTTAGCTCAGTTTACTAGACAGCTAACATGTGGTTCAGCAGCATGGAGTTCAATCCTTGTTGTGGCTGAGGTAGACTTGGGACCAGCCTCCTTGCCCTGCCCTGTAGCAAAACCATAGCATAAGCCAAGATTTGGCAACCCTCGAACAATTGAGGATGCTACCCGTAGAAGAAGAATCAACAACTGCTTTTCCTGTCCAGTTTTCAATGATCAAAATTATCAATTGCAATTGAAACTGGATTGTCCAGTTTGAAACCAAATGGAATAGCTTTGTCTATTTCAGCCAGGGATGTGAACAATGTGAAAAATACCTTCTTTCGATACTTTAACTTGATACAGAGGGCAGGTTAGAACCGTAGAACCATAGAAAAGTTATGGTGCAGAAAGAGACCATTCAACCCATCATGTCTGTGCCGGCCAGAAAGAGAAGAAAGAAACTAGCTGCTCATTTTAATTCCACTTTCCAGCACCTGGTCCGTGGCCTACAGGTTACAGCACTTCAGATGCAGGTCCAGGCACCTTTTAAATGAGTTGAGTGTTTCAGCCTCAACCACCAATTTGGGCAGTGAATTCCAGATGCCCACCATCCTCTGGGTGAAAAAGTTTTTCCTCATGTCCTCTCTAATCTTTCTACCAATTATCTTAAATCTATGCCCCCTGGTAATTGACCCCTCAGCTAGGGGAAACAAGTCGTTCCTGTCTAACCTATCTAGATTCCTCATAATTTTGTACACCTCAATTAGATAACCCTTAGCCTCCTCTGTTCCAAAGAAAACAACCCTAGTTTATCTCCTCATAGCTGCAATTTTTAAGCCCTGGCAACATTCTTGTAAATCTCCTCTGCACTCTCTCCAGAGCAATTATGTCCTTCCTGTCATGTGGTCACCAGAACTGTACACAAAATTCCAGCTGTGGTTCTGATTCCAAAGTTGCTTCTATGGAAATGATCTTGATGGTGAGGTGCTTTCTTTAGAAGGGAACGTTGTAGTGAGATTTGGCTCTTTTATAGATACCTTGTTGGCGAGGCCTCTATAAATAAATCGGATGTCATATGGATTTCTTTTAAACAAATAGCAACAGAATGGCCTTTTGCCCAAAATAAAAATGTAACTGTAGCCGTCAAATGTTAAAGCTTTCCTGAATATTGGTGCATGTTCTCAAATACTTCAGCTTGAGGAGTCTGAGGCTGCATACTAATGCCAGTGTAATTAGTGATTCCAGCTTTCTGAGACCCGCAGTAATACTGCACGTCTTCCTGTCTCTCTGTCTTCTTGCAGGAATATTAAAGTTTCACGAGTGCTATTTGGGCGATGGTCTGGCAGAAAGCAGCAATGATTTTAATGAAACAAGCAGCATCAACCTGCAGGCATCCAGCTTCTCTACTCTTGAGCAATATGTGACCAATGTCCGAGAAGCACTTGGTGTTGACTCCTACTATACCAGGTACAGTTTCCATTTCTTTAAAGGGTAATTATTGATTTTTATACCCTCCCTGTGTTTAAAATTTCATTCTTGCTTTGCTTCTTACAGAGACAGATTGAAGGTTATAGACCGACTCAAAGTGCTTTATTATGGACTGAGATTGTGTTTGAGATCATTATAATTAGTGAGTGATGCCTTTGCAGTTACTGCTGTAATGCATTGTAACACTGGCACATGTTTCAGTCTTTACACTTAGCTGTCATATGTTATGGTTTGAGCTTCTTCTTCATGAAGCACTAAATATTAAAGTGCAGTAAAAGCAGAAGATTGTAGAGTGAAAAGAAAATTTGCTCATTTATCTGCCTCATTCTGCAGTAAGTCCATAAACAGTGCCCACATAGCTGAGCTTCCCCATTCCTCCTCCTGCATTCTTTCCGGAACCTTACTGTGCTGAGTTGAAATATGACCCTTTTAACTAAATCAGATAAATAAAAGTCATATTTTGATTGAATATATTTAAGGTAAAGCCACTGATTTGCACTTTTTACAGAAAACAATGAAATTCTGGAATATAATCCCCAAAATGCTGACACAAATCATGGAAAATCCTTGACTCTTATGTAATAAAAACAGAATATAATTTATTTAACTGCCATAAATTAGTGGAATTCCATAAAATGAAAACAGAATTTGATCTGTTCAATCATGACATAAAGGAAGTCTTCAAAATTATTAAAGAGTATCAGTTAATTAATACTGTTTAGCCCATTATAAACAAAAATGATGATGGTACCTTTTTGGTTTGTATGTGTATGGTTTGGAATGTGCTTGCCATCTTCTTTCTCTGAGAGCATCCAGCCAGCCAGCCCACCTACCAAGTATTTCCCTTATACCTGTTCTGCTTTCCTGCTTAGCCTGAGATGCTCTTAATCCATCTTCTCTGAGTAACTTGTGGTTCATGAACTTGCCTACGAATCCTCAATGCTTCTATCTTATCTGCTGTCCCTAAATGTATCATGCTCTTGCCGTTCACCCAATGCCTGCCTTTCCAAGCTCCTTCCAGATGACCTGTCTGTTCACCCGCCAAGCCTGAGTACTTCACAGTCTTCCCATTCCTGTGACCAAGTTGCCTCACAGCTCACCAAGACGCCACCTCTGAGTCAAAAGTCCACTCCAGGGATCGGAGCTCTTTAGGATGACACTTCAATTCAGTATTGACATGATTTCTGTAACAACCTCCAGCCCTGAAACAACACCCCACCCCTGCCATACTCACCGTCCTTTTGATGTCAATCTTTGTGTGTACCTTCCTTCCTTTGCCCTATTAATGGCAGTGCCTTGAGCTGTCTAAATTGAAATCTCTGAAATTTCCTTCCTAAGCTCTTCTTTTTCCTCTCCTCTGTAAGATCCTGTGCTTTCGGTGCTCCTATCCAATCTGTTCTTGGCTCAGCAAGCATTTTCTCATGTGCCTGTGAATTGCCTTATCAAAGTTTTCTGCTTTAAAGAGCTATATGTGCAAGTTGTCATGGTCATCATTGTTTGGTGTCACACATGAGCAGTGTATGTTACACTGTACCCGATTGGCTTAAGTGTATTTATGAAACAGAAAGGGAACCTACAATTAATTTATTTTTCTTTAAAAAAGGGTAAGGAAGAAATTAACCCAGAGATTCAGCTTCTTTTTTTGTGCTTCATAGAGGTGTGTCCATAAAGGGAGCAGCCAGCCAAAACTTCTCTAAATTGGAATGAGGGCTCTAAGATGGGGAGGGAAAAACCAGTCAAAGGCTCTCAGTCCTAATTGTTATCCTCTGTAACCTGTTGAAGTACATGTCTATGGATGTTGGGTTGGAATTGAATGTGATACTTCCATAGTTGAATAACCTAAGGATCGCAGGAAAAATGTGCACGATACCAGAGAATGCCTGCTACCCTTGGAATAATACCCTAGCAGGAGAAGAGAAAGGGCAAAATTTATGGAAAGGGATCAAAATAAAATATTGTTTGTTGATGCAATCAGCTGAACAGTGAATATTTGCTTGGAATATCCTCCAATTTAATTGCACATTGGTAACAGCAACTGTGTGCAAATCAAGCACTGAATGTGTTGAAATATTATAATCACTTTGTTGAATTTATGCTCTGTTTACGCTCCTGTGACTCTAGATAAATTTGTTTGTCCAGTTTTCTGTGAACCTTGCCTTCTTATTATGATGGCACTGAGTTTTGCTGCAAACTCTCCCAGTCCATCCAAGTGGACACCCTTGGGGCTAAGAATTTGTGAAGGCCTATTTGCGGATGCAGGAGTTGCAATTGGTGATCTGTTTGCTCCTGTTTCTGTTGAGAAGCAGCATGCAAACTTCATATTACATAAAAAATAGGAGCACAGTAGGCCATATGGCACCTCATTCCTACTCTGCTATTCGTCCAATCATGGCTGATCTTTTGCCTCAACTTCATTTTCCTGTCCATGCTCCATATCCCTTGAATCCCTGAGAGATCAACAATCTTATCTATCCTGGCCTTGAATATACTAAATGATTCCACAGATTCACAATCCTCTAAATGAAGAAATTCCTTCTCATCCCTGTTCTAAACGATCGACCTCTTATCCTGAGGATATGCCTCCATGTTCTGGATTCTCCAGCAAGGGGAAACAACCTCTTAGGCCTGCATTTTCACTCCTGGGTCGGGAGCATAGAATCAGGATGTTTCCTGACTCCGCAAGCCTGACCCCCAGGAGAAAGTGGCCCAGAAGGTTGGATTTTCATTCTGGGTTGTGGGGTTCCATAGGAGTCGGGCCGGGCAACCCTGGAATGATGAGTGTGGAGGCAGACTGGGAAGAAATCCTGCCTCGGTGCACTGGCGCTGTATTGAAGTTATAAAAAAACACAGAAACATAACAGCCCTGCAGCCTCAACCCTCACACCCCCTCACCTCCCACACACTCACCATGCCCCATCCTCACCACCTCATGCCTCTCACCCAACTCCATGGCGCCCCTCACCCTCCATGTTAACCTATGCCCCTCTGCCCACTCCCCATGGCCTCTCATATCCTCCATGCCAACCTGTACCCCTCTGCCCACTCCCCATGGCCCTTCATATCCTCCATGCCAGCCCTTGCCCCTCTGCCTATTCCCTATGGCCTCACAGGCCCTCCATACAAACCTTTGCCTCCCACCCACCCCCGTGCCCTTTTACAGCCCCCTGTGCCAACTCATGGCCCCCACCCTTTGCCCTACACCCTCCATGCCAACTCACCCAGCATCCACCATGGGCAGACCTAAGGACCCATGCTGAGATTAAATAAAATAAAATTCCAAGTGTCTAAGATAGACTCTTTTAAAAATCCTCATTCATAAAAACCCGTTTACGACACTTACAATCCTTCAACTACATTATCCCTTATAACAACAAACATTTTATTCAAGTGCATAATCCCTTAAAACAACAAGAATTGGAATTCAGTCCCTCTTCAACGAGCCCCAATGTCAATCAATTGTGAAATAGCAGGAACCCTACCTTGATAATGGACAGTTTGAAATCGAGTCAGGCAGCACTTATCCAATAATGGTAACCCTAAGGCTTATGTCAAGAGACACAGTGAAATAGCAAGCAACCTTTTTTTTTAGAACACTCTCGGCAGTTCTTTATAAAAGTCAGAGGGCAGGAGTTTTAAGTGCCTTGACAGCTCCCTGTTCCACTGAGTTTATGCACTTTTTACGTACATTCATGCCTAATGTTTGAGTCCCAAAGGGCACTTGACTTCTCCAAAAGGGCACCTTACCTCCCCCAGAGAGCACCAGATCTCTTCCAAAGTTGTCCTGGGTCCATGGCCCAAGGGGTACCTCTCCAAAAGGGTAACCTGGCTATCAAAATGAATCCACAAAGTTCTGACCTACTCCTACCAGGTCTAGTCTGTACATGTTGTCAGGCACTTCTCACACCAAAATTGCACACGAGTCGAGGCAGCTGCTGATCGCTATGGGCAGCTGTCGTTGCAAAACAATCATGTACAAATCCAGACCCAGGCCCATTCCTACCCTGGCGCTGTGCTCGGGAGTGGGACTTTCAGATTCAGGCCTCTTTCACAATTTTCACCACGACGGAGAGGTTCTCTGTCATGGGGAAAACCCAGGCATTTATGGGTTAAACAGGGTAGACTTTAAGAATCTTATATTTTCACAGAATGGTTACAACACAGAAAGAGGCCATTTGGCCTGTCATGTCTGTTCTGGCTCTTAAGGAGCAATTCAACTAGTGCCACTCTGTTGCCCTCTCCCCATAGCCCTGCACATTCTTCCTTTTCAGAAAATAACCCAGTTTCCTGTTGAATGCCTCAATTGAATCTGACTCCACCACTCACTCAGTGATTTTTAACAAACCTGACCCGTCTGCCACATCCTTTACATGATTGTAACTTTAGCCTGAGCAGGACCCTTGCTGCTAACTGCTTCAGCAGTGAGCCAAAGCCCTGAGTGCTGATATCATGTGGTGCACCAGCAACTAGGGATGATGGGCAATAAATGCTGCCCTAGCCAGCAAAGCCCACACCCCGTGAATGAATTAAAAAAAAGCCTGCTCTTCTTAAAGGCAGTCTCTCCCTCTTAAAGGGGAGCTGCACTCAGGGCTGTTGGCTGCCTGTGCTGATACTGATACTGCAAAAATGAAGTACCAGGGAAGAGAGAGGGCTCCTTTGTTTACTAATGAGGTGCGGGAGGCGTTTGTGGTGGAGATTGGCAGGAGGAGAGTGGTCATGTTTCCATGGGTGCTCCAGGAAGCCCTCAAAGATCACCCTCAAAAGAGAATGGGAGTAGTTGTTCGATGCCCAGAGTTTGACAACAGTGCAGCAAAAGGTTCAATGACCTCAGATGGGTGGTCAAGGTCAGTGAATGCACCTTTAAAGGACATTTACTACCCACTGCTCCACCAGCCTCTCACACTGCTTAATGTACCACACCCCTATCACTCACCCAGCAACAGTTTATGGCACTCAAGACTCAGACTTAATATCCAGATGCTCCAACTCACCTTTACACATCTTGCAATGATGTCAACCTCATAGCCTGCTCCACTGTTTCCACATAGTACCAACTATTCAGCTGCGATAAATCGCCCAAACACAGTGCAGCACAATCAGCAATATTCTTGCCTGTCTCAAAGGAGGTTTTAGTCCATACCCACTGGGAGCGGAGTAAAACTAATGGGGTCAAGGATTCCTGCATCTCCTGAGATTGTTCTCCACATCATGGGGCCAGCTGCGATAGAGTCCATGGCCGCTGAAATCACTGAGAACGTTGAGGATAACGTTATGTTTTCCAACCCTGCCCACCCTCATCTTGCTATCTGGTATGATGAGCAAGCTGCTGATGGTGTAACCACAGACCTCTTGCTTTCCAAACCCTCCCCAAACCCCCTACCACACACCTCCCTCCCCATCCAGAGCACCATTCCACTTCCCTCACCCCAGCCTGCTTTTAGGCACCCAAGAACTGTCACCTGTCCAGTCACAATACCCCCTTGAGGAAGAGAGTAACACCACTGCACTGATGAAGAGACCCCTTTGCTTAATCTGATATGTACAACCATCAGTTCAGATATTGGCACTGCACATTTCATGGAGGCTAGTATTAAGCAGTGATCTGCACGTGCTGAATCACCAGGCACAAGTAGGCTTCAGTAAGGTCAGGCTGAAAAGATAGCATGTGCACCAGCCCATTAGAGGGTGAGACAAGTTCTGTTGCAAAGAATTCAGGTGTGGACTTCAATGAAGTGGCACACAGGAGAACGCTGATGAGGCAGCACATTGAAATGCTGAATGCCTTGGCTAGCTTCCTGTCACTGTCAAAGAGCATGAAGGTGTCTGGCTCCAACTTGGCACAGGATACCATGCAGAGTTAACATTGCAGGTCGATAAGCTTTGCTTTTGTATTTATTGCATAGCAATCACGGGTAGGAATCTTTGTTAAATTTTCCCTCCATAACTCAGGGGTGGTAATGTAGTGCACCAACTGCTACTCTATCATTTCAGCTAACTCAGCACAGATAAGTAATTGAATCATGCATTTCTGTTCTCTATAGTTTAGTACTACACCAGACAGTGCTTTTATTCATTAGGTGACCAGGGAAACTGATGCCAATTCATTTATGTGAAAAAAAAATCACAGTGTGATGACTCATAAGAGGAGAGGGGTCCAGCTCAGACTGGGTGAATCAACAATTCAAGCAAACCGGGGATTAAATCAGTTTCCCACATCGCTGCCAAAGTTACAAGCCTTTCCTGCTATCAACACCAAGGCCCAAAATCTGAATATGAAGCCTGTAATGGTACCTCCAGTTAATTGTTTCTGGCTGCTCAATTGAACACACAATCTGTCACTGAAGGGGAGCTGCATTTTCAAGAATGTAGCCTCCCCATTAGATTCCCTTTTAATACCTTGATCTGGAATCCTTCTGCAGTAAAATGTTTCCAGTACAGACATGCTGGCATATGATAGACGGCTGAAGGAATGGGGTGTGGGTAAGGAGTGGAGAGATTGCACAGAATGTCTGTGGAATGCAGCAGTTTCATTGTTCTTCAGGTATCAATCCTTCGACAAAGCCTCCACCCAGAGTTCAAAGAAATAAATTTTACATCCACATGGGGCTTGCCTCCCAGGCATCTTAACCTACTCATGTATTCCTGCCTTGTTAGCTGTGATTGTCAGGAGAACAATAAAAAAAAATTACACAGCTCTGCCATGTTTCAGTTCAATTTATGTGCTTACGTTTAATCTACTTTAGCAACTGACCACAAGCTCATCAGAATTAGAGCATTTGACAAGGCTTTTTAGATATGGGTTACTAGTGCCTAAGAGAGATCAAAAATTTGGTTTTAAAGGACAAAGGACAGCCTTGATCATATTGAAATTTCACTTTTACTGTTCTTTTTAATTTGACAACATCCTTTTTTAAGGAATTACATTGGAAGTAATGAGGTAATTTCCTGCTGAGCTTAATTGTCTAGCCTCCAGAGTCGCAATAAGTTGTATGTGAAAAGCACCTAAATATGCTTGATGTGGGTGCAGCGAAGCTGAACAGTCAAATAATGGACACTGTGCAGCACTTGTGAGATGCTTGAGATGATCAGAATTCCAATTTTAAAACTCTATTGCACTGCCACTGTGTCACATTCACTATTGGATAAGCCTCTCATAGCTATAGTGTCTGGATATGTCGGGATATGCAGAGCATATTCCTTAAAAACCAGCAAATAATTAACAAGCTTCCAATAAACTTTGTCACCTCTTGTAAATTTATGGACTGGAAGGCTGTGGTAAGCTGAATGCTCGTTGGATGGAGATCTGATGGTAGCTAAGTATTCACTGATTTGGGCTCTAAGTGAATAGCCTTCTCACTGAATAGGAACCTATTAGAAGCTTAGTGCTCATTGAATGGAAGTCTTATGAAAGTGATGTATTCAGTGAGTGGGGGCTTTTGAGGGCAAGCACATTGAGTGGGATGATTCAACGTGCTGAGTATTCTTTGAATGGGAATTTAATGGGAATTTGGTGAAAGTTAAATACTTGAAAAAGTAGAAACCCTTCAAATTCAGATTATGCATTTAGCTCTTGGAGTGGGACTTGATGCAACAACTTTCTAATTCAAGCGAGCGTGCCATCACTGAGTTCAATTGATGTAACCTAAGAACCCATTGGGTATAGGACTTACAGGAATAGAAATACATCTTTCAGCTCCTTGAACCTGTTCCTCCAGTCTTTTATATCATGGTTGATCTGTACCTCAACTCAATTTACCCACCTTTGATCCATATCCTTACACACATTTATCTTACAGAAACCTGAGTATTAAAAAGTCAATTAACATAGTATCCACGGCCTTTTGGTGGGCAAAGAGTTTCAGATTTGCAATCCCTTTGTTTAAGAAAGCTTTTTCAGATTTTGTTCCTGAATGGCCGATTTCTACTTTTAAGATTACATTTATTTGTTCTGCATTGCCCCACCAGAGAACTAGTTTCTCTATTTTATTTATTCATTTATGGGATATTGACATTGCTGGCTAGGCCATGCTAATTACCCTTGAGAAGGTGGCGGTGAGCTGTCTTCTTGAACCGCTGTAGTCCATGTGATGTAGGTACCCGCAATACTGTTAGGGAGGAAACTCCACGATTTCGACCCACCGACTGTGTAGGAACGTGATATTTTTCCAAACCAGGATGGTGAGTGGCTTGAAGGGGAACTTCGAGGTGGTGGTGCTTCCATGTGTTTGCTGCCCTTGCCCTTCCAGATGCTGGGGTTATGGGTTTGGAAGGTGCTGCCTAATGAGGCTTGGTGAGCTCCTGCAGTACATCTTGTAGATGGTGCACACTGCTGCCACTGTGTGTTGGCGGTGTAGCGGGTAAATGTTTGTGGATGGGGTGCCAGTAAAGCAGGCTGCTTTGTCCTGGACGGTGTCAAGCTTCTTGAGTGTTGTTGGAGCTGCACTCATCCAGGCAAGTGGAGAGTATTCCATCACACCCCTGACTTGTGCCTTGTAGATGGTGGACAGGCTTTGGGGAGTCAGGAGGTGAGTTACTCGCCACAGGATTCCTAGCCTCTTGATCTGCTCTTGTAGCCACAGTATTTATATGGCTGGTCCAGTTCAGTTTCTGGTCAATGGTAACCCCCAGGATGTTGATAGTGGGATATTCATGGATGGTAATGGCATTGAATGTCAAGGGGTGATGGTTAGATTCTCTCTTGTTGGAGATGGTCATTGTCTGGCACCTGTGTGGCTCGAATATTATTTGCCACTTTCATCCCAAACGTGGTTATTATCCATGTCTTGCTGCATTTGGACATGGACTGCTTCAGTATCTGAGGAGTTGCAAATGGTGCTGAACATTGTGCAATCATGAATGAACATCCCCACTTCTGACCTTATGATGGAAGGAAGGTCATTAAAGAAGCAGCTGAGGATGGTTGGACCCAGGACACTACCCTGAGGAACTGCTGCAGTGATGTTCTGAAGCTGAGATGACTGACTTCCTTTGTGCTAGGTATGACTCCAACCAATGGAGCGTTTTCCCCCGATTCTCATTGACTCCTGTTTTCAAGGGCCCCTTGATGCCACACTTGGTCTAATGCTGCCTTGATGTTAAGGGCAGCTACTCTCACCTCACATCTCTTTTGTGCAAGTTTGAACCAAGGCTGCAATGAGGTCAGGAGCTCAGTGACCCTAGCGGAACCCAAACTGACTGTCCGTAAGCAGGTTATCACTAAGCAAATGACGCTTGATAGTACTGTTGATGACCCCTTCCATCATTTTACTGATGATTGAGAGTAGACTCATTGGGTTGGATTCGCCCTGCTTTTTGTGCACAGGTCATACCTGGGCAATTTTCCACATTACCGGGTAGATGCCAGTGTTGTAGCTGTACTGGAGCAGCTTGGCTAGGTGCATGACAAGTTTTGGAGCATAAATTTCAATACTATTGCTGGAAAATTGTCAGGATCCATAGCCTTTGCAGTATCCAGTGTCTTCAGCCATTTCTTGATATCACATGGAGTGAATCATATTGGTTGAAGACTGGCATCTGTGATGCTGGACACCTCCGGAGGAGGCCGAGATGGATCATCAACTCATCGCTTCTGGCTGAAGATTGTTGCAAATGCTTCAGTCTTAGCTTTTGCACTGATGTGCTAGGCTTCCTCATCAAGAAGATAGGGATATTTGTGGAGCCTCCTCCTCCAGTGAGCGTAATTGTCCACGACCATTCATGACTGGATGTGACAGGACTGCAGAGCTTAGATCTGATCGTTGGTTGTAGAATCACTTAGCTCTGTCTATCACTTGCTGCTCATGCTGTTTGGCACGCAAGTAGTCCTGTGTTGTAGCTTCACCAGGTTGACACCTCATTTTTAGGTGTGCCTAGTGCTGCTCCTGTCTGGTCCCCCTGCACTCTTCTTTAAACCAGGGCTGATTCCCCTGGCTAGGTGGTAATGGTAGAGTGGCAGATACGCCGGGCCATGAGATTACAGATTGTAGTTGAGTACAATTCTGCTGCTGCTGATGGCCCACAGCTCCTCATGGTTGTCCAGTCTTGAGTTGCTGGATCTGTTCGAAATCTATCCCATTTAGCTCGGTGATAGTGCCACACAACATGATGGAGGGTATCCTCAATGTGAAGATGGGACTTCATCTCCACAAGGACTGTGTGGTGGTCACTCCTAATGATATTGTCATAGACAGATGCATCTGCGGTAGGCAGTTGGTGAGGATGAAGTCAAATATGTTTTTCCCTCTTGTTGGTTCACTCCCCATCTGTTGCAAACCCAGTCTAGCAGCTATGTCATTTAGGACTTGGCCAGCTTGGTCTGTAGTGGTGCTACCGAGCCACTCTTGGTGATGGACATTGAAGTCCCCCATCCAGAGTACATTCTGCACCCTTGCCATCTTTAGTGCTTCCTCCAGGTGGTGTTGAACATGGAGGATCACTGATTCATCAGCTGAAAGAGGGTGATACGTGGAGATTTCCATGCCCATGTTTGACCTGATGCCATGAGACTTCATGGGTTCCAGAGTCAATGTTGAGGACTCCCAGGGCAATTCCCTCCTGACTGTATACCACTGTGCCCCCACCTCTTCTGGGTCTGTCCTTCCAGTGGGATGGGACATACCCAGGGATGGTGATGGCGGAGTCTGGAACATTATCTGTAATATATGATTCAGTGAGTATGACTATGTCAGGTGTTGCCAGACTAGTCTGTGAGACAGCTCTCCAATTTTGGCACCAGCCTCTCGATGTTAGTAAGGAGGACTTTGCAGGGTTGACGAGGCTGAGTTTGCCGTTGTTGTTTCCAGTGCCTAGGTTGATGCCGGGTGGTCCATTTGGTTTAATTCCTTATTGACTTTCTAGTGGTTTATACAACTGATTGGCTTGCTGGGTAATTTCAGAGGGCACAGCAGATTGCTGTGGGTCTGGAATCACATGTAGAGGCCAGACCGGGTAAGGACAGCAGATATCCTTCCCTAAAAGACATTAGTGAATCATGTGGGTTTTTTAACAACAATCGACAGTGGTTTCATGGTCAACATTTGACATTTAATTCTGGATTTTTATGGATTGAATTCAAATTTCACCATCTGCCGTGGTGGGATTCATGAATCCCCAGAACTTTACCCAGTGTCTCTGGCTTACTATTCAAGTGACAATACCACCATGCCACCCCTCTCCTGACAAATCACTTTGTCATTTTAAACAATGCAATTAGACCATCCCTCACCCTTCTAAGCTCAATGGAATACAAGCCAAATTTATTGCAACCTGTCAACATAATTTAACCTTTTAAGCTTTGATACTAGTCTGGTGAATCTGTGCTGTACTCCTTCCACGGACAATATATCCTTCCTGAGGTTAAGTGCCTAAAATTGAATGCATTACTCCAGATAGGCCTGAGCATTGCTCTTTACAACTGAAGCATAGCTTCCTTCCCTTTGTATTCTAGCTCCCAAGAGATAGAGGCCAACATTCCATTAACCTTTTTGATTACTTTTTGTACCTGTACATGAGCTTTTAATGATTTGTGTACCTGGACACACAAATCTATTTGTTCCTCTACAGTTCCTCGTCCCTTGCCATTAACAATGCTTGTGAATGCTCAGAACTCATTGTCCAATTCTGATGGAAGCGGAGTGTTCATCGAGTGGGGTCTGATCAGAGCCAAGGACTCATTAACTGGAGGGTCTGTTGGAAGCAAAGGACTCAGAGTGAGAGCCTGATGGAAACCAAATACTCCCTAAATGAGTGTTTGGTGAAAACTTAAATACTCCCTGAGTGAGGACCTGATGGAAGATGAGCACTCATTAAAGTATACAGCGAGCTAAGGAAGCTCACAATCTCAAAACTGAAACAGAAGACAAAGCATGTTGCTAGCACAATATCTTAAGGCTTGACATGTTCAGGGATAAATGAGCAAGTTCATAGGTGTAGAAAGCCTTCATGCTTGAGGTATGTGCAAAATAGTCAGTGCGTATCAGATTTAAATTACTTAAATTACAAGAATGAACAGGTTCATAATTCATGGTCCCAGGGCAGGAGGGGGGTGAAAATAATTTTGAGTCCTGAATACAGACCTAAATTATGGGGCAAACTATGTGGGCTAGATTGATTTTTCGTGTTCCTACTTTCTTTTTTATTAAGAATACTAGTGGATCTCTCATGATATTGCTCATAAATCAAATGATGGACTGTTTTACAATAACAGGAGCACTGTACCAAGTAACATACAATGTATGTATTCTGCTACTAAGGTGGAGATATGGCTGGTCCTTTTAAATCCATCAGGGTTAATCGTAAATTCTGAAGTAAATTATTGTTGGTGTGAGAGGTTTGCTGATTGGCAGGCGTCTGTAAATTTTCAGCTTCAAATTTGATTCTTGATCGTCTGAAATATATTGGATCACGGCAAATGCAAGACTTTAGTATACTTGTTTGTCTACCTCTTTTGCATCAATATTATTGCTTCCTGCTTATCTATATTAGTTGAATGCAACGATGGATATTGTTTGTTATTTAGAGCTACTTCCAGCCTGTCTATTAATGATTGACAGGTCATAAGTACTCGTCTCTGATTGAGTGTCTATCTACTTGAGTTTGACAGCATTAAGGCAGAGGGTAAATTTATTAATGGCTTTGGTTCAATTTCCAGCTCATTCAGTTGAGGAACAAGGGATTTTGGGCTGCTTAAAAGTTCAAGGTGAATAGTTTTCTGTCAGCTATGTCGGCATGAAACCTGCTGCCAATGGCAGTGTAGTCTCGCAACCTGAATGGTTTCTCAGCTACAGCTTAACATGCAGAAAGTGTAGCTTCCTTTGAGCTGCAAAGCTTGACACTTGGCAAGTAGAAAATCATACTTTTTTCATATAAGTCAAGCTGATGAATTAAAAAGTGCAGAATACCCAGAGCCTTTTGGATAATCTGATAACTGGCAGCTATGTCATGTTTATTGATATGACTCAGAAAAAAATCTGTTATACTGTAGACTTCAGACACTTAATAAATATTCATGAATACTCAGCCGGAAAATGCTATCGTGCAATCTGCCAAGGTGGCAGACTCTTCCCAACTTCAACTGCAATAAATATCTGTATCTACCTTCTTGTTTTTCCATTTTTTCTAACTTGTAACCCCCAAACCCCACCCAAGGAAGGTTTATCTAAAATGTGCTCATTGAGGAATGAGTTATTTTTTTGTTCAAATGACACTCTATGTAGAAAAGGTAGTATACTCACCATTATTTTATTTGATAATTTTGTGCACTGATAATGTCACTAATAAGAAACACCCCTGTAATGCAGAACAGTTCTATAGTAATCAGCAGGTTTGTGAATTTGGACTGCGCTGATAGCGGCACACGGAGCTGCTCAACCACAGCAAACCACGCTATTGGCTGGAGATGCAAATTTCTCAGCTGGCAGCATGATTTCCTGGGACCATTCAGACACTGTGCTCCTGCTGTTAACTATGGAGACCCTCCATCTCATTGAGACAATTGGAATGGCTTGATACCCCAATTGGAGGGTTTCTGTATTAGTAAGAGAATTGACCTTTTTACCAAAGATACATTTTTCTAAAAAAAAAGCAACCATTTCTAGACTTCCCTCTATTTTTGACTAATATTTAAAAGTTCTTATCATAGAGACCATTTTTGCTTTATTAATGAGAGGATTAATTACTTTCTGTTCTAATCCCTTTCTCGTTTTGTGCATCCACTTTTGTCCAGGAGAGGGGGCAGAGAGGAGAGTATAGGTGATTTTTGCTATATTGCTTGTACTGGATCACAAAGGAAAAGATGTACAAACTGAATGACAAAAGATTTGTTTTACACAAAGTAAAAAGAAGGAAACAAATAGCCAAGAGAAACTGCCTGTCAGCATCTACCCATTCAAACCCCCTCATAATCTTATACATTATATGTCGTAATGAATATTGCTACAACAGACAAACTAGATCATTAATAGACCCCATTGGGTCCGAGCATTGACTCTAAAAGTACCTATGGAGATATTATTGGACCAAATCACTTGTATTGTTTGGCTCTGTACTGACATTGGCTGATGGTATAGCAGTAATTGGAGTAAAAACTGGGTTAATTTTTCAGTGGTGGATACAATTAGCTACCTGAATAAGCTCTTCTGTCACTCTTTGAGTGTTTTTGGAGAAAATCATATCTGCTAAGCAGTTTCACTTTACACCAAAATGAAGCACTTCTGTGTAAATTGTGTGTTTTTTTTTATTTCAGCTTCATACATATATGCTTTAGTCATATTATATTGTAACCACAAAAGTAGAGACATCAATTCTATTAGTTGACCAGTTGTACTAACTTACACAACATTTTATGTTGAAGAAATCATACTGTATTTTGGTTCAGGGCTTTGATCATTGAGCTAATTGAATAGTAGGTGTCTGGAGAAGGTCCAGTTCATTGGTTGAGATGTTGTGCCAACAATGTCACAATTGGTTGTAAGCAGTTGATCACTGCTATCAATTCCTCTTCTGAGGGTTCCCCATATATAAGGAAAGGTAATCAGGATTGCAGAATGGGATCAGAGTTCTTCTATGGAATTGCAAAGGCTTAGCTAGCAGGAAATGAGCCAATTTAATATTTTTCTATCCTGTCCCCCTGTGCTATACATCAGCTGGGCCAGCAGGTTGGACACAGAACCCACTGTCGAGACTCTGCTGACAGTACCCTGGGGCAGCTAGTAAGGGAAAAAAAAAACAAAGCACACTAAACTGTTGAATTTCATTCCTACAGTGTGGGGTGAAAGCAACAGGCCACTACTCACTGCTTTTGCAAAAATAGCCAAAATTAACAACTCAACCATAAAGGAATTGTGGGGACTAAGTGCATTCTAGCATTGTTTGACAGATCACACTGAAATTCCAGTGGTTCAGCAGCTATTTTGAAAGACAAAAGTTGCTTTTGTGCTGAGTTAAACATGGATCTAATAAAAAATTGAAATGAATGTACCCGAGTTTAGCACATGGTACATGAGAGCTGACGTGTTTAGTGTTATGGACAGGAGCGGGGTTAATTTATACAGCACTAATTTCTCCTCTCACCACCCATCTGTAAACAGAAAGGTGTTTTGATATGTTTCCCTCTTTATAAGCAGTGGTGTACTTCTCAGCCACTTGCTTTTGATGCAATCCAATTTTCTACTAATAACCTCACAGCAAATTCGAGATAGGATTAAACTCAAAGGGTTATTTTCTTTGCACACACTCAAAACGTGAAAGCCGGGGGGGGGGGGGTGGGGGGGTTGCAACATCGCCTCCACACTCAGACAGTAAAGAGAAGGATAGAAAAAAGAAGGTTTTATAGTATAGAAACCACAGAGAAAATAAATATTGGTTCAGTGTCCAATGAGGTATTCCTTCACGGATGTCGCTGGACTGAAAACCGATACTGGATAATTCATTTTTCTGGTAGTGTTGACTTCACATGATGAGAGAGGCATGCAGAGATGAATCAGAGATGGTGGTACAAAATTTACAGCAGAAGCAATGTAGTTGGGGGACAGGCATTCCACCTGGGCAGAGCTCCTTGCCTGAGAGACTGCTAGTTAGATGGTAAACAGTGGATTGAACTATGCAGTTTAGTAAGGCAATATCACTTGTTCCACAAGCCAGAGGCTCATCTCACCACCAGGTCTTTGACAAAGAATTTGTATCCATTATCTGGATCCCAAAGACTGTTAAATGTCTCAGCTATTAGGAATTGAAAGGAAGGTTGTGGGGCCTTTGTCTTAGCAGACAGTCCATCTCCTTCTGGCCAGCCTGGGTTATTAAATGAGGTTGGCCTTGTATAGCTCATTGAAGTTGGGCTGCATAGTCCACAGGTGGTCATTAGTGGCTTCTCATCGATAATGAGGTGCAAGTTTTCCTGAAACTGCCAAGCAGCTTCTTTTGTTTGGGAGGGAGGTGTGTGTGTGTGGGGTGGGGGGGGGGGGGGGTGGTGCGGGGTTGGTGGTGGTCACAGACAGACGTAGGTTCAGCCATTTTAAAGGCATTTGTTCAGTTTTAAAATTTTTAAAATAGCAATGAGCTTATCTATATTTATTTTATAAAAACATAACAGGATGAGGCCTTAGTCCCTAGCATTTACCAAGTCTTAACCAACTGTGTTTCATTTAATAGTAATGGCAAACGTGAATACAGTTTAGCTTGTGTAGTTTTGATCTTGAGATTTGTTTTTCATAATGTTTTTGGTCACTTGTCCCATTACCAATAGTTATATGAAATGAGGTTTTCCTGATCTCTTGAATTTGGGCCTCCAGCCAAAAATGGCAGTCAAGGGATTCATTCTATTAGGATTATTATATATTTTTTCATCTCTGTTTCATTAATTTTCATTGTTCTAAATTGAATTTTATGATATTGGCTCATAGAATTGATAAAACAGGGATCTCATTATCCACATTTTGCCATTTTATTCTAATTTGGCTGATCTAACATGACAGGTGAAGTGGCACAATCGCTATGATCAATTAGTTGTGATTAATCCTCCCACATTGATTAATAACCTGGAAAAAAATTTCTGTGTTTAGCAAATGTATGTTTAAAGGAATGGGTTTATGCTATTTTAATTTATTGGTAAGGAATCATGCCAGTGACCCTCATTCATCATTAATAAAGGAAATTTCAGGACCTGGGACCCTCAAGGTCCTTGAAGCATTGCAGGAAAGGGCTATAAAGTTTATCATTTTGGTCGTGGAAAAGGAAAACGTTGATAAACTTGGGCTAGAATCTTCACCATAAATGGAGATGAATAAATTGACCTCACAAAGATTCAAAAGATGTATGGTGCAATAGGAAAAATAATCCAGATCGGTATTTCAGATTAATTTGTGACTCCACAATAAGAGGACAAAAGTACAAACTGGTAAAAGGTAATTTCAGAGCTAATATCAGGAAGCACTTCACTCAAAGAGTAATTAATTCCTGGATTGTCAACCAGGTAAAAGCAGAGGAGGTTCTAGTTTTTCCCACAAGAGGAAACATCCTCTCCACATCCCCCTGTCAAGTCCCTCAGGATCTTATATGTTTCAATCAAGTCGCCTCTTACTCTTCTAAACTCCAGTGGATACAAGCCTAACCTGTCCAACCTTTCCTCATAAGACAACCTGCCCATTCCAAGTATTAATCTAATAAGCCTTCTCTTAACTGCTGCCAATGTATTTACATCCTTCCTTAAATAAGGAGACCAATACTGTACACAGTACTCCAGATGTGGTCTCACCAATGCCCTTTACAACTGAAACATAACCTCCCTACTCTTGTATTTAATTCCCCTTGCAATAACTGATAACACTCTCTTAGCTTTGCTAATTACTTGCTGCACTTGCACACTAACCTTTTGCAATTCTTGCACTAGGACACCCAGATCCTTTGCATCTCAGAGCTCTGCAAGCTCTCTCAATTTGGATAATATGCTTTTTTATTCATCCTGATAAAAATGGACAACTTCACATTTTCCCACATTATACTCCATTTTCCAGGTCTTTGCCCACTCACCGAACCTATCTATATCCTTTTGTAGCCTCCTTATGTCCTCTTTACCACTTACTTTCCTACCTATCTAATTTGAAGATCTCTGAAGATCTGAATGATGCTCACTGATGTTGGGACACACGCCCGATGTCACTGTGCATGATTTTATGCGTCAGTGAGTGGGCCCCGCCCCTGCTCGCCAACCCAAAAATTCTGACCTCTGTTTCCTGTTAGATAGCCAATCCTCATTTCTGTCTCCCTCCCTTTTTGAATAAAGGAATTAAATTAGGTATTTTCCAATCTAATGGAACCTTCCCTGAATCTAGTGAATTTTGGAAAATTAAAACCAATGCATCAACTATATTACTAGCCACTTCTTTTAAGATCTTAGGATGAAATCCATCAGGACCTGGGGGCTTGTCAACCTGCAGTTCCAACAATTTGCTAAGTATGACTTCCCTGGTGATTGTAATTTTCCTGAATTCCTCTCTCCCTTCCAATTCCTGACTTACAGCCAACTCTGGGATGTTATTCGTATCCTTTATAGTGAAGACTGATGCAAAATACCTGTTAAATTCATCTGCCATCTCCTTATTTTCCATTATTAACTCCCCAGGCTTATTTTCACTTTGTTAGCATTTTTGTTTTTTAAATACCTATAGAAGCTGTCTGTCTTTATATTTCTAGGTAGCTTTCTCTCGTACTCTAATTTTTCCCTCCTTATCAATCTTTCAGTCATTCTTGCTGCTTTTTATATTCTGTTCAATCTTCTGACTTGCCATCCATCTTTGCACAATTATATGTTTTTTCTTTAAGTTTGTCTTCTTTAAGAAAACTTCTTTGATAAACACTTAGTTACTTTAGTTAAGTGGTGCCATGGGATCACTGGAACAGGAACATCCTCCACTAACAATGCAGCATACTTGTGCGCCAATCTAGATTATGGGCTAAATTTTTCCCTCATCGGGCAGGTGAGCGCCTGACTCGAACGAGCGTAAAATGGCGTGCAGGCGTCCCGACATCATCGCACACTCATGCAATATTTCAGCACGCCCGTCGACAATTAAGTGGCCTATTAAGGCCTTTAATCAATTCGTTGATTGGAATTTTTCGCTGCCCGTCCAACTGTTTGGTTGGCGGGTGGGTGAAAAGACCAAGCGGCCTTTACATTTTGGGCGAAGCCTCACCCACTGGCGGGATGAGGTTTTGACCAGTGATTGTAAAAAAAAGTAAAAACTTTTAACACTCCTTTTTAACATGTTCCTGCTCATGTGACTCTGTCACATGAGGGGACATATTTTCATGATTTTTAATAATAAAAATGAAGATATTTAAAATATTCAGCTCCCTTAGGCAGCTCTGTGCCTCAGGGAGCTTTTACTGTGCACAGCTGCGAACTTCCACACTCGCTCCGAGGGAGCTTTTACTGTGCACAGCTGCGAACTTCCACACTCGCTCCGAGGGAGCTTTTACTGTGCACAGCTGCGAACTTCCACACTCGCTCCCCCCACCACCTCTCTGCCCCCGCCCCAGCAGCGCTCAGCGTTGTAGCATGCATTTCACACTGGCTGGCCGTTAATTGGCCAACCAGCGTGAAATTGCGGTCGGGGCCCGATTGTGGGCGGGGGTTGGCTTCGTGACCACTCCCGGGCCCACCTGCCGTGCCCTCCTGACGAGGGAATAAGTCTGCCCTATGTGCACGCCTGGGAATGGGGCTTGAGGCCACGGCCTTGTAGCCCAGAAATAATGGTGGCATCACTCAAGTCAAGCTGATGTTCCATTTGACAGAAACTAGTATTTACTCCAGCACTTTAACCTGTGTGGTACAATATCAAGCCAGTGAAATCAGGCCAGGAGGCTAGGTACAGATGGTCACCCTAAATGGTGGCTCTAACAAAGGAGCAGACGTGTTGTTTTCTTAAGTCATGTTTCTGTTGGGAAAAAATTATATATTTTTAAAGTATTGCTGATTGATGTTGCATTATTAATTGAACCATGAATGACTGACCTTGAAAATATAGTGGTCAAGAGTCCATTATAAAAGATTTAATAGCTGAGCACTTGGAAAACATTGGCAGAATCGGACAGAGTCAACGTGGATTTACGAAAGGGAAATCATGCTTGACAAACCTACTGGAATTTTTTGAGGATGTAACTAGTAGAGTTGATGAGGGAGAGCCAGTGAATGTGGTTTATTTGGACTTTCAGAAGGTTTTCGACAAAGTCCCACAAAAGAGATTGGCGTGTAAAATTATAGCGCATGGGATTGGGGGTAGTGTATTCAGCTGGATAGAAAACTGGTTGGCAGACAGGAAACAAAGAGTAGGAATAAACGGGTCTTTTTCCAAATGGCAGGCAGTGACTAGTGAGTTACTTCAGGGATTGGTGCTGGGACCCCAGTTATTCACAATATATATTAATGATTTAGATGAAGGAATTAAATGTAATATCTCCAAATTTGTAGATGACACAAAGCTGGGTGGGATAGTAAGCTTTGAGGAGGATGCATAGATCCTTCAGTGTGATTTGGACAAGCTGAGTGAGTGGGCAAATGCATGGCTGATGCAGTATAAAGTGGATAAATGTGAGGTTATCCATTTTGATAGCAAAAACAGGAAGGCAGATTATTATCTGAATGGCTATAAATTGAGAAAGGGGAATGCGCAACGAGACCTGGGTGTCTTGTACACCAGTCGCTGAAGGTAAGCATGCAGGTGCAGCAGGCGGTAAAGAAGGCAATTGGTATGTTGGCCTTCATAGCCAGAGGATTGAAATACAGGAACAGGGATGTCTTGCTGCAATTGTACAGGGCCTTGGTGAGACCACACCTGGAATGTTGTGTGCAGTTTTGGTCTCCTTATCTGAGGAAGGATGTACTTACTATAGAGGGAGTGCAGCAGAGGTTTACCCAACTGATTCCTGGGATGGCGGGACTGACATATGAGAATAGATTGAGTCGATTACGATTATATTAGCTGGAGTTCTGAAGAATGAAGGGGGATCTCATAGAAACCTATAAAATTCTAACAGGACTGGACAGGGTAGACACAGGAGGATGTTCCTGATGGTGGGGAGTCCCGAACCATGGGTCACAGTCTGAAGATATGGGATAGACCATTTAGGACTGAGATGAGGAGAAATTTCTTCACCTAGAGAGTGGTGAGCCTGTGGAATTCATTAACACAGAAAGTAGTTGAGACCAAATCATTGTATTTTTTCAAGAAGGAGTTAGATATAGCTCTTGGGGCGAAAGGGTATGAGGAGAAAGTGGAAGCAGGCTATTGAGTTGGATGATCAGCCATGATCAAAATGAATGGCGAAGCAGGCTTGAAGGGCCGAATGGCCTACTGCTCCTAGCTTCTATGTTTTCTATGAGTTTGCTGGGTATCTATCGGTGAGTTTACTGCGCATGTTGTTATTAATATGCAGACATCCCAATTTGTGGTGATGGAGTGATATGGCGTGAGTTGCGAATCATTACAAATCATTGGATGATTTCTGCCGTTAGCCTCGCAAAATAGAAACTCACCATCAAACCCCCCGTCGCTGTGTGCATTTCAGGGACTTGCTGCATTTACTCTGTTAAAATGAATTAAATTTGCTGCACAAAATCAGGGTTGGTGCTTTTAAAAGCAAATAACTGCGGATGCTGGAAGGGTCACGAGGACTCGAAATGTCAACTGTGCTCTCCTCCACCGATGCTGCCAGACCTGCTGAGTTTTTCCAGGTATTTCTGTTTCTGTTTTTGTTTTGGTGCTTTTAAAGATTTATGATGCTACAATGCCACTGAACCTCTCTGGCTCAGAAAGGAAACAATTGAAACTGTGGAGTCTCATTCCTGAAGATAGTAACTTGTCCCTAAAGGCATTTAATTTTACTATTTTTCTTACTTTTCCTTTCTGCCTCTTTTCATTCCCTCCTAATCTAACATTTTTTTCCCTTCCTTTATTTTTTTTATCTGTATCTAATTTAACTGTAATTCACCTTATTTCCTTCTCTGCCATTCCTGTTTGTTTTTCTTCATCCCTAAATCTTATCGGATAAAGACATAGACTATCGGTCCTGTCACTCACTGAGGTCCCTGATACGCCGTTGTCAACTCACACTTCCAGCCAATTTCAAGCTGAAGGGCGAGGAAAAGAATTGAATAAACTGCACAAGCCACATGATTCTGCTGCAGATTCTGGGTTATGCTTAATTTTGCCTTCTATTTTGCATGCCCCATCTACTAGACCCCATTGTTACACTTATCACTGATATACATGGAAGAGTGTGCCATGTATGGTGGGATTTGTGTTACTGACATGCACACAGTCACATTATAGTAGCTGATCAAACTCACTTCAAAACAAACTCTTGCACCATTAGTATAGGTAGGAACATAGGAACAAAGGAAATAGGAGCAGGATTAGGCCATTCAGCCATTGAGCCTGCTCCACCATTCAGCACCTGTGTATATTTCTTTGCAGCCTCTTTGTGTTCTCCTCACAGCTTCCATTCTGACCTTAGATATATTATTCTCTGTCTATTTGTCTAAGTCATTAATAAAGATTGTAAATAGCTGAGGCTCCAACACTGATTTTTGCAACACTCCACTAGTCACAGCCGGCCAACTTGAAAATGTCTCATTTATCCCTACTCTCTGCTCCCCGTTGGTCAACTGATCCTCTATCCATGTGAATATATCATCTCCAACCCCATGAGCTCTTTTCCAGTGTATTAACCCTTTGTGTGGCACTTATTGGGCAGAATTTTGCCCTTGTTGGGCGTGCGGGCCCCACCAGCTTGATGGTGGGCGGACAGCCAACGCCCACCACCAAAACAGGGCCCGCTGCCATTTTGAGTGGGCGGGCCAATTAAGGCCTGCCCAACAGGAAGCGCTATGCACTTCCTGTGCGGGGTTGGGGGGATTTCCCAACTGTCAAAGTGCGCTCTTTTGCGTATGCGCCCAAAAGAGCGCACTGCTCCCTGAGACTAAATGCTGTCTCAGGGAGATTACTGACAGTCCAAAAAACTTTAAAAATAGAAAAATTAAAAAATTATTAACATGTCCCCCTCATGTGACAATGTCACATGAGATGGGACATGTTAATAAATATCACATAAAATGTATTAAAGTTTTTAAAAACGGACATGAAACCTCATCCCACCAGTGGATGAGGTTTCATGTATTATCAGAAGCCTGCTGGGGCTCCCGGCCTGCCTGCCAACCTTAAGGTTGGACAGGCAGTGTCTTTAATTATCTTACTTATTCTGTCAATGGCCTCAATTGGCCATTGACAGGTTGGCGGGTGGGCAGCTGATTTCGCTAAAAATTTAAAGGGACCGGGATTAGTTCCTCCCAACATCATCCTGTGTCATTTTCCTGTCAGTGAGCGGGCCCCGCCCCCAAATTGCCGACAGGAAAATTCAGGGCCATTGAATGTCTTTTTTACATTTAAGTATACTGCGTCTCCTATATCTACCCTATTAGTTACATCCTCAAAAAACTCTAATAAATTGGTCAAACAGGATTTTCCTTCTGTAAAACCATATTGCTTACTCTATTCATATTCTAAGTGCATTGTTAAGACTTCCTTAATATTAGATTCCAGCACATTCCTGATGATTGATGTCAGGCTAAATGGCCTGCAGTTCCCTGTTTTCTTTTTCGCTCCTTTCTTGAATAGCGGTGTTACCTTTGCTAACTTTCAATCTGCTGGGATTGTCCCAGAATCTAGGGAATTTTGGAAAATCATAGCCAGCTCATCCACTATCTATTTGCAACTATCTCTTTTGGAACCCTAAGATGTAGACCATCGGGACCTGAGGATTTGTCAGATTTTAGTCCCTTGAGTTGTTCCAGTGCTACCTCTCTGCTGATTTTAGTTACCTTAATTTCATCACTTTTATTAGCCCCTGGATTACCTTCTATTTCTGGTATGCAACTTGTGTCTTCTACTGTGAAGACAGACAAAAAATATTTGTTCAATCTCTCTGCCAATTCCACATTCCCATTTGATTTCTCCTGTCTCTGCTTCTAAGGGGCTAGCATTTACTTTAGCCACTCCTTTTTTATATACTTGTAAAAGCTCTTACAATCTGTTTTTATATTCTTGGCTAGTTTCCTCTCATATTCTATATACACCCTTTTTATCAACCTTTTGGTGTGGCCTTTTGCTAAAAGCTTGTCTGTCAGTAAGACTGCTTAGTTCCATCTCTAAACTTTAATTGCTGATGTCTCTATCTAATCTCCACTGCCACTGATACTCTCATCCAAACATTTGTCATCTCTGGGCTGGATTTCTCCAGTAATTCTCTTATTGGCCTTTTTAGCTCCACCCTACCTAAACTCCAATTCATTCAAAACTCTACCGCATAAATCTTCTCCCACATTAAATGCTAGTTCTGCACACCTGTCAATTTTGCCCTCACCAAGCAGGATGCAGCCCCAGTATATAAACTTCAAAGTATTTTACATTGCTTTCAAATCTCTCCATAGCTTCACTCCACCGAACTTCTGTAATGCTCATCAACTTCCAATATCTAATATATGCTTTTCCAGCTCTTGTCTACTGTGCGTTCCCTGATCTCCCTGCTTCATAGTCTGTCTTGAAGTTTTTAGTTATGTCTCTGCACTTCTAAATCTCTCTGCAATATTTTCTCTACTTTCCTATTCCCATTCAAAGCCTCCTCAAAAAGGGCTCTTCAGGTGTATCTTCGGTAACTTCCCTTGACCTTTCTTCCACTCCCTTTTCAGTGCCACCACTCCTGTTAAAAACAACTTATAATGTTTCTCTGCTTGCAAGGTGTTATAGAAATATAAGTTTTTTTATATCTGCACTGATTACTCTGTTTAATCATTTGGTCTGAACCAACGCAGGCTGATAAGGAGCTGGATCAAGGAAGGATGGTGCCCACGCATGTCTTATGAAATGTCTGCCTTTAAAATTAGGCTTGGACTTCAGCAGAACGTGGAATAAAGTGCACAATAAGGATTTTGCATTCCTTGAAACAATGCTTGATTTTTATTTCTGTTCTGCTCTTGAACTCTTTCCAGCCTCTCTTCATCATTCCCATGAATTACTTTCCATCATGTTTTAAATTGTAGGAACAGAATGAATCAGTAAATTTTAAATTGAATTGGAGCTGCCAAAACTTTTATTGAAAAGGTATTTAAAGTAGAGTACAACTTTCAGTATACTGCGCACAGAAAAAGAGCAGTCCATTTAACCCTCAAACCTGTTCTACCATTCGGTGAGAACATGGCGGACCTGCAGCTAACTCCATATTCTTGCCAGTGCCCCATTCCCCATTACGTATGGTTAGTAAATCTATTAATCTCAGAATTAAAATTGACAATTGATTCAGCATCAGTTGCTGTTTGGCAGAAGAGAATTCCAAACTTGTATCAGCTGTTTTTGTGTAGAAGTGCTTCCTAATTTCAATCCTGAAAAGCCTGGCTTTAATTTCTACATTATGCCCCCTGGTGCTGGACTCTTCAACCAGCAGTAATAATTTCTATCTAACTATTCTATCAATTCCCCCTAATACTTTGAAAAATCAATCAAATCACCCCTTAATCTTCTAAATTCCAGGGGATACAATCCTAGCCATAGTTTAACCCTTGCTGAATAAAGTATTCCAGATGTGGCCTAACCAGGGCTTTGTGTAGTTGTAGAATAATTTCTAATCCCTCGTATGCTAATCCTCTAGATAGAAAGGCCAGCATTCCATTGCCCCTTTTGATTAATTTTAATGTGCTGGTCCATGGCTTTTTTGTGACCTATGTACATGGACCCTCCCAGAAACAAAATTGCAACGCGTCAGTGTCACCAAAGGCAGATTAACTGATCATTCATCTCATTATAGTCCTCAGGGCATTATCATCACCACCTTCTCACAGATGATTGTTGGCCTTGCTCAACAATATCCACATCCCATGAAAGATTAAAAAATGTCATTGCATTTTGCGATAGTTCATTGCATGTTGGATGCTTTGAGAGACATGAAAGCCAGAACATAAGTGCAATTCTCCAGTGATTGGAGACATACCTCATATAAAGGTGGATGGTTGTAGTTGTTGGAGGCCAATCAGCTATGTCCCAGGACATTGCTTCAGAAGTTCCTCAGGATAGTGCCCTGAGCTTGACTATCTTCAGATGCTTCATCAATGATCTTCTCTCCGTCATAATGTCAGATGTGGGGATGTTTGCTGATGATTGTACAATGTTCAGTACCATTTACAATTCTTCAGATACTGAAGCAGTATGTGTCAATATGCAGCAAGACCTACCTGGGCAACATTCCAGGTCTTAGGCAGATAAGTTGCAAGTATCATTCACACCACACAAGTATCAGCCAATGATAATATAAAACTAGAGCGAATCTAGCCATTCAGTGGCATTACCATTGCTGAATCCTGCGCTATCAATATCCTAGGGATTATTATTAGCCAGCAACTGAACTGGACAGTCATATAAACACTGTGCCTATAAGAGCAGGTCAGAGACTGGGAATTCTGAGGTGTCGCTGGGACCAAATCCTCTAAGTCCTGGAACCTCCTTCCTAATAGCACTGTGGGTGTACCTACACCACATGAACTGCAGCAGTTCAAGAATGCAGCTCACTATCACCTTCTCAATTAGGGATGGGCAATAAATGCTGGCTTGGCCAGTGACACCCACATCCCATGAATGAATAAAGAAAAGAATAACTCACCTCTAGACTCCACAAAGCCTGTCCACTGTCCATAAGGCACAAGTCAGAAGTGTGATGGAATACTGTCCACTTGCCTGAATGAGTGTAGCTCCAACAACACTCAAGAAGCTTGACACCATCCAGGACAAAGCAGCCCGCTTGATCTGTACCTCATCCACCAACTTAAACATTTACTTCCTCCATTACTGACACACAGTGGCGGCAATGTGTACCCTCTACAAGATGCATTGTAGCAACTCACCAAGGCTCCTTTGACATCACCTTTCAAACCCTCTGCCACCCGGACAGACAAAGGCAGCAGATGCATAGAAACACTACCACCTGCAAGTTACCTTCCAAGCCACACGCCATACTGATTTGGAACTATATCACCATTCATTCACTGTTGCTGGGTCAAAATCCTGGCACTCCCTAACAGTCGTGTACCTGCACCACATGGACAGGAGCGGTTCAAGAAGCCAACTCACGACCACCTTCACAAGGGGCATTAGGAAAGGACAGCAAATGTTGACCTTAATTGCCAGGGATGCCAACATCCCATGAAAGAATAAAAGGAATTCTTTATTCGATGGCTGACAGCAATTTGTTTATTTCTACAAAATAAACATTAATATCTGGCTAAGTATATGTGGTTAAATAAAATAAACTTAGTCTGACCTCTCCTTAACTAATCACTAATTGATTAATTTGAGATTTTCAAGGGTACTAGTACAGCTGTTAGGGCTGAGTGGTCACATCAAGCAATTAATGGCCATGCTGGAGTGGCCACTGCAAGTTCATCTGTGAGTCAGTTTATAGAGACCAACAGATGTGGAACTGTATAAAGTAAAATGTATAAATAAACAATGGGCAGATAGTCTCACAGATTTATTTTTTATTTTTTGTTTTTAAGGATTGCCTAATGTAAGGCATCAGATTGACTGTGATGTGCTGCAGCTGTGGTGAGATGCAGTTGATCCAGTTAATCTAGTTTGTAAATTGGAGTACCATATTATATTTAGGAACAATACATAATTGTATATTCATGGGAATGCTGTTGCATGCAAATGTCAGGAGCTAGAACACATCAGCTGTTTCTAAAAGGTAGATTTGTTTTAGGCTAAACTGCTGAACACCCAACTTCATTTCCCGGTCCCCGTGTTTTCTGAGGTTGTAAATGATTCCCTCAGATCTTCTTCCCTTGGCTTCAAAGCTGCCATAACTGCCCCCATCTCAAGCTTTGACGCCTCTGTCATTGCAAACTGGTGCCTCACCTCAAAACTCCTTTTCTGCTTCAAAGAATTGAATGTGTTGTTACCTCCCAAAGCCATGCCATCTTTTCTGCGACTCTGCTTTTCAGTCTCCCCGAAGAGTTTTCCACCCCAACACAGCACTGAACAGCCCTAAGCAAAGCCGCAAATGACATCCTCTATGACTGTGACCGGGGTGCATTTTCCCTTCTTGACCTCTGCAGCGTTTGACATGGTGAAGCAGGCCATCCTCCTCCAATGCCTCTTCTGTGTTGTCCAGCTCAGTGGGATTACACTGTTCATTATCTAATCACAGTCATATTCTCTGTAGCAATGGCTTCTCTTTCCACCCCAGCAATGTTACTTTTGGAGTCCCCAAGGATCTTTCTTTGGCCCTATCACTTTCTCTTCTAAACACTGCACCCAGGCAATGTTAGCCACAGACATAGAGCCAAATTGGACAGGTATGCTCATGATGCTGAGTTCTACCTTTCCAATACCTAACTGAAAACCTGTGTTGTCAGCAAATTACTGTGGATGCTGAAATCTGGAAGAAGAACAGAAAACGCTGGAAATACTCAATAGGCCTGGTAACATCTGAGGAGAGAGAAACAGAGTTTACATTTCAGGTCTGTGACCTTTTATCAAATGTTGCCAGACTTGCTGACTATTTCCAGCATTTTCTATTTTCATTATCTCTGTTGTCAGACTGTTTGTCTGACATTTAAGCTTGATGAACTGCAATTTTCTGCCCTAAGACAGAAATCGTCATCTTCAGCCCTTGCTATACACATCTTAACCACTGATTCCCTCCACCTCATTGACTATGTCAGGCTCAACCAGACTGTTGGTAAGCTCCCATTAGACCATGAGCTAAATTTGTAACCCCATATTCTCATCACAAAGGCTTCCTACTTCCACCTCTAAAACTGTGCCTTTGTGCCTTACCTTATCTGATGTTGAAACCATCATCCATGCTTTTGGAGAGAAGGAAGAAAGTAAGAAAGAAAGTTGTAGTGACCTAACTGAGCATCACTTGGTTTATATTTAAACTAAACTGATGCTGGTGATTAATAGAGTCACTGTTGTTAAGCCAGTGATGTCATAAGTCTTTCGCTTTTGAACTTCTATGGCTGCGACCCACAAGATGTTTGAATAAGCAGAAAAGCCAGCGTAAGCAAATGGTGAAAGTTTTGAAATTTTTCATTTTGAAAGTTTTTATCGTGCACTGTTCTCAGGATCATCGCCTTTCAAAATGTGAACTTGATCTTTTATTTGTATTTGTCTAACAGTTTGCTGAATTCTGTCCATATACTGGAGAATTTGCAGCTGTTATCTGCAGCCGTTGTTGGCTGATATATACATATGTAAGCGCACACGCACACACAAACACACATACATTTGCACACATATAACAAAAGATGCAAACATAAGTAAACACAGGAAGACCTGGCATGGTGCTTCAATCTTTTCAGACTTCAATAAATGGAATAAAGTTTGCAAAAGAGAGGAAAAGCAGTTTCGAAACTAACAAACAGTCCTTGACTCATTCAAAATCTAAAAGCGTTGCTTTGTTGCAAATGTTTAACATTACATTTGCCTGGAAATGCTCTTTCTAACATTTTTGTTGTAAATGCCTTTTTAAATAGTGAAAAGGCTGCTATCCTAATTTGCTATACGCTACTGAAGCAATTAATTTCTGGTAAGTGATTGAATATATTCTGATTGTTATGGCTTATCCCATTTACAGAAACAGCTTGCAAATTCACACTGAAAGTAATGGAATCCCTAAAACATCTAATTGAGAGAGAGTGAGGGAGCTTGATCATGTACATTTTTAATGGAAGTGCATGATTTCTCAAGATTACTTTCATGTAAGAATTTTAATTGAATAAAATGGATTAAGCATGGGTTTGTGGCAGTCAGTGTTTGCCAGTCAGCTCCTCTAATGAGGGAAACAGATATCATAACCATAGAATACAGTCCGTAGTCTAAACATAAGATCTTTTCATTGTTTGTCAGCCTTGTATCTTATCAACAGTACCTTTAAATCTTGTGGCTAAGAAGGCAGTAGTTCTGCTTTTTAAAAATGCTAAATGAGCAGCTCCCAGTTATGAAATTGTCATGAACTTCAGGAAATTCTTCTATTCAAATAGTAGGTTCACAGTAATGGGTAGATTTATATGTAACTGTTTTGCAAAGAATGTTTAGGAGCTGGGTGTGCATTTGCAGTGTTATCAGCTGATGTTGTTTGGGTGTCTTTATTTCAGTAGGATGTGTTCAAACAGTGAGACAGAGAGTGAGGCTGGAGACCTTGTTGATCAACAGTTTGAAGAAATGAACAATAAACTGACTTCCATCACTGATCCCACAGGATTCCTCAGGATGGTCAGCAGGAACAACCTCTTCAATAGGTAGGAACATTTTCCAGGTGCAAAGTCTTATACTGCAAATAAAATGTGTTGCATAATTCACGAAAGAGTAGTTATCCCAACTGAAATACTGTGGTAGATTGGATCCTTAGGTCTCATTAGCCACAATACTAGAGTTTATAAAAGAAACTCGTAAGCTTCTCCGGTGTGAGCTACATCAGGGGGAATTTAATTCAAGTGATGAGATCTTGCCCGCCAGCTGGAGAGCTAGTGAAAGTCCCGCATTGCCTCCTTTGGGAAAAGCCCTGGGATTAAGGACAGCAGGGACAGAAATTTTGCCCCCTGTGGGCTGCTGACCTATCAGTGACCGGCAGCTTCCCAATCCTGGGAAGCACTACCATAATGGGCAGCTGGCAATGTACCCACCAGAGGCCCAGGATCAACAAGGGACCCAAGGCTAAATGTGACTAGGATGGGATGGGGGTTGCGGGGTTGGGGGTCACAGGATAGGCTGGGGCAGGAGGGTTGGGGTCAAGGGAAGGGTGCTGGCTTTCAGCACTCCACCTACTTCCTGATGCCAAGACCCTTGATCAAGCACTGAGTGTCTTCGAACGTGGGAACCCCTGTGGGGTTTGTTTTCTGGGCTTCCCACATGAAGACTCCTCCACTGCCAATGGTAGAATAAAGCAGCAGGGGGATGAGGCCTGTAAGTGGGCATTAATTACCCACTTAAGAACCTCAATTAGCGTACGGACGGGAAGGCTGCCAACAAGCCTTCCTACCCCAGACTTAATCTGGCGGAGGTGGGAATGCGGTGGGGTACCCACCTGGCACCCACTCGCCTGATTCAAATCCCCCCAACTCCAAACTCACCGCCCATGATCTTTGAGACCTCTAAACTAAGAGAAGTAGAACGTGTGTTAACTTGAGGCATGAAAGAGCTTTGAACTGAAAGCCAAGCAAAGACATTGGGCTGGATTTAATGGAGGCGACGGGAGTCTTGCCCACCAGCCGGAGGGGTGATGGGGAGTCGTGCCCCACGTCACCTCCTTTGAGGAAAGCCCACCATTAAGCTTTCCCCAGGATTAAAGACACTGGGGGCAGATATCCCACCCCTCGAGAGCTGCTGGCCAATCAGTGTCCATTGCCAGCAGCACCACAGGGAGTGGTGGGAACTGCCATCAATACACCGCCCCCCTCCCCCCCTCTCTGGAGGTCCAGGATCAATGAGGGATCTGAGACCAAATGTGACTGAGGGTGGGATGGGCGATGGGAGTCATGGGAGAGGGGGGAGGGTCAGAGACAAGGGCAGGGGCTGGATTTAATGGAAGTGATGGTGGTCTCAGCTGCCTGCTGGAGAATGTTGCCTCTTTTTGGGAAGGTCTGCCAAATTAAGTGCCACTTAGGCACGTGACTGGATAGTGGTGAGCCTTCCTCGGGATCATGGACCCTGGGGAGCGGAAGTTACACCCACTGAGAGCTGCCAGCCAATCAGAGGTTTGGTCTCTCGACCAGGCACTGATTGCCTTTGAACGTGGGGCCCTTCACCAGTAACCCACAAGCAACCCCACATGGATTCGTTTATCGTGCTGCCCACATGGCAAGCCCCCCCCCGACCACCACTTGGTTATATTGGCAGTGGCAGGAAGTGGCCCTTAAACGGATGTTAATTGGTCACTTAAGGCCCTCAACTGGCTTTGGGGCAGGAAGGCTCCCCATGGGCTTTCCCGCCACAGAATTCATTGTGGTGGAGGCGGGGAGGTGTCAGAGGTCCCACCCGCCACCCTTCCGCCTGATTAAATGCCCCCTCCAACACCAAACCTGCCATGGGGGAGCACATTAAATTCCACCCAGCAGTTGTGTGTCATGCTTTAGTGGTGCAGAATCTGCCTGACTCTGAATGAGTGAGCTTGGAAGGAAGTGTGAAAATTAAGTAAAATAGGACACTAGCTTTACTGGACTGGCACAATCTCTCTTTAGCTCGTGCTTTCCAACTATTTGCAGGGCTGCATCCTCATGTTGATTGAATTGTCTTGGTTTGGAAGGACAGCCAGCAGCCCTTGTCTCCTTAAGCATGAGGGTATCCTTTACATTTAAGGCAATAGTGAACATATTGCTATCATTTGGAACACTGGAGTGCCACCCCATGCAGTTTCCAGTCTATTTCCTACCTTATATAGACACATGGCAAATCACTAGGCAAGGAATTTCAAGTGCCAGACCATAATATGCAAAAATTCAGGACAACATTAGAATAATGTTTACTTTGTAACAAAATGGATAAGGAGTGCTAGTGTGAAAGATGTGGATGTTTCTTACTATACTTGCCATGCCCTTTTGCTAATATTGTACCAGGTTGTGCATAGTGTGTTTGTGGCATGTGTGATGTGGCCATACACTTGATGAGTGCTAAAAAACAAAAGCAACAATGAGGAATTAATTGTTGAAATATCAGTGTAGCAAGGAAGAATGGGATACCAGATGCTAACCCGATGATTCCCAGAAACAGCATATGATGCCACATTTCTTAAACTTGCAATCCATAAATCTAAATTAAAGCTTTACCAACTCACTTTCACAAACATTTTTCCATGTAATTTTTGACGGAGTCCTACTTTACTCTAGCCAGTTGATACAGCACAATAGAGGAATTGTGAATTGCATTTATTAGGTCCATTGTAAGTTCTGTGAATATTGTAAGCTTGATTCACCTTCTGTTTGTTATTTGTTTTCAACATATTACATCCAACTGGAACAAATGGATTAAATGAGATCCAGGTTTCCATTGGCAGCCTGCCAAGATGCTAGTTGCACTGGACTTCCATGTTTACTTGACGCCCTGCATCTGAATGAATGAAGTCTAATAATTGCTTAGTCCTGTTTGTTAACTTTTACACTGACTGTCACTTGTGTTGGGATGTTTGGCTTGGATGTGGCCTTGTATTGAGAGAAAATTGCATCATCTGCGACTACTTCAAGTGTGCCACAGCACATGGAATTGGAAGTAACCTTATGATATGGGTCGATAACTGGTTGGGAGTGTGGTTGTTGGAGAAAAAGGTAGGGATAAAGGGTTTTTTTCTCTGTTTAGCTGGAGGAGATGAGCAGTTTTCCCCAGGGATCTGTACTGGGGCCTCATCTTACCACATCTCTTAATGACTTGGATGAAATAATAGAGGGTTGTTTGTCTAAATTTGCGGATTACACCAAGGAGCCACGGTAAAATGTGTAGATTGGAACAGGAACTTGCAAAGAGGCTTAAAGGCTTAAGGGAGTGGATAAAACCTGTAGCAGATGGATTCAACAGGAAGAAGTGCGTGGTCATCCACTCTGGATCTAAGAAAGACCAATACGAGCATTTTCTTAAAGGTGAGAGATGAGGAGCTATGGAGGAGCAATGGGATCAAGATGTACATGTAGACAAATCACTAAAAGCTAGTGCACATGTACAGAAAGTAATCAAAAAGTCAAATGGAATATTAACCTTTATCTCAAAGGGAATGGAATTCAAAAATGAGGAAGTAATGCTTCAATTGTGCAGTGTCCTAGACCCCATCTGGAGTACTGTGCCCTATTTTAGACACTGAAACTCAAGAAATATGTATTAGTCTTGGAAGAGGTACAGTGAAGATTCACCAGGATTATATTATGAGGCCAGGATGCATAAATTTGGCTTATATTGCTTTGTATTTAGAAGGTTAGGGGTAATCCAATAGAGGTGTTTCAAATGATAAAGGGATTTGGTGGAATAGGTACAGAGAAACTAGTGCCTCAGGTCCAGAACAAAAAATTATGTTATCAATTGAAATTACTTTTATTTTTAAATCAGAAGGTTGTAGCTTTATATTAAATCCAGGATTTGAGTATGCAACCTAGGCAGGCAGATGTGCTGCATGGTCAGAGCTGCCATCTTTCAGGTAAAGTCTCAAAGCACAGCCCTGACTGCCTGGTCCAGTAGTTGTAGCAGATCCCAGGGCACCAATGAAAGAAAAACAATGAATTCTCTCAATATTTTTCTCTTAATCAACATTACCAAAAGCAGATTAGCTCAGATTAACAAGTAATTCATCTTATTATTTAATGGAAATTGGCTGTCACAATGAATTACTGCACTTCAAAAATAATTAATTGGTTGTGAAGATGTTTCGAGTGTCCTGAGGATGTGATAAGGTACTATATAAATGGTCTTTCTCCATTTTATCCATATTGCTCAAGACCTTGCATGGTGTTTTCACGGTCATAATGACTCATGTAGAAGATCCTGCTTAGACAGTGATATTCATTTATAAACAAAATAAACACGAAGAATGAAGACCAAGGTGCTGCAGCAAAGCCTGTTAAACCTCTGGCAGGAGGTGACTGTTCTTGGGTGGTGGACATCATTAACTCTTCCTTACCCAAGCTCTTTAACTCACTGTGTGCTTCTTCATCAATCACTCTGTGCCCTGTGGGTTAAATGTAGCTCTTCTGGCGCTTGGGAGAGTCTGTGATTGTGTTACAGGGTGTTTTGAGGTCCAGCTGACATTAGTGTGGCTTCTCAAGTGTTAATGAAAAGAAAATTTTTCAAATACTCCTTCAATAAATCACATTCCAATATTGATTCTATTGTATCAAACGTTCTATGATGTTACTTAAGTTCAGTGTATGTCTGTTTAGGTAGCAGAATATTACATGACAGATAGCTTATGGTACTAGGCATGGGTTCAGCTGGCCACTCTGGCTTTATTATTCAATACTATCTTAATGCTCTGTCTTCTAACGATCTTCAGACTGAGGGAAGAAAATGGCGATAATGGGAGGACATGGTGACTGCAGCAGAGGAAAATGCAATGAAAGGTTACAAAGCCACTTGATTTACCTCTACACTATCTCTCTCTGTTGGTCTACTTCTCGGTTTCTCTCTGTCCCTATCTCTCAGCCTCTCTCTCGATCTCATTCTCTGTCAGTCTCTCTCTCTCTCGCTCTCTTGTCAGTCTATTTCTCCATCTCTCCCTTCCTCTCTGTCTCTTCTGGTCTCTCTCTTTCTCTCTCTCTTTCTGTCTCTCTCTTTCTCTCTCTCTCTCTTGCTGTCTTTCTCTCTGTGTCTCTCTATTTCTCTCTCTTTTTCTCTCCTGTTCTTTTGCAGCAGTGCTTTTGAGCAGACTCAGGCATTCCCAGTGTATAGTGTCTATTTTTTTAAACCCTTAGCATGGCATCTAAGAGAAGTGCAGCAAAACATAGCAAATTACGATTACAATATTGGAAAAGGTAGAATTCATGGAATGTATTGTATGTAAATAAGTAAGACAATTTTATTATTGCTTTATAATGTTTTATCACTATTTTATGTTTCAAATAAATACTTATATCTATGGTGTTTACCCGTTCACAAACTTGTAGTTAGCCTTCTAACGGCATTCTATAATCCAGAAAATACTGAAATCCAGAAATGATTTGGTCCCAAGCATTCTAGACTGGAGAGGTTATAGTGTATTACTATATTGAACACACATAGAGCATTGACCATTTAATACAGCTATACTGCTTCAGTGCATTCAGTGCTTCAAATTGAAGAGACACCACCTTGCTAGACTGGCTTGCATTAAGCCCTTTTATGAACTCTTTTTTAAATGTTACTGTGTGTACAAGTTAGCATGTGCACTTCCTATGTCGTCCCTAAACCCATTCATGCCTTGCTCTGCATCTCTCACGCCAGTACTGCATTGGTTAACAGCATTTTGCATGTTAAACAGGATGGGATTGGAAGTTTGGCAGGGCTGATTTTCTTATAGCAGGTGCTTAAAGGCATAGAAGTTTACAGCACAGCAGGAAACCAACTGATCCATCATGTGTGCTGGCTCCATGCTGGAGCATTCATATGCTTGCCATGCAGTATTGTAGGAGGACTTACCTTTGCAAGTGTTTTTAGTATGCCATATTTTTTCCCACGGCTTGGGATATCTTGTGTATTTCCGAAAGAGTATCGACTCTTTCAGCAGTTTCCTTCCATGCCTGCTACACAATACACTTTCAGGAGGTGGGGACTGTGTGGTCATCCTTGACATATTTTTGGTCTCTCCTTCCTCCAACTCCCTCAGGTAGCTCTTCCAGCACCTGATCACTGAATCTGGGCTTTCCTTGCCTTGTAACTCTTTCGAGTACAAACACGTTTCCATCTGTTCCTATTCAGATGAAATTACATTGTTTCATAATTTGCCATGGTGAGATTTGAACTCTTGATCTTGGGGTTACAAGCCCAGTACCATAACCACTTGGCTATTTAGGCCAAGCTTTCCTTGCCTTGTAGCCTTCTTTTTGTAGAACATTTACTAATTAAGTGACTGCACAGGGTTCACATGCACTATTTCAGTGTTTGACTGGCTGATCAATGCTACTTAGATGTTCTGGCCTTGATAATTGACCTCATTCTCCATTGGGTGTCTTGATGTGTTCTGTTACAGCACATGCTGTTTTGCATGAAAATCATAGCTTCGTGTGTGTGATTAATTACATTTGGCAAGTTTAATTAATGTTCACTTAACCCTTTCTTACCACAGAATCTTGATAAAACACATTGACCTAGAAAACAAAATCCCCAGTATGACAGGCAAGAAGTGTGCACACGCTTCTAGTCAAATGTCCCCTGCCCACAACATTGGCAGAGAAGGTCACACTGATAGCAGGATCAGCAACATTCTATATGTAACGTAATATATCAGGGTTCTGTGCTTTTTACAAGACCTGTTTTTTTTCATTTTGGACTGCCCTCGCACTTCATTCACCATTTGCTTACCTCACACAGCACAACATGGCACTAACTGGCCAGAAAAAACCCTTCTCCACTGCAATTTAAAATCATGAAGAACTTACAGATTAGCTGCTGGTTTAGAATTTCTGGCTACTATTTCGTGGCATCTGCTGTGTCGTATCACTCTGGAAAATGCCTTTTGTCTGCAGAGAAAAGGGTTTTGCCACTTTTGCACTGTTATTGCTCTTTGCCTCACAAATAGTCTGACTGCAGATAGGGGTGGAATGGAAAGTTAGTTTGGGGTTTGAGAATGAGGGAGTGCAACAAGAAAGAAATCACAGAGCAGGAGAAGTTGCCAGAAGATGGAGGAGGAGAAGGAGTCATTGAACAGGAGACTTTATCCACAGAGGGTCTTCAAGGAACATTTCTTCTATCACAGTTTTACCGAGGAGCAATGTATGAGGCTTTTACTGAGCTGTGTCACCTTTTGCAGTCACAACTGCCTGCGGCTGGCAAGGTCACCAACGCTCTCCACTTTTATGCCAGTATCTCTGTATCACATAGGTCATTGAGCTCTCTACACCAGGACAAATACCTACTGCTTCCATATTAATAGAATGAAGCCAAACAAGAGAGCACGAGGTTTTGCACACATGGCATAATTGTTCATGCTGCTAAGTGTCATTAATTGCATGAGCATTGTTTTTCATGCTCTTTATCACCAGCCTACATCTTTATTAATTGAAAGAGATTCCACTCGTTCAACATACAGCTGGTTTGCAACCACAAGCAGCCCATCATGCAGGTTTGTACCTTGTAATATGCCTTTAAGGGATAGCAGCATGCCATCACTAGATGAGAAGTGTGTCATGTGATCCTGTCTCAATTTCACTTTGGCCTGTGAGCAGAAAACAGCACACACAACTCTGCTGCTAATGTCCTCAAGCCTCCTACCTTTGAGCAGCTGTTCTGATGTGCCCAGTTTAAATAAATGAACCACAATGTGTTTGCACAATCCTTTATGAATGATTGGTGTCATTATATCATTATTAAAAACAACACAGTGCCCACTATCCCAGCATTCGTCACAGCTCTTTCATCCTGTGTCATTCTTCTGTGCCACCTTTACTTTTGCAGGCCAGTGCTCTACTTTAGCAGTCGAGCGAACTACAACAAACAATTATGATCACATAATACAGGGTTGTAGGATAGTGTCCTAGGCCCAACCATCTTCAGCTGCTTCATCAATGACCTCCCTTCCATCATAACATTAAAAGTAGGGATGTTTGCTGATGATTGCACAATGTTCATCATCATTCACAACTCCTCAGATACTGAAGAAGGCCATGTCCATATGGACAACATTCAGGCTTGCTGTCATAAATGACAAGTAACATTCTTGCCACGCAAATGCCAGGCAATGACCTTCTTCGACAAAAAAGAATCTAACCGTCGTCCCTTGACATTCAATGACATTGCCATCACTGAATCTTCCATCACCAACATCCTGGGGGGTTACCATTGACCTGAAATTGAACTGGACTAGCCATATAAATGCTGTGGCTACAAAAGCAGGTCAGAGGCTAGGAATTCTGCAGGCACTAACTCACCTTCTAACTCCCCATTGCCTGTCCATCATCTGCAAGGCACAAGTCTGGAGTCTGATGGAACATTCTCCGTTTGCCTGGATGACTGCGGCTGCAATAACTCAAGCAGCTCAATGCCATCCAGGACAAAGCAGCCTATCCACCAACTTAAGCATCCACTCTCTCCACCACCGATGCACAGTGGCAGCAGTGTGTACAATGTACAAGATGCACTGTGGCAACTCACCAAAGCTACTTCAACAGCACCTTACAAACCTGCGACCTTTACCACCTGGAAGGACAAGGGCAGCAAACACATGGACATACCTTGGAGTTTCTCTCCAAGCCACACACCGTCCTGACCTGGAAGTATATCTCCATTCCTTCACTGTCACAGGATCAAGATCCTATAATTTCCTTCCTAATAGAACTATGGGTACTTGCATCAGATGGGCTTCAGCAACTGAAGAAGGCAGCTCAACCTTCACAAGGCAAATTAGAGATGAGCAACTGATGCTGGCCTTGCCAGCGACGCCCACATCCCATAAAAGAACAAAAGAAAATACAGTAAGCGCAGTTACATAGAAATACTTTGTAGCTTCTGCAGCACCCCTATAATTTTTAAGCAATGTTTCCCAATTGCACAATAAGATAATTTCTGCGACAGTAACTTACAACTCAAGGGATTGGATGCTTTCCCCTTGTAGTCCTGGCTCAGCAGACCTTTGATCCATCAGTGTGGACCCTAAAATCTCAGGAATGACCTGGACTAATTGGCTTGAGGCCTGCCCACACTTTATAAAGGAGCTTTCTGCATTAACAGAGCAGATGATTTGGTTGGACTTTCACATCTGCATTAAGTTAATTCACAAAACTGTTATATTATTTAGTTGCGATAATAACTAGGTAATCCAGGCCTTGATCCTGGGCTGATCCCGGTGTAGATGCTGGTCATCTTTGTCTAATTAGTTCCCCGTTCCATCTCATACAAATAGTGACCAAAATGAGCGACCTTAGCCATGCTGATGTTGCACTTATATAATATAGGCCAGAATCTTTGGGTTGGCAGTAGGGGTGGGCCCCGCTCGCAGAAGCGTAAAATGATGCGCAGTGACATCAGGCAAGCGTCCCGACATCACCACGCGTCATTCCGATTTTCAGTTTGGCGGGCGCACACCAGAGTCAGTTGCGCGCCCGTCGAACTGTCAAAGGCCTGTTAAGGCCATTTAAATATCAATTAAAACACTTAACATAGCTGCCCATCCAACCTTAAGGTTGGCAGGCTGGCGAAGAGCCCAGGCGGGCTTCGCATTTTTCATGAAACCTCATCCACGGGCGGGATGAGGTTTCATGAAGGTTTCTAAACTTCAATAAAAATTTTCAATAAAATTCATAAACGTGTCCCAGCTCATGTGAGACTGTCACATGAGGGGGCATTTCTTAAAAAAATTTTCTTTCTTTGTTTAAATTTTTAAAAATCAAATGAATCTCCCTGAGGCAGCTCCATGCTTCAGAGAGATTCCTGCGTTCTTTCACGCATGCAAAAGACTCAGTCTACTCCCCCTCCCCACCCCCCCATGCCTGCACAGGGAGCGCTCAGCGCTTCTGGGTGGGTGTCACACTGGGCGGGTCTTAATTGGCCCGCCCACATAAAATGGCGTGCAGCCGATCACAGGCAGCGATCAGCTGCGCGTCTGCTCGCGTCCACTCCCGCCCAGCCCCTCCGAAGGGGAGAAAATTCTCCCCATAGTATATAATAAATGTGGAGGGAAACAGAGTTAACATTTCAAGTCGAGATGACCTTACACGAGAACCCTGTTTCTGTCCACAGATGCTGCCTGACTTGCTGAGTATTTCCAGTATTGTTTTGTTTCTATTTCAGATTTCCCAGCAGCTGTAGTATTTTGCTTTTGCACTGATTTTGCACTTCTTGGCCTTAAAATCTGCTTTGCTCAACCAGGTTAATATAATGGTGATAATACTGAGATGATTATACCATGTCCAATTGAAATTGGTGATTTCATCAATGCATGGCAGGCTGTAATCTGGGGCCCTGTCAGAACAGAATCCATCAGCTGCTGGAATGTGGAGGATTCATCCTTCATTTTGAAAAGCATGACCATAAACTTATAAAGCCCTGATGGTTAGCACATGGGGAAGAACTGGGCCCCACTGCTTAATTATACCTATCAGCAGCTTTTTGTAAGTCTCATGTTTTCAGGTACTTGATGCCTCCTTGCAAATTAAAGATTTCATCCATATGATGCATAGATAGGCATTACCTTCTGACAGATAACTTAGTTTAGATCACACAGAACTGTATTTTTCTGTCCTTCTTAAAAACTAGCACCACTAATAATGCCCTTAGCCTCTGTGTTCCAGGGCCTACATCTCTTACTTAGCAACTAATATTGCTTCACGCTATGTGTTATTCATGTTGCTGAATTTGAGGTACCCGTGTTTACTTCATGCACCATTTCCTTTGCACAGACTGCAGAAGAACAGCGGGCAGTAATGTGCCTGCCTTGTAGGGCCACCTCTTCAGGTCTCAGCCTCTTTTCAAGTTGTGTAGACTCTTCTGCAAGAAATTAGAAATCCTTCCTTAGATGGAATTGTCGTGTCGTCACGGCCACCCACCTTAATTGGCCGGGCAACCCAGAGGCAGGATGCTCAGGCCATGGTTTCAGCAAAGTGCCTCAACAAAGCCTGCACCTTCACTATTTTGGTTCCAGCCACACACATGGTCCTAGTATTCCAGCAGGGACTAAGCTGATTAAAATCCCATCCAGTGAGTCTGTCGTTTGTTATATGCTGCTGGCAGCAAAAACTACCAAGCTATGACTTTCTTGGTATTCCCGGTGCCAGATATGATCTTCCTGATCGTTTCCCTGGACCAACAATCAGCTGCACTTTACCCCACTTTGTTGCAGTTCCAGCCCCTGCAAACTCTGACATCTCCCCTTTTCTGTGGAACTTTCTCAGCTTCAGGACTGTGATGGCACACCCAGCTGGAATCCCAGTAGACCAACATCTTTCCCATTCCCTACACTCTACTATGTTAAGGTTGTGTTCAGCGACCTGTTTGTTTACCAGTAATGCTGAGAACTATTGATGGGAGTCATAACATGACACCCCATAGCTGGATTGCTGCATGGAAAAGGTGTGTGCATTATTTTCAACACTAATGCACTTGCACTAGCACTGTTAATCACCTACATAAAACACTACTGAACTAACTAACCCCTTCCTATTTGTTGGCAGTGTATGTAACCTCAGATGTCAAGGAAATTAATTGCACAATTCTAATTTGCAGCTTTTAAATGTTTGCAAATTTTTGTGTTCTTAAATGCTGAGTGCACTAAATAGGACTATTCTACTACAGCTGATGTGACCAATTTTTTTGTACTTAGAAGAGGATTTTGTTTAAAAAAACTTATTTTTGTTTAAAATGACCTGAATAAGATGAGAATAACCTAATAGACCACGGTGCAGAGATTTACAAAGTGGCTGTTTTTATCTGTAATTCTACAGCCCTTAATGGAAGTGGAACATTTCCTGTGCATCTCCTTGTGTGTTTATTAGGGTTCACCTCTGACTGGTTTCGTGTCCTTCATATTTACAAAATGCATTTAGAAAACAGATTAGTGATAGGTGACTTGCTGATTTGTTGACCATTTGTCAAAACAAGACAGTTCAATGCCTTGATCGAAAGTGACTGCATAATGCAGCCACTTTCATTGTCACACTTCTAGGCCCTTTAATGTTTGCATAAGATAGATCTGATTTTCATTTTTATTTGTGGCACAAAAAAATCGTTTGCTATTTTTTAACAGGCCTAGAGACACTTTCTGGCAGAAGCAAATTTTTTTCCGATTGTGATTGCCCTTTGCTTACAACATGTGGACGTTCATTATGATCATATACTATAAGGTGCTAATGATACCATGTACGTTTGATGTAGTGAGTCAACCTTGTTAGTTCTTTTGCGTGACCTTGTGGAATTATTGAGTCATGGTAATGGAACTGGTGTGTGTTGTTGACCTGCTGTGTTAGTGGCTGGTTGTAAGATTTGCTTTATATGTGGAACCCACCTGAGATGTTATCTACGGTCTGTATTCAGTTAGTTGATCTCTGTGAGAGCAGTGATGGGGTGCTGCAGTTGCCCACAACAATCTTAGGTGAAGGAACAGAAAATCAGCGCAGGGATCTCCCACCTAATTGCTCCTTAGCAACCCCTTCTGGAAAGTGTATACATGTGGTGAGGAAAGGATTGGGTCGGTTGCAATGACCTCTGTGATTGAATTGCTGTCCTATACTGGCTAAGCTCACACGTGAAAAATGACTGCATTGGCAAAGTACCAGAGGAATGCCGTTACTTGTAGAACTACACCCCAGTGTACAGAAAAGGAGCAAATTGGAGCAGGAATGAAAATAGAAAATCTGCACAAAATGCACATGAAAAGTTTTACAAACATGGTGATAAATGGTAATGAAGTAAGTGTTTGCATCTCAGTTTTGTTTCCAGGGAAATCTATTACATAGAGCACAAATGAGGCTGTTGTTGCTTCCAGTTAATAAAGTGCACTGTGCCCTTTCTGTGTCAGCTACGTGCCAGTTGTATTATACAGCAAAGAAAAAGGAGAGACATGCTTGAATGGAATGCTCCATTTCAGTTACTTCTCATGTTGTTATTTTGCTTTTTTTTCCTGTTAGAAAAGCAGTGCTGTTCATTTCCTTTCATTCTCTGGCTGTCACTCTGACAAATGGCTGCTTTGCCATGTACACCACGTAAAAGCTTGAGCACAGAGCTGAGGCCTGAGCTGTGATCAGCTGAAAAATGGCCCAATTGAGGAACAGAACCTGGAGGACTCCTGCAAATGTAAGAGGGAGGGACCACACCTCCAACCTGTTTTTGACAGGCATTATCCTTCTTAAATGGTATTTTTAAGCGTGTATTGCAGGCAGACGAATAATATCAGGCACAGGCTTTATGTTTAAAGGACAGAGGTGATGACAAAAGGGCATTGTCCCTATTTCAGTTTGTAGGCTACCACCCCTGACCCACACTGAATTGTATGAGAATTACAGGGTTGTAATGTAAGACAAGTGATGCCCCATGGGTAAATATTTACTTAGTCCCCAAACATGGTACTGCGAGAAAATATAAAATTCCATGTTTAGCCATTGAATCAGCCTTTTACTGGCATCTTTTTCAGCTTTATAAAGTATGCAGGATTTGACATTCCTTCAGCCAATGAAGTTCCTCATTTCTCTTTGCTCCTCTTCTTTGTCCTTCTCTTTCATTTCCATCTTTCAACTGTATGTCTAGTCCATTTAGTTCAGCCTCAACTTTGGAAGATGAACTTCTGCAGTTCTCCCAACAACTTTGGTAAACTAACTTTTTGATATTTCACTGCCCTCTGCTGGAATAATCTTCCCATTTCGTCATTGTCTCCAGTAATGTTTGATAAACGTACTTCTTCCTAATTCTGTAGGCATCACAATTTTATAAAGCAGGATATTTTTTTCCCCTTCAATTTTTCCAAGGTCTTTCCTCTCCTGCAGGTGGTGACTCATACTGGTATGACCCTGGTTGTTCTTCGTCTGTGAGTTGGAGTAAGAATACTGATACAGTATTGGTTCTGGATGACATCGAGGCCAACTATAACAATGTGTATATTTGAGTCAGTTCTTGAGTTTTCTTGGAGCTGGTGTACTTGGTCACCGCCTTTGTCCCTTCCGACACGGCGTGCTTGGCCAGTTCCCCAGGCAGCAGCAGGCGCACAGCGGTCTGGATCTCCCGGGAGCAATGTGTATATTTCATGTTCACACAAACACACTAAATAGTGTACTGGTTAACGTACTTACGTAAATTACGCAAGAAGGCCGCTCACCACCACCTTCTCAAGGACAATGAGGGATGGGCAATAAATGCTGGCATCGCCCACATCCCATGAACGAATAAAAAACAATATGCACTAATCTAATGTAATTGTTAACTTAGTCAGAGAGATATGACCCTGAGAGGTTAATTGTGCTGTAAATGTATCTGTATCTCTGTCCCTTGTGCTCTTTGTATTGACCCTAGTCTGCCAACCAGGGTCATAGCTGTTCATCTCAGCAAAATAGTTTCAATTGATAAATAAATAATCAGTGCCAAATTGGATGGAATTCAAAAATTCATTCCGAATTTATTTCTCTAAATATTTTGGCTAAGTTTTATAAAGCACTCTTTTCCTTAAACCCCCTAAAGCTATCATGTGGGATTTGTTTCATTACTTTTTGTTTAGCTGACCTGATTCCAAGAAAGATTTCTCAAGCATAAACGCAATATTGTAGAAACTTTTGAGGACTCAAGAAAGAGGAGTACATATGGAGCTGTGTTAACAATGGTGTTGCAATTGCAAACTACATTTTTAATCACCTCCTGAATGATTTCCAGGTTATTTTTAAGAGAAGAAAGATTTTGCAGCTCACCATTCAATTGAAGGAATGACTGGTGTCAGATAACAAAGGCTAGATGTTGAATTGCCTTGACATGAAGGATCTTTGGCCATTCTGTCAGCAAACTCATCAGCATCTCTCAGGTTCTGAGATGTGTTTGGCTGCTGTCAGAGTTTGGGTAAATTATGCTGACAAACTTTTCTGTGTCAAGTGATATTTTATCCCTTGAATGTTTTGCGCACTTGTGAATCATATGGGCTCTGCAGTTTATTGGATATAACCCATCAACATTAGATTTCAGCCACAAAATGACAGACTGACGTTGCTCCAAGATTTACAGTTGGTGGTGTTAGCTCTGTGGGGATGCTTGCATTTCACTACGATCATCGAACTTCTTACTTCTTTAATGAGTTAAAGCAGAGTGCTTTCCTTCTGGAAACCTAACATGCTCCTTGCCATTCATCTTAGAGATTGAAACAGTCGAACCTCACAAGGAAGGACCTGAAAATTCCTTCTCTTTTGTTTCTTCTTCCTTAAGTTTACATGAAAAACAGTACCATCAGTAAATATACAACATTGCGGGATAAGAAAGGTAACATATACCTTCAGGATACGTCAGTAAATCGAGGACGTCTCAACAAGCTTTATAGCCAGCAAAGTATTTAAATCACATCTGGATGAGCAGTCAATCAAACTGCTCCTGGTAATTCTCTCCATATAAAATTTTGTTAACATGGTTTATATGTTGAAATACTATGAGTGGGAGAGGGCAGGATGGTATATCTTCAAGCTATTGCGGGTGGGCTTCGGACATCATTGTACACTTCGAGATACCACGATTGGGTGAGAAGGCTGTGAGTGATGCTGAGGCCAATGTATACTTGAGAAGAGTGGGTTGAAGAATATTGTGTATACCCTGTCATGTGGAAAGAGTAGTATGCACAGAAAATGATGTATGAAGAGCAATGTATTTTGTGAGGTGTTGTGGATTGTGTGAGGAGAGCATTGTACATCTTGAGGTATTGAGAGTCATGTGGAGAGAGCAGTGTATACCCTGAAGTGCTGTGGATGGTTTGCAGAAGACAATGTGCACCTCTGGTGATACTTAATAAAGAAAGCCTTTGTTCAAATAGTGGACAAAAGAATGTGATAAGAATGTTGCATAGTATGTTTTGAATCCACTAAAAGGGGTCAAATAAATTATAAGCTACCTGGAAAACTGTAAGTATGGATTGTGCAGTAAATTTTGTTTCTTGTGTTGCCTTGTTTGCAAAGCTACTTCATTGAGCTAGTGATACTTATTTTTTGAAGAAGTGAGACTCATTTCAAATCATTTGAAATAGGTGGAAGGAGCTGTGCTTACCTTTGAGAGTGAGGTGCGTTAAACCTGAAGACATATCTCAAACCAAGTGGGTGACTCTCACTGCATCTGGATGAAACTCAAGGGATCTGCATGTTCATCACAGCTCCATGTCATTTAATGAAGGAACTTAGCTTCATGGCGCATCTTTCACAGCCTCTGAATGTCTCGCTGAGCTTTATAGCCAGTCAAAGCATTGAAATCACATCTGGATGAGCAGTCGTTCAAACAGCTCCTGATAATTTTCTCCATATAAAATTTTGTAAAGAAAACTGGTGAAGTTATCTCAACAAGTCTAATCTAATCTAATTAGTCAGCTGCTCGATCACATTGGCACTGCCTGCTATGCAATTAGTAGTAAAATTACACTTTAACACATGAGCATTTAAAAACCACAGCATCTTTATTACACTCAATGAGTTTCCAATTTACTTCATTTTACAGGGTTATTGTCCTGGGGAAAGGAGATTTGTTGCTCACATCATTTCAATCTTGTCTTTAAACCAGTCTTCATTTTATTTATTACTGTTTCATGTTTACTCGAGGACTCAATTTTTCCTTTAGCTATCTTTCACCAATTAAAATAATTTTGTTTTCAATACTTTACGATATAAAATACTTTATTTCGAGTTTTTCTTAACATTCTAACATACACTCTCAGTTCAAAGTTCATTGCTGACTGTAACTGCTGTTATATCCAAACAGCTTGCTGCCTGATATTGATTGCAGTAGCTGCCTTTCTCACGTAAGTAAGAGCCTAGTGCTGACTGTTTATTCTCTTAAACCCCACTACTTGCTGTGCAGCATAGGATGTACGTTTTTCTGTACCTACACGGTATTTGATCCAGTGCAGTCTTGTTATCTGCTTCTGTACAGTCACATGCCACCATCTAGTGCAGACTGGGCTCTCTGCTGTATCCAAAAATTTCACCACCCAGTACAGACTGTACCCTCTGTTACATTCTTCTCTATTCGATATAAACATATCAATCACATGACAAGGATTAGTGTAATACTAATGTGAGTTCTTCATTTGAAGATAATTTTTTTTGCAAAAATATACTTTATTCATAAATCTTCAACAACATTTCAAACCATTTCAAAATCACCATCACAAAAATACAATCAGATTAGACTTGTTGAGATAACTTCACCAGTTTTCTTTACAAAATTTTATATGGAGAAAATTATCAGGAGCTGTTTACAAAACGAATCACAAGGTGTATCAGTACAAACGATGAATATTACAATCATGGACAGACATTCATTTTGAGCTGGGCATCCTGAGGGGCTCTTCACAGTTCCCAGCCCCTCGGTGCTCTGTGGCAGAAAGGTCTGAGGCAGCGACCCTTCCCCATTGCGCCTTTGCGGCAGCTGCCCCAAGCTTGAAGATAAGACAAAATATAAATAATGTTAACTGGAAGGCTAAATGTGGACTCCTACTCTTGCTGCTTCTTGCTGCATCCTATTGAGGTGGTAGTGATTGACTTCAGTTTAAGATATGCTCCCTTAAAGGTATATGTACCTCATTTCAAAACATCCGCCTTTTCTCTAACTTAGGTTTGCCTTTAGAGATTCAAACTATTTACATCATAGCAAAAGAAAATAATGCTGTGTCTGAATAAACCATTAAAATAAATTTACAAGCCTCTGAAACGTATCAGCAGTTTGCTTATCCATCCAGTGTTAATTGTGGTGATCTTTGCTGGAGGCTGCTGTATGTTTTCAGAATGCTGGTTAGGGGTGCTTTGTTTTTGTTGCATTTTAGACCGTGTTCGGTTCACAATAGGAATATTTGGTGCTTCTGGCTCTGGTATTGTTCTGATTTGGCATCTGTTTTGATGCACTGTCATGCTGTTTGGTGTTTGTACTTGATACAATCTTGTTCCTGGGCAAATGCTGATGATTTTGTTGGATTTCATGTGCCAACAGTTGGGTGTTTGTACTTGAACTTTCTGACCGATGTTCAGGCGGGGTAACATGTTACTCACTTGTTGATCATGGGCATCTTTCCGTGGTTTTCAAGTAATGCATCTTATATTCCAGGGAATATCAATGAATAACAACTGGGGAGTGTTTCCTGCAATTGTTTGCTGCATAGGAATTCCACTTTGGTTCCACAGTACAATGAAATGTGTGCATTCGGAATTGTTATACATATTCAGTTCAGATTGTGCCATGCAGACTGTTGGCTGATGATCTGCACTGCAGATTTAGGTGGTCTTCTCTGAATGTAAGCACCAGGTTTCCAAAGGCGGTCCTTGTGGTCTTTGATTTTCATCATTATCTTGATGGTATCTTGAATAGTGACCAAGCACAGGCCCTTGTACACCAGGAGGTCTGCAATCACTGGACCTGTGGTGCCCATGACATAAAATATCTGGGGTGAGTTTTTGTAGGGCAGCTTGAGCATCATGGATCCTAAGGATGGAATCTCTGAGCCACTGTATGCAGTGAGTTTGGCAGTGGTTGGTTGAATCATTACTTTGCCACTTCTGTTTGTACATATGCTTCAGCCTATGAAGTGTAAGAACGTCTGCACCAGTTTTGCATATAGGTTAAGCTGACGTGCTCTGTGGGCGTATAATCTGGATGGCGGCAAAGGCTTCAGTGGTACTACTGTGCCAATACATTCTTTGATGTTCGCCATGTAGAATGTCTGCTCATTTTGCAGGTCAATGTAATGATCATCCTCATCCTCATTTCATGGCGTAGCTTGACTAAACGTTTCATGGATATTGCCTTGACGCTGTCTGGCTTTTGGCTGTGGCTCCCCATGATGCCAAACCACTTGTTTTGCCTTTGCTTTCTGCATTGGCGCTTCCAATGCCTCCCAGTGCCACATGCCTTGCGTACAATGTTAAAAGTTGAGCATTCTTTGGGTGCATGTGTGAAACTACACTGCTCACATTGCTCATTAGGCTTGCCTGCACTGACCATCGTGTCAATGGTGGATGAATTGTGCACAACCTGCAGCCTCTGTCTGGTTATTCTACTGGCTGGCTCTGTCGCCATAGTCACAATCATGTCCTTTTTCTCTGCATCCACTTATGAATTGATCAGTGGTCCCTGTCGACTGTTACCCAAAGGACATGGATTCCAGACACTATGTTCGGAAGTTGAGCTTCACTCATAATTGGTCTTCGAGTGTTGACCATATTTAATCTGGATTTTTAAGTTCATCGTCATCAGACCTGACACATTCAGTCTGTGGGGGCCTTCATTGCCTCTAGCAATTATTATTTTGATGGCTTGTTTAACTGGTTCAGAGATATATCTGAAATATATTCTGAAATAGGAGGTCCGTTGCCTTCCAATTGAGTGTTGGAAATTTTGAAAAATGGCATTTTGCAAGGTTGTTAATGCTACCTGGAACTGTTAACTATTCAGGCAGTTTTGATAGCTATTCCAAAGGGCAGAATGTTCCTGTTGGCATGTGGGGGCCGGCCCCGCATGTCCACATGTAAAATGTCGCGTGGTGATGTCGGGCGAGCATCCTGACATCACTGCGCTCCATCGCAATATATCTCCGCTGCGCGCCCGCCATTAATTAACGGGCCACTTAAGGCCCTTGACTCACAATCAACACCGATGTTTTGGTGCCGGTGCAATCTTTAGGTCAGCGCACAGGCAGGCGGGTAGGACACATTTGTTAAAACCTCATCCACGGGTGGGATAAGAGGGCTCACTGGGGTTCCGAGTGTGCTCTCTCAAGTATTGATTTTTCAAAGTTTTTGAAATTTGTCTGTGTGATCAGCAATACATCAAAACGCATACCAGCTGTTTGGTCTGGACTCTTAACCTTCAAGTCAGCACTCTGCAGTGAGGAATCTTTTTTGGGCATGCAGGTTTTTGGAGGCCTTCCCTTAGCCTGGGAATGGGAGCTGAACTCTCCACTGGAGGCATCTCCTCCGAAGAGGAAGGGGGAGGAGGCCAGGAGTGCACATTCAGCCTCTAGGGGAGCCTCCTTTGGGAGTACAGGTGCAGGCACAAGGGGTGCAGGGCCAATAGGTAGACCAAGGTGGAAGGGGCAGCAGAAGGTGCCTCTATCCTGCTGCCAGGGTATACAAGCGGCAAAGCAGCTACCTCAATATGTCTGAAGTGCAGTCCCGAAGGAGACTCCGTCAGATGATTGGGCCTGAGATCTCTGTTAACTGTGTGGGTGGACACCCCATACCAGTGGCTCTAAAGGTTACAGGTGCCCTCAACCTCTATGCCTCTGCTCCTTCCAGGGGTCGGTGGATGATCTTTGCGGTGTCTCCCAATCAGCTGTCCACATTTGTGTCAAGCAGGTCACAGACGTTCTGTTCAGGCATGCATTGACCTTCTCCACTTCTGCTGCGACCAGGTAGATCAGGCACAGCGAGCCAGAGGCGTCGCAGCGATTGCTGGCTTCCCCCGTGTCCCGGGTGCTATAGACTGTACACATGTGGCCATCAAGGCACTAGCAAGTGAGCCCGGTGCCTTCATCAACTGGAAGGGCTTCCACTCCATGGATGTGCAGATAGTGTGTGATCACAGGATGCAGATTCTATAAGTCTGTGCAAGGTACCCAGGCAGCCTACATCCTCAGACACTCCCAGGTGCCACCGCTCTTCAGTGCTCCAGCCCGGCTGGATATTTGGCTGCCGGGTGACCAGGGCTATCCCCTCAGAAGGCGGCTCATGACGCCTCTCCACCATCTAAGAACAGAAGCTGAGCAGCGCTACAATAGGAGCCACTGCACCACAAGGGCTGTGGTGGAGAGAACCATTGGTCTTCTCAAGATGCGCTTCCGATGCCTGGACCGCTCAGGGGGCACATTCCATTACCCCCCAGATCATGTGTCAGTGATAGTGGTTGCATGCTGCGCTCTGCACAATCTTGCGCTGGAAAGGGGGGTGCAGTGGATGATGAAGACGTAGACCCATTGGCTGCGGCTACACACAATGAGTCCAACAGTGAGTCCGAGGATGAGCTCGCACAGGGAAATGCTGAGGGGGTAGATGCTGACCCGGGCATACTCCAGGGAGGCAGGGACGCCCGAGAGGCTTTAATCCAATGAACCTTCAGCTACCAGACCATAGATGCACCTTCAGGACAAGCCTGGGCTGTAGGCTCCATACTTGATATCTCAGTGGCAAATTTTCCAGGTTAAGAACAGTAACTAAGGGCCTTGTTAATAAAGCTGAAAGTCCTACAAAGCACTCCTAGCATTTTTGGAAACCATTAACATTCAGAAGAAACGAGACACCCTCAGCCATGGTCACATATCTGAATTTAATATCACAGGCAAAGAAACTTAATGAAACAAAGTGACAAGGGTGTTTCAATTCAAATCAAATCATATAGACCTCATTGCGGGCCAACACAAAACCACAGTGATAAACCCATGGTGTGCCTCAGGTGCCTTATGTTTACGTTTCCGGGTGCTATGTCTTGGTGCTGACCCCTCACTGGGAGTGGCATCTGAGCCAGCCTGCTGACTCTGCTGTCCTGTTGGCCTCAATGACCTTGGCGGTCGTCCTCTGGCCCGTGGAGCCTGTGCTGGCCCCGCCTGGGAGGGAGCTGCCAGTTCCACAGCTGGCATCTTCCCAGTCGTCGCAGCCTCACCCGATACAGCGGTCACTGGTAGAGAGGCGGAGGAGCTGCTGCCCTCATCCGGAGCGCCCTGAAAGGAGCCCGCAGAGACGACAGGCAGCTGCTGTGCCGACATGAGGTCGCTAAGGACCTCCCTGCTCACTGTGGATGGATGGGCACCGAGCTGAGAACCTTGGTGTTCAGACCATCTCCCACACTGGCACTGACCAGCTGGGGTCAATGCCGATGTGAGGGCTTGCTGGTCAGATCGCATCCCCAGGAAGCCCTCATGGGTCTCCTGGAGGAGCCTCTCCACAAGAGTCAAAAATAAAAACAAAAAACTGCAGATGCTGGAAATCCAAAACAAAAACAGAATTAGCTGGAAAAACTCAGCAGGTCTGGCAGCATCGGCAGAGAAGAACAAAGTTGACGTTCAACAGAACTAAGTAAAAATAGGAGAGGGGTGAAATATAAGCTGGTTTAGGGTTGGGGGGATGGTGGGGGGAGAGAAGTGGGGCGGTGGTGGTTATAGGGACAAGCAAGCAGTGATAGGAGCAAATAATCAAAAGATGTCACAGACAAAAGAACACAGAGGTGTTGAGGTGGTGATATTATCTAAAAGAATGTGCTAATTAAGAATGGATGGCAGGACACGTGAGGTACAGATAGCTCTAGTGGGGGTGGGTTGAAATAAGACTAAAAGGGCATAAAAGGTATAGATTTAAAAATAATGGAAATAGGTAGGAAAAGAAAAATCTATATAAATTATTGGAAAAAACAAAAGGGAGGGGGAAGAAACGGAAAGTGGGTGGGGATGGAGGAGGGAGTTCAAGATCTAAAGTTGTTGAATTCAATATTCAGTCCGGAAGGCTGTAAAGTGCCTAGTCGGAAGATGAGGTGCTGTTCCTCCAGTTTGGGCTTCACTGGAACAATGCAGCAAGCCAAGGACAGACATGTGGGCAAGAGAGCAGGGTGGAGTGTTAAAATAGCAAGCGACAGGGAGGTCTGGGTCATTCTTGCGGACAGACTGAAGGTGTTCTGCAAAGCGGTCGCCCAGTTTACTTTTGGTCTCTCCAATGTAGAGGAGACTGCATTGGGAGCAACGAATGCAGTAGACTAAGTTGGGGGAAATGCAAGTGAAATGCTGCTTCACTTGAAAGGAGTGTTTGGGCCCTTGGACGGTGAGGAGAGAGGAAGTGAAGGGGCAGGTGTTGCATCTTTTGCGTATGCATGGGGAGATGCCGTAGGTGGGTTTTGAGGAGTAGGGGGTGATGGAGGAGTGGACCAGGGTGTCCCAGAGGGAACGATCCCTATGACATGCCGCCCGGGGGGGTGAAGGGAAGATGTGCTTGGTGATAGCATCATGCTGGAGTTGGCGGAGGATGATCCTTTGAATGCGGAGGCTGGTGGGGTGATAACTGAGGACAAGGGGGACCCTATCATGTTTCTGGGAGGGAGGAGAAGGCGTGAGGGCGGATGCGCGGGAGATGGGCTGGACACGGTTGAGGGCCCTGTCAACGACCGTGGGTGGAAAACCTTGGTTAAGGAAGGAGGAGGACATGTCAGAGGAACTGTTTTTGAAGGTAGCATCATCAGAACAGATGCGACGGAGGCGAAGGAACTGAGAGATTGGGACGGAGTCCTTACAGGAAGCGGGGTGTGAGGATCTGTAGTCGAGGTAGCTGTGGGCGTTGGTAGGCTTGTAATGGATATTGGTGGACAGTCTATCACCAGAAATTGAGACAGAGAGGTCACGGAAGGGAAGGGAAGTGTCAGAGATGGACCATGTGAAAATGATGGAGGGGTGGAGATTGGAAGCAAAATTAATAAATTTTTCCAGGTCCCGACGAGAGCATGAAGCAGCACCGAAGTAATCATCGATGTACCAGAGAAAGAGTTGTGGGAGGGGGGCCGGAGTAGGACTGGAACAAGGACTGTTCCACATACCCCATAAAGAGACAGGCATAGCTGGGGCCCATGCGGGTACCCATAGCCACACCTTTTATTTGGAGGAAGTGAGAGGAGCTAAAGAAGAAATTGTTCAGTGTGAGAACAAGTTCAGCCAGACGGAGGAGAGTAGTGGTGGATGGGGATTGTTCGGGCCTTTGTTCGAGGAAGAAGCTGAGAGCCCTCAGACCGTCTTGGTGGGGAATGGAGGTGTAGAGGGATTGGACGTCCATGGTGAAGAGGAAGCGGTTGGGGCCAGGGAACTGGTAATTGTTGATGTGACGTAAGGTTTCAGAGGAATCACGGACTTGGTGGGAAGGGACTGGACAAGGGGAGAGAGAAGGGAGTCAAGATAACGAGAAATTAGTTCCTTGGGGCAGGAACAAGCTGAGACGATCGGTCTACCGGGTCAGTCCTGTTTGTGGATTTTGGGTAGGAGGTAGAAGTGGGCCGTCCGAGGTTGGGCGTCTATCAGGTTGGAAGCTGTGGGAGGAAGATCTCCAGAGGAGATGAGGTCACTGACAGTCCTGGAAACAATGGCTTGATGTTCAGTGGTGGGGTCATGGTCCAGGGAGAGATAGGAGGAAGTGTCTGCGAGTTGACGCTCAGCCTCCGCAAGGTAGAGGTCCACAGGAGTTGCCACTCCGTGGAGGATTCATGGTACTTGGACATGAGGCTCATTACTTCAGCGATAGTCCGCGTAGATTCCTCCACTCCGGTCACCAAGCCAAGCATAGCCTCATGTATCTCACCCAGATGCTCCTGCACATCCGGCTGTAATTCTTGTACCTGCTGCGTTGCAGACGACTCCAGAGGCACATCATCAGGCACCAATTGAGCATGTGCCTGGTCCCCTGCAGTCCTCCTACTGCTGGCGCCATGGGCACACTCTGTCTCTGCCAGCTCCTCCAGTAACTGTGAAGTGCCCTCACCGCTGTGCCCCAGTACACTAGCCAGTGTTCTAACTCTCACTGGTATCTGTGCTGGTGCCTGCCTGGCAGAGATGGTGTGACGCTGGTGAGACTTCAGGTCCCTCAGGTGTGAGAGGGGGCCTCTGCTGCTCCTCCTCCCGGCCCTGCTCCGATGATGCTGAAAGGAAGAACAAGGACATTGGATCAATTAACGTGGAGACAATGTCAATGTGCATCCCTGTCCCCCGGATCGTTATGCGCTCATCTTTCCATAAGCAATGGTCAAGCCATGTTGCAAACTTCAATCGCTGAACATTCAGCCCTTCCATGGCTGTTAGGAGAACAATGGTGACCTCACTGCTGGGCAAACATACCTGCCTGTGGCACCTCAGCCTCACTGACACCAGTGGACCTGGACGCATGGCACCTCTCCAAATCCAGGGTCTCCTGCTCAAACCGGCTGAGAATGGCTGTGTCTGGCCGCCGCCAGTCCTCGCACGCTTTGCCGCATTATGAGCATTCTTCTCCTGAAAATGAGAGAAAAGCATCGATTTGTGCAAATTGTACATGGACTCTCTTCACACACGGTCCACCCCAACCAGGGTGGGACGTTGCAGGGCTCCAGTGTCTTCTCACTTTGCTGCTGCCGAACACTCATACAAAGATGCTAGGCCTGTTCCCCACCACCCCCCTTGGACATATGCTGCCTACATCACATTAGACACCACACGGTCTAACCGTCCATAGCAAGGAGGAGCATGCATGTGGAGCGCTGAGTGCAGCAGATGGTTCATTGCCACGCCACCTTGAAGCTACCCTCCAAGCTTGTCATCACCCTGACTTGGACATGTCCTGCAGTTCAAGCACAGCACCTAGGTGCAGCTTCTCCAGGTTGCCCCCCAAACCAGTCATGTGGGACTCAGTGTAAAACACATCTCTTCACCACCCTCTCAGGGTGACCTCAGCATGGGTAATATCTGCTGGCTCACCCAGCAAAGGACAAATGCCGTTAATGATTCAATGCAGTCACTACACAGACTTGGTCAGGGGTGTTGGCGCCGGTGGGGTGGGGGGGGTGGGTGGAGAGCTGACCTGCTGGGTTAAGTGACCAATGCCAACATTGTCCTCACCCTTCTAGGGCGCAACAAGTCATTGAAGTGCTTGCGACACTGGATCCAGGTTTGCTGCACCACGACGTGGGAGCTCACCATCTCCGCCACCTTCACCCCAGGCACGTTTCGTCATTGGGGGGGCCTCCTCCTCCCGTCCTGGGGTATGAGCACCTCTCGCTGTGCTGCCACCTCCTCGAGGCGGTCAACAAGGCAGTCTTCGGAAAAACGAGGGGCACACTGGCCCTCCACTCTACCCTCCGGCCTGGCCTGTCCCGATGGCCTAGCCTCTGGACTTGAATAACCTCCATTGGCCCTCTGCAGAGCCCTTTGCCCAGCCATCGTGAGCAGCCTTTCCAAGGCTGCCGGGCCTTCCTTTATACAGGCCACCAGGTCGCCATTGGAGCCGGCGGGCTGAGCACCCCCGCTGCTGCCCGCCCACTCCTGCTATGCATGGGAGTCATGAAGCAGGCTGGGTGGGCTTTAATTGGCCCTCCTGCATAAAATGGCAGCACAGACCCGATCGCCCGCGTGTGCCCTCTCCCGCTCCACCCACCCACCCCTCACCCTTCCTCCACCCCCCCCCAGCCATCCCGCCAACCAGAAAGTCCTGCCCAACGTTAATGTAGCTCTGAGTTTCAGTATCTTTGGTGGCCACTGTCTTACTGGTCATTGGCAATTGCTTGACTGTGATGGTGGTGCTGTTGAGTTCTTTCTGATTTTTCCTGGGTTTTTACTGAAGCGCCGCTCACAAAACAGTGATTTAGGTGTGAATTTGTACTACAGGCTTCAAAAGTGAAATTAAACAGTGTGGGGGAAAGAGCTTTTTAACGGGCTTCTCCTGGCTGTTAGAGCTGTTACTGGATGGACTTTTTTTCCCAGCCCAGCCTGCAATATTTTACCTTTCCCAGAAAGCAGCAGGAATGGAGTCTCTCCTGTCTGAGAGTTCTGCTTAAATTCAGATTTTCCAGAGTCAGCTATTTAATTTCTGTTCTTGCTTACACATTGCAACTTATACTATTTAAGCTTTCCCAAATTTGAACAATCTGATCAGGACCCAATGCCTGCTGCCTAGAGTGAGGTGCAACATGTCCCAGAATGAAGGTACAGAGTGTAGGATTCCTACAGAGATCAGAATTACTTACACATGGTGAATTTTGATAGTTGTTTCACTTTCACACCAGTTATTTTCTGTTGCTGCACCTGGATGAGTTGAGTCGTGTATATTTATTAAATCAAATCTTCAAAATCCCAACGGCCGCCATGTTGCATACTTCTCTGTTCGAGGTAAATGTACCAATCATACACAAGGATTGGTGAGACTATAATGTGGGTTCTTTAGTTAGAGGTAAGACTATATACAAGTAATGTTAACTAGGAGGCTAAGTATAGCACATCTGACTATAAGTTATGGGGATAACACATTGCATCCTGTTGAGGAGGAAGTGATTGACAGCAACTTAAGATAAAGATAAATGTCCCTGATATCACAGCACCCTCTGCTATAACCACACAGCTCATTGCCAGCACGACTGTACTCTCAACAGTGCTAAAAGCCTCGCCACCCAGCCTTTGCTGCGTGCAGAAAAATCATAACTCAGTGCAGGCTGGGAACCAAGCTTCACCTGCATTGCTCATCAGCACAGCGTAAGGCAGCATGCTTTGCTACACACACTCTCCTCACTCCCAGTACAAGTGGGCCTGTCTTCTGTACTGACATTGATAACTAGGACATACTGTTTTACTCATTTTGCCACCCTTCTCAGCGTAGGTTAGTGATCCCTGTTGCAGTCCAAATTCCAGCCCTTCAAAAGCAGAAGTGCCCTTTTCTTTTTGAAAATATGATCTTTCAATTGTCTGGGAATGTTGCAGTTTGAACTGAGACGGAGCAAACTGCTTAAAAATGAAATGTCACATTCCAAGGCGAAGGTGAGAAACAAACAAATCACTCTCTGGGCAGTGTGAAGAGAGAGATATTTCCTATAATCCAGAGACCCATCAAAACTCATAAATGCCTAAGGAAGAGACATGAAAAATGCAAAGTACTGGATATTGAAACAATGGCTGCCATAGACAGACACACCCAAAGCTTCTTGGAAATACACAATGGGTGAAGTATTTCAAGGCAAGGTTGCCCAGTCACTTGAGAGAGATTGCAAGTGATACAGGCGGTGTAAAGAAAATCTTCGGCAGAGGAAATAGGCTGAAGGCTGCTTTCTCTCCCTCTCTTTATTTTGGAATTAGTTGTTTGGTTTGAGATGCCAACTCTATCAGAATCCTACCAGCAAACCAAGGTCTTGTAATAATTGCAACATCTTTTACCACTGACTGCATCCAAGAAACCAGCGAGCCTAAATTGGCTGCAGTATTTAATATCTACGCCTCAAGGATGACAAGGATGACCAAAGGACACTTTATCATATTTTCTTTTACCTTTATTTTTATTGGACTCTAACTCCCCTTATTTCTGATACCTGTGTGTTTGTTGGGGGTGGGGCTTGGTCCAGAATGACTGCATGAGGGCCAAATGCCTGAAGTCACCTTTTTATTATTTTTCTCGGGTTTAGTGGTTAATAAATTTTCTCTTTCTTTGACTCAAAAAAACCTGGTTTGATTGGCTCCTTATTGCTCACAACTTAAATAGTTAAATAAATTATGAATTGGAAAAGGAATATCCTCATGAAAAATAAATTTAAACATTTGTTGTGACCAACCAAGGGGGTTGAATAGAGAGGAGCCAGTCCACCCCTTCTGACCTGGTCATAACAATTGTTACACAAAAACCACCACACTTCCCAACTTGGCTGTATCTTTTAGCAGACAATACCGGATCAGTCAGTCCTGTTCTGCAACCGTCAGCCTGTTACCTAATGGTTAGTTTATGTGCCTTACACGAATAAAGATACTCAGATCCAGATTTAAACATATTCTTCACCTGTCAGAATTACTGTATAGAACAAAATTTTACTGTGGCTACCATTAAAAATCTATGTTTGACGACAGAAACGCTCACACTTTGAAACCGTATTTCATTTGATACGTTAGTGATATCTAACAACCTGATTTTTGTTGTTCGTTACGGTTTAAGGGGTGGAAAGAGGGGTGGAAAGAGGGGATTCACTTCTTAATCTCCAGTGCTCCACTGCCATCTAGTGTGAGAATGCAGATAGAACAACATTGAACAGAACTCGGTCCTGTGAGTGTGTAACTGATTTTACTCTGTTACATTGAGGAGAAGGAGGTCTTGTGGCACAGTGGTAGCGTCCCTGCCTCTGAGCAGAAACTCTGGGTTCAAGTCCCATTTCAGGACTTGATGACCAAGGAAGATGCATTTATTACGTGGCCAAACAGGTTGTGTATTAACTTGTAAATCCTTCCAACATATGCCAGTGACAGGCAATAAGAGTGGGAGTGATTCTCGGTCAGCCATATGATAGAAAGAAATTGGAGCCTGTATCATCACTATCTGTAGCTCCAGGATCTGTAGAATTCCTCACGATCAACATCCTGGGCATTACCATTGACCAGAAACTGAACTGGACCAGCTATACAGATACCGTGGCTACAAGAGCAGGTCAGAGGTTGGGAATGCTGCTGCGAGTAATTCACTGCTGACACCCTAAAGCCCGTCCACCATCTACAAGACACAAGTCAGGCATGTGATGGAATACTCTTCCCTTGCCTAGATGAGTGCTGCTCCAACAACACTCAAGAAGCTTGACACCATCCAGGACAAAGCAGCCCGCTTGATTGGCACCCCATCCACAGTTGCTCCCTCTACCACGACACACAGTGGCAGCAGTGTGTACCATCTACAAGACGCACTGCAGGAACTCACAAACCCCTTTAGATTGCACCTTCCAAATCCACAACCACTACCAGCTAGAAGGACAAGGGCAGCAGACACATGGGAACACCACCACTTGGAAGTTTCCCTCCAAGCCACTCACCATCCTGATTTGGGAATATATCGCCGTTCCTTCACTGTAACTGGGTCATAATCCTGGAACACTCTCCCAACAGCACTGTGGGTGTACCTACACCAAAAGCATTGCAGCGGTTCAAGAAAGCAGCTCACCACCATCTTCTCAAGGGCAACAATGGATGGGCAATAAACGCTGGCCCAGCCAATGAAACCCACATCCCATGAATGAATAAAAAAAAGACAAGGACACCAGATCCCTCTGTACCGCATTTGTGTAGCATCTTTAACATAATATAACATCCAAGGCACTTCACACGAGTTGTCAAACATAATTTGATGCTGAACCACAGAGGGAGATACTAAGGTAGCTGACCAAAACCTTTTGCAAATAAGCAGATTTTAAGGCTTGTCTGATAGGAGGAAGCCAAGGAAGAGAGGTGGAGAGGTTGAGGGAGGAAATCCCAGAGTTTAGGGGTGTGGCAGCTGGAGGGATGGGCATCAATGCCAGCGCAATTAAAATTGGAGATGCTTAAGAGGCCAGAATTAGAGGAGTGCGGATATCTTGGAGGATTTTAGGGTTGAAGGAAATTACAGTATCGAGGGGGATGAGGCCATGCAGTGATTTGAAAACAAGGATGAGAATTTTAAAACTGAGCGTTGTTTAACCAGGCAATGAATGCTGGCCCAGCCAGCGAAGCCCACATCTCATGAATGAATTAAAAAAATTTTTTTTAAGCCGGGAGCCAGTGTAGGCCAGCGAGCACAGATGATGGGTGAATGAGAATTGCTGTGAGCTAAGACATGGGCAGCAGAGTTTTGGATACCCCTGGTTTACGCAGGGTAGAATGTGGGAAACCAGCCAGGAGTGCACTGGTATAGTCAAGTCTAGAGGTAACAAAGCCAATGTGAGGGTTTCAGCAGCAGATGAGCTGAGCAGGCATGGAGATGGGCAATGTTAGGAAGATGAAAATAAGCACTCTGGAATTACTGGACATATTACCCATCGGGTCTACTAATATCCTTGTATTCCTTTCAAGTTCCAAAATCAATATTCAGTGCGACTGTATCAATGGATTCACAGCGTTTTGATAGCCATTCCCAGCCATGAGATCAACCATACAACTATTCACCTTTAACTAACACAAAGGACAGAATTAATGTTTAGAAATTTCAGCTTCATTCCAGCAGTCTTCAGCAAGTTAAAACATAATATTCACTGTTCTGAAATTATAAAAACTGAATCAGAGTATTCATGAAATGCAGAGGCCCCACAGCCACCACAGACTTCCTCTGACTGCATCTTTAACACACAATAATTTTGAGATGTCATTACATATTATACACATAGTGCAAGGTCTTTGGTTAATTGCAGAAAGTCAAATAGGCTGGTGGCAACTCTCTAATGCTATGCAAGCTCAGCCAGTGTCAATGAAAACAGTTGGGGATGTATAGAAATCTTATTATTATCTGACTGGAAATATGGTCATCCCTCCCTTGCATCCAAGTTAAACACGGCATGAGCAGTGGAAATTGCAAGTACTCTTTTACCATTAATTGGAAATTGACTCAATTAGCAAGGTTCACTGGCTAAATAAGTTCAATAATTTTTCTTAAAAGTTGTTTTTCCCCCTCACAACTGTGATACAATTCTGAACATTATCAGTCTTTGATGTATCAGGTGTATCAGGTGAAAACAATGCAGTCAAAGGAAGGCTCTGTGACTCCTCCAGGCTCTGCTATTTCATGAATCCTTCCATTTGTTTTTGGCAATTTCATTCCCAATAGCATAATAAAAACAGAACATTCCTGCTCCGCAGCTTATTTTATAGCCGGGACAGGGATTGAGCCCCGTGCTGTTGGCACCAACCTAATCCACACTGGCCGTCCAGCCGTCTGAGCCAACCAGCCCACCAAGGATTCTGAGTTGCTGTGCTACCTTGTTAAATGTACCTGATCAGTGTGGAGCAATTATTTAAACAAAGCAGAATATGCACCGGGATGCACCTGAGGGCATTGGGTTATGTTACAAAAAAATTACATTGACCTCGCATGGATCAGTGGTGAGGTCATTGTGAGTATGCTAGGGGTTTAGATACTCTGAGCAGGATTTTTGCCTTTTGGGTTAGCACCTTGGGTTAAATGAGAGCCACAGCCCCACAGTGTGTTGGAAACAGTCACCTAGCACTGACTTCCCCCGACTTGGCCTATAAAGGCCTTCTGGCATGGAAGAAGCTGCAGCCTGCAGTTCAGCTAAGAGAGAGAAAGGGCCCCTCCATCTTGAGGCATCTTGAGGCACCCTCTCTGAACCTTTTAAAAGTTTTAAATTAAAAAAATGGCTTCAGCAGCCGGGCCACCATTGTGGAAGGGAAACCCCTCCAGAGGGTGGTGTGCAGTCGCATCCAAGGTGGGAAAGGCCTTAAAGCCTGACTGAGAGTGCTGGATCCCTGGAAACTTCCAGTTGGCCTCTGACAATAAGCCTTAGTAAGCATTAACTATCCCTAGTTGGACACCTGCTAATCCTGCCTCTGTGATACAGAAACACAGAAAATAGAAGCAGGAGTAGGTAATTCAGCCCTTCGAGCCTGCTCCGCCATTCATTATGATCATGGCTGATCCTCTATTTCTATACCATACTCACACTCTCTCCCCAAATCCCTTGACACCTTTAGAGTCTAGAAATCTATCCATTTCCTTCTTAAATGTATTCAGTGACTTGACCTCCAAAACCCTCTGTGGTAGAGAATTCCACAGGTTCACTACCCTCTGAGTGAAGAAGTTTCTCCTCATCTCATTCCTAAATGACCAACCCCGTATCCTGAGATTGTGACCCCTTGTTCTATACCCCCCAGCCAGAGAAAACATCATCCCTGCATCCAGTCTATCCAGTCCTGTCAGAATTTTATACATTTCCATGAGATCCCCTCTCATTTTTCTAAACTCCAGTGAATACTCGCCTAGTCAGCCCAATCGCTCCTCATACGACAATCCTGCCACCCCAGGAATCAGTCTGGTGAACCTTCGCTGCACTCCCTCTATGGCAAATATATCCTTTTTTAGGTAAGGAGAGCAAAACTGCACACAATACCCCAGGTGTGGTCTCACCAAGGTCCTGTATAGCTGCAGTAAGACATCCTTGCTCCTGTACTCAATTCCCTTCGCAATGAAGGCCAACATACCATTTGCTTTCTTAGCTGTTTGCTGCATCTGCATGTTTGTTTTCAGTGATTGGTGTACAAGGACACGCAGGTTCCTTTGTATATCAACATTTCCCAATCTATCACCATTTGAATAATACCCTGCCATTTTGTTTTTCCTACCAAAGTGGATGGCTTGTACTGTATCTGCCATGTGTTTGCCCACTCATTCAACTTGTCTAAATCGCCTTGAAGCCTCTTAACATCCTCCTCACCACTCACGTTCCCACCAAGTTTGTGTCATCAGCAAACTTATAAATATTATATTTGGTTCCCTCATCCAAATCATTGAAAAATATTGTGAATAGCTGGGGTCCAAGCACTGATCCCTCCGGTATCCCACTACTCAGTGCCTGCTACTCCGAAAAAGACTCATTTATTCCTACTCTCTGTTTCCTGTCTGCTAACCAATTCTCAATCCATGCCAATATATTACCCCCAATCCCATGTGCTTTAGTTTTACACACAACCTCTTATGTGGGACTTTATCAAAAGCTTTCTGAAAATCCAAATACACCACATCCACTGGTTCTCCCTTGTCTATTCTGCTAGTTATGTCCTCAAAAGACTCCAGCAGGTTTGTTAAACATGATTTCCCTTTCATAAATCCATGTTGACTTTGTCTAATCCTGTTGCTATTTTCTAAGTGTCTGGTAATCACATCCTTTATAATAGACTCTAGCATTTTCCCTACCCTATTGGCCCAGAAATGGGATGGCGCCCCAACAAGCTGGAAGTATTGCAATTTTTTTGCGACCACCCACCTCCGTACTCAGCAGAAATCCTATCCTCCATCTTAAAAAATATACCAATGAATTAGGAAGGCTTGGAGAAAAGTGACTCTAGACTTTTGGGTAAATTCATAAGTTGTTTTAAGTGGACTAAAGAAGGCTGAGAGTGGAAAGGCTGCATGTCTTCAGACTAATTATTTCAGTTTTATCTGTGACTTTAAGCAAGCTATTAAATTAGCTTACGACTATAGGATGCAAGTACAAGACTCATGAACATTGAACAATATTAAAGATTAGGAAATAATTCCCCTCACACGGAATAGTGAACAAACAGAACTGATTTCTGATAAGGTAGTTGATTTGGAACTTGGATTGCTATTTTCCGAGGTGGAAAGTAGGTTATGCAGATATTACCATTTTTGTGGGATGGGATAAAGGTCATGTCCCTATGGTGTTAGGTAAGGAAAGAAACAACGTGGTGTACGTGTGGGGGAAATCCATTATAAAATAATCATACACGGACTCTTGGTGTTGTCACAGCCCACTGGGGACAGCGCACTGTAATATCAAGTCCCACTGTTCCCCGAACCATGACAAGTGTGAAAAAGTTTGATCAAACCACCAGATTGCCCCAATTCTACCTAATTGTTTAATTTAGGTTAACAGAATACAAGCACCAGGTTTGTAAACTTAATAAGTAAATATCTGTTTATTGGACAAATTGCCTTTAACCAGTGGCAAAAGAAAGAAATATGAATTGCTAATTTCTAACACTATAACTTAAACTCTACCCACTTTTTAAATCCCTATCCACACACATAAAAGACACATAAGACACACAAAAACATGGATTTTAAGGGTGCGATCAAACAGTTCAATAGCACCAGTTCTGGAGTATAGGATTCGATGGGTTGATTTTGATCGATGTTTTCCAAATTCCTTCCAGCTCTTGTTTATGACCTGAGGTGGTCTTCCAGCACTTTCAGTATTTGGTTCACTGGTTGAGCACTTGCCTTTTAATATCTCTAACAGTGATTGTTCCCCTTTGCCTCATGACAGGGGGTTTTCAGAGAGAAAGCAGGTTATAGAGAGATGAGAAGAAAAAGCCAGTTAGCTATTATTACTGTTACTGGAATCTTCCATACACAGGAGAAAAAAGTTATAGGTCTTGTTCCTTTCAGGCTAGGAGCTATTCTGCTGCACTGCTTCTCACACAAAGCCTGGTCACCTAGTCAGAAGTCAATTAAAACGTTGTTGCCAGGCAATTCCCTTGGTCCAGGACTGCTTTCCGACACCATCCTGTCTTTCATGGCCCACAGTGTTCCAGGACTGCAACATTGTATATATCTTTCACTCTTTCATCCTGTTCCAGTAGACATGTCTTTTAGCCTGCAGCCATTGTAATTCTAATCCACAGTCCAACAGAAAATAAAATATTTTCTTTACAACAGTCCATCAGAAATAAAAATATATATTGCTTACATGCCTCTACCCTTAAAAGAGATGAAACGCCATTTCAAAAATGAGTTTCATCACAAGGTATGTGACACATGGACAACAAAACACAAAACTTACTTTCATTCAAACCCCCCCCCCCCCCCCCCCCCCCACCGCCATACAATCTTATACAATGTTTAGCATTTCTTAGCTCTTTAACTTATTTTAGTATTTTACACCCGGCACAAGGCATCCGCTCTCACATTGTCTTTACTGGCAATGTGAACAATCTTTACATTGAATGGTTGAAACAATAGATTCCATCTAAGCAGTCTCACATTTAGAGTTTTAAACTTCTCACTAGACACCAGCGGATTGTGGTCAGTGTAGATTAGTGTTTCTTTGTTATCATGTCGGACATAAACAACAATGCTAGAGTTTCTTTTTCTACTGTAGAGTACTTCCTAAATAACCTTTTTAGATCTTCTCGTGGTCCTTCCTCTAAATATGAGAACACTGGTCAAATTGGCTAATCGAATTGTATGAGGTTCGCTTCGGGCACTGTCTACTTCTCCTTCTACCTTTCCCTTACTGTCTCTGTCATCCTCCACTATTCCTACCACCTGGTACACTTGCACCGTCTTACCATCTTCTTTGTGATGATGTTGTTTCAACATGTTTATGTGACATAACCGTTTCTTCTTCCTCTGCTCAGGAGTATATAAGGTAAGTCATTTTACTGACTCTCCTATTTTATAGGGGCCACTGAATTTCACTTTCAGGGGTTTACCCTACAAAGGTAATAATAACAGTACTTCATCTCCTGCTTAGAACATTCTAGTTGTACATGTTTGCCTGCCCATTCTTACATTTTGGCTTGGGAAATTTTTTAAGTGCTCTCGTGCTACTTTACATTCTCCTGCGAGTCTTTCAAGAAACTTGGATACATAATCCAACATGGAGGATTCATCTTTCTGTTTTAGGAACTTTTCCTTAAACACTTTTAATGGGCCCTTTATTTCATGACCATAGATCAATTCAAATGGACTGAATCCAGTGGATTTATTTGGAGAATCTCTGGTAGCAAATAGTAAGAAATCTAATCCTTTGTCCCAATCTTTTGGAAATTCAGGGCAATAGTTCTTAATCATAGTTTTGAGAGTCTGATGGTATCGCCCTAAAGCTCCCTCTGTCTGTGGGTGATAAGCAGTAGGCTTTAGTTATTTGATACCCAAATTGCTGATTATGTCCTGGAAAATTTTATATGATATGAAATTAGAACCTTGGTCAGATTGTAGTTCAATTGGTAGGCCATAACGAGTGAAAAACTGAGTTAACTTCTCCACGACCGCCTTAGCTGTAATTGTTCTTAAAGTAATAGCTTCTGGAAATCAGATTGTCGTATCCATGATTGTAATGATATACTGATGTCCTGCTTTTGTTTTGGGTAATGGTCCTACACAACCTACTAATACCTGACTGAAGGGATCTTCAATAACTAGCATGGGTATTAAAGGTATTGGTTTGATTACATGTTGAGGTTTATCTACTACCTGACATGTATGTATAAAATTGCACTATGTTCTTCTGAAGTCTTGGCCAGTTAAAATGCCTGTTTATCAATGCTTGGATTTTCCGTACTCCTACATGTCCTGCCATAGGGATTTCATGTGCTACTCGCAATATCTTCTTATGATATTTGGGCAATACTACTATCTGATGAGCAACCCTTCCATTCCTCATCCTCAGGTCGTGAGGATGTCTCCACTTCCTTAACAGAACTCTGTTTTTAAGGTAATAACACTCCAGAACTCCTTCTGCCTCAGCTTCAGTGTGAGCTGACCGTACTAACTTGTTTAACTCCGGATCTGCTTTCTGAGCCTCAGTTAATGAAGACTTGCCAAACACTTACTTTGAATTATCCTCATCCTTAAAGAAAGTTTCTGCTAATCTAACATCTGCTTGTAGTATTACTTTGACTTCTGGTGATGGACTTTGTTTAGCCATTGCTCTGGTCACCACGCACAATGGAAAAATACCAGGAACTTGGAACTGCGCCATCTCTTTAGCCTCTCTCGGACTTTCCGTAATTATGGGCAAAGCTATAACCTTCACTCCAGCCAAATCATTCCCCAAGAGTAAATCAGCTCCATCCACAAGTAATTTCTTAACCACTCCTACAACCACTGATCCAGGCAACAAATCACACTCCAATTGCACTTTGTTCAATGGAACCGGGATATACTCTCCACTTACCCCGTTTACCAATACTTTAGCTTTCATTGAACTCTCTGGAGGGAAAACTATGTCCTTCTGCAGCAGAAGAGTTTATTAGCTCCTGTGTCCCTTAATATAGTTATGGGTTTCACTACATCATTTGATGAAAAAGGGGTTATCTTTCCTTTAAACAAAAACCCTTTATATCTCTCATCTACCTTATTCACTTCTCCTGCATTCACAGTAGCATTTACCTCCAGACCCTTATTTGTAGTTAAAGCTACAACTTGATTTGTGGCATTTTCTTTTTGAGTTCCCTTTTCAGACTCTCTTACGAACTCCAATAAGTCCCATGGATTTCCCTCGCAACTTCCAGCATTCTGAATGAATGTGCCCCACTTTATTACAATGGAAAACTTAGGCCTTTGAGTTTCACCTCTACCCTCAGTACCTTCCTTCCTGATCTGGAGAGGAGATATCAAGGTATTCCCAGCAATCCATTCTTTACTCTGGCTACTTGCCTTGTTTTCACTCTCCTACTTTCTATCCTTTTCAAATTTACAGGAGTGATGGAAAAAAGGTTTAGTTTTATGGATCAGCTCATAATCGTCAGCCATTCCTGCTGACTGGCTAGTAGTTGCAACCCTTTGGTCTTCAACATGGGTTCTGATTACAGAAGATAGAGAGTTTTTAAATTCTTGCAAGAGAGTGGTCTCTCTGACAATCTCATAGGTAGTTTCAACTCCTAATGCTCGTATCCACCTGTCAAAACTACTTTTCTTAATCCTCTCAAATTCAATGTAAGTTTGCCCAGGTTGTTCCCTTAAATTTCGAAACGTTTGTCTGTTTGTTTCAGGGACCAACTTATATGCATTCGAAATGATCTTTTTCACCACATCATAATCCTTAGAAACCTCCCCTGACAGGGAAGCATAAATTTCCTGTCACTTAGCTCTGCATGGGCCATGTCCAGTTTTCCTGGCCAGTTCATCTGCTTAGCTATCTTCTCAAATGAAATAAAGGATCCTTTAACATCCCTTTCCTCAATCCTTGAAAGAGCTTTACAAATTTAAACATCTCTCACTGGGTTTTGATCTGGGAATAAGTCCTGCCTCACCTACTGATGTCTCTTTTTTAACTGCCAGCATTTTAGGCTGGAATGCTTTCTCTTGTCCTCTTTCCTCCTTTTCTAACATTGCCATTTCTAACACCTTTTCAAATGCCCTCTCTCTTTCCTTTTCTTTTTCTTTCTCTGCCCTTTCTGGTCTCTCTTTTTCTGCTGCCTCTAGTTCCAATTTTTTTTTATTTGCAACTGAATTTGAGCCCCTTCAAATAAACCACCCCTTGGAGAACTCAATCTCTTGGGTATTCCTTCCAATTTCAAATGCTGTGCAATCTCTTTGACTATCTCTGCTTTCCTAGCATTGGCAGGCAATCCTACTCTTAATTTACTTGCCAATTCGATTAACCTGGCTTTTGAGACCCCTTGTAAAATCGTCAGGGACATCTCTTCCACTTGCAGGAAAGCTTTAGCAGTTTCCAGTGCCATCTTATTTTTGACAGTACAAAACTAGTGTTTCCTTTAGCTTTTATCACTTACTAAATCTTTGCCCAAATTGACGTTATCCTTTGTTCCGAAATATCCTGGATGAGCCCCCAAACTTTGGCATGAACCACTAGGAATAGTGCGCTGTAATATCAAGCCACACTGTGCCCCGAGACATGATCAATGTGAAAAAGTTTGATCAAACCGCCAGATTGCCCCAATTCTACCTAATTGTTTAATTTAGATTAACAGAATACAAGCACCAGGTTTGTAAACTTAGTAAGTAAAAAACTGTTTATTGAACAAACTGTTGTTAACCAACGGCAAAAGAAAGGAATACGAACTGCTAATTTCTAACACTGTAACTTAAACTCTACCTCCTTCTTAAATCCCTATCCACACACCTACAAGATACATAAGACGCACAAAAACATGGATTTTAAGGGCAGGATAAAAGAGTTCAATAGCACCAATTCTGGAGTACAGGATTCGATGGGTTGATTTTGATCGATGTTTTCCAGATTCTTTCCAGTTCTTGTTTATGACCTGAGGTGGTCTTCCGGCACTTTCAGTATTTGGTTCATTGGTTGAGCACTTGCCTTTCAATATCTCTAACAGTGATTTTCCCCTTTGCCTCATGACAGGGGTTTTCAGAGAGAAAGCAGGTCATAGAGATATGAGAAGAAAAAGCCAGCTAGCTATTTTTGTGGAATTACTGGAATTGTCCACACGCAGGAGAAAGAGGTTTTAGGTCATGTTCCTTTCAGGCTAGGAGCTATTCTGCTGCACTGCTTCTCACACAAAACCTGGTCAGAAGCCAATTAAAATGTTGTTGCCAGGCAGTTCTCTTGGTCCAGAACTCCTTTCCACACCATCCTGTTTTTCATGGCCCACTCTGTTCCAGGACTGCAACATTGTATATATATCTCATCCTGTTCCGGTGGACATGACTTTCAACCTGCAGCCATTGTAATTCTAATCCACAGTCCAACAGAAAATAAAAAGGTATGTTCCTTACAGTGTAGGGGACTGAATGGGCTTTGAACTGCCTTACCTCTCAAAGTTCATTTGTTGGGAGCTGTGAGATTATTTATATGAAGCAGGAGTTTCATGTGAGATGTTTGTGTCTCGGCAAGAAGCTGAAGACGGACGCTTCAGATGGTTGTTATGGACGGGGAAGAGATGGTAAGATGATTGACTGCAGATAGATGTGTTTTAAAGGGAAAGAGTTTTTTTTAACTCTTTGAATACCGTGATTCAAAAACAAACACAAGGCAGGTTTCCTTGCAAGTTTTAAAAAAAGGAAGAATAAATGTTTATTTCTGAAACACATGCACACAAGATATACACACGCACACACATACACAAGAAAAGGTGATTACAAAAGGGGTGGAAAGCCCTTAGGTTTTTAGTAAGTCCATAAGGTCATGGTTATACCATTTGAGTCTTTCGAGGTAGAAGCTTGAATCGTTGGTGCTCTGATGATTTCCTTTTAGTTCACTGGAGAAAATGAAGGTGGGAAGTTTCTGGTGATGGGTTTACAGTGGTTTACTATTTTCAGCAGTAGGTTTGCTCCATTTGAAGATGTAGTCGCACCCCTGTGGCAAAGATCTGGAGTTAGTTCTTCAAATCGGTAGGCAAAAGGCTAGCTCCGCTTCTGTGCCTGTCAGTGGAGTCTTGGCAGGATCCTTTCTCTGATAGTCAGGATCTCCTCCCTCTGAGTCTCTTTGTCTTCCAAACTGACTGAAATGGGGCTGCTGTTGTGTTAATAACTTTTTCTTATCAGAAGCTGGTTTCCGTAAGGTGACCATTGTATCTGCTTTCCCCTTTTCCACACAAATGGTCCATGACAACTTGAGCATTGATACACACTGGAGTTTGGGTCTCATCCATTTGCATCTCCTTGTGATAGAATCACCCATTCTGTGGCATTCCATTCTGCAGCCAGTATTCTGTGGGGTTATTGTGCGCTAGTTTCTGTGGGTATTTGGGCAATATCAGCTGTTTAATTCCACAGGAAAGATCTGTTGAATTTTAATGTCTTCTCGATGGAGTGTCCCAAAAAAGGTTGTTTCAATTTTAATGCCCTGACCAGATAAGCAGGCTGACCTCTCACCTTAGGCAGTTTCATGGATGCTGGGACTGTGGTCACCTCACACGCTCAACTCCACCTTGTCACAACACAGATTGTCCATTCTCCATTTTTAAAAAAAAAAGTAGTATCCATTTTTCTGTAAATTAATGGGAATAACTACATGGGTGTGACATGGTACAGAAGCTTGCAAAAGTGTTGGTATTTTTCTGATGTATTACAGGATGTTGTGATAAGCTATCCTTGATCAGGTTTGAATGTACGATTGAAAGTCAGAAGAAGTTATACTTTTGAAATGCCAAAATAATACATTTGTACAGTTACATATGATCAGCAAATAGTGTTTCCACACAAGTGGGAAAAAAATAATGCTGTGGTAATTTTGACCGAACGATTAAATCTGGTCAGTGTCTTCCGGAAATCTTTTCCTATTAGAACCATAACATGGAAGATGGAAATTATGTTCTGAGCAGGTTATTATATTTTGTCCTTTCAGAAGCTGCCAAAGTATGAGCAGCCTGTTCAGCAGCAACACATCAAGCCTTCAAGATTCCACTTCCTCTTTGTCCCGCAAACAGAGCTCAGTCAATAAGCAACCTCTCCGTGCCCTCTATGACCTCCTCATCTCGCCAATGGAAGGGGTAAGTGAATATAGAATCGAGCTAAATGCATTTTTAAATTTTCATTTCACAAACTTTCACACAATAAATGACTGTAAAATGAAGTCAGAAAATTACCATTAAGAACACCTTTCCATGATAAAATGACATCAGTCATTTTCTTCAATTAAGTTGAGCGTACACAGGCGTAGGGAAAATGCACTAGAAAGTTCTAGGAGGTGGAAGATGCATACTAGGGAACAGTAGAGTATATACACTTCTTTAGATCCAAGCAGAAGGTTGCCAATAATGAGGGGCTAAGTGCCCCTCCTGAAAGAAACATCACTGATAAACTATAATAAAAACAACCTTGAAGGAAACTTTAGGAAATATTAATGTAGGACAAGGAATAAGAAACAGTTACATATAAATAAAGGTGTACATTGGGGAATAGTGTGCTATATAGATAATTGACATTGTGGAACAGCAGGAAATGAAGCCCAATATACTAGGTGACAGCGTAATACAAAAAGGAAAAACAAAGGGAAGTAACAAAATACATAGTAGAAATCTACTATGAAACAGTAGGAAATGTATAGAAAATGCAATGGAAACCCAAGGGATAGAAAGACTGGATTGTAGCTTGGAGGATCCTTGAAAATGTACCCAGTACATTGAGAAGGCATGTACTTTATATTAGAGATTGTTATTAATGTTGACAGGTTTTCGTGCGTACTTTTAGTATCAGAAATTCTGAACTGCTATTCTTGTGTGCACAATTTTAACACCAAGTAATGTGAATCAATGAACAAGAGTCCTCTGTGTGCTTAAAAAGGGAAACAAGTATAATATTATTTCCATTTTCATGCATGCATTTGTATGGATATGGGATATGTGGTGGGATATGTAGAGGATGAGTAGAAGAGCGTATAGAAAATGCACAGCATGAAACAGCAAGATATATAGAGGTTACAACACTAAAGCATCTGAATCTATTGAAAATGTACACTGGAGAACAACTGGATACATAGAATGTACAAACCACTTCTGAACATATATTCTACTATTTTCACTGCACGTCCTTTATGTATCACATTGCTCATCAACATCCATCCCCTGTTCCACAATAAATGTTCTCTTGTGTTTATCCTGAATACTGGGGAATAGTGGAACATGCAGTGAATGTATATTTGGATTATATTGAGTATGCACACTCTGAAGCAGCAGGTTATATAGATGTTACTCACTGGAGAACAGAAACATATATAGGCAAGGTGGTATCACTGGAGCCATTAAAATGGAGGCCTCATCATAAGGACAAGAAGGTGCCTGCTTCCTGTTAGAGAACGTTTTTGACATTGGGAGTACTGCAAGCTTGCCATTGACTTCACTCCAAAAAGTGCCTTCAGTTATGGTTTAATGTGGAAATGAGGGAATTTAAAAGTTTACTGAGGGCTGTAATTCACTGGAGTGAGCCTTTGCCTTTCTCAGAATCAGAGGGTGAAGGGTTCAGACCCTTCTCCAGACAGTATCAGTGAGTGAGCTTCACTCTGAATTCTTAATTGACATCTAGCAAGATACACATGTCCAGTGTATGTGAGTGCACTCCCCCCGCCAATGTCAGATGGGTTTGCAGGAGCTTATAAAGCCTACCTACCACATAGGATTAACCATTCTAATGGCTGGCATATGATGGTTATGGCCATGGAAATAGCATTCATATTGTGGCCGGTGGTCTGTTAATCCTTCCATTATTTCGCACTATAAGGGAAGAGTATGAAGATATGAAAACAACTTAACTGAATTTTGTGGTGATTTAGTGGTTAAAAGTAAATCCGATTCATGTTATTAAAGAATGACATGCTTTTATATTCCTAGTTTTATTATTAACTTGTAGTTCAAAATGATTCCGAGCAACCTAGCAGTTCTGTTGCCAAATGAAAACTGAATTACCTGGAAAAACTCAGCAGGTCTGGCAGCATCGGCGGAGAAGAACAAAGTTGACGTTTCGAGTCCTCATGACCCTTCAACAGAACTAAGTAAAAATAGGAGAGGGGTGAAATATAAGCTGGTTTAAGGTGGGGGGGGGGGAGAGAAGTGGGGGGGGGGGATGGTTGTAGGGACAAGCAAGCAGTGATAGGAGCAGATAATCAAAAGATGTCACAGACAAAAGAACAAAGAGGTGGTGATATTATCTAAAAGAATGTGCTAATTAAGAATGGATGGCAGAACACACAAGGTACAGCTCTAGTGGGAGTGGGGTGAAATAAGACTAAAAGGGCATAAAAGGTATACATTTAAAAATAATGGAAATAGGTGGGAAAAGAAAAATCTATATAAATTATTGGAAAAAACAAAAAGGAGGGGGAAGAAACGTAAAGGGGGTGGGGATGGAGGAGGGAGTTCAAGATCTAAAGTTGTTGAATTCAATATTCAGTCCAGAAGGCTGTAAAGTGCCTAGTCAGAAGATGAGGTGCTGCTCCTCCAGTTTGTGTTGAGCTTCACTGGAACAATGCAGCAAGCCAAGGACAGACATGTGGGCAAGAGAGCAGGGTGGAGTGTTAAAATGGCAAGCGACAGGGAGGTTTGGGTCATTCTTGTGGACAGTCTGTCCCTGTCAGTTGCCATTTTAACACTCCACCCTGCTCTCTTGCCCACATGTCTGTCCTTGGCTTGCTGCATTGTTCCAGTGAAGCTCAACACAAACTGGAGGAGCAGCACCTCATCTTCCGACTAGGCACTTTACAGCCTTCTGGACTGAATATTGAATTCAACAACTTTAGATCTTGAACTCCCTCCTCCATCCCCACCCCCTTTACGTTTCTTCCCCCTCCTTTTTGTTTTTTCCAATAATTTATATAGATTTTTCTTTTCCCACCTATTTCCATTAAAATGTATACCTTTTATGCCCTTTTAGTCTTACTCCACCCCACCCCCACTAGAGCAGTACCTTGCGTGTCCTGCCATCCACTCTTAATTAGCACATTCTTTTAGATAATATCACCAACTTCAACACCTCTTTGTTCTTTTGTCTGTGACATCTTCTGATTATCTGCTCCTATCACTGCTTGCTTGTCCCTACAACCACCACGCTCCCCCCCCACCCCACTTGTCTCCCCCCAACCCCCAACTTAAACCAGCTTATATTTCACCCCTCTCCTATTTTTACTTAGTTCTGTTGAAGGGTCATGAGGACTCGAAATGTCAACTTTGTTCTTCTCCACCGATGCGGCCAGACCTGCAGAGTTTTTCCAGGTAATTCTGTTTTTGTTTTGGATTTCCAGCATCTGCAGTTTTTTGTTTTTATATCTGTTACCAAATGACTTGAGTGAGGAAATTTAAATTTCTGTACATTCTAATTTAAAGCTGCAGAGGGCGCTAGATGTCCACATATGAACCATTCCTTTCCACCAGTGCAATGAGAATTAACACTTCTTCAGTGTTAGATTTTCAGTAGAACTGTTCATTATATAAAAATTAAAAAATCAACAGTTTTGTGACTCAAAGTTTCCTTTTCCCTCAGCTCCCATTCATTTGCAGGGTGCCCATTTCCTCCTACACTTCCCCTTTCATCCTGTTAGAGGTTGGGGATGAGGCGTTGTTACCTTTTGCATGTTTTATATTGTTTCCCTGGTATCCCTCTGAAGTAAAGAGAGGGCCTGAAGGCCGAGGTGGGGGCAGGGTGAGTGAAAGTGTCCACAGACAGAAATTTCCCTGTTGTTGTGGGAGGAGTGTTTGATTCTCCATTATTGGGGGGGGGGGGTAGGGGTAGGGGTGGATAATGGAGGCAGGCACCTCTCAGTATTATTTATAGGTTTACTTTTGAGTTTCTGATACCTGATGCTTTTTATCTTGAGATGTGAGACTGAGAATTTCTATATAACCACATCACCTGCAGAGGGCAGCATAGCACTGCAGTACTGGTTTGTAGTATGCTATTTTCAAAAGCACTTTTCAGCCTGATCACCCTCGATGTGGGTCGCAGGAGTCAGGAAAATACCCAGCTCAGTCCACCCTACTTAGGAGAAAGTGCCTACAAAGGCAGGATCTTCATTGTCGGGAGGCAGGTATGGGCTGGAGTCAGGCCAGCCAGCCCAGGAAACTGTGTGGAGGCAGCCACAGGGGCTGCTTGGTGCAGAAGCGGGCTATTTAAAAGGCCCACCTTGGTGCTGGGGGAATCTTCGTCCCAGTTAAAATCAGAACACAAAGGTCTTGCTGCCCTCGCCCCTCAGACCCCCTTCACCCCCACACACTCCCCATGGCCCACCCATGCCACCCCATGCCTCCATGCCAGGCTATCCCCCCACCCAATGCCTCATGACTCCCCATGCCCCCTATGCCAAGGTACGGCCCCCCACCCACCCCCTATGGCCCCCATGCTCCCTAATACAAGCTCTGGTACTTTGATGCCCATTGACTCACCAGACACTCTAGAACCAATAACCTTTATGATGACAGTAGTTCATATTTAAAAAAGCTTTAAAATGTTATTAATTCATTCATACATAGCTTTCCACTATGTTAAAAAAATCACTCCAGTACAAGGCAATAAAAGTGTCAATCATCCAGACCTTTTAAAGTATCAATAACAGAAAATACAAACCTTTGAACCATTTAACCGTGTGTAAATAAACATTGTGAAATTGACTGCAGAGATCAGAGAGCCAGAGCTGTCAATCAAGGCTTGACTGAGAGTCTAGCTGTCCATTACTCTTGTTGAAACAGCTACACCCCAGAGATAATATTGCTTGATTGATAGCTCTGGATCTCTAATCTGTCAATTTCACAACGTTTATTTACACAAGGTTAAGTGGATTCAAGTGTTTGTGATTTCTATTATTGATGCTTTAAAAAGTCTAGATGATTGACACTTTTATTACCTTGTAGTGAAATGACGTTTTTAAAACAAAGTTGAAAGTAATGAATGAATTAATAACTTTTTCAAAACTTTTTTTTTACGCATCCTGCTGTCAATGTACGGTTCATTTTTCCTTTCCAGTCTATGGATGGGTCAATGGACATGGACCTGCCATAGCTTGGCATAGGGTGGAGGACCATAATTTGACATAGAGGATATGAGGGTCCATGGATGATGGGGCATAGCTTGGCATTGGGGGCCCGAGGAGGACCTTTGGAACTCACCTTTTGAAAGATCCCCTCATGCAGACAAGGGTCCATGACTCTTTCAGAACCTGGACCGACTCCATGGAAATTGTGGAGGAGTAGGTCATGCCTATCTCCGCAATGGAGCTGGCCAGGTTGGGAGTGCCACGTGTGGGCTTTTGACAGCAATCAGCTTGTACCCGTTAAAGGCATTCCCGAAAATCAGTCAGGCCAGGAATGGGACCAGGAATTCAGGAATTGGGGCTCAGCCGCCATTTGTAAAGGGCTCCCGAGTCATCCCAACTTCAGCCCGGTATCTCAGTGTTGTCATGTTCTGCGAATGTTGTGAAGTCAGTTTGGGTGAATTGATATTCAGAGCTGCAGGATGTTCTTGCAGAATTGTGCTGATCAATAAATGTATTCTTATTCTGCGTTTGAGTGCCCTGGACCACATGAGAAAAACTTGTTGAAGGGAGAGTGAACCTGTTGGCCCCACTTTATCACTAGTCAGTAGAAAATGTGTTCAAATGGCTTTCAGTCTGTAGTTATTTCCCTGCTTGATTTGGTATATGGAGGAACTGAAACTACAACAATATGTATTGGACTAGGAACTCAAATTCTGAGGCGAAAATAATGCAAAGGCAGAATACCCCATTGACAAAGCATCCTGTAAAAAAAAACTTATTCACAAAATCTACCCTACAATATTCCAGAAATATAGTTCATAAACCTGTACTTCAATGTATTACCTGTATAAATGAGGCACTGTGTTTTAATAAGGCTATATATGAAAGTCATAGTTTTTAGATAAAGGTTTTCCTTAGTGGGTTTTTTAGAGTCAGTTTTTTCCCACAGCCTTTGCTATTTCAATTTAAATCAAGCGGTTCATTGAAGTAACAGACCAGAACACCAGTGTTACACTAAGATAAAAGCAAGATACTGCAGATGCTGGAAATCTGAAATAAAAACAGAAAATGCTGGAAAATCTCTGCAGGTCTGACGGCATCTGTGGAGAGGGAAACAGAGTTAACATTTCGGGTCTGTATGACCCTTGTTCAGAGCTTCTGTTTAGCTCTGAAGAAGAGTCATACAGACGCGAAACGTTAACTCTATTTCCCTCTCCACAGATGCTGTCAGACCTGCAGAGTTTTTCCAGCATCTTCTGTTTTTATTACACCAGCACCTGTGTTACACTGCAGCCTCACGTTATCCCCATTCAGAGTCTGAAGGATCCGACAGCATTTTGCAACTGGAGATTGCGAAACACGAGTTATGCTTGCAGAATGGAGCTGACATAGTAAAGGATGAGATTGCTATTCAGATCTTCGATGAAATGGACAGTGTGCCAGCAGCTGAAGACTAAAGCATTAAGTGTGGCACTTAAGAAATCCAATACAACAATTAAGCAGAGGGAAGCAGGCCAGTAAAGGCCCTTTCAACAATTTGGTCTGCTGGCAGCTATCGTTTTCATTGTTAAAAAAAACACTCACATTGTGTAGAACTTAATGCCCCCGCCCCAGCGACAGGATTGGAGGTGAAGGGGCATTTAGTTGCGCAGGTGGGTACGGGGTGGAGACCCCACCACCTTCCCACATCTGTCCACTTTATGTCCGGGGATGGCTTACTGTCCGGATGCTAATTGAGGCCCTTAAATGCCCACTTAAGGGCCTTCTCCCACTGCCTATTCCAGGGGGTGGGGAAGGGGAGGGTAGGGGAGCGGTGGGTCCATCTTTCAAAGTAACTCAGTACCTGATAGAGGGAATCAGCATCAGGAAAGTGGCGGTAGGGGGTGGGGCTTGCTGAGAACCACCCCCCCCCCCTCACCTTTCTTCTGACCCGCTGCCCCCAATCAGCAACCTCCTCCCCCTCAACCAGTCCCCATGACTGCCATTCTGCCCTGGTTCACCTTGGTCCCTTGGCAACCCTTCGCCTCTCGTGGGTGCATTGCTGGGAGCAGCCACCGTTTCTGGTGGCGCTGATGGGCACTAGAGAGCTGCCAGCCTCTGATTGGCAGGCAGCTCTTGAGAGGCTGGATTTCCACCTTTGGGGTCCTAAATCCTGGGGCGTGCCCAACACCAGCCAGCCGAATGGGTGGTTGATTCTGGCAGGCCTTCCCCAAACTGAAGCGATGCAGGGTTCTGACTGGCTCTCCTGCCAGCAGGCCAGGCCTCTGGCGCCAACATTAACTTCCACCCATTGGGCGGGATGTACTGGCCCCGCCCACCACCAGGGTTGTCCAATCCCACCGAAGGTCAATGAACTTTTGGCTGGCCCGCCGCATCCCCCACAGCGATGCCAGAACATTCCGGCTATTGTCTTTTTTTAAGTCTGCTTTCTACTCCCTTCCCCACCCACCCTGCCCCCCTCTCCCTGCTCACCTCCACACCCGCCCCACCACCCCCAACTATTCTCCCCACCCACCCTCTTCAACTCCACAAATGCAATCTGCAGCCTTGCATCAGAGTGGATTGCAGATTAATTATAAACAATATGGTGGGCTTTTTTTAAATTCCTTTTGGAAACATTGTTCATCTTTTAAAAATGAGGTGGCGAGATTCAGAGGGTTACCACGCTGTCCATTTACCTTTATAACCCGGATTAGATCCAACTCTCATCTAATAGGTTAAAAGTTTCTCTCTGCCAGACCTGTGAGAAAGGAAATTCAAGCAATCTCAAGCCAGCGACTGATGGATGAGAAATCTACAATACAAAACTACCCTGAATGTAACAACTGCTTATATTTTTATAGTGCACTTAAAATGATAAAACATCCCCTCAAAGCAGTTCACAAAGCTAAGCACGAACACCAAACAGTGAAGGGAAAGGGGGTGAGGGGAGATTTTGAAGAGGCTTTTGAAAGAAAGGAGAGAAGTCATAAGGCAGTGGAGATTCTTTGAGAGTTTTCAAGTTTGGACCAAGGCAGCTTGAAGACTTTGTGACCCAAGTGGTGCTGAAATGCGAGGGAATTGCAAAAGAAGCCTGGGTCAATAGTGAACAAAGAATGGGCTCACAATCCTACAGAGATTGGGGTTGGGGTTGGAGCAGGGACAGGGTGGTGGGCGGGGTAGTGGATTTCTTGACCATGAAGGGACTTGTAATGGATAAGGATTTCAAATACAGTAAAGTGCAGCCTGTTGCTAGATAGGGTGAGGATGGTAATACTTCGGGCAAATTACAGTTTATGCAGAGTGAAACTCAGAAGACCGGTGAGGGCAAATTTAAGTAGTCGAAATCCAAGCTGGCTGAGGTGTTGATGAGGATTTCTGCAGTGGCGGGATGAAATGAGATATGGGAAAGTAAACAATCCAGATTTAAATAAGGGACCTTGGTTGTGGCTAAGAAGAGGACTTAAAAATTAAGGATGAGACAGAAAACTGAAGTTGTGGACCATTGGGTTCATCGTGACTGAGCAACAAGACAAGGGACTTGAATGTTCATATAGGATGTAGAGGAGCCCTACAGGATTATTTTAGTTTTACTGAAATTAAATTGAATAAATGTCTTGCTGATTGACAAATTAATTTTGGATAAGGCTTCGAAGAGCATAACACTGATCATGTAATCAAGGTTGGTGGCAGACAGTAAGAGGCCATCAGAAAACATATAAGCTTTGAGCATTGACACCAAGGGCCGACTTTAGATGAGGAAAATACAAGGCAAGGATGGAATCCAAGAGAACGTTGTGGGATCTGAAGTAGAAACTATTGTAGGAGGGGATAGGCTGTATTGGGCCAGGTTGGAAAGGAATTAAGACACAGTACTATCAGGTTGGTGGGCCAAGGAGATGAGCCAATGGAATGGACAATCATGCCAAATGTTGTGGAAAGACCAAGAAAGATAAACAGATTTAAATAGTTGTATACTGAGTAAAGGCGCAATTTGATATTTTTGTACTGAGGAATATAAATACATTTTTGTAAACAGTAATTGTTTACAACTTTCTAAATATGAAAGACAAACACTGTTGGGACTCTTACTCCTCACTCCTTAATGGTGAGGATTCATTTTCAGCTTGTTTCTGGTGCATTCTAAATTATCTGTCTTGCTATTAATCATGAACATTGATTGAATATTTTCAATGTGAAAGTCATAAATGTAATGGCTTATCTTATTTTTTGATAGTGAAGAAAATTAAATTACTTCACGCTCGCATTCTGTTGTCCGCAAACTGAGTTTATAAATAGCAAGTGCAAATGCACAGGATTCCTATCTCTCTGAAATAAATCTGAAGTCCTGATAAAGGTTTGGCACAAAGCTTTATTGAAAATAACCATTAGAGTAAATCCTTTGGTGAATTTTCAAATCATTTGGAAAAAGAGAGGAGTTCCAGACATCCCATTGCAGTGATAAAAACAAAAAAACTGCGACAGTTCGGTCGAAGGGTCATGAGGACTCGAAACGTCAACTCTTTTCTTCTCCGCCGATCCTGCCAGACCTGCTGAGTTTTTCCAGGTAATTCTGTTTTTGTATCCCATTGCAGTATCTTGATGCACATTGGGAAAGTATGTTTTCAGACTGCAGCACCCAAGAATTGAGGTGCAGTTCAAAAGCCAAGGTTAAATATGAATTGAAGACTCAAGTTTACGAGAGAGGCTGAAACTTTGAACTAACAGCTTGAACAGAAGTACTGCTGAAAAAGACACATGGGATCGAAGTTTTGACCTTGCACCCATCAGGGCGATCCACTTGTCAACCAATCAGCACTCTCTTCTCATGCAGTATGCATTTCTATCTCCTTTACATTTGGTATTCTCTCAAATTGTCCTGATGAGTGCAATACGAAAAGCTTCAGCAACATGGCTAGCATTTTCTGTTTGGCGAGGTGCAGGGGCAGACCCAGCACTTCCATGTGTAAAATGACACCCGGTGACATCGGGCATGTGTCCCGACGTCACTGCGCGTCATTCCAATCTATCATTCAGCGGGCACGCACTGGAATTGGCTGTGTGCCCGTCGAACTGTCAAAGGCCTGTTAAGGCCATTAACACAACAATTGAACTAATTGACAGGGCTGCCCGTCCAACCTTAAGGTTGGCGGAGGGGGGGGTAGGGGCGGCCTTCGCATTTTTCATGCATCCTCATCCACGGGGGGGATGAGGTTTCATGAGGGGTTTATTAAAGTAATAAATATTTATTAAACATTTGTTATATACGTTCCACCTCATGTGACGCTGTCACATGAGGGGACATGTGTAAATGATATTTAACTTTTTTTATTTTGAAGTGTCAAATTCAACGTAATCACCCTGAGGCACAGGGCACGGAGCTGCCTCAGGGAGATTTCGGTGCTCTTTCGCGTGTATGCATGAAAGAGTGCAGGCCCCGACTCCCCTTCCTCCCCCCCGCCCGCACAGGTAGCGCTGAGCGCTACCAGGCACGCATCACGCTGGGCTGACCTTAATTGGCTGGCCCACCTAAAATGGCGACGCGCAGCCTATCACAGGTGGCGATCAGCTCCATGCCCGCGCCCGCTCCCATTGCCAACCGGCCCGCCCGATGGGGAGAAAATTCTCTCCCATGTCTTTTTTCAGCAATGCTCAAGCTCTGTACTACCAAACGGCTATTCAACAGGAGTGTTACAAGATACAAAAGGCCATCTTAATAAAGCTATTAAGAAATGTCCAATTTTTAATGTTTTTATTTCTTTATAACCTCATTTTCGACATTAAAATTTCAGGTGTTGAATAAATGTGGGCAACAAAATGACTGGGAAAGTTATGGGTAGTTTGTATCTATTGTCCTTGCATTTTATTTCTGTATTGCCCACCTCTTCCATTCTGATTTGCTGCTGTTGCACTTAGAGCCAATCAACAAAATGTGACAAAAAAAACAGAAAATGCAGGAAGTAAGTGTAACATTTGCAGGTAATGTGTGCTTCAGTCAAGACTACAGAATATTATAAACATGTCTCCCATATTGTTCATCGTGATGAGTCAGAGGACTCTCCATTTTATAACAGAATGATACACATAACATACAATTCTTTACAGTAACTGAGCATGTCAAATTCCAGTTTATATCATATCATATGCTGGAAATTTTATCAGATATTTTGGAATCAAATTTCCTGATTCTGCCCCTTATTCTTTGAATATTGTGAACGAATCACCTAGATGGTTCTTCCTTTACCTCCACATTTAATTTTTAATTGCCATTTTAAAGCTACAATACATGGCAAGATGGTACACAAGACATGCCAGATTGGAGGTCTTTAATCTTTCATGGGTTGTGTGTCGCTGGCAAGGTCAGCATTTGTTGCCCATCCCTAATTGCCCTTGAACTGAGCGGCTTGCTAGGTCATTTCAGAGAGCAGTTAAGAGTCAACCACATTGCTGTGGATCTGGAGTCACATGTAGGCCAGACCGGTTAAGGATGGCAGATTTCCTTCCCTAAAGGACATTAGTGAACCAGATGGGGTTTTTTTTTAGAACAATTGATGATAGTTGTCATGGTCACCATTTATATTCTAGATTTATTAATTGAATTTAACTTCCACCAGTAGCTATGTTGGGATTTGAACCCATGTCCCCAGAGCATTAGTCTGGGCCTCTGGATTACTAGACCAGTGACATTATGACTGCATCATCGTCTCCTCAAATTCTGACCTTAAAATTATTTGAATCCAAATTCTGCCACTGGAAGTGAAGTCGGCTCAGGCTCCCACTTGCCAGTCTGAACTAGTTTGGGTCTTTTTTCATGTTGCGCACTGACCATCCTCCCAAAGGAAAACCAGGAATGTCAGAGCAGTAAATTCCCATTCTGTTAGGTGACTTGCAGCCGAAGACGGAATAAATAAAACACTTTGATTGTCTTGTTGCTACTGTCACAGGAGCAATTGCCATTGGGAAACCAGCATTTAGTTCTCACCTCCGTGTTTCATTGCAGATCAAGTATCCTTTATCAGAAACCCTGCATTTCGGATTTCAGATAATTTCGGTTGTTGGATATCACATATAAACTTACATTACAATAGGCTAACAACTACCTAGGCTAGCAATAGTCTAAAGCAAATAAACTGGTTAGAAAAGCAAGATGTATCACTGAATAATAAATACAGGATACCTGTAATAAGTTTCTTTTTGCCATGTTCACCACAAAAATAGCAAGGTAAACAGTGCAGACAAGCAACTAGGCTTCCTAAGGGCGTTAAAGGTCGATGATATTCAAAAAAAGTGTGGTTTTTGGATATGTTCGGTTTTCGGATTTACAGATAAAGGATACTTGACCTGTATAAGTACATCAGCAGCTTACTGACATACTTTACAGTTGCCACAGGAAAGGTGGATCAACTGACATTACGACTAGAGAAGCAATCTTCTTTCAATAATATAAGGACAAAAAGGGAAGGCACCTCTCCCCAATCCCGTCAGAAGTCTTGACCGTGGGTAGAAAGCGGCAGAGACTTGAAGGAACCGGCTCCCTCCAAAATTTCAGCCCCTGTGCTTGGCCTAAGCCCCCAGGTACTGCCCTCTCAGGCTTCGGAATCCCAGGGACCTGGTGTTTAGCAGCACTGGGGAAGGTGGAGACCAGGGTGTTCAGCAGCAGCTGGTGAGCAGTTCGGGGATTTAATAATCCCAAAATGTCCTGGGGTTTCAATAGCATTGGGCTGGTGGTCTGAATCCAGATGTGAACCTGATACCATTGGAGGGCGACATATGTTAGCGCAAATTAGTTTGTGCGAACTCTCTGAAGAGGCATCAAATTATGTATATTTGATGTATTCTGGAAAATAATAAATACTTCTCTCACATAAATCATTGTTATTTATTCATGGGAAGTGGGCATCATTAACAAAGCCAGCATTTATTGCCCATTCCTAATTTCTCTTGAAAAGGTGGTGGTGAACCACCTTCTTGACTACAATTAAGTGTCTTGCTAGGCCATTACCGGACTGCAATTGAGAGTCAGTCACAATGCTGTGGATCTGATCTGGAGCCACACATAGACCAGACTGGGTAAGGACAGCATATTTCCTACTTTAAAAGTCATTAGTGAATTCAATGGTATTTTACAACAACCTAGTAGTTTCATTACTGATATCAGCGTTTTATTTTATGTTTAATTAATTGGATTTGAACTCATGTCTCTGCATCATGGATCTATACCTCTGGAATATTAGCCCAATAACATAACCTCTGTGCTATTTAAACCCATGAGATGGGGTTTCTGCTTTGGACACAATCAGCAAGAAGAGCACAAATTGCCCCCAGAATTGCACTAGTTTTTTAGGAGTGTCGCATGTTTTCAAATTTCCAATCAGACTCATTTGGACATTGCCAAAGGTAAAATACGCTGCAAGCCAGGGTAATTGGACAGCATTTTAAAATGTAATTTTAAAAGAAATTGCTGGAAAAAATATTTCTTGAGCATTTTTAAAATTGGTAACCAGGTACACTTTGAACGGTTGAAAATTGATTTGTCACAGAAAATTACTGGAAGTGACTTTTAAAACTATACAGAATCATTTCCTACTTATATGGGGTATACAGTAGTAAGGTTTCTTAGTAAATTACAAGATGTGTATACAATCACCTGTTTTTAATGTGTTCCTATTAGTGTCCTTGTGCTCAAAAAAGACCGAACTTAATTTTTGGAGTCTCCTTAAGGCCTGTAAATGAGTGCAGTCAGTGGAAACTCTCCATGGTGATTAATTCATCCTGGAGACATGCCCAGTCTTGTGGGCAGAGCCCACTTCTAGCACAATCTTTTTAAAAATTAGCGCAAATGATCATGCAAATTCGAATTGCGCTTAAAAGTCCGTGGTCTTTTGCGTCAATTGCGCCGATTTGGGGTGAATTGTGGTGAGAAAAATTGGCACCACCACTCCAGGCAAGACCTGCCTGGAAATTCCAAACTCTCTTTATCTCTGCATTAATACATCAACAAACAGCTGCTTTACTTTCAATCTGCAAAAAAAATCTCAGTCATTTTTGAGTAACTAGGAAAGTGGGTATGTGCGGAAGAGGCTTTTATAGAGAACCTATTCTGTAAGTCAGTTTGTTCCAGTGTTCACTTCAGGAGACGTTATTTACCTGAGTTTAGAGTTCCATGAAGTTTTTAAAGAACTAAAAACTTGATTGCAAAATGGTTTATATTATGGTTGAATATACAAAGAAAATTACCTCACACATTTCAGAGTTTTTTTCAGTCAACAGGAAGCAATTAATGTTCCACTCTCACACTGCAGCTATATCAACAAATCTTATGTAAACAGTACTGTGGTTTGGAATTTAAATGTAAACCATGGAGTGGGCAATGTCTCTGTTTCTTCTCACTCAATAGTTTGCAGATGACACCATAATCTAAAATGTAGCAAACAGTGAGAAGCATAACAGCAGACTTCAAGACATAGACAGGTGAATGGGTCAGACACAGGGAAAATTAAATTTAATGCAGAGAAGTGTAAAGTGATACATTTTGGAAGGTAGGATGGGGAGGGGTTGCATAATATGAACAGAATGGTTTGATTTTAAAGGGGTTGCAGGGAAACAGACCTGGAGGGTTCACAGGAACAAATTTTTGAAGATGGCAGGATAACTTGAGAAGCCTTGAAAACCATACAGAATTCTGGGCTTCATAAGTAAAGTCACGAGGTGCTGGGGGCAGAGGAGGTGAATTTTAACCGCAAGCTGGGTGGGTTGGGGCATATGGGAAGTAAAAGATTTTTCAGTTTCAATCCTGACCTGTTCTGTCGAAGGGTCATGAGGACTCGAAACGTCAACTCTTTTCTTCTCCGCCGATGCTGCCAGACCTGCTGAGTTTTTCCAGGTAATTCTGTTTTTGTTTTCTGACCTCAACCTGTCCAGTTCCTATGGAGGCCAAGTTTCCAGAGCTCAGGAGCGCCGGCAGGTGAGAGGAGGCAGGAAGGGCTGGAACCGTGGGGAAAGTGCATTTACAGCACTGCCTGCAGGCCAAGAGAAGCAGCAGGAGTATTTCCTCTAGGCCCAAAAAAGCTTACCTCCTTGCAGACATGCGATTCTCCCCCATGATCTTCGTCTCCCACCATGCTTCGCAATCCCTGAGTGCCCACACCCATCTCTGACTCCATCTGTCTTCCCCTGCTCTCCACCCTCCCCCCATCGCCATCTCCTACTTACCTTACACCTGCTGTTGGTCAGCTTGTCAATCAGTCTGGCTGTCAGGTGGAAAACCTGCAGAAAAAAACTAAAAGTGGTCCTGAGCTAATTTCAGCCGTCTGAAAATCCTCCCCTCCAGCTCCCACCACCCAGCCCCCAACCCCCCCCACCCCCCCCACCACTCTCTTCACAGCCCTGGGCCAGAATTTTCAGGTCAGCAAGTGGGGGCGGGGCAGGTAAAATGACAGGCGGTGATGTCGGGCATGTGTCCTGACGTCACCGCTCGTCATTCAGATCTTGAGTTCGGCGGGCACGCACCGGAGGTGGCTGCGCACCCACTGAACTGTCAAAGGCCTATTAAGGCCACTTAAACATCAATTAAACTAATTACCTGAGCTGCCCATCCAACCTTAAGGTTGGCGGGCAGGCGAAGAGCCCAGGCGGCCTTCTCATTTATCATGAAACCTCATCCACGGGCGGGATGAGGCTTCATGAAGGTTTTTAAAGTTTAATCCAAATTTTTAATAAAATTCATTGACATGTCCCAGCTCATGTGACAGTGTCGCATGAGGGGACATGTCTTAAAAATTTCTTTCCTTTAAAAAGATTTTCAAATATCAAACTGATGTGCATGCCCAAAAGAGCGCAGGCCCTGACTCAGCCTAATCTCCCCACCCGCACAGGTAGTGCTGAGCGCTTCTGGGTGCCTGTCACATTGGGCGAGCCTTAATTGGCCTGCCCACGTAAAATGGTGGCACGCAGTCAATCAGGGGCAGCGCTCGGCTATGCACCCGCTCCCATCCAAACCACCACCCCCCCCCCCCCCCCCCCCCCCCCCCCCCCGCCCTCACCCCGAACGGGGAGAAAATTTTCCCCCTGGTTATATACTGAGGCTACAGAGTACAAAAAGTATAGAAGTTGTGATAAACCTTTCTTTATAAATCACTGGTTAGGCCTTAGCTGGAGCATTGTGAATAATTGTGGCCACCACATTTTAGGAAAGGATGTCAAGGCTTTCCAAAGGGTACAGAGGAAATTTTCTGGAATGATAAGGGACTTCAGTTATGTGGAGAGACAAGAGAAGCTAGTGCTGTTCTCCTAAGAGCAGAGAAGGTGAAGGGGTGAATTAATAGCTGTGTTCAATATTATGAAGTGTTTTGATAGAGTAAATGGGGTGAAACTGCTTCCATTGACAGAAGGATCAGTAACAAGAGAAAACTGTTTTAAAATAATTGGCAAAAGAGCCAGAGGAGAAATTACATAGGATGTATGGCACAGAATTGGGTTGCGAGTCTCCTCCCACCTTTCCTCATCTAACTCTATCGTTGTAATCCTCAATTTCCTTCTCCTTCATATGCTTGTCTAGCTTTCTCCTTAAATGCATCTATACTGTTCACTTCAATCACTGTCTGTGGTTGTGAGTTCTACCTTCTTACCACTCTTTGGGTAAAGAGGTTTCTTCTGAGTCCCCTATTGATTTTTTGGTGACTATCTTATACTGATGGCCTATAGTTATGCTCTTCCCCACAAGAGGAAACATTCTCCCCGTATTCACTCTGTCAAAACCTCTTGTAATTTTAAAGGCCTCTATTAGGACACCCCTCAGTCTTTTTACAAGACAAAGGAGAACCAGCTTGTCAAATCTTTTATACCTTCTTGGTATCATTCTTGTGAATATTTTCCTCACCCTGTCCAATGCTTTTATTAACAGTTTATAATATACTGACCAGAACTGCGTGCATTATTCTTAAGTGTGGTTTAACCAAGTTTTGATACAGGTTCAGCCTAACTTCTTTGCTTTTCAATTCTGTCTCGCTGGAAATAAAGCCTAGTGCTTGGCTTGTATTTTTCTCATGGCCTTGCTAACCCGTGGCACAAGTTTTAGTGTTTTGTGCTCCGAGATCCATTTCTTCCTCCACCCCACCTGAACTTGCACCTTCCAAGTAATAAGTGACCTCCCCTGTTCTTGAGGAGAATTTTTTTTTAATGCAGCAAATTATGATGATCTATGATGCAGTGCCTGAAAGGGTGAGGAGGCAGTTTCAATTATGACTTTTAAAAGAGAAATTGGATATGTACTTAACAAGGAAACATTGTAAGACTGTGGGCAGAATCTTCGGCGGGGCCCGCTTGCCAACACGTAAAATGACGTGCGGTGACATCAGGTGTGCGCTCCAATGTCACCGCGCGTCATTCAGATCTTCAGTTCGGCGGGCGTGCACCTGAGTCAGCTGCATGCCCGCCGAACTGTCAAAGGCCTAATTGAAGTAGTTGTCAGGGCTGCTCGTCCAACCTTAAGGTTGGTGGGCAGATGAAGAGCCCAGGCGGCCTTTGTATTTCTCATGAAACCTCATCCACGGGCCGGATGAGGCTTCACGAAGGGGTTATAACTTTGATAAAAAATTGTATTAAAATTCATTGACATATCCTAGCTCATGTGACAATTAATTTGATTATGAAAACTTGAAAAAAAGAATCTAAAAAATTATTCAGACATGCCCCCTCATGTGACAATGTCTGAATAATTTTTTAGATTCTTTTTTTCAAGTTTTCATAATCAAATTAATCTCCCTGAGACAGCTCTGTGCCTCAGGGAGATTTCTGCGCTCTTTCACGTGCCTTAACTGGCCCGCCCACGTAAAATGGCGGCGTGCAGCTGATCACAGGCGGCGATTGGCTGCCTGTTCCTGCCCAGCCCACCCGATGGGGAGAAAATTCTCCCCCATGGGGAAGGGGTAGGAGTGTGGAGCTAATTGAATAGCTCTTTCAAAGAGCTGCCACAGACTGAATGGCCTCTTCCTTCCTGAATGATTGAGTCTAAAAATCGGAGCCGGACTTTTCAGAGTAAAATTAAGGAACACGTCTACATACAAAGGGTGGTAGAAGTTTGGAACTCTCTTTCACAGGCAACAATTGGTGTTATCGATTGTTGATTTTAACTCTGAGATTGATGAATATTTGTTAGCCACAGGTAGCAAGGGATATAGGACAAAAGCAGGTATACATAGATCAACCATGGTGGAACAGGCTTGATGGGCTTCAAAGCAACCTCCTTTTCCTATGTCTCTATGCTTCTGTGAGAAAGGAAGCAGCTAATAGATTTTATTTAAAATTTAAAACAGCAAATGCTGGACAAAGTCAGCAGCTCTGGCAAAGGAGCAGAATTAATGTTCCGGATCAATAACCTTTAATCAGAGCATAGGACAAACGTGCCCAGGGGTAAAACTGTGCAGATGCAGCCACCCCTTATAAAGACTTCCCAGCTTTCATTTTCCTGTCAATTTCAGTAAGCCATTCCCTGTTATGAGGAACAGTGGAGAGTGAATGAGCACCTTTCTTGCTGGCTTGGAGAAAATGTCACTACAGATATGTTCCCACACTTATAATGCAAAATTAGTGAGAGTTGAGTGCTGTCTATGGATGGGGTTGTGTGGAGCAGAGACAATTACAGACAAAGAAAGAGATAAAATAATTAACAATACAGATGAACAGGGTTTGAAATGTTTTCACAGCCGTGACGTGCTCAGTTCAGATAATGATAATAAACCACTTGCGCTCCACTTCAGTAAACCCCCAGAGTGTAATATTTCCTTGTAACACACACCCAACAATATTTTATTCCCTATTCAGTGCTACTCATGAGCCTGACAATAACAAGCATGTGAGTTTGTTGTTATGTAGCTTCACAGCTTGGACTTGTTAAAAGGTGGATGTAGCATTCCAGTCTTCAGTAACCCCAGGGTTTATGAGACATCAGATGATGGAGTATTTCAAAGTAATGGGTGGTTCTAGTTGCTTAAGTATTTATGTGTTCTTTTTAAAAACCATACCATTTTTAAAATGCTTGTACACTCTACTGAATTGGCTTTGAAGGGAAATGATGAAGGAACGATTAAGCCTTTGCTAGTTCATATGTTTAAGTTATGTATATTTTTAAGTGACATACACTTAAGCAGGGTTATATATTCTTGAAAATGTCAGACAAGAAAAAAAAAATTAAGTTGTTTTCCTCAGGGTGTCAGTAAAATTCAATTTGCAGTTTTCCAAATATATTTTAGTTTTGGAAAATAATAAACTTTTTTTTATAAATCTCAGTAATAAATATATATAATCGCTCTAATACATTTCTGTGATTTGTGGGTCCTTAATCTCAGAAGTGTCATCTCCAGCTGTGCTATTAGTAAATGAAAACAGATGAGTCCCAGGCGTCACCTGAAGAGATGCAACCAAGCTTGAGCAATATCATGCATGAGGGGCCATGATAGAATTAACTTTTAGTTTCAAGTGAGAAATTTGCAAGTTAAATTACTCTTCCTTGAGGAGACAAGGAAAGCTGCATCTTATATGAGAGCGATTAACAAAATGATGCACTAATTTGAGTCAGTCGAGCATATTGGTTTTAAATTTGCCTTTATAATTAATACAAACAGATTGAGTTGTTTGAATATAGGACATGGCTTACTTCCAATGCAAATGAGGCTGGTTGTATTAAAAATAGGGAGATGCCTGTCGCTGATATTAAGAGGACAAGCAAGTGCATTGCCTGCCTTCTAATTTACTGGTGATTGAGACATCTGCAGGAATATTCAAATGAGGACAAATACTGAACAGGGACACCAGGCATATCAAGAACTGATTAAAGTGAAGAAAAATGAAGACAATTGATCACCAGCTGTCTGTCTTTAGGGGTATGGTGGATGGTGAAAAGATATTTTTCCCCCTAATTGCAGAAATGTTTGATAAAGTTAAATGTTTCTGTGGCTCTGATACCATCAGAATTTTTTTAAAAAATTCCACCAGAAGCCAACTAATAGCAGGGTCAAGTAAATCAAGAATTATAAATAATTTTAAATGTTTAAGGAAGTCCATTAGCTCAAGTGGTTCAGGGCTATAAATTGCATGAGGAAAGTGGCAAGGTTAAGATAAATGGCACATGCCTGTTGCGTCCATTCACCTTACTTGGATCACTTCTTGACTTCTGGGTGACTCAGTCCATGATGTTCACCAGAAATTTCTGTTTTGCTACATAAACTGTACTATATCCAGTCAATTATCATGATCGGATGGGACAGTCACAGCCTCTCTGGGAAGTCTGTGCTCCTATTATACCCAGGTATTTGATTCTGTTCTCATAATCCCAATTGCCAGGGATAGGGGCTTTCGTAAGTTGTGCTCACTCTATCTTCTCTTGAACTCTTTCCTCCTGCTCCAATACATTATATGTACCCATGACTGCTACAGCTTTTCCCTTAGGCAGAACACTCCTGTATGCTCTTCACTTCTGTTGAAACACCTAGAAACCTTCATATTTGTTCAATTTGTTAACTCAGATTTTTGTCATTTGATTTTCAAGTGAAACTTGGATGGCCAGTATCATAAAATGTCAAGCCATATTTTCCACAGGGCAAGATACTGGGTCCAAATCCTGGAACCCCCTCCCTAACTGCACTGTGGGTGTACCTACACCACATGACTGCAGCAGTTCAAGAAGGCAGCTCACCACCACCTTCTCAAGGGCAATTAGGAATGGGCAATAAATGGTGGCCTAGCCAGTGATGCCCACATCTAATGAACAAATAAAAAGACAAGGAATAGTGTATAGTTTACCTTCAACAGGGATGCCTTCCTTTGAATATTAATATTATTTGAGGGCATGTCACCCTGCATGCAATTTCTCCATTCTGAAATTCTAGATGAAAACTGTAAAAAATGCTTATTAGGAATGGCTGTAAGGTGTTGTTGGGTGATGGTGCATAAGCTGGAGATAATAAAAACAGCTAAGTGCTCTTCTTAAAGAGGTATAGCACGTATGCAGGGCTACACAGTCAAGTAGTTAGGTGCAATGGTACAGTAAGTCTGCTGCCAATATTTGGGAATAACTCTTATTCACTTTAGTGCTTGGGCTCTCCTTTGTTGAAGTCACCATGGTTGCTTTCAAAAGTGGCACCTATTTTCCAGACCTGCTGCTGACATGTAGGAGTATTCATTGATTTGTATGAGCATAGAACAGTCAGCAATTATAAGGTCTTGAAATTCCCACTATCATGATTACCAGTCATGACCACATCTTACATTTGGACCCAAAAGCCTCCAAAACACAAAATCGGGGCATTCATAACAGATGACCATAGCCCGCGTAACTTGAGATCTCAGCTGCAGATACCACCAGTGTTGTTCTGTGCTGAATGACAGAGTTCAGTGCAGACAATTATTGATCCAGTTTAACAGTACCACCTTTCAGTTGTATATGTTGTATATCACAGCCTCGGGACATCTTAAAGTGCTTCACAGCCAATGATAGGCAATTGTATCCATCAATTTGTAAATAGCAGGTTCCACAAACGGTCAGAAGAATGATCGGTTAATTTGTCCTTGGTAAATTTGGTTATGGGAGGAAATTTGGTGAGGACAGGCTCCTGAATAGGCCTTTGCATCTTTTGCATTCCCCTGAACACAGAGACGGGACCTTGTTTTAAAGTTGCATCTGAAAGACAGCACCTCTGACAATAAAAGAAATGAAAGAGCTTGCATTTATAAAGTGCCTTTCTTGACCCCAGGATATTGACTTATAAGATTAACTTATACACTGCAATCTATAGTATATTGATACAGCACCTTTAATGTAATAAAACATCCCAAAGCGCTTCACAGGAGCATTATAAGACAAAATGTGGCACTGAGCCACATAAGCAAATGTGTTAGGTGAGCAAAAGCTTGGTCAAAGTGATAAGTTTTAAGGAGTGTCTTAAAGGAAGAAAGCGAGGTAGAGAAGCAGAAAGGATTAGGGAGAGAATTCCAGAGCTTAGAGCTTAGGCAACTGGTGGAGGAATTAAAATCAGGAATATTTAAGAGGCCAGAATTAGATAAACACAGGTATCTAGAGGGTTTTAGGACTGGAGGAGATTGCAGTGATAGGAAAGGACAAGGCCATAGAGGTATTTGAAAGCAAGAATGAAAATAATCAAGATGTTTCCTAAGTGGGAGCTAATACTGAGTATATAGATCACTGATCACTGAGTATATAGAGGGTTATGACGTGGCAGATGATGTGTGCCAGTTGGACCAAATCCACAAGGGAAACGTGGTTGTGCTGTCACAATAGTTTTGCAATTTGTATTTATTACAAGAAGATGTGTGCACGGAATTCAGAAGTAATGAGTCCACCAAGACGTTTAGAGATTCTAAAAATTAACTTAGAATATTTATTAACAAAGTAAAAGATTTCAAGCACGTACATAAGACTACAATTACTTACTATTAAGAAAAATACTAAAATTCCTAATTGACCTGACGCCCAGTTACACACCCTCTTTAAGGCAACAGTCCAAAATAGATTTTAGATTTAAAACAAAACCAGCTAGCTAACACAATACCCACTTAACAGTAAAATTCTAAATGGCTTCCCCACTTTCAGTTACTTTACATAGCAGACTTTTTCACAAATGGCTGGAGGCTTCGTGAAGGCTGTTTCACATACTCCTGTTAGATCTTACATGGCCCTCTCTCACATAGCCTTTCATTCTCCTTTATATATGTTTCTCTCTCTTTAATATGTACATTCTATTATTCCATATGTCTTTGAAACTATATCTTCTTCATAATATGAAAACTTTCATGTTGCCAGTATTGTCAGTAACTTTTGGGGAAAATAAACACATTCCTTAGCCTTGCTTATCTGACTAGTCATAAATGGACTAACATCCCTTTGAAACTCAAACACTCACTTCACTTAACTAAAAATGCAAATTCCCTTCACACCCAAATCTAAGCCAGCATCCATGTCTACTCATTAGCATTCCAAGCGTCTTTTGATGATTTCCAGCTTACAGTCTACTTGACTCCAAATGTAATTAAATCACACAGACAGAACAAACTATACTTAACCCCCATAAACCTACTTCACAATAAACCAGAAAAATATTATGAAAATTAGTATACTTTCATAACAAGAGGAATTGGACTTGGTGCCAGTTCGGACATGGGCAGCAGAGTTTTGGATGGCCTCAAGTATATGGAAAGTAGAATGTGGGAGTGTGTTGGAATAGTCCAGTCTAGAGGTAACAAAGTCATGAAGATAGGTCTTTATCAAAAATCCATCACTGCTGTCCCTTTGGCAACAGTACCTCGCCCTATGCTTCCTCCTCAACATCTTCTCTAAAATGTGTGTATCTGTGGTGCTTGTGAGGGCAGGAATTAAATAAGCTATATTCTAAAACAATTCTATGAAATATAAATAATTAATTTATGGCTAGAATTGATTACAGTTTGTGGTTGGAGGCCTCTGGTTATTTCTGAGTTTCATGTGTGCTCATGAAGATATTGCAAATGCATAATCCAACTCAGAACCCTGCATGTAATCAACTCTATTGTCAATGTTTCTGTATTACTTGGTGAGGGAAGAAAAATTGTTTCAAGGCCCAAAACCAGTTGCTGCTTCCTCAATAACTGAGGATAGTTAAGTGTATAATAGCTGTGGGAAGACCATCATTTTGTTTATTTAATTCTATAATAGTTATTGAATGAAGCAGAGCATCTAACTCGGTGTGATGAAACCATGTAGTTCAAAGCTGCATGCAAATGGAAATTTCCCATATCATTTTATTTATAGGCTATACGCATTAAAGTATCATTGAAAATGTGGAACTCTGGGGACATCTAATGCGCGTGAAAATCTACCAGGCACATGTCAGTGTATTTTAGGGATTAAAAACCATTATGTTGCTGATGGCTGTTGCTGCTGGTGCAGAGAGTAGACTGAAATTATACAAGCTGGTTTCTGGAAGACAGCATGCCCTCTGGTGAGGTGCTACTGCTTGTCACCTCCTTGCCTGCAAAGGGAAGTGAGACTGCCCAGCGATGGTAAATTTAGCAGCACAACATACGAGCCTGGCATCTGTGGGCGGTTGGCAGAGAGAGGCCCTCCAGAATAATTGTTGGTACTTGTAAACAATATGTCAAAACGGAGAAGAGTCGTCCAAGAGGCTGGGCTCCCAGGGCACGTATTTGTCAGTGCTGCTGACCCTGTGTCACAGCCTGTAATAAGCACACCAATATGATGTGCGGGAGTATTCAGAATCATTCTGGGGGGGTGGAAACAAGGCAACTATTTGCCTTTTTATTGTGGCAGTAATATTGTGCTTCTGTTTTCTAGTCATTATGATAGATAATGATAAAATAAATGCACATTTTTGCACATCATGAAGAAAGCCATATAAAAAAAAAAATCTGGTGTGATTTGTTTTTTACATTCTTCCATTCTCACAATGTGTTAATACAGTATAAAAACTGTGTGTGGTAACAGTGGCTGTAAACATGTCAAGCTGTAACAATTAGCCTCAATTTATGGTAGTACAGTGACCAGTTAACCCAGACAAATTAAGCTTAGAAAAATTTAGATCCCTCTCTTGTGGATTGTGTTCAGAATTGTCCAAGTGCTCATCTATCCTGTTACCCTTTGATTGTTTGAGTGCTTCTGCATCAAGCCAATCAGAAAAATAATAAGATGCATAGAGAAGGTGGCCACTGCAAATCTGAAATGTGATGGCATACTCTGGCAGTTTATGGTAGGTCAGTTAAATCCAACTACTTTGTGAAAGTGAACATAAGAAATAGAAGCTGGAGTAGGCCATTTGGCCCTTCAACAAGATCATAGCTGATTGTTTACTTCAACTTCGCCTTCCCGCACTATCCCCATGTTCCTTATTTTCATTAGAACCCAAAAATATGTTTACCTCTGTCTTGAATACACTCAGTGCCCGAGCATCCATGGCTCTCTGGGTTAAAGAATGCCAAACATTCACAAACCTTTCAGTGAAGAGATTTCTCCTCATCTTGGTCCTAAATGGCAGACCCCTCATTCTGAGCCGTGACCCTGTGTTCTGGATTCCCCTGTCAGGAGAAACGTTTTCTCAGCATCTATCCTGTTAAACCCTTAAGAAATTTATACCATTCAATTAGATTACCTCCTATTTTTCTAAACTCCAGGGAATATTGGCCAAGTTTACTCAATCTCTCCTCATAGGATAATCCCTTCATCCCAGGAATCAATTTAATGGACCTTTGTTGCATTTCCTTGAGGGCAAGTATACCCTTCCTCAGGTAAACGGGCCAAATCTGCACTCAGTATTCCAGGTGTTTCCTCACCCTATTATATTTGTAGTAAGACTTTACTGTTATATTCTAATCCCTTTGTAACAAAAGCTAACAAACTATTTGCTTCCTAATTGTTTGCTATACCTGCATGCTAATTTTCTGTGATTCGTGTACAAGAACACCCAGGTCCCTCTGAATGCAAAATTTCCAAGTCTCTCACCATTCAAAAAATATTCTGCTTTCTTATTTTCCTGCCAAAGTGGATAACCTCGCACTTTGCCATATTGTATTCTATCTGCCGTTTCTTGCACACTCACCCAGCCTGTCTATAGCCTGCTTTAACCTCTTTGCAGCCTTTTTACCACTTACTTTCCCACTTAACTTTGTACCTTGGATACATTACACTCAGGTGCCCCTTCTAAGTCATTAATATAGATTGTAACTAGCTGAAGCCCAAGTACCGATCCTTGTGGTACCCCACTGGTTCCAGCCTGCCAACTCAAGAATGTCTCTGTATTCTGTCCATTAACCACTTCTTAATTCATGCTGATCTATTACCCCAAATTTCGTGAATCCTAATTTTGCATAATAGCCTCTTATGTGACACCTCTTCAAATGATTTTTGAAAATCCAAATACACTACATCCATTGGTTCCCCTTTATCCATTTTACTAATTGCATCCTCACTAAACTCACTAAACAGATTCGTCAAACATGATTTCCCTTTCATAAATGCATGTTCACTCTGCTAAATCATATGATGTTCTTTCTAAGTGCCCTGTCCAGATGTCCTTAATAATAGACTGCTAAAAAAGACAGGCATTCTAGCTAAGCTTTTCATCTTGCATGAAATTACCAATCTGTAATGGGGGAGCAACAATTTATACTGCATGAGAAGAGAGTGCTGATTGGTTCGCAAGTGGAGTCTGATTGGTGGAGCGAATTCTGTATTACCAAATGACTATTAATAAAAGATTCTAGCATTTTGCTTGCTACTAATGCTAAGCTAACTGGCCTATAGTTCCTTGTTTTCTCTTTTCTTCCTTTCATAAATAGTGGGTCTGTGTTTGCTGCCTTCCAGTCCTTGGGAACTGTTCTAGAATCTAAGGATTTCCAAACACCCACTATCTCTGCAGCTACTTCTTTTAACTCCCTAGGATGCATGTCATAAGGTCCAAGGGATTTGTCATTATCTAGTCCCGTTAATTTCTCTCACACTATTTCTTTACTTATACTGATTTCTTTAAGCTCCTTATTCTCGCTAGACCCTCGGTTTACCATTATTTCCATTATGATAAGCATACATGTACTAGGGATCTCTTATTGTTCTCCACTCCCCCTTATGATTGGCTGAATCGTATAAAGATGTCTGCTCAACAATACCAGCAGGTTAGGGTTATGCATTTTTACTTAAGATTCAGTGAGGAACACAGTAACAATGGGTGGGATTTTCCAGATGACACCCCCTCCCCCCACCCCCCACACCCCCTGTGGAGGGTTTAATGGAGGGTGGTGGTGGGGAACAATGTGGCATGAGCTGAAAAATCGGTACCTGGCTGGTGCAAAATGATGGCAGGATCTTCTGCCCCCGGCTGCCATGGTGGGTCGCAATTCCCGCCAGAGGCCAGAGTTAAACCATTTTGCCATTTTGCATCCCGTTATTAGGGTGCAGGTGAAGGCCCGACCAGAATCGCCACCTCCCCCAGCCACCCCCACCCCAATGGTCCACGCCATCAGCGGGAAATCACGCCCGTCCAGCATACGTCTGGACCGAAATGCCATGTAGAAGTCAGCACTTACCTTAAGAAGGTCTAGGGCAGCTCACGGAGATGAGGACGAGATGGAGGTCTCCAGCGACCGGACCCTGGAGCACCACGTGCACCGCTGGGTTGGTGGAGCATCAACCAAGTGGATCTTTTCTGCCCAGCAGCATCCAGGAGGTGGTTGGTCCCCAGGCAGCAACTTCTTCCAGGGTCCAGATCATCAAGCTGCAGATGGGAGGCTGCAGGAGGTACTACTGGATGGCAAGGGTCTGGGGGAGGGGTTGGTGCAGGGGGCTGAAGGACGGTGAGACAGAAGAAAGAAGAAGTGGGTTGGGTGTGAACGCCTAAGGGGGTGGGGGGCAGGGAGATTGGAGGTGCAAGGGAAAAGAGAGAGATTCAGCGGGGGTCATGCAATGGGTAAGGTGGTATGGAGTGGGAGGGTGGAAAGGGCAGTGAGCGGGACAGGGGCTTGTGCAGGTGTGGAGGGGCACGGAGGCTTATGCAAAGGTTTGGGCACAGCATGGGGGAGGCAACCAAGGGGAAAAGGGTTCAGAGGGAACGGTCAGTGGAGTCAATGGAGGGGTCCTGGGGGGAAACTGAAGGTAGCGGTGGTACGAGGGGATGGTAGCGGTTAATGACGGCAGTGGGAGCTGGTAGGGTAGGAGGGTGAGGGTGCAACACTGTCGTGTAAAGGGGTGCCCAGGGTTATTGGTGGGGATGTTGAAAGTGACTCGGATTTGAAGGGTCAAATGGACAAGGGCGGGCATGTCTATTGTCAGGAGGTGGGATTTTTGGGAAGGAAGGGGACCTCTACATTAACAGAAAGGACTGAAGGTGTTGGAGGAGGGTTGAAGGGTGAAGGTGGGGAGCTCGAAAGTGATTTCGGGGGGCAGAGGGGGTCAATGGATATAGGGCAGAGGGTATGTGTTATGGGGAGGGGAAAAGGTGTTGGACATCATCTCGAATGTTCCTGCCACCATGTCACAACTATGCCGACTCTTGTGGTGGAGATCTCGAGATGCTGCATGGGGTTAGGTCATCGGGCAGGTCAACTCAACTGGGCAACTGAAGGGGAATTCCAGCATGCGGTATTTACAATGCTAGGCCCTGCTGCAGATGAGAGTGTGAAGGGTAAAGGCTCAGTGTGCACAGGAGACTTTGTGCTCATGGCTTGCAGGGGCCCTGGCAAGGATCTTTGCCTCCCTGCACATGCCTGACTCTGGGGGACATGGGGTGCCCCAAGAAAGATGATTGGGGGCACCAGGCTTAAAGACTATTGCAAATAAACCACATCAGTGATTAAAGTGCAAGTGAACTATATTTACAAAAGTTTGACATTTGTGGCAATCATAGTGCTCCCGTGCAACCACTTGTGATTTCAGAACTTCTTAATTTTTCTTTCCTTACCATTTCTTCTTAGTGCTTCCCCCGACACAGCAGGTGTGGAGGCAGCCTGCAGACCCGTTGGCCCCGTTGCATGGATGGCCTTGGCAGCCAACCCCTGGAGGCCCAAGGCCTGGAGGGCCTTGGCTTACTTTGACTTTCCTACTGCGGGGCAGCTGCTCCCTCTTCAGTCACAGAGGATGAGGATGACGGGGTCACAGGCAAAAGGGAGATTTGGAAGGGCCGGACAGCCTCAGAGAGTCCTGAGTGGAGGCCCCAGGAGTGTTCAACGGCCAGTCCTCCTCTCTTAGGGTGCCTGAAGTCCCCTGCCCGATTCCTTGAGGGAAAGGGGCACCTGGAAGGAGGTCCAGGTGCCCCATCCCTCTCTCGCTTGGCCATTGCAGAAGCTCACCCATGGCTATCGCGACAGGAGTGCAGGCCTGCGTGCAACTCCAGCAAAACCTGATGGACCAGATTCTCCATGGAGTCTGCCAGCCTCTGCATGGAGATCTCCATGGCTACACGGGTCAACACCACTTTATCAGCCAGCAGGCGGGGGCCTCCTACGTCTCGCGTGCCACCCTGTTGAGGGCATCCGACACCTCTGCTTCATGTTCCCCTGCCTCTTGCTGCCTCTCCAGCACCTCTTAGAAGGCCAATTCCAGAGGCCTGTCACCTGACTCGAAACTCACAGGTGCCTCTTCCTCAGCATTCCTCCAAGTGCCAGTGAGCTTGGCTAACCCTGCGGCGGACATGCGCCCATGCAGTGAGCACCAGAATGTGAGACCCCTCCTAAACTAGATATAATACCCACCGAGATATGTCTCTCTGGGCTGTTGGAGGTTGCAGCTGTCTGCTGTGACGCTTCTACAGGTGCACCTTTGTCATCAGCGATTACCTCGCTCCTCTCTGGGCTTGTATTAGAGCTGGACAGGGCTCTTGGATCTCAGGCCTTGACCTCTTCCTGGTAGTACCTGTAAGTGTGAGAGGAGAGAGTGAGTGACTGCATGAACTGCAGCCAACATGGAGGCACCCATGACCCTGAGGTTTCTATGACATGCATGAATCCTTACTGAATGGAGGCCACAAGCCAATCTCTTCATCTCCAATGGATCTGCCCTGCACCACCCCTGCCAACTGGGCTGCCCACTCCTTGAAGTCAGTCAGTTCTTTTAACTGTGGCTGACACCCTCCCTTCTTCTCCCTCTTTTTATGATTATGGCTTAACTTGTTTTTTATATTCATTCATGAGATGTGGGCATCACTGGCCAGACCAGCATTCATTGCTCATTCCTAATTACCCTTGAGAATTGGTGGTGAACTGCCTTCTTGAGCTGCTGCAGTCCATGTGGTATAGGTACACCCATAGTGCTGTTAGGGAGGGAGTTCTACAATTTTGACCTGGCGATATATTTCCAAGTCAGAATGGTGATTGGCTTGAGGGAAATTTCCAGGTGGTGGTGTTCCCATGTGTCTGCTGCCCTTGTCCTTCTAGATGGTAGTGGTCGCAGATTTGGAAACTGCTGTCTCAGGAGCCTTGGTGAGTTACTGCAATGCACCTTGTAGATGGTACACACTGTTGCCATTGTGCATCGGTGATGGAAGGAGTGAATGTTTGTGGATAGGGTGCCAATCAAGTGGATCGTTTTGCCCTGGATGGTGTCAGGCTTCTTGAGTGTTGTGGGAGCTTCACTCCCACACTCATGGATGAGAGTATTCCATCACACTCCTGACTTGTGCCTTGTAGATGCACTGGCTTTGGGGAGTCAGGAGGTGAGTTACTCCCCACAGGATTCCTAGCCTCTGACCTGCTCTTGTAGCCACAGTATTTGTATGGCTTATCCATACATAGTTTCTGGTCAATAGTAACCCCCAGGATGTTGATAGTGGGGGAATTCAGCAACAGTAATGCCCATTGAATGTCAAGGGGCGATGGTTAGATTCATTCTCATTGGAAATGGTCATTGCTTGGCACTTGTGTGGCATGAATGTTGCTTACCACTTGTCAGCCCAAATCTGGATATTGTCCAGGTCTTGCTGCATTTGGACATGGACTGCTTCAGTATCTGAGGAGTCACAAATGGTGCTGAACATTGTAAATTATCAGGGAACATCCCCACTTCTGACCTTATGATAGAAGGAAGATCATTGATGAAGCAGCTGAAGATGGTTGGGCCTAGGACACCACCCTGAGGAACTCATGCAGTGATGTCCTGGAGCTGAACTGACTGATCTCAACAACCACAACCACCTTCCTTTGCACTAGGTATGACTCCAACCAGTGGGGAGTTTTCCCCCGATTCCCATTGACCCCAGTTTTACCGGGGCTCCTTGATGCCACACTCGGTCAAATGTTGCCTTTATGTCAAGTGTCATCACTCTCATCTCACCTCTGGAGTTCATCTCTTTTGTCCACGTTTGAACCAAGACTATAATAAGGTCAGAAGCTGAGTGGCCCTGGTGGAACCCAAACTGAGTGTCAGTGAGCAGGTTATTACTAAGCAAATGCCACTCGATAGCACTGTTGATTACCCCTTCCGTTACTTTACTGATGATGGAGAGTAGACTGATGGGCCGGTAATTGGCTGGGTTGGATTTGCCCTGCTTTTTGTGTACAGGACATACCTGGGCAATTTTCCACATTGCTGGGTAGATGCCAGTATTGCAGCTGTACTGGAACAGCTTGGCTAGGGGCGTGGCAAGTTCTGGAACACATGTCTTCAGTGCTATTGCAGGAATATTGTCAGGGCTCATTAGCTTTGTAGTATCCAGTGCCTTCAGCCGTTTCCTGATTTCACATGGAGTGAATTGAATTGGCTGAAGACTGGCATCTGTGTTGTTGGAGAGACCGAAATGGATCATCCACTCGGCACTTCTGGCTGAAGATTGTTGCAAATGCTTCAGCACTACCTTTTGCACTGATATACTCATTGAGGATGGGGATATTTGTGGAGCTCCTCCTCCAGTGAGTTGTTTAATCGTCCACCACCATCCATGACTGGGCGCGGGAGGACTGCAGAGCTTAGATCTGATCCGTTGGTCTTGGAATCGCTTAGCTCTATTACTTTCTGTTTATGCTGCTTGGTGCAAATGTAGTCCTGTGTTGTAGCTTCACGGGCTGACACCTCATTTTTAGGTTTGCCTGGTGCTGCTTCTGGCATGCCCTCCTGCACTCTTCACTGAACCTGGGTTGATGCCCTAGCTGACTTGGTGGTAATGGTAGAGTGGGGGATATACTGGGCCATGAGGTTACAGGTTGTGGCTGAGTACATTGTTGCTGCTGCTGATGGTCCACAGCGCCTCATGGTTGCCCAGTCTTGAATTGCTAGATGTGTTCGAATTCTATCTCCTGCAGAAAATGAGTAGATGGAGTTGAGAGCAATTGTATTTATGTTGCCTTTATGTCAAGCGTAATCACTCTTATCTCACCTCTGGAGTTCATCTCTTTTGTCCATGTTTGGACCAAGACTATAATAAGGTCAGGAGCTGCGTGACCCTGGTGGAACCCAAACTGAGTGTCAGTGAGCAGATTATTACTAAGCAAATGCCACTCGATAGCACTGTTGATTACCCCTTCCATAACTTTACTGATGATGGAGAGTAGACTGATGGGCCGGTAATTAGCCGAGTTGGATTTGCCCTGCTTTTTGTGTACAGGACATACCTGGGCAATTTTCCACATTACTGGGTAGTATATAGGATTTAATTGTATATAGCAATTTTATGTAGCTTTCTCATGCTTCCAGTCTTAGAAATAACTCATTGGATTGTGGGGCATGTGAGTGATGCACTGATTGCAGGTTATCCAGAAGGGTTTTAGGCTAGCAGCCTCCAAGGCGGTGAGCCTATGCAGGAAAAAAGCTAAGGCTCAGAGAGGCATGTCATTTGCTGTGCTTGCCGGTGCCCTCAATGTGTGAGCCCCTTTACCCCCATGAGGCCCATGCCCACGTACCATTCATTTAAGTGAGTGTGTGCAAATGAAAGTTCGCTTATCTTGACAGAGCAGATGAGATCATTCATCCTCTTGTGGCATTGCAGGGCAGTCCTCCAGTGCACACCTTGGGCACTGACTGCCCTGGAGACTTCTTCCCATGCAGGGCTCGTCCCTGCACAGCCCGTTCCTCCTTCGTTGGAAAGAAGATGTCCCTTCTGGGCTCCATTTGGTCAAGGAAGACTCTCAGGGTGTTGCTGAACATGGGCGCTGGAGCTCCCTGATCTCTTCGGTCCAACTCCTCAATCAACGTGGTGGGTAAATTGCTGTCCGGGCGTCTTTTAAATATGGCGCCTGGATTTGACAGCAGGGCATGCGCCATTCAACCCACCCCGCCATGCAAATGTTGGGAAACCCCTGACTGCATAATTAATGAGGCCGGGGTTGTGCGATACTGCATGAATTGCTGGCGACCTCCGTGGCGGCAAACAATCCCTGTCCCCGTCCCTGCCACGGGGCTTAGTCTTGGAAGGGAACTTTGCGCCTTACGAAGATACAATTCTTCTATCCATTGAGACTAAGCAACTGAACAACAACAAGGTAATGGGTTTTAGACCTAGCTCTCAGCATTTGGAGTTTAACCCACTTTGGGGTGATTTATGCCATTTCTTGGCTATGCTGTTGGCAGAGAGCTCTACATGATCAGATGGTAGATGGAATGAAGGAAAAGACAGCTTTTACTAACCATAATCTGTTCAATTAGGAGGTATTCTAAGTGTCTGATTTCAACACTGGCAGTAATGGTAGCTGTTTCACCAAAGAAATGGACATTTTCTAATATACATAAATAACAATCTTGCTTTAACTGACTCTTTAGGGATTGATGCATTCCAGTGGACCCGTTGGTCGACACCGTCAGCTTGTGTTGGTCCTGGAAGGAGAACTGTATCTCATTCCGTTTGCTCTGTTGAAAGGAAGCTCCTCTAACGAGTATCTGTATGAACGTTTCAGTATCATTGCTGTTCCCTCAATCCGGGCCCTTCAAGCAAGTCCCAAGGTAGGAACTCTTCAAGATCCTTCCACTGTTCTTCTCCTTCATGTAAACACTGGATAATTAAATGTGTTTTAAAACTACTATTTATGTGTAAGTTTCCTGCCCCTCCATGCTTGACAACTACATCGTCCAAAAGTCCTAGTTTTCATCTATTTCTCAAAGGCCACCTAGTAATAACACAGGATTTCATTGCTGAGCCTGCCATTTTCTTCCTTCTTTCTTGCCCATCTCGGTGAATCCTCAAACTCACACTCTGACAGCCTGGTTTCTCCTTCTGCTAATAACCCCTAGCTGCACTCCAGCCCCCTCAACAGGTCCTGCTTGAATCCCTGTACCATGACTCATACTCCCTAATGACACTGCCTTATCCTAGAACTGATGACACATTCTGTATCCCCACAAATGACTGTCACTACCTGGAGTTATGTGCCAACCTTACAGGATTCACTAGCCTTGTACAGCTGTATCATCCCCTGGACTGACCACATCTGGACTTCTATATTATGCTCCAGGGACTGCCAATTCCTCACCTTCCAGAACTGACTTTACCCTGGACTCTCGTATAATCCCATAGAATTGGGAGTCAACCTCTTCTCTACCCCTCCCCCCCCCAGTTTTGCTTTCACGAGGTGTTTTCCTATCCCATGTTCTCTCCCCTTTGTTTACTTCTCAGTTAGCCTCAGTTTAACTTTGTGATTCCTATCCAACCCTGCTTACTATCTTTATATAGACCATATTGTGGAATGAAAATATTCAGGATATTCACCCTCACTGACTCTTGTACAATTCCTATTGCCTAAACTAAAAACGCACTATTGATGGCTCAGCCAATCTTGACTGTAAGAGACACAAAACTCAGGTGGACTGGCGAGAACATAGATTTAAAATAACCTGTACGTAATGAGAGCATAACACCAAGGCTCCATTGTCACTCCTGAACATAGCGTTAAATGTTGGAGATTTACTTAATGCATGAAACATCTAAACTAAATTTACGCATTTGTGTCTTATTTTGTACAGTCCCATCTTCGAAAGAGTACATCTGCGTGCAGCTCCTCTACCTCAATGGCAGCTGTGATAGGTAACCCCAAACTCCCATCAGCAGTAATGGACCGGTGGCTCTGGGGACCCATGCCTTCTGCTGAGGAGGAGGCCTACATGGTTTCAGAGCTTCTAGGTTGCCAGCCCCTAGTAAGCACTGCTGCCACCAAGGAAAGAGTGATGAGCATGCTCAGTCAGGCAGAGTGTGTCCATTTTGCAACCCACATCTCCTGGAAACTTGCTGCTTTGGTCCTCACGCCAAATAATGAAGGAAGCACCATTAGTGGAAAGAGTAGTATTGGAAACAGCTACACGATTCCAGAGTCTCTGAGAATGCAAGATGATGCTAGCGACGTGGAGAGCATAACTGACAGCCCTCCCCTGCAAGAATTCTTATTGACAGCAGCTGACATCCTGGAATTACATCTCCCTGTCAAGCTAGTAGTTCTTGGCTCCTACCAAGAATCTAATAACAAAGTAACAGCGGATGGTATTATTGGCCTGACGCGGGCTTTCCTAGCTGCTGGAGCACACTGTGTTTTGGTTTCCCTTTGGCCGGTGCCTGTGGCTGCATCCAAGATGTTTGTGCACACTTTCTACTCCTCTCTGCTCAATGGAATGAAATCCAGTGCGGCGCTGGGAGAAGCTATGAAGATTGTCCAGAGCAGCAAGCAGTTTGCACATCCTTCAAACTGGGCAGGTTTGTTCAAATCCATCAGCCTGTACAACCTAAAATTGAAGAACAATTGGCATTTAAATATTGATATGCTGTGGGACTAGGGTAGTCAAAAAGACATCCAAATTTTGGAGGATTACATTAAAGATGCTGTAGAAATGCATGATGTTGTTGAGATGACTGAATGAAAACAAGAGATGAGGTAAACAGCAAAAATAAATTGACACCATTGAACCCAATGGCCATGCTCCCATTGCCCAGATTCTCACTTGTTTTTGCAGGCAGTCAAGGATCAAATAGATTCTGTTGTAGGAAGCAGTGAGAGGAACAGTGATGAGCTGTTAATGGACTGAGAGAACCTCTTATGCATGGCTCTCCTTCCACACTATTCCTTTTTTAAGTTTTTTACTGAGATTGAAAAGAACCGGTAGGTAAAGAGAGCAGTGTAAATGAGGCTGCACAGCAACTCCTGAACAGCTGATTAGTGTGCTCCATGTCCCAGTGGAGCCTTGATTATCCGTCAGTTTCTATTACCTGCCTGAAGGAGGGAGTGAATGTTCCCTCCAATATGACAGGTACTCAAGATTTCACAGAACAGGGGAAATGGCTGTAGTACACATCAGGGCATTTTGTTGCAAGAAAATCAAATTAATTAACTAAATTAATTAATTAGAAGGGACATGAAATGAACAAGCTGACTTGGCTATCACTGTCATTAATGGTGCATACTGTAAAGAGATGAGAGGAAGACAGAAAGTACCTTAAAAAGAAAAGCATGAAATGGGCTCATAATGAAATGATAGCCAGTTTTGCACCACACTCAATTGTTTTCTCAGTTGATTTCAGTAGTTTAGAATGGATGTTGATTTGTCATGAGTGGGTTTCATGCATCTGCTGAAGGCCAATTGCACCTCACTGGAATCTCACATGAAAACCAATTTGTGTGACACTGGCATGAGGGTAACCACATGAACCATGAGTTTCTGCTTTGAGCGCAATCAGTGATCTGGTTGCAGATTGCACTAGTTTTGCACTAAAGTCTTTTTTCAATTTCCTTGCTCAATGCATTTGCATATCGTTGAATGTAAAATCTACCATTAATCAGCACAATCAAGCAGCAATTCAGGATGAAATTTGAAAAGAAAAATTGAATTGAGAAATATTCCTTAATATAGTTAAGAGTGGCATCCCTCCAGCTTTATTAATATAGCTGAAAATGGATTCATCCCAAAAGAGAAGATTTGCTTCAATCGGAGTGTCTAGTCCATCATTTGTTAACAACTCGATTTTAAATGACTGAAAATGACTTTATAAAATATATACAGATCCATTTGTTAAATTCATTGGTATACAGTGGGCCATATCTTAGTGAACTTTAAAATCTATTTAAATGTTTTTAAAACACACCAGGTGCACATAACAAAAACTCACAATGGTGATTAATTCAATCTGGGGGGGTTTAGCCAGTTTTGTGAGTGGAGTCAGCTTCTCTCGCAATGTTTTTTTTAAACTAGAGCAAAATATCACAGAAACTTGTTTTACACTGATTGGTTTGCAATTTACACTTAAAGTTCCTCGATCTTTTGCTCAGAGTTGGTAGGTTTTGGGCGAATTGCAGTGATAAAAGAACAAACCCTAACTAGTGGTAATTACTGGCTAGGATGGTATTAAACATCTGATAGATTCAGTTCAAAATAGAAATATTTGGCTGCTTTGTGTACAACACCCAGAGAAACAGCTGGATTGATTTGGGTTTCTGCACTGTTTGACGATTATGGCGGTAGAATTATTCCTAAAATCTAATTATGAGCAAGAACTGAAAAAGGTGTTCTTGAGATGTGGGTGACACTGGCAAAACAGCATTTATAGCTCATTCCTAGTTGCTCCTAAGTTATTATTGAACCATACAAGTCAACTACACAATTTGGGATAGGCCAGAGCAGATAGGCAAGTTCCTTTCCCTAAAGAACAGTAGTGAAGCAGTTGGATTTTTAATATCAGTCTGCCAGATTTTCCTGCTCATTTTTACACCTGATGATAAATTACCAGGTTTATTGAGTTTTAATTTCACAGCTTGCTATGATGAGATTTGAACTTTCAACTTTGGGGCACTAGTCCAGTACCATAACCATTGCATTACGATGCCATCTACTAAATCCACGGGTGCCTTGAATCTCATAATTTATTTCAAATTATCTGTTACTCTATATAAAGCTGATGTAGAGTGGCTGGTTACACTATGACACGCAATGACTGTGTAGAAAAAGCTTGTGACATAAGAACAATATTGTTTCTGTGACATCCAGTGGAAGCGTATTATGAGCTTAGATTATAAAAACATATCAGGAATACAGTGGCTACAATAAATACAGGGATCACAGTCACTGTATTCAGGAATTATAGCTATGGTATAATATAGAGGTTGGCACTAAGCATCAGACAGTGTTAATATGGGCCGAATTTTAACTCTCAAAAACAGGTGGTTTGGGGTAGGGATAGGGGTTAAAAATTCAAAATATTGGAACTCACCAGACCTTGGGGAAGCCCAGCAAGTGAAAGGAAGCGAGAAGGGATGAATCCATGAGGTAACTGCATTTACAGCTTGTGGGCCAGGAGGAGCAGCAGTGTTTTCTCCCAGCCCAACGAGCTACCCTGCAAATCTTGCTCTTTCCTCTACTTCTGCTACTCCACACATCTGTCAACTCTCCCATCCTTCTCCATCCTCTGACTGAACTTAACCTCATGACTGGACTCCACCATGATTGGCCTTGTACTGTAGGAGTCCCTGCAACAGACCTCCAGTCTGTCAATCAGATTGTCTATGGGCAAAAAAACTGCAGGGAAAATAATTAAGATGGCTTGCAGTTAAAAACTTCTGGATTTCCTTTTCTCAGAAAACACCCTGTCCTCACACATGTTTAAACTAAAATCCAGGCCTATTATTCAATGATTAGTCGTTATATACCATAGAGGCTTTGCAACCGTGATATATTAGAAAGGGATTACAGTCACTATTATACAGAAGCTAAAGTGAACAAAGAATAACACAACTTGTTCATGTGTTTAGCACCTTTATCACACTAAAGCACCCCAAGGCATTTCATTAGAGTGTTATCAAACAAAATTTGACCCTGCGATACATGAGGTGATATTAGGACAGTTGACCAAAAGCTTGGTTAAAGAGGTAGGTTTTAAGGACTGCCTTAAAGGACAGAAAGGTAGAGAGGCCTAGGGAGGGAATTTCAAAGTTGGCATCTGAAAGCATGGCTGTTATGATGGAGCAATTAAAATTGTGGATGCCAGAATTAGAGGAGCACAGATGACTTGGAGGGTTGTACGTCTGGAGGATGCTACAAAGATAGGGAGGGTTGAAACCATGGAGCAATTTGAAAACAAGGATGAGAATTTTAAAATCAAGATGTCGTCACTGACGTAGGTCAGCGAACATGCATCATGGATGAACAATACAGGGTGTGAGTCAAGCAGCAGGTAACAAGCAGCAGAGTTTTGAATGAGTTCAAGTTTATGCAGCATGCAAGGCAGGAGACCAGTCAAAAAGCATTGGAATAGTAGAGTCTAGAGATAATAGAGACAAGGATAATGGTTTGAGTAGCAGATCAGCTGAGGCAGGGGTAGGTACATGGGCAAGGTTACAGTTGGAAGCAGGAAATCTTGATAAAGGAGAGCATATACTCAGTTTGGGCAAATATAGTCGTCAATATTACATTGAGATTCTAGTCACTTTCGTATGATGATCATGATCATGGTGCATTTTATATATTTTATAAATATATATATATATGAATGTATCCATGCGTTATGTAGAAATTATCCCATTAACAGTATTACTGCAGAGATTACAATCACTATTTTATACAGTGATTACAGTTGACATATAGCCACTGTTATACAGTCACAGTTTATTATAGAGATTACAGGTCACCATTATACAGGCATTAGTTACTATACATTATTCAGGGTTTCAGTCACTATGCATTATGCATGGCTTATAGAGTTATTTTGTATGGTACAATCACTGTACAGCTGATACTTGCTTTTTTTTTTATTATAGTCTGGTTACAAATGTCAGTTCGTATTTACCGAAATCTTTGAACATTCTGTTGTCCAAAACCTGTTCTTCTTTTGCAGGATTCACGCTCATTGGAAATGATGTTAAACTGAACAGTCCCTCATCTCTTATTGGTCAGGCTCTGTCTGAAATCCTCCAGCATCCTGACCGTGCCCGAGATGCTCTCCGTGTTCTGCTGCACTTGGTATGTTGTATATCTGAAATACTCAATCAATCTCTAAATATGAGGGATAGGGGAAAGGAGGGAGGAAGTGCCTCATTTTCTGTGGAATCTGCTACCAATATTTCAGCTTCAGAGTAATAGTATTACCAAAGTGAAAATATTGACCATGTTTGGAAGTTACAAAATATGGCTGTGGTTTGAAAATAAAAAGGTAAAAGAAGTTGTGTATTTTTTAATTCGTTCATGGGGGCGATAATTAGATTCTCTCTTGTTTGAGGTGGTCATTGCCTGACACTTGTGTGGCACGTATGTTACTTACAACTTGTCAGCCCATGCCTGGATGTTGTCCAGGTCTTGCTGCATTTGGACATGGACTGATTTAGTATCTGAGGAGTTGCGAATGGTGCTGAACATTGTGCAATCATCAGCGAACATCCCCACTTCTGACCTTATGATGGAAGGAAGGTCATTGATGAAGCAGTTGAAGACAGTTGGGTCTAGGATGCTATCCTGAGGAACACCTGCACTGATGGCCTGGAATTGAGATGATTGACCTTCAACAACCACAACCATCTTCCTTTGTGCTAAGTATGACTCCAACCAGCAGAGAGTTTTCCCGCTGATTCTAATTGACTCCAGTTTTGCTAGGGCTCCTTGATGCCACACTCAAGTCAAATGTTGCCTTGATGCCAAGGGCAGTCACTCTCACCTCACCTTTGGAGTTAATCTCTTTTGTCCATGTTTTAACCAAGGCTGTAATAAGGTCAGGAGCTGAGTGACCCTGGTGGAACCCAAACTGAGCATCAGTGAGCAGGTTATTGCCATCAAGTGCCTCTTAATAACACTGTTGATGACCCCTTCCATCACTTTACTGATGATTGAGAGTAGACTGATGGGCCGGTAATTGGCTGGTTGGAGTTGTCATGCTGTTTATTTACAGGACATACCTGGGCAATTTACCACATAGCTGGGTAGATGCCAGTGTTGTAGCTGTACTGGAACAGCTTGGCTAGGGGCACGGCAAGTTCTGGAACACAAGTCTTCAGTAGTATTGCCGGAATATTTTTAGGGCCCATAGGCTTTGCAGTATCCAGTGCCTTTCTCTTGATATCATGTGGAGTGTATCAAATTGGCTGAAGACTGGAATCTGTGATGCTGGGAACTCTGGAGGAGGCTGAGATGGATCATCCACTCAGCACTTCTGGCTGCAGGTTGTTGCAAATGCTTCAGCCTTATCTTTTGCGCTGATGTGCTGGGCTCCTCCATCATTGAGGATTGTGATATTTGTGGAGCCTCCTCCTCCAGTGAGTTGTTTAATTGTCCATCACCATTCATAACTGGATATGGTAGGACTGCAGAACTTAGATTTGATCTGTTGCTTGTGGAATCCCGTAGCTCTGTCTATCATTTGTTGCTTATGCTTTTTGGCACACAATTAGTCCTGTATTGTCACTTCACCAGCTTGACATCCCATTTTTAGGTCTGCCTGGTGCTGCTCCTGGCATGCCCTCCTGCACTCTTCATTGAACCAGGCTTGACCCCCTGGCTTGATGGTAATGGTAGAGTGAGGGATATGCCAAGCCATGAGGTTACAGATTGTGGTTGAGCACAATTCTGCTGCTACTGATGGCCCACAGCGCCCCTAATAGATGCCCAGTCTTGAGTTGCTAGCTCCATTCAAAATCTGGCCCATTTAGCACAGGGGTAGTGTCACACAACGCGATGGAGGGTGTCCTCAAGGTGAAGATGGGACTTTGTCTCCACAAGGACTGTGCGGCGGTCACTCCTATTGATACTGTCATGGACAGATTCTTCTCCAACAGGCAGGTTGGTGAGGATGAGGTCAAGTTTATTTTTCCTTCTTGTTGATTTCCTCACCACCTGCTGCAGACCCAGTCTAGCAGCTATATTCTTTAGGACTTGGCCAGCTCAGTCTATACTGGTGCTACTGAGCCACTGTTGGTGATGGACATTGAAGTGCCCCACCCAGAGTACATTCTGCGCCCTTGCAAGCCTCAGTGCTTCCTCCCCTTTCTCGCTACTCCACATATCCATTCGTATCTCATTAGCATCCAGTCATTGTTCCTATCTTCTTGATATTACCCACACTTCTGCAAACTATAGCAAGACTGGTTTCACAACTATCTGGTAGATCTTTCCTTTCAGTGCTTCCTCCAAGTGGTGTTCAACATGAAGGAGCATTGATTCATTAGCTGAGGGGGTGGGGGGGGGGGGGCAGTATGTGGTAATCAGCACGGGGTTTCCTTGCCCATGTTTGACCTGATGCCATGAGACTTCATGCGGCCTGGAGTCAATGTTGAGGACTCCCAGGGCAACACCCTCCCATTTGTATTCTACTGCACCACTACCTCTGCTGGTCTGTCATGCTGGAGGGGCAGGACATACCCAGGATGGTGATGGTGGTGTCTGGGTCATTACCTGTAAGGTATGATTCCGTGAGTATGACTATGTCAGGCTGTTGCTTGACTAGTCTGTGAGACAGCTCCCCCAGTTTTGGCACTAGCTGCCAGATGTGAGTAAGGAGGACTTTGCAGGTCAACAGTTTGCCGTTTTCATTTCTGGTGCCTAGGTCGATGACAGGTGGTCCGTCCAGTTTCATTCCTTTTAGAATTTTTAGCAGTTTGATACAATTGAGTTGTTTGCTAGGCCATATCAGAGGGCATTTAAGAGTTCCCTAATTCTTCCCTAAAGGACATTAGTGAACCAGGTGGGTTTTTCCAGCAATCGACAATAGTTTTTATGTTCATCGTTAGACTTTTAATTCCAGGTGTTTTTTATTGAATTCAAATTCCACCATCTACCATTCGAACCTGAGCCCCCAGAGCATTACCCTGGGTCTCTGGATTACCAGTCCAGTGACAATACCACTAGGCCACCACATCCCCTTTTTATAAATTTAAATACTACAGGAAATTAGAAAATAGCAACTGAACTTAACCAAACCACACTACTTTTCCCAGCTAATGGCCAGTGTGGCCAGCTAGATGCGTGAGAATATGAGATTTTCAAATAACATTCTGACAGCTTTAAGAAAAGGCCTGTAATTATCTCAATGTTAATTATGCCGATTACTACACTTACCTTTCCAGCGGGAACTGATGCCCAAATATCCTCTGAAACTCATTTGACAATGGCGGAACATAAAAACCTGCATGAAGCCAGTCACAATACAGGGTCATCAATAGAGGTAGTAGTTTGAGTATAAAAATATGTACGCTGTCTTCTACCATGGCACCTCACTGAATGGATCCCAACTCTCGAACACCGCTGCTGGTGACTCAGGAGAAATGGTTCTTGTGTACACAGTTTGCTTTCAAATAGACTGTATTGTCTGAGCTCGGCTAGCTATTCCTGTTAGTTAGAATGCGCAGCCTTACTGCCAATTGTGAGGATGACAGCATGGAGGGAAAGAACAATTGATGACCAGACCATTTCCATCTCTTCTCAGCTACTTGCTTCGATGCTTCCACAATCTTCACTGACCCCCTGATGTGTGGATTCCTGATTTTGTCCTTTCTTGCTACTCCACATATCCATCTCAATGTTCATTTCTTATTAGCATCCAGTCATTCTTCCTCCCTTCTTGATGTTGCCCAAGTTTCTGCACAATCTAACAAGTCTGGTCTCACAACAGTCTTGTAGATTCTTCCTTTCAGTTTCAGCAATATTTTTCTATCACATAACACCCCACTGCACTTCTTCCAATTACTCCAACCAGAGCTAATCCGTTGCTTAATTTCCATTTCTATACTTCCATCTTTTGCTATCACTGACCCCAAACAATTGAAGCTGCTCACTTTCTCCAAGTCATCACCTGTAATCTTTACACCTTCACTCTGGTCCTCTTTCCTCCATTAAAACTGACAGTCCATAAACTGGCTCTTTGGTGTACTGATTCTTCTTATCCATCTTCCAGTGTTTTTCTCCAGTTCCCCAAATACTTGTTCATGTTCTCATCGTCCCCACCACATAGCTCAGTGTCATCCGCAAACATCATTGACCATGGCACCTCCCATCTCATTAGCTGAGTTAAAGCATCAATGGCAATTAGGACAAGGAAGAGGCTCAGTGCAATCCTTGATGCAATCTGACTTTGATTTCAAAATTTTCACTTTTCCCCACACTGCTTTTTACTCTAAAGTCTGGTGCTCCTTGTACACGTCCTGTAATAGTCGTACATACATTTCTAGACCTAGATCTGTCATAAATACTTATGTTTATGAAATTATATTTCACGAATGAGTTGGGCATTGTAAAAGGTGTGAAGAGAGATGCATGCTTGGATATTTTTGTGATTAGGTTTTCTATGTGGAATGCTGCGAATGTGTGTGTGTCTAGGTCAACTAAACAGGGGAAAGGTTACTAGAGACAGATTATCTGTGAGGTCGAAGAAATGAAAGGTTAAAGGTGTTAGGTTTGTGCATTTATGGTGAGTTTATGTTACGAGTAAATAGGTTGGATCTGAAATTTGCATTGTGAGATAAGTGGGGAAATTGGTTTTTCAGCTGTTGAATTTCAAAAGGGAGTTCAGAGATGGAAAGGGACATTTGCATCTTACAGGGATTCCATGAGTAAGCAGGGGAAGGTATGTTAAATTTTATTGACTGGAAAGTAGAGGCAAAATAGAAAACATGAAAGATTTTTATATTTGGAGAATTAGGGTTTCAAAGAGGTTTGAGGACAACGAAACCTGAGATGAAAGGGCAAAAAGATATTTAAGGAAAGGGATGTTTAACTGTTGGAAATAGCTGTGAGGGAAACCCCTTGAAGGCCAGATGCTATGTGTGTGAGCTGCTGAGAAGCTGTGAAAGTTTTGAATTGGAAGCAGCCACCAGCGTAAAGCCAGGAGAGTCTTTGTTTCAGGAAACAGTTTGTTTTTGAACCTCCTTTTAGAATTGCACATCAGAGTGGAAATGTCTGAGAAGTTATGAGCTGTACCTTTATTAAAGTGACAACAATTCCTTGATTTGGATAATATTTACTGGATTTTTTATGGTTAAAAATCTATTAGGCGTTGTTCTCAGAAAGGTAGTTTAATTTTGTACTTTTGACCAAGCATGTTTTGGGGAGGTTGTTCTGTCAGACTGTTTTAACTGTGTAACTTTTATCTTGTGTGCTTAAGTTTTTTTTTCCTCTTTTAATAAATCTTCTAATTTTTAAAATTCTTAAAGTGTCACTGGAGTTCTATGCTTTTGAGGTCAGTAGCTCTTCCTCTTTGTTTTCACAATGAGCAAAAGACTTAGCGAGACAGACTTTACTCTGGGATCTGGCTTGCTCAGCAATAACATCAGCTGTGGTTATAACAAAGGAGCTGCATTTCTTTTTTTTAAAATGTTGTTTTACAGATAAGTATAATAAGTGGAATGTGTGGTTATCCTTCTGGAAAATGTCTCTGTGTATACCTTTGGTCACTTTTTGTTAACTGCTGGTACAGTCCCATCACCCTGTTGAAATTGCAGCAACAAACCTGATTTGAAACATGTTCTGCCTGCTGATGCACCTTCACCCACCTGGGAAAGGAGGTCAGGCAGCAGGCAGAGGTGCTAAGAGCAGACCCAATTACGTACAAAAGCAATTTTCTTTTTTTCATTTTTAAAATTATTTTTCCCTTCTTGTGCAATCTCCTTAAGCACATATCTTCCACAGGCCATAAAGTTGCTCCCAAGCCTTGGCGAGTGTCACACTATAGTTTGTTGCTGGATACTTTGCATCATGACAGTTCTGTTATGATACCCTACCATCTTGTATAAGGGGTGTTTGATCTGCTACTGGCAGCACAGCAATGATTAGGAACTTCTGCAGAAAGATCACATTTGGTTATTTATAGCAAGATCATTAAACCATTCTTAAAAGAATGCATTCATAATTTCAATAGAAATAAAAGTAAGAGGAAATTTGCTTTCTGGATTTTGACTTACATCAGCCAAAGGGAAATCATCCCCCAGTGTGCCTGTTTGTCTGTGCAAAGCCGTGTTCTGTTCTTCTTTATTACAGGTTAGAACTCCAATGCCACCTCCACCCATTTATGTCTAGTTGGTAGGCAATGGGAGAGTTGTTTCCCATGTTTTAGATTTAAAAACCATCCCCTTAAGTTCTGTTTTGAAATTGTGCCATGCAATATTAGAGAATAAGCATTTGAGACAATTATACGAGTTTCCTCTATTGGTATTTTAATGTACTTTAATTGACCCATTTAATATAAAGTTATGTAAGCTCAGCAAATTTCAAGACCGTTATTTTTTAATATCACATAGGGTTGGGGTTTTTAGAAATAAGTAATATGGTTGGACTTGTTTGAGAAATGGAAAGTGAATTCTGGTTTTATTACTTCAGGTGGAGAAGTCACTCCAGCGAATACAAAATGGCCAACGGAATTCCATGTACACCTCCCAGCACAGTGTAGAGAACAAAGTGGGTGGTGTGCCAGGTTGGCAGTCGCTTCTTACCGCAGTAGGATTCAGGCTTGATCCTCCAGCCAGTGGACTTCCGGCAGCTGTCTTCTTTCCAGTGTCAGATCCTGGAGATCGGCTTCAGCAGTGCAGCACTACACTCCAGTCGCTCCTAGGTAAAGATGGCTCTCTGCATTGGGATTTCACCTGATGTATTAACCTGTCCTTTTTCTTTTAGCTGGCAGTGCCTGCTGTGCATTTCCAGAATTTTCTCTTTCCATTTCAGATTTCCAACATTTAAATTTGAAAGATGAAGATAATGTCACTGAACCAGTAATCCAGAGGCACAGGCCAATGCCCTGGGGACATGGGTTCAAATCCCACTGCGACAGCTAGTCTCAGTAATGGTGGCCATGAAACTATCATTGATTATTGTAAAACCCATCTAGTTCACTAATGTCCTTTGGGGAAGGAAACCTGCCATCCCTTTTGTGGCCTGGCCTACATGTGACTCCAGACCCACAGCAGTGTGGTTGACTCTTGACTGCCCTCTGAAATGGCCTAGCAAGGCACTCAGTACAAAGGCAATTAGGACAAATGCTGGCCTTGCCAGTGTTGCCCACATTCCATGAAAGAATAAAGAAATAAAAAGACTTGATGTACATGTCATAGTATATTTCCAAAACAGTCTAAATAGCTTAAATTGCAGAGCATTCATAACATTACACACTCTTATCCTTAAACACTCCGAAATTAGTTACAGGTTAGGTGCAGGGAAAAGTTTCCAGTACATTTCCCCATCAGGCACTGTCAGGTCATATGTAGCGTATAGCACAGATAAGATGCTGATGAAATCCCCTCTGCTGCAGCAATGTATTATGCTTAATGCCAGAAGAACAATTCCTCCAGTCGCCTTGCAATAATTTTATTTTCAGCACCAACTATCCTTGTGATACAGATTACTGCTAATCTTGGCAATCTGGGATAGATTTGTGTTGCTTATGTATCACAAATAACAACTGAGTTGGAAATGCCCCAAATTCATTTCATGTCAGAACTTGGAGATTTCCATCAGTCAGATTGGACTGAATTTGCGCCCCAATACAATGGATCAAAAGGCAGTAGGAATTACCTCACAGTGGGTGTGAAAGTTGCCAACTGTGTCATGGTGGCTGTCACATGAAAGGTGTGCAAAGTTGAAAAACTTCGTTACCTCCAACTTGCTCTTGGTAGCAGCAAATTTATTTCTCAGTTGCGGTCAGAAATGAGCGATGTGAGTAACTACATTGAAGCTGTTAGCAACCTCCCACCATGCAACTTTTATGCTGGTGCCATTAAAGGGGATTAATGTTCTGTGCCGGGGGAGACGTTGGAGTAATGGAAATGTCGCTGGACATTAGGGATGGAAATCTGCCAGCCTTACCTGGTCTGGCCTACTTACCCAAAGGGGCTAATTAATAACCTTGCTGTAAAGGCACCTTTAGGAAATGACCATAATATGGCAGAATGTTATAATAAGTTTGAAAGTGATATAGCTCATTTTGAAACTAGGATCTTAAATCTGAACCAAGGAAATTATGAAGGTATGAGGGGCAAGTTGGCTATGGTGGATTGGGAAAATACACATGTGATTCCAGACCCACAACAATGTGGTTGACTCTGAAATGACCTAGCAATGTCGATTCAAGGGCAATTAGGGATGGACAACAAATGCCAGTCTTGCCAGCGATGCCCACACCCCAAAAAGAATAAAGAAAAATTTTTCTAGCAGGTGTTTCTTGATAGATAACTGGAACAGGCTGATTTTTTTTTAACTTTTTGGGAGTGCAGCCACGCTCATGGCACAGTGAATAGCTCAGCTGCACAGGGAGGTAGGAAAAAGAGGGGAAGAGCAATAGTGGTAGGAGACTCAATAGTAAGGGGAACATACAGGTGTTTCTGTGGCCGTAGACATGACTCCAGGATGGTATGTTGCCTCCCTGGTGCCCAGGGTCAAGGATGTCACTGAACAGCTGCAGGGCATTCCAAAGGGGGAGGGCAAACAGACAGAGATTGTGGTACATATTGGTACCAATGACATAGCTAGAAAGAGGGATGAGGGAGCTAGGAAGTAGATTAAAAAACAGAACCTCAAAGGTAGTAATCTCTGGATTATTCCAGTGCCACGCACTAGTGAGTATAGAAATAAGAGGTTAGTCCAGATGTATGCATGGCTATAGAGATGGTACCGGAGGGGAGGGCCTTAGATTTCTGGGACATTGGGACCGTTTCTGGGGCCGGTGGGACCTGTACAAGGTAGACCGGTTGCCGGAATGGGACCAACATCCTTACAGGGAGGTTTGCTAGTGCTGTTGGGGAGGGTTTAAACTAACTTGGCAGGGGAGGGGAACCTGTGAGGAGGTTCAGCAGGGGGAGATGCATGGCCAAAATTAGAAGAGAGAGCAAGTAAGTCAGGAAGGCATAGAAATTATAGGCCAGTTAAGGCACAAGGGAGTTTGGCAAGGTTGGATGTTAATTATTTTAATGCAAGGAGTCTGATGAATAAGGTAGATGAGTTGAGGGCACAAATTAACACATGGAAGTATGATGTCATTGCTGTTACAGAGACATGGTTGAAAGAAGGGCAGGATTGGCAGCTCAATATTCCAGGATATTCAGGTGAGACAGGGAAGGAGGTAAAAGAGGAGGGGTTATTGCAATATTGATCAAGGAATCGATTACAGCAGTAAAGCGGGGTGACTTAAAAACAAAAAAGGAAAAATCACATTGCTGGGAGTATACTATAGGCCCTCAAACGGTCAGAGCAAAATAGAAGAGCAGATATGTAGGCAAATTTCAGAGAAGTGTAAAAATAATATGGTAGTAATAGTTCAGAAATTCAACTTACCCAACATTAACTGTGTTAGTCATAGTGTGATATGCTTAGAGGGAGGGGAATTCTTAAAATGCATTCAGGAGAGCTTTTTAAGCCAGTATGTAGAAGGTCCTACAACAGAGGGGGCAGTCAGATTCAAGATTGTAATGGAAAAGGACAAGGATGGGCCAGAAATCAGAGTTGTAAATTGGGGGAAGGCCGATTTTAATAAGATCAGATATGATTTGGCCAGAGTGGACAGGGAGTAGCAACTTTTAGGTAAATCTGTGTCAGAGAAGTGGGACTCATTCAAGAAGGAAATAGGGAGAGTACAGGGCCAAAATATTCCAGTAAAGTCAAAGGGTGGGACCAACAAATCCAGGGAACCCTGGATGTCGAGGGTTATACAGGATTGGATAAAGAGAAAAGGGGAGGATTATGGCAGGTACTGAGGGCTCAAAACAGTGGAAGCTGTAGAGGAGTATAGAATGTGTAGGGGGGAACTTAAAAAGGAAATTAGGAGAGCAAAAAGGGGGCAAGAGAAAACATTGGCAGGTAAAATAAAGGAAAATACAAAGTTATTTTACAAGTACATTAAGATTAAGAGGATAACTAGGGAAAGAGTAGGGCCCATTAAGGACCATAGTGGTAATTTGTGTGTGGAGCTGGAGAATGTAGATAGGGTTCTAAATGAAAACTTTGTGTCGGTGTTCACAAGTGAGAGGCTCGACGTGGGTATGGAAATCAGGCAGAAGGACTGTGATATAATTAAAGAAATAATCATAGAAAGGGGGGAGATTCTAAGTGGTCTGGCAAGCTTAAAAGTAGATAAATCTCCAGGCCTGGATGAAATGTATCCCAAGCTGTTGAGTGAGGCAAGGGAGGAGATAGCAGGGGCGTTGGCAATAATTTTCAATGCCTCTCTGGCCACAGGAGAGGTGCCAGAGGACTGGAGGACAGCCAATGTGGTACCGTGATTCTAGAAGAGAAGAAGGGATATACCAGGGAACTACAGGCCAGTCAGTCTAACCTCAGTGGTGGGGAAACTATTGGAAGCAATTCTGAGGGACAGAATTAATCGACACTTGGAGAGACAGACAGGGAGTAATCAAGGACAGTCAGCATGGTTTTGTTAAGGGGAAATCATGTCTGACCAATTTGATTGAATTTTTCGAAGAGGTGATCAGATGTGTAGATGAGGGCAATGCATTTGATGTAATCTACTTGGACTTCAGCAAGGCTTTTGATAAGGTTCCGCATGGGAGGCTGATAATGAAGGTAAGAGCCCATGGGATTCAAGGCAATTTGGTCAATTGGATCCAGAATTGGCTGAGTGGCAGGAAGCAGAGGGTGATGGTCGAGGGGTGTTTTTGTGACTGAATGCCTGTGTCCAGTGGGGTTCCACAGAGACTGGTGTTGGGTCCCTTGCTGTTTGTGGTATATATATATATATATATATATATATATATAAACGATTTAGACTTGAATGTAGGAGGGTTGATTAGTAAGTTCGCGGATGACAGGAAAATTGGTGAGGTGGTAAATAATTAGGAGGGTTGCCTCAGATTACAGGAGGATATAGACTGGCTGGTCAGATGGGCTGATCAGTGGCAAATGGAATTTAATCCGGATAATTGTGAGGTGATGCACTTGGGCAGGACAAACAAGGCACAGGAATAAATGATGAATGGTAGAACCTTGGGAAGTACCGAGGATCAGGGGGACCTTGGTGTGCATGTCCACCGGTCCCTTAAGGTGGTGGGACAGGTAAATAAGGTGGTTAAGAAGGCATATGGGATGCTTGCCTTTATTAGCCGTGGCATAGAATATAAGAGCAGGGAGGTTATGCTGGAACTGTATAAAACGCTGGTTAGGCCACAGCTAGAGTATTGTGCAGTTCTGGAATCCACATTATAAGAAGAATGTGATTGTACCAGAGAGAGTGCAGAGGAGATTTACCAGGATGTTGCCTGGACTGGAGAGTTTTAGTTATGAGGAAAGATTGGGTAGACTGGGGTTATTTTCCCTGGAGCAGAGGAGATTGAGGGGGGACATGATTGAGGTGTATAAAATTATGAGGGGCATAGATAGGGTAGACAGGAAGGAACTTTCCGCCTTGGTGGAGGGATCAATAACCAGGGGGTATAGAATTAAGGTAAGGGGCAGGAGGTTTAGAGGGGATGTGAGGAAGAACTTTTTCACCAGAGGGTGGTGGGAATCTGGAACTCTGCCTGAAAGGGTGGTGGAGGCAGACAACCTCATAAAATTTAAGAAGTATTTCGATGTGCACTTGCAATGCCTTGGCATACAAGGCTGTGGGCTGGAAAATGGGATTAGAATAGTTAGGTACTTTCTTGACCAGTGCAGACTCGAAGGGCCGAAGGGCCTTTTTCTGTGCTATAGACCTCTATGACTCTAACTTCATTTTTTGCTAGCCTGCTAGGATAAATTAGAACGCTCCACAAATCTAGTTGAAGTCAAGCTAACTTAGTAAGGACCAATGATCAAAAGCTGGGACCCTTCCAGTTTGTATACCTTAAATTCTGTATATAACTTGACAGATGTAGAAGTGGCATTGATGTTTCTACTACTGCATCTGAATCAAATCAAAAAGCCACATTGTTAAGCTCTGGGGGTCATGCAGGGAGAGGGCTGGATGGAGAAGAGTGGGGGTTTGCAGACGGGCCTTAATTGTGGAACAGCAGGCAATGTAAAGAGATCTGGAGTCTCACTGTGGAGAATGGCTTGCAGTTGTGGCTGATCTAGTATATTTCATTTCCCAAAGTGCTCTTTGATAGAATTACTTAATTTTAATTATAATATATTAAAACAAATCCCATCCTTTGTGATTGTTGGTGAGTCATTAAGCTCCCAGTGGTATTATACATTTATAAATGCATTGAGCTGTCTCATATGGTGATATTCCTGACAGTTCCTTCCCTTCATTACATTTGGTTTTAAAAGGTGCTTTAATTTAAAAAGAAAAAAATATATTTGAATTTGCATCAGTGGAGGATTCCTTAGAGGTCACAGTGCAAGTAATAATGAGGTGTATGTGGAGATTTCAGTCAATAATGCAGAACACAACATGTGTACCTTTGGAAAATGTTTTCAAAATTATATTGCTGTTAATATATTGTTTCATATATATATATATATATATACACACTCAAAACTTCTGATTGTAAGTGTGCCTCCCGCCTACTGTGTAGCAGGACTGACAGTTATTGAACAATCTAGAGATCAATCTATCACCCTTATAGCCGAATGGGACTGGAAGACTGAAATATCTTATCCACACTCCAAGGAAAAAAGAAAGAAAACTGGTGTAACAAAAAAGATAGATGAGAAAAGCAAGTGGGCTGTTCTTATACATGCTGCTTTGTTTAACATAGCAGCATTCTTAATGGCATTACCATATTTATATAAATTGCAGTGCTTTTATATCAGCTTGTCTTATGCATATTCATCACCATATTATCGATTATCATTGTTAGCCTGTGTAGCACTGTTTCTATATTGCCATGTTTTTAAAACCATATTTGTATATAATGTTGCATTTGTGTATGGTGCCACATTTGTATATGTTGCTGTAACTCTGCTGCTGTGTTTATATACATATTGATCTGTTTCTACTTTCACCTGCTTATCTGCCCCATGATTTATGTAAATATATATACACACACATACATTGATATACAATATTCACCAACGTAAAGAGCACAACCTTCCTTACTACCACACAGACTGACTTTCAGAATTTCTATGCGATGTTTCTTACAATTACTTCTTAACTTTAGCAAACAACCCTTCCATTTCAAACAACATTTGAAATATATCATCATAATACTCCACATCACAAAGCTCTGCATTGTTTATCAACCAACATATATCCCAAGTTCCTGTCAGAAATGCCATGAAAGATTGCAAACAACAGATCTGAATACGGAGAAGCTGAGAGTTCAGATGCTAAATAGTTTTCAAAAGCTGTTGGCTTTTCATTTGGAGTCTGAAACTAATGAACACACTTCAGTGTTCAATGTTCCCTGACCAAACAACAACTAAATGCTGAGTGTGCTGAGGCTCGGGTTAGTTCCCAAAATGGACTTTGTGGCCTTTAAAGGGTATAGCTGCACTTTAACAGAATAATACATTTGCAGTACATGTAATAACATTCCTGACTTTTTAAAACAGATATCATACTTTTAGCATATATTATCATATGCTTATCAAGATTTTATACATTTTTATATGGGTGGCCGTACTTCTGTTATGTGTCAACATGCTTATAAATAAATAATGCTATGTTAACATATAGGGCTGAATTTTCTGCTCCCACCAGGGGCAGGAACTGTGGCGGACAGGGACACAAAATTTGGCGTGATGGCAAAATTCTGCGGCCTGCCGGTGGGAAATTAGTTTGGAATTTTGTTCTCCCCTATTTTGACAGCAGGTTGAAGATGCTGTGAGTTTCCCACTGATCTATGGCAGGAACTACATTTGCATCTCATTAAAAGGCCAACTCGCCGGAATTATGCTCCCCCTCCAAATTAAGTTTCCAGCCAGTGGATTATTAGGATAGTCTGTTTCCCAAGTGCATATAAGTGGCATGCACTTGGTGAGCTTCATTTCATCTGGAGGTACATAGGCACTGCTTTCGCCTACCTTGAAGAGAGGTGCTGTGAAATTTCATGTGCTTGTATCACAAGTTGCACCAAGGCTGGACAGGGGAAGTGGTGGGGAGTGTGTCCGGGTAAGGTGGGGTCTCCAAGGCAGGTGGGAGTGCCTTAGAGAGCGGGTTTGGTGGAATCGACGGTTGGACCCTCAGGGTGGTCTCGATACTGGTGGTAGGGGGGGAATAGTCACAGTCAGAGGGAGAAGCAGGATGTGGTAGGGTGGCAGATCCAGGGTGAGAGTTTGGCAGGTGAATGCCTCATGAGGTGGGTCATGGAGGAGGACAAGACAGGTGCCTCAGATAACAGCACTTATGATATCCAGTTGCTTCATAATTATTAGGGTGCCCCGTTAGTTGGCCACTTTTGCTGATTTTGAACTGCACCCACCCAAAAGGACCCTCCTATTACTTTGAGGATTCACCCGTCCGGAGCAACTGAGTTGTCAAGGACAGCCTTGAGAAAATGGTTTGCGTAATTTTCAGACACGCTCCACCATCTACCTTCCCCGTCACACACCAACAAATGGAGGCAGGGTCAGAGTGGGCTAGGGGGTGCTAACGGATGTCAAATCTGAGGAGAGGCAAGGCATGTGGAGGTGGATTGTTATAGGGTCCAGAGTAATGGGGGGAAGTTCAAGGGTGACAGGAAGGAGAGGAATGGTTAAAAATCATGGTCTATGGAGATGGGTGGAAGTTGATGTGTCCCGGGATGTATCTGTCAGCTTCTCCAGTATGAGCTGCAGCCTCAAGGATTCTGGAGGAGTAGTGTGGGGCACCTGGACTGTAATGAGTGAATAAATTTCCTGGTGCCCTTTAAATATGGAGCCATGGGAGGAATTATTTTATGGCCCTGTTTCAGTGGGGGCAGGGCTATAAAATGCAGTGAGCCATTCAAAAGTCCATTGACTTTGGCAGGACCATAAAATCCTGTCCCACGAGGTGGCGGTGGGGTGGGCAACTTTCTGCCTGCCCCGCCACAAAATCTGCCGAGTTCCTTGTGGATGCATAATTAATGGAGCTGCAAAGCAGAAGATTGTGCATGTTCACCCGCCCTGCCGCCCAGGGGGAATCAAGTCAATGTTCCCACTCGCCACAGCGCTTAGTCACCGGAGTGGAAAATTCCACCCATAATGTCATGCATGACTCTATATTTTCATGACTTGTGCAAATGTATAAGTCACTATGCTTATAGATTATATTTATATATATCCGCATTCTATAAACACCATGATAGCTAGACATATATTAGCAAATCTCTTGTGGTAAGTTGGCTACAAAGGTGCTTTGAAAGACAGGAACGCTATACCATGTAAAACACAATGTTTTATTTTGCTGTTAAGTGTAGGCATATGCCCCTTTAAGACTATAATATCAAATGAATTTTAATTCAACACAGAAGAGTTAATTTGAAGGTTAATTGCTACTCAAGACTGAAGGAATCCTGGTTTTGTTTGAAGGAAAGTCAATTAAGAGTCTGAAGACCTGTGGCTCTGGTATTTTTGTTCCTGGAGAGCTTTTTTTTCTCTTTGCAAATGAATGCATTGATGTGACGTAACATGTTGTGGCATATGAAGTATGAGATACATGAAGTACTTGCACACACAAGGTTTAAATATTATATAAACATGTATGTGTAACTGTGTCTGGATATATTTTGGTGTTTATGTATGTCCTTGTGTTTTCATAAGCCATTGCCTTTTTGCAATGTATGTTGTTGTAACTATATAGAATATACATATATTTACATGTAACACTGTTTTTCTTGTGTTAAAGGGTTGCCCCATGCTGCATTGCAAGCTCTCTGTAAACTTATCACAGCTTCAGAGACGGGAGAACAGCTTATTAATCGGGTGAGGAAAAACTTTGACCTCTAGATTTTGCTCTTCAGCACAGAAATAGGTTATGATGCTGCGCCCCATGTCATGTTATTTCAGCTCTCCAGGACACATGAGATGTGCTTTGAATTTGGACTTGTGCTGTAGATTTTAATTATTTCCTCCTAATTAAATAGGTAACATAATTGATATGCTTTTTGGGAAGGAGCTGACATGACTGAGATTAAATGGCTATTAATTCAATTTATTTTCATTCTCAGAACAAACATATTTTGCTAGAGATTGACCATTGTTAAAATAAATTTGATATTTGTTGTAAACAAGTAAAAATTAGAATATAATGGACATGGTGAAAAGGCTCAAAAGCAGATGAATAGCCTGGTAGCTTTGATATTAGAATACTGAATGACTCTGGGAGATGTGAGTACCATTCTCAGTCTCAATAGCTGTTGACACTTGGGCTTCACCAAAAGAAAAGGTGGATCGGTATCACCAACCACAGCTTGATCTGTTACTGGCATTGTAGGGCAATGGGAATCGCTTAAAATAGTAATGGGACAACCAGAACAATATTGGGTAACCAGGAAACAACAACAGTTAAAAATCCATTGCACTCTCATGACTGAAGAGTATGTAATGTACTGGAGAAGGATAACACAGGGCCAACTAAGGAAAGATTATTTTTTTAAATGAAGTGATGGCAGAGTGGAGAGTTCATTTGGCATCCTGGCAAAGTGCCAGGAGCTCCTGACCTCTGAACAATGTGGTGTTCCAAGATGAGCAGATAGTCTGTTATAGAAAAATCACTAAGCCGGTAAACTTCTGAATCCATCATGTAATGAGTCGATCCTGTTTAATGATCTGCAGACACTCGGACTGAGTTGGTCCCAATCCTCTACCATGAGCCTACAGATCACGTGTTTAATTTACTTAAACCTTATGCTTGATTTCACAACCGACGCAAAATAGCAGCAACAGAAGAAAATTGACTTCAAATTTGCCAAAACTGACTATAAAAAGTTACTTTTCAATGTATTTAAATGAAAATACCCTTTTGTCTTTGTTTTTATTAATCCTGACCATTTCCTTTTATTTGCGGAGAAGCATGATTTAGATAAATTGTAACCAATTTAAAAGTCACAGGATCTGATGCCTCATTTTTCCTTCCCCTCCAAAGAGCTATTATTGTCTGTAAAAGTTAATTGCAAGACACTTTGTAAGGATGGAAGACAGTAGGAATGCAGTGCAGTGGTCAAAGTGATCTGTTTTAGTTAGCTTTTAGGATTGGGCTTTTCCTGACACTTTCAGGATGAGACCACTAGAACAATACACAAATGCAGCAACATGGAACTTTTAAAGAGTGAATTAGTGACTTCACCCCTCTAGAGAGCCAGATGGGTAAGACTGCTCCTTTAAAGCTCTGTGTGTAATGAAAGGATTGTAACAGTGAGAGGCATCCTTGAACGTGTTGCACTCTGAATTCATCAAGTTCACTAATCTTATTGAAGCAGAAAGCCTTTTAAATACCTTTGCTGCAGAATCCCAAGGTATGAGTAGTGACTTTGTTTGAGTTTTTATTTAAACTACTGTGAACAGCAAATATTTTTCGAATTCTGATTTAATCTCTTAAACACTTGCAGCAGTTAAGTCCAAATTCAATGATACGTTTAATGAAATTGAAGCTCAAGAGATCTAGTACCTATTTTCTGTGAGTTAAAATATTCCATTTTTGGATCTTAGGATTGGATTTTCATGGAGTCGAGAAGATTTTGCAGACCTTTAAAGTTAGCGAGCAGGATCCTAATGCATTTCCAACAGATTCCATTTTTACCAGCAGGAGGAGGAGACAGGACATGATTCACACAGGCGGGAAACTTGAACACAGCAGGGCCATTTGAATTTATGCTGGGTTCAAACAGACCCCATTTTGGCTAGTCCAAGGACCTTAACCCACACTGAGAGAGTCACAAATTTATGAAGTAGACGTAAACATGCTAGAAGTGCAGATAAGGCCTGTTTAAGTGTCATGATTTGAAGTTTTTTTAAATCCCTCTGCTCTTTAAACATGAAAAAAACAGGCTGAATCTGTCAATTAGAATTAAAAATACCATATGGACTGCTTTGATTTATAGGCCATCTGGTGTAGGTTAGAAAAAAATTACCATTTGTTCATGCAGTTTCAACAGAGGTCTATTATCATATTTCCCAAGGGCTGTCATTATGCCTTTATGAATGCTTGGCTGAGTTTCAAAGCTATAATTATCTCAACAGGGTATTCTGAGTTTACAGTATGATTGGCAGTTTAAGGAAACTGTTAAATGTTATCTGTCCTTGATGTGGGGTCTGAATAGAAATTTGTTTTTATAAGAGTTTAACCACTTGAGATTTGAAAGCTTTGAATGGATTTCATAAGTGAGAGATTTTTTCACTATTAAGTGTATATGAGTGAAAGCTGTATTAGACTGTTAGAATTTTTTTCAGCTCCACAATGCTCCTGAGGTGTGCCTCTGGTGGATGCTGGGTGAGTGGCTATGGAGGGGACATTGGGGTGATGAGAGGTCATGGAAGTTGGGTGAGGGGGTGTGAAGCGTGAGGTTTAAATTGCCTAACAGCTTCTAAAACAAGTGAGATGATGTCCCAGGCAACTGAGGTAGGCCATCTAACCACTCCGCCTTGGCACTCATCTGCCCCTGTGGCCACCTAGGATCAGCTACCAGGGTTGGCAGCCCTGACTCCATGCCGCCTCCCCAGAGTGAAAATTATGTCTAACGGAGCTCTTACAAGCAAGGCGGTCTGCTAAGGCGGGAAATTTCCTGACTCGAGCTGCCCGCCTCGGTAGTGAAAAACCAGCCATTAATATCAGGTCTCTGTCAAGTCAGCTAGGTAGCAGCAGGGCACCAGGGAGATGAAAATTAGATAAGGTCCCTCTCCCTGATCATTATCCACTGAGACCTGAAGGAAAGTATAGGTACTTCAGGCGAGGCATTATCAAACTCAACCTCAACAACTCCCACCAAGTGCTGGCTTCCAGCCTGCACACTCTGTCTAGACTCGCACCTTTTGGGAAGGGTCCCAAAGGATGAAGAGAAAAAAAATTGAACAAAGTTGTGTACATCTATGTACCAATTAAAGGACACGAGTGAAGTTAAACTGCCTTTGTAAAAAGCCAGCTGTAGCATAAAGCTCCTTAAAGGAACATTTTCTAATGAAGGAGTTCTAAAAGTGAGAGGAGATCCTGAACATATTAAATTTGTCAAGTTCTCTGATTTCACAGAAGTGGAATGCCTTGTAACCACTACCTACTGCAAAATCCTGAAAAGTTGCTATTAGCAAATCAACAGCAATGCTAAAGCTTCTTCGCCAGTAATTAGGAATATAACTCAATAAATTATCTCATCTTAAAACCGTGAAATCTTTCTAAAATCTAAGCAGTAACAAATATATAAAAATAGTTCATGGTGCTGTTGATAGAGTGAGCTAATTTTATGTCACTCATAACAAGGATTGCATAGCCAACTTATTTGGGATGTTTGTTCATTATGTGTCACATCAAGTAGACTTGACAATGCCTAACCCCTAGCACAATGCCTTTTTTTTCTTTATTCAAAACTTTGTTCCGTGAAAGAATTGTTTGCAATAGTTTCAGCTACACTTCTGGAATATCTTCCTTCTTGGTACTTTGTCCTAACAGCTGTGCTTCAAGCATGAATCTAGATGGCGAATGCTGGCAGGCCGTTTTAACCAGCTCTTCCATGTTCTCAAAATCCACACACGTACATTTCTAACATTATTGGTTAACGATTAGTACGGGAGTAATTTTTGTCAATTCTGAATTGCTTCAGTGAGCTGTGAACTCTTTATAGATTCTTGTAAGGAGTAGCAAGTAGAAAGACTTCAATGCTCCTGGAATTAAGGGGGTTATAAGGACACTGAAACAGCACTAAATGGAATACAACACTATTACAATCATTTCCTGATGTCCTGGTGAAATGCAATAGTGCACCGAGGCAACTAAGTCCTGTCCCACATCAGTTTGTGATGTCAGTGAGCTAGCTGCAGACGATTGCTTATTAGCGCTGGTAATGTGGAGGTGGCAACAATCTGTATTCCTGTCCCTTCATCTCCAAATAGCAAACCCATGCATTCTGCGAGAAAGGATTCTGAAGGGAAACAAAGTTGAGACGACAAACTGGTGGAGAGACTTCATTTATGATTCACAAGATGAGCAAGCTACTGGCAAATACATAGTTGTGAGAGTTAAACCTGGAAGTTATGCTGTGTAACATTATTTGAACACTTAAACTATCATAAAGTAATTTCCACACTGTGTTTTAGTGATCGGTGATGGTTTCAACAGTATTTAAGTGGTGATACCAGATGTAATTGGTGCACTAAATTAATAGAGATACGTAGTGATAGTTAAAAGCTCCTACATTCCTTCTAGCTTTCTGCCCTCTTCGCTCATCCTTTTGGTTAAGTGGAGTGCTGAGATATTCCAAACTTGCTATGACTAGAGTGTGGTCAAATACAAGGCTCCTCCATGAATCATCAAATGGAGACCATAGGGAGTGAGGGGAGATCAGATATCAAGTCGTCCCGTGTCACTTTCACACATCAGGCAGCTGACTAGAGCAGCATATGGCGGAGCTGGAGCAGGTCTGCAAGCTGTTTCACGGCTAGGGATAAAATAAAAAAAATTACTTAGCAAAAATAACTATTTCAAATCCCGCACCTAAAAATCTCAACCGTCTGCTTCCCTTTAATATCTCCTTTATACAGCTGGCTTCATTACTCTCAATCAACCTAATTAAACAAATGTGTGTTTGATGCAAGTTAACAATGTTGTGCCAGACTTTTCCTGCTTGGTGCCTCTTTCTGTGTATATTTATTTAAGCTTTACTGTTTGGTGACTGCTGATTCAATTTACTGCACTTGTATATCACCTATGCATGAATCTAAAGCTTGTTGTTTTTCTTTCTCCTAATCTTCTCTTTGAAGGCTGTTAAAAATATGGTTGGAATGGTAAGTGCACCAAACTGGATTGATCTAGTTAAAACATTGGATGTTGCAGTGAACTATGTTAGCTCTTTGATCCGTAGAGATTTCTTCCTGATTGTCCTGTTTTTGCATTTTACCCTTTGAAAGTCACATTCTTTATGCTGCTCAAATGTATTATAGAAACCTCTATTCAGTAACAAATCTTTGTTTTCTATTATTTCCCCTCTCCTCCCTCCTGCTACAGATTTTAGTTACCTTCATTCCTATTTTAAGTATTATCAACCCAGGCTCCTTTCCCTGTCAGTCTGCCAGTGAGATGACAAACAGCATCTCTCTGGTCCTTTACAGTCACTCTCTCACCGGTTACTGCATGGTATTTAAGAGCACATTCCATCCCCCACTCAGCTTCCTCTTTAGAGAAGCCCCACTCTATTTCCCGTTATACCTTCTTCCTTCCCCTCCATCAACAGTGCAGCTTTGTACTATCTATCAGCATAAGCTGACACTCTACAATTCCATGGTCCACAGTACTGGTATCCCAGTGAACCAGACCCCTAGCTGAGCCCCACTCTGCACCAACTTTACTAGCTCTTCCTTCAGTGAAACACATTTATCTGAAATAAAAGGAGAAAATGCTGGAAATACTCACCATGTCCGGCATCATTTGTGGAAATAGAGTTACAATTTTCTGGTCTGTGACTTTTCATCAGAACACATTTCTCTGTTAGTGGGAAAAATAAAACGCTGGAAACACATAGGTGATCGTCAGCAAAGGAGATAAGTTAATATTCCGAGTACAAACTCTTTGCCAATTCTGAAGATGGATCTGAAACATTAACCTCTTTTTTTTTTATGGGTACTGGTGGACCTGGTCTGTATTTCCAGCAATTTCTATATTCTTTTTAGCCCTACCTTAGGTTATGTCTACTTGATGCAGCCCTAAACCTAAATAATTTTTAACTCTTAAATTAACAGGTACTGATTTGGTACTAGCTCTCCCCATCCAGCTTTTTAGCACAATAAAGATTAATGCAAAGTAGAAAACTGTGGATGCTGGAAATCTGAAACAAAAACAGAAAATGTTGGAAGTATCCAGCAGGCTTGGCAGCATCAATAGAGAGAGAAACAGAGTCAGGTCGATGACCTTTTGTCAGAACTGGAAAAAGTTAGAAATGTGATAAGGAGCAAGGCGGGTGGGGAAATAAAAGGATTAATGAGCCTAGCGCACCTGTTTCTCAAAGCTTAATGCCCTCCCCTGAGACGGGTTTGGAGGTGGGGTGGCATTTAATTGGGCAGGAGGGTGCCGGGTGAGGACCCTGCCACCTTTCCACTTCTGACCCTATTAAGCTCGGGATGGAAAGGCTCATGCACAGCTTTCCCACCCTGCTACCAATTTAGACAATTAAGTGGGACATTAATGCCCACTTAACGGCCTCATCCTACCATCAATGGTATTTAATCATTGGGCATGCCAGTTGCCATACAAGAAGCCTGTAAAGTAAACCCTGTCATGTTTGCTTGTGGTCTCCTCGGGGGGAGGACGAGCCCACTGTGAGGCACCCTCTCTGCAATTGTTTCCGAACCCCTTCCACCCTCATCTGCGACTCCCACCCTGCAACCTCTATCCCTCACTCACCCGTGGCTTGTAGTCCCTCGTTGACCCTGGGTCTCTAGTGGGTGCATTGCTGGCAGGTACCATTGGCTCTGCTGATGCTGGGTGCAGTGGACAGCTGCCAGTGTCTAATTTACCAACAGCTCTTGGGGGGTGAGGTTCCTGAGCTCTGGGGTCCTTAATCTCGGGAAGACTCGCTGTTGGCTGGTTAAGTGCCTAATTGGCACTTAATATGGTGGGGGCCTGCCCCTAAGGAGGTGGTGTCCTAGCCAGCTCTGCAGCTGACGGGTGAGACCCTGTCACCTGGATTAAATTCAGCCTCTTGTTCCTAACGTCAGAACTTGATGGCCATATGCAACAACAGGGTGCATGATTAAACTAGTTTATGAGGAGAGGAAGTGCTTTCTGAGAGTTATATTTTCTGCGCTCTCTCTCTTTCTCTCTCTCTGTGATACATATCACATGTTGACTAATGGATAAAATCGTAGAAAATTTACAACACAGGAGGAGGCCATTCATCCCATGATGTCTCTGCTGTTCACCAAGGAGCTAACCAATTAATCCCATCTTTCTGTACTTGGTCAGTAGCCCTGCTGGTCATGGGTCTTCAAGGAGACATCCCAAGTATGTTTTAAATGTGGTGAGAGTTTTGCCTCTACCATCCTTTCGGGCAGTGAGTTCCAGGTTCCTATTAATCTCTGGCTGAAAAAGTGTTTCTTCGTCTCCTCTCTAATCCTTCTACCAATTACACTTAAATCCATGTCCCCTGGCTTTTGACCTCTCTGCTAGAGTAAATAGATTGTCCATATTTACTCTACCTAGGCCCCTCATAATTTCATACACCTCAATAAAGTTACCTTTTGTTCCAAGGAAAACAACCCAAACCTATCCAATCTTTCCTCATAGCTAAAATTTTCCAGTCCTGGCAATAACCTGGAAAATCTCCTGTTCGCCCTCTCCAGTGCAATCATATCTTTCCTGTAATGTTTTTCCCAGAAATATATGCAATACTTGAGCCAGTCTAACCAATGTTATTTACATTTCTAGCATAACCTCCCTGCTGTTATATTCTATGCTTCAGCTAAGAAAAGAAGGAATGCCATATGCCTTCTTACCACCTTACTGCCCTGTCCCTCTACCTATAACAATATATTGATGTGCACTCTAAGATCTCTCTGTTCTTGCACACTGCTCGGTATCCTCCCATTTACTGTATTCCCTTTTTGCATCTTCCGAGATGCATTAGTTCACACTTCTCTGGATTAGATTCCATTTTCAACTCTCATGTGCAGCTGAGCAAACCATATTTATCTCCCTGCAGTCTAAAGCTTTCCTCCTCACTGTTAATCACATGGCTAATTTTAGTACATCTGCAAGCTTATCATGCCCCCGACATTTGTGTCTAACTCATTAATATAAACAGCAAAAAGTAGGGAACTGGGTACTGAACTCTGCAAAACCCATTGGTAGCAACCTTTGGTCACAACAACACCTATTTCCCTTTGCTTCCTGCAACCAAGCCAGTTTTGGATCGAAGTTGCCACTCTCCCTCTGCTCCCAAGGACTTTTACTTTTTTGTCCAGCCTCTCATTTGGGAACTTGTTTAAAGTAGTCATAAAATCCATGTAGACTGCATTGTCCTTATCAACCAGGCAATAGATAAATCACAGCACCGTATAGGTACACATAGGGTAGCATATAATGTAGGTGGTGGAGGTGTCACCTATCATCTGGAGAACCAGCTATAGCCCTGCGTCACCTACTTTCAGGAAGGCCTGTTGCATTAAGTGCCAATCAGGCAATCAACTGGGCCATGGCGGACCTTCCCCGGGATCAAGGACCCAAGAGATGGAAATGCTGCCCCCAACGAGAGCTGCTGACCAATCGGAAGCCAGCAGTTGTGCATTGCTGAGCAGCACCACTGTGCTTTCTACCATTAATGCACCCACCCGAGGCCCAGGATCATCGATGAACTGAGGCCACGGGTGAGTGATGGTGGAGGGTGGGCAGGAGGTTGGCAGGTGCATGGCTTTCAGTGAACCCCGCATTTCCCGGTGCCTAGTCCCTCGATCAGGCAGTGAGTGTCTTTGAACAAGGGACCCTCGCAGGGAGCAGCAAGTAACCTTGACAGGGTTTGCTTTTCCTGCACCCCGTATGGCGAGTCCCATGGTTGCCACTGGGTGAATACTAGTGGCAGCGCAATTAAGCCCTTAAGTGGGCATTAATTTCCCATTTAAGGACCTCAATTGACAGGAGGGCGGGATGGCCGCCCACAAGCTTACCAAACCTAATCGGGGCAGAGGCAGGAATGCATCATCTCACCCATCACCCTCCCCACCTGATTAAGTGCCGTAACTGCCACCAAACTCATCACAGGGGAGGGCATTAAGTTCTGCCCTTAGTGTGCGTTGATATGGTTCAACCTCAGGACTAAAACTCATTTAGTAATTAATGTCATGAGATCATTTAAATGAGTACATCTGAAATAGGGAATAAACTGCAGAGGATTTAAGAAAACGATACAATCCTTTAGTGAATCATACTATAAAAACTTACCTTTTAAAATGTGTCCTTTCTATATTTTTGTGTATGACTGAGAAATTAATTCCCAGTTGCTGTAAATTTTAGCGCCTGACAGAGAGTCCTGAATAATAATTCTGAAATGTGATCTTGCATAACCTTTCTGTACAAGTTGGTTTGAAGAATCTGTCTCAAGAACTTGAGTTTTGATGTCGCTTAGATCAACCAACTGTCCTTCAATCATATCCTCATGCACACGCAGTCAGTAGAGCTCACTTTCAGTGACACCTTTCTTTCTCACACAGGCACATAAAGCTCATTCTTCCTTCCCTCGCTGTCAATCTTTCAGTTATCTTCATCTGTTTCTCACTTTTACTTGCTCCTTTCTCAGTCGTATTTTCTCCTCCTTTCTCTCTGCCTCTGTTCTGCTGTCTTTTTTTTCCTGTTTTTCACTGTTTCATTCAACCGCCTACCACTCTCACATAGCATCATACTCTAGTCATCCCTCAGTTGTCACCAACCATTGTTTTTTCTTATCCTTGTGCTCACCCTTCCCTGAATTATTTTACAAGTTTATTCCTTATAGCGGGCTGGCAATGCCTGTCCGTATTACTACCAGTAGAGGGAGCGCAGGTATAATAAAGCTGACATTGATTTCTTGTTCTTCCTGATGAGCGATCTGCCTATTTCAGGCAAGTCACAAATATAAATGAGCAGAGCAATAACCAGTGGAGCCCTCAGGAATCAAGCTTCTATTTAATTTTTTCACAAGTTTGTAAGGCCAGGAGCTCAAATCCTATTGTCATCAAAACCTTTAAAAATTACAATCTCATCCCATAAATTTGTTTGTGTTACTTGTCTTCAGTGACGCCTTCCCTGTCTGACAGATGTGGATTTTGTTCAACTGATCCTTTCCGATAGACACCAAGGAATTATTTATTTCCCTTGCTCCCCAGCTCTGTTTTATTTGTGCTCCATTTTGTAGTTCTGTTTGTTAAACTGCACATATTTTCAAGCAGGGAGATCTGTCTTCTATACAACTCACTGCAGCTGCAATCAACTTGACTGTGACTGCTCAGCACTTACATTAATCCCCCTATAGCCCCTGGAATACAGGGGCAATTATATCTTTCTCTATAAAATGCTGAAATTAATGAAATCTCAATTTTCTTTTACCAATTTCTCCCAGATGTCTCCCCAGATATTGCCTCTCCTCCACTGCTGAGGGAGGGCACTAACCCCTTTATTTATGTACAATTCCTTGGATACCTTGCCCAAGTGATAATTCTTTCTGAATCTAGATAGTGAATGTTGATAGACTATTAGGGCAATCACAGATGACCCCAATCTGACATACAGTATTCGTGCACATAGGCTTTCTAGCACACGTCATTGGATAATGATTAGAAATGGAAATCCTGATTTTTTTTTCCCTCCCTGCCCATAGGCACAGAGGCTAATTATAGAGCCCTTAACTGCTACCAGAATGAACTCAGTGAAAGTCAGGGACTGGAGTGCTAGGTCTGTGTGAATCAATTGCAATCAGAGCTTTTACCCTCTAAAATCAGTGGAGCTATTTGCAGTTTTCTAAATTTGGAAATTACCTTGTGTTCCTTACTGTGATGGCCATCTAAGTTAGTGGTGCTGATTGGCAAAAGCTCCGTCATCTGCAATTAAGCCCTAGTTGCTTGAAGCTGAGTTCGGAGACCATGCTCACCGTAACAGCCCTTTTCTACAACAGCAACGTTAAAATGGCAGATGCTTTGTCTTTCAGAGAAGACATCATCCCAGAATTGGGCCATATGTTTCAGTGGGCAGAAAAGATTCCATCGGACTAATGGTCAAGAGTAAATAGCAACCCAGCACCTCAAAACATACAGCTTCTTCTCCACACCACCTCTTACCTCACCCTCCATGGAAACTCAGTTTTGGATATAAGTGACAGGTGCATTCATTGGATATTTGAGATTCTGACTAAACACAGGTGAAAGTGTGAACGGCATCTAAACCACATGTCAGAGTCATAGAAAAAAAAGGGCAGAATTTCACGTCTTGCGGGCAGGCACGTGCCTGACAGGATCGGGTGAAAAATTGCACGAGAAGACGTTGGGCGAGCGCCCCAATGTCATCCCGCGCTCGTGCCCATTAAGCCCGTTAATGACGCAATTGTCTCCGATTTTTCCTGGCCCGTCCAACCTTATGGTTGGCGGACGGGCGAATTTGGCCAGGCAGACTTTGCATTTTTTACCAAACCTCACCCAAGGGCGGGATGAGGTTTCCGTTATTTAATAAAATAAAAATCCGTGGACAGCATTTTCATCACTTCTGTGTTCAGGTGTCTGATTGTGATGTTTGGACATTTTTTTTTCCTAATTTTCAAAACTTTATTTCATGGTTTTTCCGGGCTGCAGCTCTCTGTCTCTGGGGAGCTTCCACTCAGCACTCGCCAGCACCCGTGGAAACGTCATCGCCCACTCCTCCTCCCAGCCCCACCCTGGCAGCGCTGAGCTTTTCAGCGCACGTTTCACATCGGTCAGCCAGTGCGAAATCGCAGTAGGCGGCCGATCGCTGTCGGTGGTCTGTTTCCTGACCGCTCCTGGGCCTGCCTGCCGAGCTGAAAATTCAGGCCAAAGTCTAATTTGGCATCCTTGTTTGCCACTGGATGTTAGCGGCACCTATATATTGAAAACATGGTAAAGACAGCTAGGAGCTGAACAGTTTCAGAATCCTTTGGTGCTGGTATATAAAAAGTTAGTACTTTCTGAGAAAGGTGATGTTAAACAATGTCACGCCATGAACATCTACTGTATTTTACAATCTCATGCTCTGGTTTCTGCCAAGTCTCTGACTGCCGCAGTTCATCTGCAGTCAACGAAGCCTGCACACACTCTTGACATACTCATGTGGCAATGAAGGGCATCAGGACTGTGGTCTGTCATGTGACACAGCGAATACAGAAGGCACATACTCAACTTTTTGAGGGCCTGTCAAGAAATGCATTTTAATGCTAGATTTATACCATGACAAGTGCAAATCACTCTCAAATTGGGTGGTGTAACTGCATAATTAGATCTAAAGGCAATTTTCAATATTTTATTTGACCATGTACCCTCCAGGACAGAATTTAGTCCATGCCGGGCTGGCTCGGTCGGGAAGATGTCTGCCGTCTGCAATCGAGGCCGGACCGCAATTTCACTCTAGCAGGCCCAGCATGAAATGCAAGTGGCAGCGCTCAGAGCTGCCTGTGTAGGGGGAGCGGGGCGAGCGTGAATTTCACACATATGCATGAGTGCATGCTTCATAATCTCCCTGAGGCACAGAGCTGCCTGAGGGAGATGAAACTTTTTTCAAAAAAAAAAGATTTGAAGAACGTAATAAAACATTTCCCTTCATGTGTTTGTAACATGAGCAGGGACATGTTATGAATTAAATTTTAAAACTTTTATTTTTATTTTGCTTTTGGAAACCTCATCCCACCTGTGGATGAGGTTTCCAAAAAAATGCAAAGGCTGTTTGGCCTTTTTGCCTCTCCGCCAAACGTTAGGTTGGACAGGCAGTGAAAAATTTAAGTTAATTGGTTCTTCAATGGCCTTAACAGGCCTTATAATTGTAAGCGGGTGCACTGCCAACTCTGGTGCGCTCCTGCCGGCCGAACTATTGTGCGACTGCACGTTGACATCGGCACGCTCGGCCGACACCAAAGCATGTCATTTCATGCTCGAGCAGGTCGGGTACCGCTTGCCCGCCGAGCTAAAAATTTTGTCCCAGGAGTGGAATTCAATATGGGTGGAAATACAAAACATGGGGTACAACATTAGTTACCCATTGCACACCCTGCACAATATTCAGCTCCATTGACTTCAATAGAATTGAACATTAGACATATCCTATAATGTTTGCAGAATGCCAGTCCACCTATTTTGTATCCCCACTCATGTCCAGTTTTTACCTCCAGCATCTTTAAAAAATATTTCCTCCTCTAGAAATTATTTAATATTTGGATTAAACTCACTGAAGTTTAAATTAGGTTCCTTTAGCACAATAAGAGCGGAAAAACACTCATTTTGCTGTGTAATTCAACTGAAAATGAAAACCACAAAGGTGTTTCTGTTACCATTCTTGGCCATCACGCTTATATAGTTTTATTGAAAACAGCACCTGAGTTTATTACTGGCATCAGTATTTGAATAAATCAATGATAAAATTATGTACTGCTGAGCATTGATGAGCACGTTGTCTGCTACCTGCTTAATGCAGCGTTATACTGTAAACTGGGAGATGTGTCTGAAGTCTTTTGTGACAAACTGAAAGGAGCCAATTGCAAAGAAGCCAGAGGCTGGGGTGACTTTGGCAGCCACTGACAAAGAATACCTCCCAGTCCTGCAAGCAGTAGGTCCTGCTGCAGAGGCCTGAAATGGCCTGCCTAGAGAATGCTGTCTTTTGAGACATTATACAAGAAACTGACTCTTGGCTTGCACATGCTGTGTGCTGAGAATGGCCTCCTATTAGCAACCCTCCTTACTTGCTGTCTTCTGATTCCCACAACTGGTGTTGGTGCTGATTGCTGATGTGGCTACTACTGCTCCTCCTCCTACACCTGTTTCTCCATCCAGAAGAAACTAGCTGTAATTGCACCCATGACAGGCACAGAAAGCTTACTGAGGATGATAAGGTAGCAAACTAAAGTAGCAAACTAGTAAACTGGAAACTGGAAATGCTCCTGGACAACTGGATAGTAAAAAGATCCTATAATCTACTGACCTGTAGCTGAGTGCTCCTTCGTACACAGTTTCAATAGCTCTGAAGCAACAGTTCCGTCAGGTTTTACTGGCAGTTCAGGCACTGGGCATCATTTCTCCAATTATTAGTCAAGCAGTATCCAGCCCTAATTGTGTCACAGGACCCTGATTTAAATCTATACCTGAGCTCCCACCTCATTATGATGAGCAGCTCACCTAAAAATGCCACAATTAAAATGGTGGCAGAGAACTCCCCAGTTTCGTCCTAAAATTCCAATTTACATATGCGAAGGGCCCACAGCCTGACTCAGGTGGGCACTCCAGACACAGAAGTGAGGTGATAATTCATACCCTACCATTTTTGAGGCAATACTGATCTTTCTTCATCAGGCAGGAAGCTTCAAATTCTCCCCCATAGTAACAGTCTCTGTCAGTAAAACCTTTAGTTTCTTGGTACATTTGGTGGATGGTAAATGCTGAGCTGCACAAATCCCAGAGAGAAACTTGAAACAAACTATTGCAATTTGTACAATATGAGGAGCGGTTTTGAAATCAGGAAATAATGTCCCTGACTACTTATGATGATTTTATAGTAAACATTTACTAAAAGAACAAAGAAAAAATACAAAGCATAATTACACTTAAACACACAAATGGCTTCACACAGTAAATAGTACTTCAAAAAAGTTCCACAAATCTTAACTTAACAACCCTCAGAGCTAATCTTCCACTTTTCTGTTCAGCAACTATCCTCATAGATTTTAGAATTTATACAAGCCCAGTAATTTTTACCACGCGGTGCTTTTTCCTTGGGGTGTCCTCTGAGGCTGGCAGCAACTGCTTCTTTTATTCTGGCCTTGTCCACACTGTCTTCTGGGAGTTCTGATCAGTTACCCTGCTGTCTTCTGGGAGATCTAAGCAGCTACCCCCTCACATAGGCTTCAGTATTTCCTTAAATGCATTCCTTCCCTTTGATCTCTCTATTATCTCAACCAGTCTCATCAGAATTGCTTTCCTCCCAGAATTGATTATATTGTTCTTCAGCTCTTAGACTTGTAAAAACAAACTTACCCTATCTTTACCTTATTTCCTTGCACCTTTTTACAACCTGCATATACCCGCTTTGAACTAAAACAAATCTATTCAAAACTATTCTTGTTGTTGCTTTATGTAAAACCCTGATAGAGGTTCCTTTTGATTCACTAACATATCAAAACCACTGCTAACTTTAGACCCTTGCAGTCACTCTAGCTCTGTATCCAATTACCATATCTACAACCCCAACAGCCTAAATTCCAGTACATAAGAAAATATGCCAGGGTTATTACCAGAAGCAAAATATTACAATTTCTTGTTTTCTTTCGCTTAGAACCTCCTCCTTTTCTATGCTAATTTCTTTAATTATATCATAGTCCTTCTGCCTGATTTCCATACCCATGTCATCCCTCTCACTTGTGAACACCGACACAAAGTATTCATTTAGAATCCTATATACGTCTTCTGTCTCCACACACAAATTACCACTATGATCCTTAATGGGCCCTACTTTTTCCGAGTTATCCTTTTACCCTTAATGTACTTGTAAAATAATTTTGGATTTTCCTTTATTTCACCTGCCAATGTTTTTTCATGCCCCTTTTTTGCTCTCTTAATTTACTTTTTAAGTTCCCCGCTATACATTCTATACTCCTCTAGGGTTCCCGCTGTTTTGAGCCCTTGGTATCTGCCATAATCCTCCCGTTTTCTCTTTATCCAATCCTGTATAACCCTCGACATCCAGAGTTCCCTGGATTTGTTGGTCCCACCCTTTGTCTTTACTGGAATATGTTGGCCCTGTACTCTCCCTATTTCCTTCTTGAAAGAGTCTCACTGTTCTGATGCAGATTTACCTAAAAGTAGCCGCACCCAGTCTACTCTGGCCAAATTATATCTGATCTTATTAAAATCGGCCTTCCCCCAATTTACAACTCTGATTTCTGGTCCATCCTTGTCCTTTTCCATAACAACCTTGAATCTAACGGAGTTATGATCACTATCTGCAAAATGCTCCTCCACTGATACCTCTACCACTTGCCTGGCTTCATTCCCTAAACTAAGCCCAGGATCACCCTCTCTCTTGTAGGGCTTTCTACGTACTGGCTTAAAAAACTCCCCTGGATGCATTTTAAGAATTCTGCTCCCTCTAAACCTATCACACTATGACTAACCCAGTTAATGTTGGGGAAGTTGAAATCCCCCACTATTACTACTATTATTTTTACACTTCTCTGAAATTTGCCTACATATCTGTTCTTCTATTTCTCTCTGACTGTTTGGGGGCCTATAGTACACTCCCAGCAATGTGATTGCTCCTTTTCTGTTGTCAAGTTCTATCCATATGGCTTCATTTGAGGAGCCTTCCAAGATGTCACCCCTCTTTACTGCTGTAATTGATTCCTTGATCAAAATTGTGATACATCCTCCTCTTTTACCTCATTCCCTGTCTCGCCTGAAGACCCTATACCCTGGAATATTGAGCTGCCAATCCTGCCCCTCTCTTAACCATGTCTCTGTGACAGCAATGACATCATACTTCCATGTGTTAATTTGTGCCCTCAACTCATCTGGCTTATTTGTCAGACTCCTTGGATTAAAATAAATACCATCCAACCTTGCCAAACTCCCTTGTGGCTTAACTGGCCTATAATTTCTATGCCTTCCGGACTCACTTGCTCTCTCTTCTAATTTTGGCTGTGCACCTCCCCCTGCTGAACCTCCTCTCAGGATCCCATCCCCCTGCTAAGTTAGTTTAAACCCTCCCCAACAGCACTACCAAACCTCCCTGCAAGGGATGTTGGTCCCATTCCGGTTCAGGTGTAACCCATTCACCTTGTGTAGGTCCCACCACCCTCAGAAATGGTCCCAATGTCCTAGAAATCTAAAGCCTCCCTCCTGCACCATCTCTCCAGCCACGCATTCATCTGGACTAACCTCTTATTTCTATAATCACTAGCACATGGCACTGGAAGTAATCCAGAGATTACTACTGTTGAGGTCTTGTTTTTTAATCTGCTTCCTAGCTCCCTAAATTCTGTTTGTAGAACCTCATTCCTCTTCCTACCTATGTCTTTAGTACCAGTACGTACCATGACCTCTGTTTGCCCTCCACGTTTAGAATGCTCTGCAGCCGTTCAGTGACATCCTTGACCCTGGCACCAGGGAGGCAACATACCATCCTGGAATCATGTCGACCACCGCAGAAACGCTTGTCCTTTCCCCTTAGAATCGAGTCTCCTACCACTATTGCTCTTCCCCTCTTTTTCCTACCCCCCCCCCCACCCGTGCAGCTGAGCCACTCACAGTGCCATGAGTGTGGCTGTATTCCCCAGAGGAACCGTCACTCTCACCATCTTCCAACAAAGAAAAATGGTTCTTGAGCGAGATGCCCCCTGGGGATTTCCTGACTACCTGCCTGACACCTTTCTTCTGACTGTTGGTCACTCATTCCCTCTCTGTCTGCACTTCTGTGAGCTGTGGGGTGACCACGTCTAAAAATGTGCTATCCACAAAACTCTCAGCCTCGCGGATGCCCCTCAGTGCCCCCAGCTGCCTCTCAAGCTCCGAAACACAGAGCTCAAGTAGCTGCAGCTGTGGCACTTCCTGTACACGTGGCCGATCAGAGTGTGAGGAGCGTCTAGGACTTCCCACCTGTTGCAGGCTATACATAACATGAGACTGAGGTGCCCTGCCATGCCTTTGGTCGAAATAAAACCCCTTATTTTAAGTTAAGTACAGCAAAAAAAGTTAAATTATTTATGTACTTAAAATAAAAACTGGAACTCTTACCTTTCCTTAGCTTAATCTATTTTAAAATGGAGAAAAAACTGGAGAAAAACACTTATCCACTACTCACCAATCAGCTCTCACCATTGTGCTGATGTCACTGTTTGAAGCTTCTCCACACTCGCGCTGATTTTGATCTATCCACCGCACTGTCACGCTGTCTTGTGATGTTACTCTTGTTATTTTCAACAAGAACTGACTGCAGGACAGTCTTCCCAAACTGCTACACCGCGATGCTGACTACAGGACACTCTTCCCCAACCTTGCCAAACTTCCCTGACTTGCCAACCTTACAATATTTTTAAAAGATCCTCCTTCGCTTCCTATTTTCTTTTGTTGTTCATAATTTATAAATGTGATCCCTCGTGCTTACATTCTGTAAAGAGCAGAAAAGCTTACTTGAATTCAATTTGCCCAGACCTTTCATTATGCGAAATGCTTCTCTCAGTTTTCTCTCTTCAAAAGAGAAAAAACCAGGAAGAGGAGACGCTTGTCCCCGGCAGAAAAAAATAAACTGTCACGCCTATGAGGGCACCTCAAAGTGGAGGTACCCTTGCATTTCCCTTGTTACCTCAGTAGTGAGCACCTCTTTCAGTGGCGCAGCAGAGCTGCCGGCCCTCTGATTGGGCCAGCAGCGTGGAAGGCCCACCCTCCCATCTTCCCTAATTAACCAGCTCTAGATCGTCTCGTCCTGGCAATATCATGAGGGAAGTCTGGCCTGCCGCCCGAGGGTGCTGGCCACCTGAAAATCTCCCCAACATAGGGCCTTCACCCCCTGTGAAAATTCCATGCATAGAAATGAAAACGGCATGCAGTATTCCAGAAATGGCCTCATTAAGGCCTTATAGTGTTTTAAAGTGACCTCTCTAGATTTATATGTTAAGCCTCTTTCTATACTTTCCAACATTCTGTTTGTTTTATTTGTACCTGGGAAGAGTGTGCTAAACATTTTGGTGAACTGTCTACTAAAACACTAAGCTTTTCTCTGGCTCCAATATCTCAAATTTATTTCCGTTTAGCGCATAATACACTATAATTTTCCCCCGTCTTGTGTAATTCTCCCTAGAATGTTATTTTTTAAATTTTTTCTCTCTGTTTTATTTTCACAGCTCCATCAAGTCCTTGTTCAGCTTCAGACCGGAGAGAAAGAACAAGATTTTTCTTCAGCTCCTATTCAGGTGTCCATAAGTGTGCAGCTCTGGCGACTGCCTGGGTGTCACGAGTTCCTGGCAGCATTAGGTATGATGTGGTTGATGCAAAAGAGTCCTTTGGTGGTGAATCATTTTATGGAGATATGCATTACTTATTCCCTCAGTTTCCAAACATTGTCAGCTTCGTTCTCTCACCTCCTGCTTTGTGACCTTGAAGCTCCTTTCTTTCCCCTCCCAAAGTTGTATTGTTCAAGTTTAATCTTTTTTTAGGCTAATGTTGAGTTTATTGGTTTTTTTGTTTTAATCATCACTTGTTCAATTGTTAAACTTACAGTCTAACGTAATACCGTCTGTACAGATCTCTTGGCTAAAAGCAAAATACTGCAGATGCTGGAGATCTGAAACAAAACAGAAAATGCTGGAAAACCTCAGCAGGTCTAACAGCATCTGTGGAGAGAGGAACAGAGTTAACATTTTGGGTCCGTATGACTCTTCTTCAGAACAATTGGGGTATTACAGTTGGCCCCTTTGCCTTGAACTAGGAAGGGGAAAAAATCAGCTTTCCAGCAACATGGCTAAGGAGTATAATGGGCTTGGCAATGATGCTCCCACAGTCTAATGACCTGCCAACACATTCTGCCACATTTTCAGAACAGGAAAGGAGAAAATGAGAAAGGAAGATACATTAATTTAATCCATCTTGCCATACAGTGAATAACTTTTAAAAACATTTTCATCCCTGAAATGACAACAGCACTTGTTCTAACGATAGAGCCATGTCAGATGAGTCTGGGGTTTAAAATGGAATACTTCTTAACTTTTTCTTTTTAAAAATAAAATGAAATTAATTGCTTTAAATAGACATCAAAATGACACTGGCTGCCTCTTTAATTCAGAGAAAGATGGGAAAGTTGAAAATACTTTCACCGTTTTAAAATTGCCTTTTAAATGAGCGGGTGACTAGCAGTCAGGCCTGGTTGATTACTCTTCTGTTCTAAATTATTAGAACCATTATGTTAAAGTGACTTTGAAAAAATTATCTTCCATGCAGTCACCTTCCTGGGAGCAGCACATTTATACTGTTTAATTTGCTGTTCTTTAGAATGCATTGTATTGAAATATCAGTTCTGCAGAAAATCCAAATTCACAAGGAAGTTATTTGAATAGATCATTTCTAAATAAACTTATCAGATCCCGAATCACTCCTGACAGGACAGGAAATTGCTTTTGTCATCCTTCACTTTTCTTCACTGGCACATTTTCCTCTTATCAGTGACACAAGCAAAGGCTAGTTAACCGTCAGGTTTCCAGGGTGGGCTCCTGAATCTAAATTAGGACCAAATTATGTCTTGCTTCCTTTGGTTTGAGCACCGTGTACATTATAACAGCAATAAAGGAACGAAAGCTTAATGTTTTAATAAGAAAAAATACACATTTCAAGTTTGATATAGGGACGGCAGGTTATTGTCCTTAGTTGGCAACCTTAGCTTCATTTGCTTTTAGTAGGAAAACAAATCAATGCGAGTTGATTGATAATTATACGTTTTATTTCTCAGAGTTCTAGAGCCTGATTTCTGTGAAGTCGGGAAGATTTCAATGACCTATAAAAATGGCAGGCAGGACCCAGATGCAGAAGTTCTGCCCCCATTTCTGCCAAATCTAATTTTTGCTGGCAGGAGGGAGAGGGCGGGAAACCTGAACTCAGCAGGGCATTTGAACTTAGTGCTGAGTATAAACAAGACCCCATTTTCAACCCCTTGTTCCAAGGGCGTTAACCCACAGTGTGGGAGTCACGAATATATGAAGTAGATGTAAGCGCTCTTGAAGGCCAGATAAGGTCTGTTTAAATGTCATGGCCTGAATTTTTAAAAATCCCCCTGCTCTTTAAACTTGAAAAAAAAGTCTTAAACTGCCAATGAGAGTTAACAGAAAGCACCATCTGTTGGACTGCTTTGATTGAATCTGAAGTAGTTAGAAAAAAAAATTATCATATGTCCAGGCAGTTTCAATAGGCTTCTTTTTTTACCTTTCCCAAGGGCAATTATTATTATGTCAAATGCTTGGCTGAGTTTCAAAAGCTACAATTATTTCAGCAGGGGTTCTGAGTTCATAGTTTGATTGACAGTCTAAAGAAGCTATTAAAGGATTAGCTTTCTTTGATATGGAGTCTGCACAGATGTTTGTCTTGTTAGAGATTGAAACTTGAGATTTTAAAGCTTTGAATGAATTTCATGAATGGCAGTTTTTTCAGTATCAATATGCATGAATGAAAGCTGTATAAAGATTCTTAGAAGTTTTCTTTTTCATTTCCTGAGGTCTGTCCATGGTGGATATTGGGTGAGTGGCTGTGGAAGTGGCATGGAGGTATGAAGAGCTGTGGGGCTATGGAAATGGCATGGGGGGGTTGGGGGGGAGCCATGGGGGATATGAGGAGGCATGGGGGAGGGGTAGGATGATGAAGGGGTGTGAAGGATGAGGGCAGGGGGCCTAACAGCTTCTAAAACCAGTGGAGCAAAGTCTGCCTTGGCGCCCTGGTGGTCAGCGAGGATCTGCTTCTAGGGTCAGCCGGCCTGAACGAATCCCACCCCTGCCTCCCCAGAGTGAAAGTTGGAATTAACAGGACCCTTTACAACTGGTGAGTCTGTCGAGTCAGGAAATTTCCTGACTCAAGCAGACCACCTTGGTAGCGAAAAACCACCCCTTAATGTTGTTGCAATTAATGGGCTGCTGGTCTGCCTAAAGAATCTGGCATCCAGAGACTTGTGTGTTCTTTTTTTTCTCCACGCCCCTCTTTGCCCCTCCCGTCTGCTTTTCTTCCCCCTACAAACACTTGGGTCGGAATTTTCCAGCCTGCCCCCCTCCGCAGCAGTGCCAGCGAGCCGTTGAAATGTCCGTTCATATCAGTAGGACTGGAAGATCCTGCTGCTGTGAAGGGCTGGAAAATTCCAGCCTTCCTGTTGCTACATGTTACAAATATAGATCTCTGTAGATACTACTCATGTTTAATTCAAGGATTGATTTTCACTAACATCACTGTCGCACAGTACGGCCTTTTGGTAATATGTAGAGATTATGTGAGAAAATGCTCGTATGAAAATACCCCAACAATATGTTTGTGCGGACTCCTTCTTTCATCACTAAATTTCATAATAATCGTTACTAGTCTGTTTGCAAAATGACTCACAGCCCATGTTATGTGATGTTGTGTTTTAGAAAAACACAAGAAAATTGAAAATTGAAAAGCCCATTCATCCCCATCGTATGCTGATGCTCCCTTTATAGCAATCACCACCATTTTTAACATCCACATTGTTTTCGACTCTACTGTCATGTCTGACGCTTTATACGTTTATCATTCCTTGAAAAGGAAGTTCTTCATAATATGTATTTTAAATTTAATCTCCACTATTTTCCATTTGTCCCCTGATCCTAATTTCCTGGTTATCCTTCAAGTAATGTGTGCTTACCTTGGCCAGAATTTTTACCTCGTCGGGCGGGAGTGCGCCCGACCCGAATGAGCGTGAAATGACACGCGGTGACATTGGGTGAGCCTCGCGCATTCTCATGATGTTTCAGTCGACGGGTGCACGTGGGAGTTGGAAGCATGCCCGCCCAGAATTAACTGCCTTATAAGACCTTTAAAGTACCAATGAAATGTAATTTTTCGTTGCCTGTCCAACCTTACAGTTGGCGGGGAGGTGAAAAGGCCAAGTGGCCTTTGCACTTTTTAGGAAACCTCATCCATGGGTGGGATGAGGTTTCCAACAGCAATTAAATATAAAATAAAAATTTTAATTCTTCATTAATAATATGTCCCTGCTCATGTGACAGAGTCACATGAGCAGGGACATTTTTTTTTAACTTTTTTACATTCTTTATTTATGAATTTTTTATATCTTCATCTCCCTGAGGCAGCTCTGTGCATCAGGGAGCTTTTCCTGCAAGCACTTGCGCATGTGTGTGAAGTTCCTTGCTTGCCCTCCTCCTCCACCCTGGTAGCGCTGAGTGCTGCAGTGCGGGTTTCATGCTGGATGGGCCTTAATTGGCCCGCCAGTGTGAAATCGCAGTCCAGCCCTGATCGCGGGCAGTGGTCGGCTTCCCGTCCACTCCCACACACCCCTGCCGAGCCCGCCCGACAAAGGCAAAATCCTGGCCCTTAACTACATCATAGATAGAATTTTACAGTCCCCCATCAGCAGGTTTGCAGGCGAGGGGGGCATATAAAATTCCCCAGGTGGCCTACCCACCTGGCCCCAACCTGTCTTCAATTTTACAGGTGATGGACAAAGCCTAGGGGGGCCTGCATGCCCTCACCTCAGTTGAAGCCCTTAAGTAGCTAATTATTGGTCACTGAAGGACTGTTTCCCTCCCAGCTGAAATTTTTTGGCCAGCGTGAGGAGTTCAGGAAAGGGGGGATGCCCAGCAGATCACCCTGCTTGGATCTCGACCGGGAAAGGGGGTGGTCTCCATCACTGCCCCCAATTCCAGATCAGGCGCCTCCTCCCCAATGTTTGCCCACCAGGTACTCCCTGCCTGCTTGGCCTTGCCATCACAACCACCACTCTCCCCTGATCCCTTGGCCTTCCCCTCCCATCCCATCCCTGCAGTGAGACCCCTACTTGGTCCTGTGGACTCCTGCAATTAGACTGGTGGGACTGCTTGCAGTCCTAGTAATGGCCATTGCTCCCGGTAGTGTTGCTCGCACAACAGAGCTGCCAGTCAGTCAGATGGCTGGCAACTCCCTTGGTGGGACTTCCTCCCCAATGTGGAGCAATGCAACCGGCATTGGAGGGGACCTGCTCCCCGCTGACTCTTTGGGTGACGGGCAGGCAAACCTACCATCCAAAAATTCCTGCCCCTTGTGATTTACCTCAAATTTGGCCACCTTAACTATGATATTTTCCAAGCTGTAGTGATTGAGTTTCCCAGTTCTTTCCTTAAAAGTTTAATATCTCTTCCTACACTGTGCATTCACCTCCTACTGTGATTTCCCCCCCCCGGTAAGCAATGTCCCAGCTGCAAAACTTTGGGGAAAAATCTTTGTTTCATGTTTTTGATCCAAATCAAACAATTCCCCTTGCGTTGCCCATCCTCTATTTGCCATTTTGTGGAGCAGGTCAGAAGAGGGCCTGTTGTACAGGTGGTTAGAGATTACAGTACCCTCGTGCTACTGTGGACCACAATGTATAGAGCTCAGGCACTAGCCCACTGTACTGTGAGCTCTGTGTTACTGACACAGAATTCAGTGCATCTGTATACAGTGGTGTTTTCTAACACACACCTGTATAAGTCACTATATTTTAGAAGCTGAGGTGCCCTTAGATTTTGATGTGCCTTATAATTAGCTATTGAGCCTCGGGGAACCTGCTTTCTTCCTTTGCTCTGAATTGTGTTTGGTAATCCATCAGTTAAACAGCTTACAAATAGTCTGAGAAGGAACAATTATGATTAAATTTGAATGTTCTGAGTCAGACATAAGCAAGATGTATTGTTAACCTTTTTGAAGAATTTGCCCAGTGGGTCCCAGTAGAATCATTTTCTGCCAGCCCTGTTCCCCTGATTACATTAAATGCCTATCACAGCCAATAGAAAGCTTCCTGCTTTTCTTCTCAACTATCTAGAATAAATGACAGCAAAAGTAAATAGATATTCGATTGTGCCTCTTTGAATATTAAACAGCTGCTGCAGATGCACTATGAGAGCAAGTGTTCGGCAACAAATCTTTTAAAAATTCTATTCAGTAAAATGATTGGTTAAGGTTTTTTTTTAGGCAATATCAGCAGTGAACAGGTTAGATGGAAGACTGTGTTCTGAGAGGGATGGGTAATGTAATGGATTGCACAGTCATCTTTCACTTCAAATCCAAGCCAGAAAGATGAAATGGAGTTCTCTGTCCAGTAACTGTCCTACAAGAATGAGTTTGGATAGCACCAACCTGGAATCGAGTGGGCCACTGGTAAATTAGCAATTTTGCTGAGCTTGGTTCCAGGGGCAAATATTCACATCAACTACTTATTATTGGCATTACTTACAGCAATTATACTTTCTGGTGTTAACAATACAGAGCAATTTAAGCACAACTCTGCCTTACCAAGAGGATAATGAATTGAGCATTTACATGACATAATAATGCTGTCATTGTAAAACATCCAGTTTACTGTAAGCACCACCAATGGAGATCCTCTAGTTTCTAATCAAAATTCCTTTTTTTTTGCCTATTTTGGTTCAGGAAAATATTGGTTAAGGTTAACTATTTGACGTTTCCAGGGTAGTGAATGGAAATGAGTTATTCGCTATGGTAAAAAGGAGCAAATACTGGGGGGGAGATGTTAAGAATTAGCAATTAGAAGAACGAAGAGAAGCCAGATGGAATCTTTTTATCTGAAGGACAATAGGGTTTCAGAATGAAGCAGACAGTATAAATGCATGCAAGAAATCATTTAGATTGATTCTGGGTGGGGATGGGGCGTGGGGCAGGGGGTGGAGATTGGGTTTTCTAAAGCAAGAAGTAAACTTGTATTTATATAATGTCTTTAACAATGTCAGGAATTCCAAAAGCCTTATACAAGGATTGAAATATTTGGAGTGTAGTCACTGTTGCAATGTAGAGAAACGTTGAGAAATTACACAGGATATACAGCACAGAAGCGGGCCAGTTAGCCAACCAGTCCATGCTGGCTTTTATGCTGCACTTGAACCTCCTCCCACCTTTCCTCATTTAAATCTATCGGCTTAACTTGTCAAAAGGTAACTTATTTAAAGGGGACGGGATCATTATTGGGCTTACCAGCCTTTTCATGTTTCAAAAATGCCTTGGTCCTAAAATTCTACTGAGGGTCTCCCAATCACCTGCCATATCTTCGACAAGAGATGGGTGGAACTGTCAGAAACCGGCTAAAAATGCCTCTTTTGCCAAAATTAACTTGAGGGGCTGTGAGTTGTATCAGAGATTGTATGAATTGAACTATCCTTCCTGTACACTGATGGAGAAAGATAAACATTGATCAAGCTATCACATAAAGTAATGCTCAATAATAATTTTTATGACAGTTAATTTTGTGGTGTGACAATTCTGTCAGCATCAATAGTTAAAGTGGGCTGAAACAAAAACAAAAACAGAATTACCTGGAAAAACTCAGCAGGTCTGGCAGCATCGGCGGAGAAGAAAAGAGTTGACGTTTCGAGTCCTCATGACCCTTCGACAGAACTTGAGTTCGAGTCCAGGAAAGAGCTGAAATATAAGCTGGTTTAAGGTGTGTGTGTGGGGGGCGGAGAGATAGAGAGACAGAGAGGTGGAGGGGGTTGGTGTGGTTGTAGCGACAAACAAGCAGTGATAGAAGCAGATCATCAAAAGATGTCAACAACAATAGTACAATAGAACACATAGGTGTTAAAGATAAAGTTGGTGATATTATCTAAACGAATGTGCTAATTAAGAATGGATGGTAGGGCACTCAAGGTATAGCTCTAGTGGGTTTTTTTTTTTTTTTTTATTTTATATAATGGAAATAGGTGGGAAAAGGAAAATCTTTATAATTTATTGGGAAAAAAAAAAGAGAAGGGGGAAACAGAAAGGGGGTGGGGATGGGGGAGGGGACTCACGACCTAAAGTTGTTGAATTCAATATTCAGTCCGGAAGGCTGTAAAGTCCCTAGTCGGAAGATGAGGTGTTGTTCCTCCAGTTTGCGTTGGGCTTCACTGGAACAATGCAGCAAGCCAAGGACAGACATGTGGGCAAGAGAGCAGGGTGGAGTGTTAAAATGGCAAGCGACAGGGAGGTTTGGGTCATTCTTGCGGACAGACCGCAGGTGTTCTGCAAAGCGGTCGCCCAGTTTACGTTTGGTCTCTCCAATGTAGAGGAGACCACATTGGGAGCAACGAATGCAGTAGACTAAGTTGGGGGAAATGCAAGTGAAATGCTGCTTCACTTGAAAGGAGTGTTTGGGTCCTTGGACGGTGAGGAGAGAGGAAGTGAAGGGGCAGGTGTTGCATCTTTTGCGTGGGCAAGGGGTTGTGCCATAGGAGGGGGTTGAGGAGTAGGGGGTGATGGAGGAGTGGACCAGGGTGTCCCGGAGGGAGCGATCCCTACGGAATGCCGATAAGGGGGGTGAAGGGAAGATGTGTTTGGTAGTGGCATCATGCTGGAGTTGGCGGAAATGGCGGAGGATGATCCTTTGAATGCGGAGGCTGGTGGGGTGATAAGTGAGGACAAGGGGGACCCTATCATGTTTCTGGGAGGGAGGAGAAGGAGTGAGGGCGGATGCGCGGGAGATGGGCCGGACACGGTTGAGGGCCCTGTCAACGACCGTGGGTGGAAAACCTCGGTTAAGGAAGAAGGAGGACATGTCAGAGGAACTGTTTTTGAATGTAGCATCATCGGAACAGATGCGACGGAGGCGAAGGAACTGAGAGAATGGGATGGAGTCCTTACAGGAAGTGGGGTGTGAGGAGCTGTAGTCGAGATAGCTGTGGGTGTCGGTGGGTTTGTAATGGATATTGGTGGACAGTCTATCACCAGAGATTGAGACAGAGAGGTCAAGGAAGGGAAGGGAAGTGTCAGAGATGGACCACGTGAAAATGATGGAGGGGTGGAGATTGGAAGCAAAATTAATAAATTTTTCCAAGTCCTGACGAGAGCATGAAGCAGCACCGAAATAATCATCGATGTACCGGAGAAAGAGTTGTGGAAGGGGGCCGGAGTAGGACTGCAACAAGGAATGTTCCACATACCCCATAAAGAGACAGGCATAGCTGGGGCCCATGCTCGAACAGAGGCCCGAACAATCCCCATCCACCACTACTCTCCTCCGTCTGGCTGAACTTGTTCTCACGCTGAACAATTTCTCCTTCAACTCCTCTCACTTCCTCCAAATAAAAGGTGTGGCTATGGGTACCCGCATGGGCCCCAGCTATGCCTGTCTCTTTATGGGGTATGTGGAACATTCCTTGTTGCAGTCCTACTCCGGCCCCCTTCCACAACTCTTTCTCCGGTACATCGATGATTATTTCGGTGCTGCTTCATGCTCTCGTCAGGACTTGGAAAAATTTATTAATTTTGCTTCCAATCTCCACCCCTCCATCATTTTCACGTGGTCCATCTCTGACACTTCCCTTCCCTTCCTTGACCTCTCTGTCTCAATCTCTGGTGATAGACTGTCCACCAATATCCATTACAAACCCACCGACACCCACAGCTATCTCGACTACAGCTCCTCACACCCCACTTCCTGTAAGGACTCCATCCCATTCTCTCAGTTCCTTCGCCTCCGTCGCATCTGTTCCGATGATGCTACATTCAAAAACAGTTCCTCTGACATGTCCTCCTTCTTCCTTAACCGAGGTTTTCCACCCACGGTCGTTGACAGGGCCCTCAACCGTGTCCGGCCCATCTCCCGCGCATCCGCCCTCACTCCTTCTCCTCCCTCCCAGAAACATGATAGGGTCCCCCTTGTCCTCACTTATCACCCCACCAGCCTCCGCATTCAAAGGATCATCCTCCGCCATTTCCGCCAACTCCAGCATGATGCCACTACCAAACACATCTTCCCTTCACCCCCCTTATCGGCATTCCGTAGGGATCGCTCCCTCCGGGACACCCTGGTCCACTCCTCCATCACCCCCTACTCCTCAACCCCCTCCTATGGCACAACCCCTTGCCCACGCAAAAGATGCAACACCTGCCCCTTCACTTCCTCTCTCCTCACCGTCCAAGGACCCAAACACTCCTTTCAAGTGAAGCAGCATTTCACTTGCATTTCCCCCAACTTAGTCTACTGCATTCGTTGCTCCCAATGTGGTCTCCTCTACATTGGAGAGACCAAACGTAAACTGGGCGACCGCTTTGCAGAACACCTGCGGTCTGTCCGCAAGAATGACCCAAACCTCCCTGTCGCTTGCCATTTTAACACTCCACCCTGCTCTCTTGCCCACATGTCTGTCCTTGGCTTGCTGCATTGTTCCAGTGAAGCCCAACGCAAACTGGAGGAACAACACCTCATCTTCCGACTAGGGACTTTACAGCCTTCCGGACTGAATATTGAATTCAACAACTTTAGGTCGTGAGTCCCCTCCCCCATCCCCACCCCCTTTCTGTTTCCCCCTTCTCTTTTTTTTTTCCCAATAAATTATAAAGATTTTCCTTTTCCCACCTATTTCCATTATATAAAATAAAAAAAAAAAACCCACTAGAGCTATACCTTGAGTGCCCTACCATCCATTCTTAATTAGCACATTCGTTTAGATAATATCACCAACTTTATCTTTAACACCTATGTGTTCTATTGTACTATTGTTGTTGACATCTTTTGATGATCTGCTTCTATCACTGCTTGTTTGTCGCTACAACCACACCAACCCCCTCCACCTCTCTGTCTCTCTATCTCTCCGCCCCCCACACACACACCTTAAACCAGCTTATATTTCAGCTCTTTCCTGGACTCGAACTCAAGTTCTGTCGAAGGGTCATGAGGACTCGAAACGTCAACTCTTTTCTTCTCCGCCGATGCTGCCAGACCTGCTGAGTTTTTCCAGGTAATTCTGTTTTTGTTTTGGGCTGAAACAATGTGGGTTGTGATCCAGCTCTTAATAACTTTACTTGACTTTCTTCTGCCTGAGTGCCCCTGTGTATCAACTGTACTCTAAACCCACCACCCTTGATTCAGCTTCTTTCACTATGGGCTGAATTTTCCGGCTGATGTGCGGGTGATGGGGCCCCCGCGCCAGCGCTTACAGTGTCGCGTGCTGATGTCGCACGAGCGTCCCAACGTCAGCGCCCGGCATCGCCATGTTTCAGTCGGCGGGCGCACTATGCAGTGCGACGCGCGCCTGCCATTAATTAAAGACCTTGTTAAGGCCATTAAGTCACCAATTGACGAGGATTTTGAGGAGCCCGTGCGAACTTCAGCTCGACGCACGGGCCCAACGGGCAGGCGATTTTTTTTTAACACCTCATCCAGTGGCGGGATGAGGTTTGATATCGGATTTTAAAAAGTTTAATTAAGTTTTTGTGCACTTCATTAACATGTCCCATCTCGTGTGACATTTTCACATGAGGGGGACGTGTTAATGATTTTTTTTATTGTTCTATTTTTAATCTTTCACGGCCTTTCAGCGATCTCACTTAGCCTCAGGGAGATGTGGGCTCTTTCGCATGCATGCATGAAGGAGCGCACTCTCGCAGTTGGGGAATCCTCCCCCCACCCCCCCGCCCACACAGGAAACACAAAAGCACTTCCCGTCTGGCGTCACGCTGGGCGGGCCTTAATTGGTCTGCCCACGTAAAATGGTGGCAGGGCCCGTTTCGGCAGTGGCAATCAGCTACCCGCCCGCCCACCACCGAGTCGGTCAGGCTCACCTGCCCATCAAGGGCAAAATTCAGCCCTATGTGTGTGCTTCTCAGGAATTAATTTTATGTCTAGGCTGGACTGAGCAGTCTGTTTAAACCTGAGAATACCTCTTTTACTGCTTTCCATTTTAACCAGGACATACGCACAACTTCCTATTCCTGCTCCCTTACTCAATTGCTATACAGTTCAATAAGGATAATTTGAAACCCGACAGAGAGGTACATATAAAGCATTGATTATTACATTTTCGTGATATTCTTCTGTTCTTTATTTTAGTTAAGTTGTTGACACGAGAAGCTACATTAACCAGTGTATTGCAAATATCAAACAGACAGATTCCTGTCAAACCGAATCTTGATGCTGAACAAAGTTCCCTTTCCCTTTTTCTTCCAATAGTAAGGAATGGTAAGCCTTCCTAAAGAGGCACTGTTTCAGAAGTTGTTGCCATCTACTTGCAAGAGTACCACACTGAAGTTGTAAGCATCAATATATTTGTCATCCCTCCTTCCAACAAAGTAAAAAGTTGACATATTTCAATAAAAACTTTAGATGTATACTAATAGAGGAAAAGAGCAGGTAACCCTGAATTATCTCTTTTTAAATCCATTGATCTGTACGTTGCAATCCTGTGATTTCCTGTAGGGTATTGGTTTACTCTACTGCATCACCATTATTAGTGGAAAATGAACAGGAAACAAGAGTACACTGGCTTCAGCCCTCATTGAGTAAAGGGCCCAGAGAAAGGAGATGCAGAGAACTGAGGACCTCAAGTCCTGGTTAGGACCGAATTTGTCTTGACTCATTCCCACACGCATGCTAATAAATGAATTGAAAATTTCTTGCAGCCAGTTTGGTACACTAACAATATTGCATCATGGGTGACAAGTGACAACACAAGTTGATCTCAGCCACATGGTGAGGAAAAGGTGCTTCTCAGCAGATGTACAGATAAATGAGTTCACACCTGGTGACTGCAGTTACCAAATAATCACAGAGCAGCATGCACAGAGTATGTGGAGCAGGTCACATATAGGATAAAGACCATATAATGTGGAACAAGTGGAATCCAAAGAGATAACAGAGAGAAAAGCTGCTAGACTGGCTCATGCTAACATTTCTTTTTGCAAACTGTTGTCCAGGTTTTGATCTGTGTGAGGTGGGGCAAGAGGAAGTGGTGTTGAAGACGGGGAAACAGGCGAACAGAAAAACCATGCACTTTGCTCTCCAGTCTCTTCTTGCTTTATTTGGTGAGTTTTGAAGCACGCTGTTAGAACTGAATTACAGTGCATGAAAAGCAGATGCCGTGAACCATTAATTATCTGTTTAGATCAATACTGTACAAGCCAACCGTGGTGAATGGATAATTCCATTCACTACTGTCTAAGCACCAACTGCCAACAAGGTGTGCTCTCCCAATTCTGTAGTATCTCAATTGCTCCCTTCCCTTATTTTAACTTCAACCCTCTCCAAGGTTTTACCTGACATTGAGCTTCTTAAAGAAGGTGAACTGTGTATGGAGGTGCAACAGGCCTGCCCAAATAACATTAAGACCAAAAACCCAACTTTATGTGTAGCATGAACTGTGTGCACATGTCCTATTTCAGTAGGGATAAAAGGGTCTTTTTCAGGTTGGTGGGCTGTAACTTGTGGGGTATCACAGCGATCAGTGCTGGGGCCTACACAGGGTTAAGTGAGTGATCAAAAATTTGGAAGATGAAGTATAGTGTGGGAAAATGTGAACTTATCCACTTTGGCAGGAAAAATAGAAAAGCAGGATACTATTTAAATGGAGAGGGATTGTAGAACTCAGTGGTACAGAGATCCAAATGTCTTGGTACATGAATCGCAAAAACTTAATCTGCAGGTACAGCAAGTGATTAGGAATGCAAATAGAATGTTAGCCTTTATTGCAAGGGGAATGGAATTTAAAAGTGGGCAAGTTTTACTGCAGCTGTACAGGGTCTTGGTGAGACCACATCTAGAATAATGTGTACAATTTTGATCTTTTTATTTGAAAAAACATATAATTGTGTGAGATGCAGTTCAGAGAAGGTTCACTCAAAGCATTGTTGGGATGAAGGGCTTGTCTTATGAAGAAAGGTTGAACAGGTTGGGCCTACACTCAATGGAGTTTAGAAGAGTGAGAGGTGATCTTATTGAAACATATAAGATCCTGAGGGAACTTGATAGCGTGAATGCCGGGAGACTGTTTCTTCTTGTGGGAGAGACTAGAACTAGGGAACACAGTTTAAGAATAAGAGGTCTCCCTTTTAATATTGAGATGAGAAATTTTTTTCCCTCAGGGCCGTTAAGTCTGTGGAATTCTCTTGTCCAGAAAGCAGTGGGGTCTGGGTCATTGAATATATTCAAGGCTGACCTAGATAGATTTTTGATGGACAAGGAAGTCGGGAAAGTGGAGTTGAGACCACAATCAGATCACAGAATCGCGGAATTTTAATGGCACAGAAGGAGGCCATTCGGCCCATCGTGTCTGCACTGGCTGTCCAAATGAGCATTGTGACCTAGTGCCTTTGCCCTGCCTTTTCCCCGTACTCCTGAAGCCATAAGATCAGCCATGATCTTATTGAATGGCAAAGCAGGATCGAAGGACCAAATAACCTACTCCTGTTCCTTGTTCTTATGTAACCCCAAACAGGCCTAAAGGAATTTCAGCCTGTAGAAATGCAAAATAATTTGACCTGTCCAAAGAAAAATAGTTACTTGAGCAGTTAGTATTTTGGAAATATTTTTGGAAATTGGGAGAAGGGACAGGAAATTGTGATTCAAGAAGATTAGAACCATGACCAGTGACATGAAAGAACTGGGTCAGTGGGCCAAATGGTCTGTTCCTTCTCCAATGTTCCGAAACAGCATCACATAAAAGATTCTGACAATTTCCGGCTCCTGTACAAAAAACAAATTCTCACATCTTCAGAATAATTATGGGTGCTTTAAGGTATCAGCTTGGATCAGTTGACAACACCCTTTACCCTGAATCAGAAGGTTGAGGGTTCAAGTCTGAATCCTGGATGTGAAGATGCCAACTCTGCTGGCAATCAAGATGGAGTGCTACACTGTCAGAGGCACTGCCTTTTGAATTAAATTTATTGAAGGTCTTAGCACCAATTCCTGTGTTCAGATGGACATTAAAAATTCTCAAGAAAAATTAGTTTGTTCATCATATACAGTGAAATTGTAAATTTGTTCTTTTGAATACATTTATAGTGTTGCTATATATTGCAATCAGAACAGTTCTTCCACCCTCATGGCATATTTCAAAGAATAGCAAGTTCATCTTGTGCCCAGGCCAACATTTCTCCCTCAATCAACACCATCAAGAACTTATTATCTGGTTGTTGATTACGTTGTTGGTTTGGCAGCCTTCCACATTCAAAATGGCTGCCATGTTTGCCTATATTCCAAAGTAATTCATTGTATCTGAAATGCTTTGAGACGTTCCTTCCTTAAAAATTAACTATAACCTGGATATCTCAATGGCTTAATGTGTAAATACACTTTTGTAGTGCGGCTTTAAGGCCATATTGTGAAATATCCCTGATTGCCATCGTGCTGTCTGATCTGCCATCCTGTAATCTCTGTTGGAAAGCCAATGTGTAGGCATTGGTTGAGGACAGGATTGAATTAGGGTTAGGGATGCATTGATACCTTCAATAGTCCAATAAGTTGCTGACACTCAGGTCTGAATTTTTGTGGGCTATCTGTCTTAATGAAAATGGCTGCAGAGGCCTGAATCCAGAAGTCCTGCCTGCACCATTTTTGTGGGGTGTGGGTCATACATTACACATCCGTGATTCACACATGTTAAAGTGCAGCTGCCTTCAAGGCTAATCTGATTTTGGTTAGTGGGATGTCCAAAACATGACTTGTGCACTTTAGACCTGGTAGGAGAAAGTCTAATGAAAGTTATTTAGAGAGGGGGGTACCTTTGAGAGAAGTATTATGCAGGGGGAGTGTCTTGGGGGGGGGTGGTGTGGTGAGGGAGTGTGAGGGGTGAGCGCTGAAGGGCTCTTTTTTGTTTCATTCTTTTTTTTATTCATGGTTGGGACAAAGTGCCAGGTCATCGAAGCAGGCCTTTCCACCCACCCTGCCCCTGCACCCGGCAACCCCTGTGCTACCTCTGCACTGTTTCCAGGGTTGCCCACCACAACTCCCATTACACCTCCCCGGATTGAAAATCGGAAGTCCTGGAGCACTTTTTCCTGAGTCGGGTTTGCAGAGCTGGGAATTGTTTCACTCAAGCTTTACTGTCCAGGCTTATGTTTGAAGAAATTACACCAAAGCTAGATTTTGGCGGGTGGCTGGTACATGTATTACTGCAACCTGACAAAGAATCAGCAGCTTTAGAAGAGGAGGGCAGCAGGTTGAAAACTTCAATTAGTGTTGTCCCACCTCTCACTCTCGAATTAAACACTTCCTATTCAATTAACTGAGATTGTGCTGATGAGGTTTATTGAATAGCATTTAGTAAGATTATCTGTTTGGGTTGCAAAAGAAGCCTTTAATGGTATCAAAAAGCTAAAAAAAAATCATGATTCATAATTTTAAATTTCTGTTTAAGTGTCACTTGACCTTTTAACGGAGATTATCTTGCAGAAGCAATATTAGTTTTAATGGAATTATACTCAGCAAAATAGATTCATAATTGTAATCTCCGGAAGACTGTGCACACATGGAAGGATCTTATTTATTTATTTTATATAATTATTTATAATCTGATTTCTGTGAGCAACAGAAATAGGGTGAAGAGAGGGCTACGTAGTGTATTATATGAACTGCAGATTTGTATTGTGTGTAGTTCATTCGGTTCTATAACAGATGAGTAACCAGCTCCTAAATAAATTAAACAAGAAGGCGTCTGTGTAATTAGATGGGATGACATTGAATATTTTGAATTATATTTGAAGTCTGTTCTTGGATATACACCAGAAATATTATAATTTATTTTGTCATGTTTTTTTATTAATGTGTGTGGCTGCTCCTGATGCTTGCAATCGATTTTTCATCTGCACTATTTTGATGTAAATTTGTTTCTTTTTTCAGTTATTTTGTTTTGATTTATTGGCATTTGCTCCCTCTCATTCAGAGAACCAGGACATTCTGCCGATTCTTTGCCTGATTTTTTGGTGGAAGTGTTTTGTCATTTTTTCAGCCCACTCAATGATCCTCATCAGATTGAGCATTCAATGTGAAGTCAACTTTAAATGGTCAAGTTTGATGGACCAAATAAACATTGTCTTTTGGGGAAATCCCTATCTTGCAGTGGAAACACTTCAGAATGTTTTAAACAGTGCAGAACATGAGTATATATAGGCAGCAGGATAGAACAGATCCCCACAGAAGCTATGGTAAAGTTTTACAATTTAGCAGTATGCTCTAGACAGACCACACTTGAGTTCCAGTGTTATGCTCCCATTAAACCTGTGCTGGGAATGACTGGCTGCCAGGAAAAAGTAAGCCCACAGCACTGCATGACAGGGTCAGGTCATTTGAATAATTAGCATAAGCTCCCAGAACAGCTTCTGGGACACCTAGTAATTTTTACAATAATTTTGTCCTCACAATCTGTTGCTGCTGGTCAGTGGCACAAGGTGAAGTTTGTTGTATGTTGAATTTCAGTAGGTCTCACAAACAGGTTCTGAGTATTGTTTCGTTGAACATTTAGTGTTTGAGAACATGTAACTATGTACATATATTCAGGATATAGCCAAGCTATGAGCTAACTCCATGCTTGCTTCTACACAGGTCTCTGTCCAGTCCACAACTGACCCTAGTCTCAGGTCCTCTGTCTCTTTACATTACACTGTGGGCGGTAATGTTTCCCAGTCATACATTAACCCTTGCTATGCCAGATATCCTTATACTACAATGTTGTTTGTCTGCTGAATCAACAACAGCAACAATTTTGTTTATGTAGTGCCTTTAAAGTAGAAAAATGTTCCAAGTGCTTCACAGAGGAATGAGGGGAAAAAAATGGATGCTGAGCCTAAGAAGGAGATATTTGTAGGGATAGCCAAAAATCTGGTCAAAGGACTGAGTTTTCAATGGGCTCTTAAAGGAGGAGGGAAAGCTGAAAAGGCTGTGAGATTTCAAGAAGGGAATTCCAGGTTATGGGGCATAGACACTCGACATGTCTGCCAATGTTGGGGCTCAGGGTGGCGGGTGGGTGGGGGGGATGATGTTGCACAAGAGAACAGAGTCAGAGGAAAGAGAATACTTGCAAATATGTGTTCCCATTGTAAGATTTTGGGTTCAGGAGCCACAGATACCTAAGAAAGGCAGTTGAGTATTCGTAAGGAATTTTAAGGTAGTTTATTAAGAAGCAACAGCTTGGATATAATGCTTTAGCTCAATAAACAGTAAGTGTATACAGCCAGTGACAGTTGAGAGTGGTTCACTGATCCCAGGGGGCGAAGGAACGGCTGGCACAGAGTGTGTTGATCTCAGTAGCTTGTGATGGTAGCAGTCTGCTCTCTAGCCGAAGTGTTAGGAAACTCTTCCCTCGGCCTTCCTCCATCTTCCCTGGCCCATCTTCCATCTGAAGAAAGCGGCTGCCTGATGAAGACTGCCCCTTGTCTCTGAGCATGATTTCTAAGGACTGGTAGTCTACCTGTCAATCACTTGTTCAAATCCTTCTGACCAATGGAAACAGGACAGGTACCCACCCACCCCTCCTCCCAACCCCATCCATCACTTTGGCTTGAGGTCACTTTTGAAGAATCTAGTGACTGCAATGCGGGGAGCACAATCTTTGTGACCTTTATCTCTACTTTGTCTTGGTCCCTGACCCCTTACAAATGTTTGTTTCATTTTCAGGGAGAGAAACAGAGAGAATTGGTGCTGTGCAACTAATTCCATTAGCGTTGTATAACAATCCTAAAAAATACCATTTCTTAAAGATCCCAATTACTTACACCATGAACCTATGACTAATTTACAGTGTTTCACTCCATTTCAGATTCTACGGAACTGCCTAAGCGGCTCAGTCTCGACAGCTCTTCATCTCTGGAGTCTCTATCCTCCTCTCAGTCTGTTTCTAATCCAACGGGACAGCTAAACCCACCATTTTCTCCCACTTACGGAGATTCAGTGGCTTCAGATGCCATTTCCGTCTACAGCCTCAGTTCCATTGCCTCCTCCATGAGCTTTGCTTCCAAGACAGACATCACTGGTGAAGGAATGCTCCAAAGGGGGCGACAGGACTATGAGAGGCCCAAGAACATCTACCCGCACAAGGCTGCTATGTTACGAAGTAGGTCTTCTCCACAGACAAATAACACAAGCAGAGATGAAGAAGAGTATGATGGATTCTCCATTATTAGCAGTGAGCCATTAAGTGTCTACTCTGACACCCTCAGTGTGCCTGCCTCACCAGACAAAGAGAGGACTACAGCACAGGTAGAACACTGCCATAATCTTGGAGACAGGCACACCTTCAAAGGTAATGCTAGTGCTTCCAGTTCTCCGGCCAAAATAACCCTCATTCCAAGTCCAAACTCACCATTTCAGAAGGTGGAATCCAGAAGCAAACTTCCGAGTTCAGACACTGGAGAATCAGATCAGTCCAGTACGGAAACGGATAGCACGGTTAAATCCCAAGAGGAGAAAGTGACTAAACTTAATCCTCAGGAGCTGGCACAAAAGATTTTGGAGGAGACTCAAAGTCACTTGCTCGCTGTTGAAAAACTGTATCAAAGTAGTGCACCAGTAAGCAGAACGGGTTCTGCTGATGCTGACCACGGCATAACAGGACATCATGGCTCCTCAGTTTTTAAATCTTCAGATACAAGCGCGTTCAGTAGACCACTGAATGGCACTGGGCAGAAAAAGCAGTCTTCTCCAATAACTACAAAACCAAAGCCTCCAACACGGAGCTCATCGCTACAGAAGGTGAACTCAGGAAACAACACTCCTACCAGTGATATTACTGAGGTAGGTCAATCAGCAGGAGACTGCTACTCTAAAGGGGGCGATAGCAGACAAACCACAGCACCACCTTCACCTGTTGCGGATTTACGTCAGTCTCCTGGTTCCTCATCTGATCAATCACCAATTAAGATCAAATATCCCAGCTCCCCTTACAGCGCTCACATTTCCAGGTCTCCAAGCTCAGGCCACCAGTCTCCAGCTGGGAGTAACCCTTCTCCAGCCCTCTCATACTCATCGGCAGGCTCAGCACGCTCTAGCCCGGCTGACATCCCGGACCTGAGCAGATTGAAAATGACTGCCATTGACGAGAAGGTCAAGGCTGTCCACAACCTCAAAACCTTTTGGACTAGTGCTACACAGCCTTCATCCAGGCCTGTCCGAGCCCTGCGATCCAACCCTGCTCTCATGGGTTCCAAAGCTGATGCTCTAAGTTATTTGAATCTTTCACCAGCCAGACGCAGCAAAAAAGAAGGAAAGGAGGATAAACTTGAGCTTAAGGAATTTTCCAAGCTTCCGTGCACAGACAAGAAAGCCCAGAACGGGTGTGGTAGTTGCCAGGAGACCAGTAAACCAGCAGAAACAATCCAGCCACCAAGTAGCATTCAGAGAGAGGCGCGTCCATTGCGATTCCCATCTGGGAATGGTTATAAGTTCCTGTCTCCTAGAAAATTCTTTCCCACCTCAAAGTGCTGAAATGACCCCAACCAGTCAGAAGATTTTTCATTTGCCCACATGAGCTTGTGGGACTAGCATGTATAAGCCAATTGTGTTGGACATGCACCGTTTGTAAACAGAACCTGTGTGTTGCGTGAACAGTACTAAAAAATTTTTATACTGTTAAAGGAAAAAAAAAGCAAAAAAAAACTACTGTGTAAAAATGTCATATTTTTATTGAATCAAAAAGTGGCATTTTGCCTCGTTTCTTAGTCATTTAATGGTTGATAACAATTTATAAATGTCAAAAATCACGTTGGAATGTCAATCTACAGTCAAAAGTATTTGTTGGAAAAACAAAATAAACTAGGCTTGTCAGTTTTAGGTTGCACCCAATTTTTATTGGACGTGATTTTTAAAAAAAAATTGTTCCATGTTCAGCAATTTGTTTGATGTCCTGTGTGCTGTCTTCTTGCAGTAACAATGGTAAGCAACTGTGATTCCCATTCAGATCAGAGAGCTTCCTCCACAGGCATCTAAACACGATCAGCAACCACTCTGTGGCTCAGACAACAGGAGGCATTGGTGAGACTTTTCAAAAAACTGAACAGCTGAAATCCAAATAAGGGAATGTCTCACCATGAACTTCATACTGTTACTTGTAAACATTTCTCCTCCAATTGGTTATAACAGCACTCTACCAGCTTCTGCTCTGCACCTCAACTTCAGCTACTCCTCAATGATTCCATCCACCTCTGCAGATTTCTGGTAGTTCAACATCTGTGCATTGAACAGGCCTTTAATGCACTTCACTGGCTTGGGAGGGGGTTCCTAGAGGTTGTTTGCTGCCTCAAGTGAATTTGTGTGACTTGTGCTGCATGAGTACGACTGCCAGTTGAGACTGAGATTCAAGTCAAGGCTGTTGGTCAGGAGCCCAGTAGCTTGGAGATGGAACTTTTGATGTAGATGTGTGCTGAGCTATGAACGTGTGAATGAGGGTCATGAGCCATCCTGCTTTGGACCAAACAGTCCATTTTTAAAACTAGAAATGCACTTCTGTGTCTTATGATGTGATGGCATCAGTGATTAAGATCTTCAATGAATTATTATAAACAACAAAACAAATCTTGGAATTCCACCCATGATCCTGTTCCCTTCCCTGACCAATTGTACCCTGTGTCCTTCCACCTATTTTGGTCTTGACATAAATAACAAATTTACAACTCTCTTTTTGTAACTCCAGGTTGGCTCAGTACTTGACTGCTTGGAGAGATCTGTCAGATTGATGGGAAACTTATCAAATGAATGTGTGTGTGTATGTGTGTGTGAGAGAGATTACATTTATCCATGTCAGGGAGGGAAGAAACGGCAGAGCTACCTAAAACTTTCAAGCCTAAAAATATTAGTGTGTCTGTTAAATATACTCTTTATGGTTGTTACATCAAATTAAGGGAAAGAATAAGTCATAATATAATTTCCAAAGTAAATGACAAAAGAAAAAGAGTGATGGGTGCAGCAACCGTAGAGTTACTGCGCTGCTTATTCCATGTTGTGGTTGTGTATCGTTTCATTGTGTGTTCAATAATATTAGCAGAGCCTCTCCAGGCAGATGGATCTTGTGTAGTGTACACCAGGGGGCAGCATTACAGTACTTTTGTCAGCTTGTCCCATCACTCCAATACCAATCCATTATCACCTGGTCTTCTCCTGATAAGGATTTAACATCAGCGAGATCAGTTACTGTAGGTTATTTCATCTTGCAATGTTAATGATATTTTCTCTTTTTTTTCTCTTTTTGATTTTTGTAAAATTTCCTTGAGACACAGGCATTTATATTCTATGAAAGTTTTATGTGCACAACCTCAAGGAGATCCTTTTGACCCTGAGCTGAGTTTCAAACATGATACCATAGAAATTGTTAAAACTGTAAAGTTCCACCTCCACAGTACTGCATGGCTCTGCCTCAACCTTACTTTTATCTCCTCTGAAACTCACCTCCATTCTCCTAGACCCAATTTTTCCAAAATTATCAGCCTCCTGAGCTTTACCCTAATAAAAATTAAACTCATTTAAAATTCTGGAACCTACATCGTCTTCCACACAAAATCACAGTCACCTATCACCCTCTCGGCACTGCACTGCCGCCTCCATCCTTGGTGATATCCATTGGCTTCTCATTTTCCCTAAATCCAAAATCCTTGTTTACAAATGCATAAAATGACACAACACTCCCAACTGCTCCCCCCCCCCCCCCCCCCCCCCCCCCCCCCCCCCCCACACACACACACACACACACACACACACACACCCCCATTCCCCACGTCTAGCCCTTGGACACTACACACTGCCCTTCTGAAAGTACAACCCTCCTTTTTCTCCGCCACCATGGCTGGCAAAGTTTAAGCTACTCTTATTAAGCCATTTCTGCTTTTCTACATTTATCTCTCCACCTTTAAATGACTTCTGAAAATCTACCTCTTTGACCATGACTTTGGTTACCTCCTGAACTCTGACCCTGAACTCCTTCCTGCTGTCCATCTCTGTCCTTCCTCCTGCCTTCTCTGAAGTGCCTTGGAGCGTTTCATTACGTTAAAGGTGCTATCTTAACGTGAATTGCTTTTATTACTTGGATTTTTAAAAAAAGAGAAGTGACCATAATGAACAGCATTGTTGATGCGGTTCTAGAAGTGTTTTTATATTATTGTAAAATATTGTGTTGATGACATTTCCCTGTATAAACCAGCCAAGCTCGTTTTTACAGCAACAGTGGAAACCACTTGTTCATGGGCTCCCACATTTTCCATTGAAACTACTTCTTCTGTGGGTCCACTTGGTTTGTAGGAGACCAGCAGTCAGAAGATCATTTGGGCATTACTCTGCCAGAACCCAAACTGCACTGAAACAGAATGTAGATGCATCTTTTGTCTTTTCTGTTTGAAGATTGTATCCAGTATGAGAGCATTGTACATGCAATGCCAGCTCCTGTTTTCCCACTTCTAGCCATTCATACCAACACTTGTGTCCATCTCCTAGAGTCTAAGTACATGTGCTATTCCCAGGCTGATTGATCAGATGCAATACATTGGGTGGACTGAAAACCAATTCGCAGTGTCAGTGTGGTAAATGTATATTATCAGATTTACAGTGTAGGAGAAACTACAGCAAGCATATTAACATTTCAAAGCACGTCACACATGAGAAATAGATCATATTTTCAGCTGCTTTTAAGTTGCAATACAGATTTTCACTTTTCAATTGGTAGGATGAATGCCGGAAATAGCTGATGTACTGCACCTTCTTCAACTCCCAACAACTGCCCTGAAAACGTTGCTTCTTTTGCCCACTTGCTATGCACACTACTTACCTTAACGTACGCCAGCTTGGCTCAATGGTAGCATTCTTGCCTCAGCGTGAGAGGTTTCTGTGTTCAAGGCTACTACAGGACTTAAGCACATACGTTGGCTCTGAGGGTTTTCTGTATTGCTGGAGATGCCACCTAAACTGAACCCTTGTTCAAAAGCAAAATACCGCAGGTGCTGGAAACCTGAAGTAAAACAGGAAATGCTGGGAGTATGTAGCATTACTGGCAGCATCTGTGGAGAGAGAAGCAGAGCATTTCAGGTTGATGACCCTCGATAGAACCCTCGTCTTCTTTTTCATGGGATGTAAAAGATCCTAGGAAAATCCTTCTGTGTTTGGAGCAGCATTTAACCCTTAGTTGTTTGTGGGACCTTGCTGGGCGCAAATTGGCTGCCTCATTTACCTACATGACAACAGTGATCTAAAAGGTAATTCATCAGTTATGTTGCTAATGCTGTTCCCATCCTTGATCACTCCTCCTCAGCCTTTTGCTTTTTGTGTGCTTAAGTTAGAAGAGAATTGTTTTTAAACAAAACACTGCATGACTAAGTGTTTTAGTGCAGGCATGAATTGCTTGATGTTAAGTCTGTTTTGCCAGTTCTTTCCCTTTCTCTTTTGTCAATGTCTTCAGGGGATCATGTTCAGTTGGAATGCCTTGACCATGAGTGTGGCTGCCTCTGTTGTTCTTGTTATATTCTGTTTGTTACAGAATAAGAGCTTCTATGTACGTACCATGTCCCAGAATATCGGATGGAAACTGCATGGTGCTACATACACTCTGTGAGCAGCAGATCATGTACTTGGATCAAATGATGCAAGAATTATTGCTTTTTCAATTCATAGCTTGAACATATAATTCGATTGCATTTGCTGGAGCCTGGCTCAGCAGTCAGATCTGGAGCCCTATATAATTGGGTAGCCAAGACTGCAGCCAGATCCAGAACCCCTCTACTCAGACAGTTTGGAACTGTGGTGAAATCCAGATCCTAATGCACTCAGGGAACCTGTCACTACAGTAAGATGTGTGCTCTCCATGCACTTGTAGAGCCTTACACTGCAGTCAGGCCTGGAACCCATATACTGGGCCTTACGGTCAGACTGTGTACTGGGTCCTGCAGTCAGACCTGAATCCTGTGTACTGGGCCCTGCAGTCAGACAAGTAGCCTGTGTACTCCCAGAGCGAAAAAACAGTGAAAAGTGGGAAATAAGTATACAGGTCTGAACTGGTCCTGTATACCTTAAAATGGAACACCAGCAAAAACTGGGAAATTAGAGTACTGGGCCTTGCAGTCAGACCTGAAACCTGCATACTCGGCACTCCAAACACGCCTGGAGTTCCATGTGCTCAGGAAGCCTAGCATTCCAGTTGGATCAGAACCAATGCAAATGGGGACCCTGACACGGCACCTGGAATCATAATATATGTGTTAAGGATAGGGTGTGTGTCTCACTGATGGAGTGTCATGTTGTACCTGATAAAAGACATGATGGCTTAATCCAAGGTTCTATTAGCCTGTTTAAATTATTCTGCTGTGACATTCTTGTGAAGGTTTTAGCAACATGAGAGGTAGAGTGGTGTATGAACATTTTCTGAACTCTGGGTCATCTCTGATAGACCATAATGGTCTTTTCACCCTATGTGATTCATTGATGAACCAATCCTAAATTTCATTCCCAAATCTTAAAGCTGATCTCTAAGAAAGCATTTTTATGGGATGTTCATTGAGTACACAAAATTTATAAAATCAATCAATATTAAACCCAAATTTTAGGTGTATTTTCTGCCATCTCTGTAAACAAACTTTTGTCAAATGGGCATTATTTTAAACCAATGATCTATTTATCTTATAGGGAAACACTGCCCCTATGTAATCTTATGTAAAACGCAGAGCTAAGATAGCTCTCAGACCTTCGTGAAGTAGAATGACTTCTACAAATAACAACTTGGATTAGTGTAGAGGAGGTTAAAGTTGGATCCATCCTGGTGATTGTTCTCTTCCTGTCAACGTTTTTGGTTGTGCTCCAGAACATCAGAGGTCAGGTTTTGAAACCTCTCAGTGATAATTTGTTTAAGTGGTGATGCATGATTTCAGTCTGCTGAATGATTCCTGACCTAAGTTTATTTTGAAAACAGTCCATCTTTTTCGTCTCTGATCAGAGACCACTTTTCTGTTACAATTCTGCACTTGAATTACTAATATTATGATAGTGATTGAAAGCAGCATTATTGAGTGCTTTGTTTTTGTTTTGATCTTTTTAAGGAGAGTTGTTGAGAGCAAAGACTACGTAGGACTATTTGTGCATAGAATGAGAAGTTTCCTCATGTAGCTAGTTTAAACCTGCTGTTGCACTTTACAATTGGAGAAAAACCAATCATAATACATATCTCTATTGGGGTTTATAAATTGAGCCCACAGTTTAGTTCAGTGCACCCCATAGTGCACTCACTATGCCACCAGAGGGTCAGTACTCAGCAAGAGATGTACTGTCACATTTCCCAGCATGCAGTACAATTGGATAAAACTGCAACTTAAATTTGCACCTAATGATGATAATAGTCCTGGAAATATATATTTAAACTAACCTCGCAAAATGTTTTGGAATTTGTATAAAGGCCAGATAAATCACAATCGCAAATGCATTAGTTACTCTCCCTCTAGATTATTTTTCAAACATACTCTGGTTAGTGTGCATTGAAACTTCCTTTTAATATCAATGAAAAGCAATTTCAGGTATGCATCAACACAAAGAATGACAGAATAACTTTGGACCACTCTCAAGCTGGAGCTCAACTCATACTGCTTTGAGTTATCTCCAATCCAGCGTAAAACTATGTTACTTTTAAAATTTTGTCTAACATTGGAATAAAATGGATGTACCCACCAATTCTCCTAGCCTTGGAAATTGATTTCCCAGTGAGTGGTGCATTGAAACATTTATGGAGAGCTCCATTGTGACTGCACCTTTGTTTCAGTCAGAGGTCAGTCTGCAGCATAACTCCATTGATTGGTTCCAAATCAGTAACTGCACTCTGATTGCAGTCTTGCTCCATATCTGCTCAGACATCGATTTGACAAGTTTTACAGGGTCCAGGAAATTCTGTAAATATTTGGTATTGGAGGGTAGTGTGAACAAAAGAGATTATTGAAATGAGAGGAAAATACAATTTTAAGAGTTAATAGAGTGATTTGAAAATTAATTCTTTGCTGAGATGTGATGCAGTATGAAATCAACCAAACAAGCAGTCCAGCTAGTGGTGTTTTGAGACCTGTTTTTAACACGTTAATGGTCAGTGATGATGTCATGCATCTTTAGTGAGGAACTGTACACACATATGTAGCATTGCAATATTAATGACAGTAACAATTTATCGACAATTAGCATAGAACTCTTTTCTCCATTCCTAATTTAAAACACTGATTTCACACAAGGGTGAGGGGCAGATTCGAACTTCTGTCATGTTCCTGACGTTGGCTGAAAGTAGAACTTTACTCAATGCTGGGAAGTTGCTCGCTCACCATCTTATTGGGAATGCACCATGGTCAACTTCCCCTAACCACACCCTGACCCTGTCAGACCAGTAACTTGCTCAAGAGGCAAGTGTTATTTCCAAATCCAGTTTATTTGCCAGGATTTCAAGTGCGGGTCCAATGGTAATTCACCACTGCCAAAAAAAAAAATCTCACGTTTGGCAAAACAAAACTGTAAATGCTAGTAACTAAAGTAACAAGATGCCGAAAGTATGCAGCAAGTTCATCAGCATCTCTGCAAGAAAAGATAAGTTGATGTTTCAGTTGTAGACCTTTGTCAAAATGTTCATACAGTGGGTCCAAGGTTGCAGTTTGCATTTCAGGGTTCAGGCTTCCGAGCTGGTGGGGTCAGTGGATAATTATCGACCTAAAAGCAGTGCCTCATCAACCAATACTGGCACACACCTGCTCAACCATTCCAATCTTTAAAATCCTCCCACTAAATGCAGAAAGCAATTTGCAGCAATCCCAAGGGGAGCGGGCCATCTCCCGATCCAGCTTAAAAGTTTATCCCTCAATGCAACTCATAATAGAAACCCAACCAAATGAAACATATAACTCAAAACAATGTATGCATTTGACACTTAGGCGATCAGGTTTTTTTTGCCTTTTCTTGAGTTTCTTAATTATTATTAATTCCAAGCAGAAAAACCAGGCCATTTCCTGCTAAGCAATGCTGAATAGAACTGCAATGCTAGCCATGGAGCTCTAGACTGTAGATAATAAAAAAAAAGCTGTAAACTTGTATATATCTGATTTTATTTGAATGAGCTGGTTGTCTAAAACCCATTATCTTCCTTTTTATGGTTTATTTATATGTACATATCTCAGTATTTTTTACAGCAGATGCATTTTAATGGATACCTTTTGATTTGCTTCACACCTAACAAACTGCCTAGGAAGAATTTTAAAAAGATCAGACGAAAGGTGATCAAGACACTTTATGCAAGGCGGACTGAACCGTGCTGACACAGCACCCATTCTTGTAATGCAGTATACAGTATAAATTATAATATGCAATTAAAAAATGTTACAGAAAAAGAATTTGGAATACAAAGTTATTACTAAATAAACACATTGAAACTGGCCATTTGAGACTGTATTTCATGATTGTTATCTTGAACATAACTGATGCCACAAAAATAATTTTTGGGGGAGGAACATGTCTGCCTATTAGTGCAATTGATATCAGTTCCATTTTCAGAATGATGCAAACAGACAGTTCCTATGCTGTCTGTGTCCATAAGTCTGCAGTTTCTGGAGGTGTCCAAGAGTGCACCCTCAAGGTTTTACTCCTGGAGATTAGTGCAGAATATGAATCTGCGAGCTCAGAAAATGCATTGAAGTCTGGATCTGTAAATGCATGATGATGTAAAGCAAGTTTTGAAGACTGTTTTCAGGACAGGCTTTAAATACATGTCCTTTAGTAATAACTCCTACATTTTTATGCAAATTAGTGTGGCTCAGAATTTCTTCCAATTTCATGACCTACAGAGGTCTAGGGTAGTGGTATGAGGTATGGAATTTTGCTCCCTGTACCTTTTCAAGCTTGGGAGGAGATTGGTAGTATACACGGCACCAATAATCAAGGGTGGATGTGCTTCATACCAGAAACACATGATTTATTATTTCTGTGACCTGCTCAGAAAGCAGAACTTTCATTGTTTGGAACTTTCTAATCCAGTATTATTGTATTCAGGCAAACTGGGGTTTGGCTTGCTCGGTTTTAGAACAAAAACTTCGAACTACCTTCATCCTTACCTGAGTCTGTGTAAATGCCTTGCTCTGGCACTCAGTATATATCTCTCTGTCCCTTTGTTATCTCCCTGTGTTCACCACCACAGGAGAGACCACATGTCAGCTAACCCTGCCTCGAGGACTAAAGATTTCCCAATTTCACGGGCATATGATGTTTATCGACTAATGAGACAGATTGACATATTGGCCTTTGAGAAAACAAATTTAACGCCAAAGTCATTGACCGAAAACTTCAAAGTCAGAACCCCTGTGTCTTACACAGAACGGACTGAAACCTACTCTCACCTGCATAGGTTAAAAAGGCTCTGACTTCCGATCCATGATGCAGAACTCCCTCAGTGCAGGAATCCATGGAAAGAGCAGCAGCGAGAATCTATGCAGTAGTCATGTCCTTTTTTTACTGCACTAGCTGCTGTATTCAGCTAAGTGTTTAGAGCTCCACAAGCTTCTCCGTGTGTTCATGAATGACTCAAAGTATAACTGAATGGGTGATTGTATAAGTGGGTAGGGTGGCAGTTGGGTAGGGTAGTAGCTGGGCAGACTGGGTCAGGGGGTTAGGAGGTCGAGGAGGGAGTTGCGGGGGCATGTCTGTATGAGTGACTGGGAGGGTCAGTTACACAGGAGTTACACTAGGAGTTCATTTGTCTAACATTTCCTGGGTTACAATTCTGGTAAATAATTCGGAACTGTCCAGACTCTCTGACTTTAACTCGGAGTCAGAGACTTTTTTGGAGGGTCGTGGAGAGCAGGGGAAATTGCCCATCGGAAGTTCAAACTTCTTGGGAAATTCCCATGGTGTCAGTGCGTCAGGATTTCCGTGGGGTCCCGAGTGGATCTTGGAGGGTATGTCCAGTCACTGACGATCCAGAGACTGGAAGACATGGGCCGCAAGCATTTTAACCACATTTTGATACAGTGCTTTATTCCTCACACATGTGTGAATACAGTTTAATTTAAAAACTCAACATTTAACTGTATTTCGATTCCAAAAGTTTTGAAAAATGGTTCAAAATTCCCAAAGCATAATGGCTAATGTAGAAAGTTCAGAGATTCCAGTAGATGAGAAAGCATTAGTAATGGTGATGTTGCAAAAATTATAATTCATGCCGAAAATTGTGTACGCAGCCATTGACATACTGCTTATCCCCTATTTAGGCAATTATCCACAAGCACGATAACCAATGATTCCTCCCAAAGAACTGTTCAACAAATCAACACAATCTCTTCAGATAGACTGTCCATATGGCTCCTCAGTATCTCCATTGCTGTCACCAAATGCTGATTGTGGAAAAGAATAAATAAATAATGATCCTTTTGCATGTTTAGATACTTTACAAGAAATTTGGCCTTGGTCTGAGGTATCCGCAATCATTGGACACAGCAAACACTAGAAAGTTAACATGCAGAAGTACCCTGACTTCCAAGTTCAGCTCTGCCCTTCTGTTTTGACACATCAAAACTGCATCTTTAAGAAGGGCGGAAAACAACAAAATTGTTAAATACAAAAATTACAGAAAGAAGGGAAATGAAGAAAGAATGGGGAAAAGATAACTTCCATTTATAACAGTCAATAAGCCACACGATTTCAAAGTGCTTTTCATCTGCACTATTTTCACCTTGATCAGGCCACACATCATTTACTTAAGCCAAATAATTTGGATGAAACTTGGCAAGAGGCAGAGCTAAGGGACCTTCAAGTGTAAGTAGTTGTACTGTTGAGTTTAACTAGCTTGTGCTGTACAATTTAATTATCCAAAGTTTCTGACGCTTGTATAGACAGAGTAATCCTATCCCATTCAGTTATGAGCTTGCAGGGCTACCTGAAACTTGATCTGAAGGATCCCAGTTCCTAGTGGCTGATAAATCTCTACCGCCTCCCATCCAGGAGTGATCAATATGAGCATGAGATTGACTACTTCTTCCATAAGTAATCCCAGATACTCTATCCAATGTTACTGAGGACCATCCAAGGAGACCCAGTCAGGGACAATTGTCAACACTCCTGTTCATGCTTGATCTGGGGTGAACGTGGACTGATGGTAACCAAAAACCACCATTACTAGAACATTTGGAATTAAGTTGTTGGAACAAGTTTGATTACGTACTCTCCTGGGTACCTACCAGCTCCTCATGGCTTCATTAATTTCAATATAGCTAATTGTGAGGTGGCTTTATGTGGCTCAGTGTCAAATTTCATTTGATAAAACTGCTGTGAATTGCTTTAGAGCATTTTACTAAGTTAAAGCTGCTAAATAAATACAAGTTTTTGAGATGGTGCTTTTACAGCAGCAGGAATAAGGAAGTCACCTACTTGGAAATAAAAGCCTAATTGGGTTGAGGCACAAAGGGGGATAGGCTACATAAATCATAAAAAAATAGCAACACAGGTTAACAAAACCACAAAAGTACACGCAAAACTTTGGGATTCATTCCTAGAGGATCAGAACTGAAAACCAGAGAACGTATGCAGGACTGGATTTACAATGAAACACACCATGGCACAGCACTGAGCCCCCAAATGACAGGGAGCCCCAAAATGCATGCCGCATTATAAACCTTAGAGCTTTATAAGATAATACAGCCTAATGACTGCTGCTTTTTTAGTTTGAATGTAGATTTAAGATTAGTATGAGATAATATAGAACAGGCTTGTCCAACCTGGCCCATGGGTGAATATACCACCCACGGTAAGTGCAGTGGAAGATTCTTATAGAAAGTGCTCCTCCAATCACAGACCGTTGCTCTCCCACGTTTGCTGCTGATAGGCTCACACATGAGCCTATCAGCAACAAATGGTGAAGAGAAGCTGCCTGTGATTGGAAGATCAGCAACACTGGCAGCAGTGAGTTGGTTCTGAAAACAAATTGGGAGAAAGCGAGAGAGAGAGGCTTGTTTCAGGCCCAAGGCAGGTAAACTGCCAGACTGGGACTGGGAGACTGGAAGTAGGGAGACACGCTCCAGGCCAGGAAGAGGCTGGATGGAATGATGTGAATGGTGTGGTGGAGGTGCATGTTGAGGAGGAAAAGACTCGCTGCCTAGGGCTTTGAGAGAGAGAAAGAGAGTGATTTACTGCAGGCGTGGTAGTGAGAGTATGTGAATGTATGTATATGTGTGTGTGAGTGAGTGTGTAGTGTGTGGGAGTGAGGGTGAATATGAAGTTTGTGGCTGTGGGAGTGGAGCCAAGGCAAGGCAACAGCGAGTAATGGACCCCAGGTGAGGCGATAGAGAGGGAGAGTGTGAGGGTTCCGGGAGTGGGGGCCCCAAAAACAAAGCTGCACACAGGTCCCCACTAACTAAATCTGCCTCTGAATGTATGTTAAACTTGTACACAATTCCTCACTGGTGATGCAGCCTCAGGGAGAGCCACCACTCCGAGTGGCGCTGCTGAGTTTCTCACCCTCTGATTGGACCGGCAGCTCCTGGTGGGGGTGGGCCACTGTCCTTAATTGGATATCAGCCCAGGCAGCTGCTTCGTTATTGGCCACAGCCGGCTTTCAGCTCTGGCAGCGAGATTTCCAAATAAGCAGCAAACTTCAGCTCTTTATGTTGAAGTCATTCAGTCCTGGCATCCGGTGCTATCACTGTTGTTGAAGTAGCTCTTTTTATATTGTGGAGCTAATTCTAAAGATCACCTTTATTAGTATGCCTCCCCTGCAAAGTAACAAATGTGTTGCTTTTATTGGTAACTTGCGATGAGATGGTTATCTGTACCTGACTGAAGTGGCTCTGCTGTGTCTACTGCTGGTGGGCTATCTTCTATTTTGCTAAATGTGACAGGGGAATGATTAAGGAGCTAACTTGTCTAGCTGAGAGATGTTGTTGTTTGGAACTCTTTGAATTGTGCCGTGCAGCATTTATGGCCATTTAACTTAGTGTAAGGTCTCAATTGGTCATGTTCTTCTGGAAGATGGCACTTAATGATGCAGTGCTCCTCCAATACTGAAATGAAATGTCAGCCTAGATTAGATACTTGTCTGTACAATAATGGGACTTGAACCTATGACCTTCTGTTTGAGGTACTAAACTTCTCCCTCAATCAGCTTCTCTTTAAACTGTAAACATTTCTTTGTTGATTGTTCTAGTTCTTTGCATTTTCTCCATTGCTTCTATATCCCCTTTGTTGTTTTGGAGCATGAACTACAGTATACTAATGCTTCCACTGCATCAAACCAATCTAGTAAACCAGGGCACTGATAATTCTCAAACTCTCTAATCATTCAGACTGTGGTTGGAATTACACAGATGTGTGCTTAACATTGTTTGGAGGTTACTCATGGTATTATTGTTCAATTTGCATAAAATTGAATTTAAATGTGAATGTGTTATTATCCATACCTTTTTTTGATCAATGTTGGTCACTGCTTTGCTTAACTTATTGACTACCTCCCTCAAAACCTCTGAATTAGATAATCTGGTGGCAGGGAGATGTGTGACCTGTTTAAACTATGGATGTGGCTATTTCTCACGGTGAGTTTGGTACCGATAGTGTGCATATTTCCAGCTCTGAACTCTTCAGTTTCTGAACTATTCTATATTTTGTAAAATCCACTAGGAGAAATCAGACGGGCAGAATCAAGGACAAGAAAAATCTGTGCACTGAAACAGGTCCTTTGGGTTAAGCAAATTTCAATAGATTTGAATGCACCTCAGGTGTGTCTTTGCTACCCTGTCTGGAAGATTATTCCAGATGTTTATCACCCCTTATCTGAAGTTCCTTTTGAAAGCTGTTCTTTGTTTCTCACTCATTAATGGTTGTGATCTCTGGTTCCATTATTCTGCCTAATTTTAAATCAATCAGAGTTTACTCTTTGAGCTTCTCCTTCAACTAGCTTCTCTCTAAGCTGTAGACATTTTAAAACCTTTTTTTGTGTGGGTGTTCTAGTTCTTTGCATATTCTCCATTGCTTCTATATCGCCTTTGCTCTCTTGGAGTGTGAACTGTACACATACTTCAGTTCTCATCTGACCTATCCCTATTCGATGCATGCTTTTCTATTTAAGCCAGAGTAAGACTAACTCACATTACTGGCAGTATACTTTCTTAATCAACCTTTACTTTTTTTGGTGCCATTAAGCTACATTTTCACTACTAATATAATGTCCTGTATAATGTGTACCCATAAATAAGTACACAGAATGAATAGTAATGAATTGGCATGGGTTCCATGTCAATTAAAAAATGTCTTTTGGATAGAATATGCAAAACAGCTGTTTTATATTTAATGTAGGTATGTCTGCCTGGGTTAAGATGGTTCCTGAGTATTGCTCATGCAAGAAAATCGATGATGTCACATCTTGGGTACCACTAGCATTATTGGACAAGAGCCAAACTATTAAAGGCTGCACACAGCTATCCCCTCTCATGAAGATATCCCCTGGTGAATAATAGAAATGCTCTGCAAGACATCATGTGCTTCAAAATCTATTATATGAGCACCCTGTCTACATTCTAAATATATGATCCGTGAATTTTCTGCTGTTTAGGGTTGAGTGCATTCCAAAGAAGAGTTACATTATGGGTTCATTAAGGACATAAGAACTAGGAGCAGGAGTGGGCAATTCAGCCCCTCGAGCCTGCCCCGCCATTCATTACGATCATGGCTGATCTCATTTTGGCCTCAACTCCAATTTCCCACCCTCTCCCCATAACCTTTCAACCCATTACTAATTAAAAATCTGTCTATCTCCTCCTTAAATTTATTCAGCGTCCCGGCATCCACTGCACTCTGAGGTAGTGAATTCCACAGATTCACGATCCTTTGAGAAAAGTAATTCCTCCTCATCTCTGATTTAAATCTACCACCCCTTAGCTTAAAACTATGGCCTCTCATTCTAGAATGCCCCACAAGGGGAAACATCCACTCCACGTCTACTTTGTCTATCCCCTTTAGCATTTTATGTACCTCAATTAGATCTCCTCTCATCCTCCTAAATTCTAGTGAGTATAGGCCTAAACTGCTCAAACTCTCCTCATAAGACAAGAACTGCCTCCAATGCAACTACATCCTTTCTCAAATAAGGGGACCAAAACTGTGCACAGTACTCCAGATGCAGTCTCACCAATGCCTTGTACAGTTGCAACAACACTTCCCTATTTTTATACTCTATTCCTTTGGCAATACGTGTCAAAATTCCATTTGCCTTCCTTATTACCTGCTGTATCTGCATACTAGCTTTCAGCGATTCATGCACGAGGACACCCGGATCCCTCTGCACTGAAGCATTCTGAAGTTTCTCTCCATTTAACTAATAAGTCACCTTTTTATTCTTCCGACCAAAATGGATAACCTCACACTTATCCACGTTAAACTCCATCTGCCAAATTTTGGCCCATTCACCTAACCTGTCCAAATCCATTTGTAAATTTCTTATTTCTTCATTGCAACTTACTTTCCCAACTATTTTGGTGTTATCTGCAAATTTAGCTATAGTACCTTCTATCCCTGAATCCAAGTCATTAATATAGATTGTAAATAGTTGGGGCCCAAGGACCGAACCCTGTGGCACCCCACTAGTTACAACTTGCCATTTAGAAAAAGACCCATTTATCCTGACTCTCTGCTTTCAGTTGGTTATCCAATCCTCTATCTAAGCTAATATATTACCCCTAACTCTGTGTGATCGTATCTTGCATATTAATCTTTTGTGTGGCACCTTATCAAAAACCTTCTGGAAGTCCAGATATACTACATCTACAGGATCCCCATTATCCACTTTGCTTGTCACATCGTAAAAGATCTATAGCAAATTAGTCAAACATGATTTACTCTTCATAAAACCATACTGACTCTGATGGATTGCATTTTGACTTTCCAAATGTCCCATTACTACTTCCTTAATAATGGATTCCAACAATTTCCCAACAACAGGCATTAAATTAACTGGTCTATAGTTTCCTACTTTCTGCCTCCCTCCACACCCACCCCCCCCCACCCCCAACCATTTTTTTTGAATTAGCATTTTTCCAATCCACTGGAACCTTTCCAGAATCCAGGGAATTTTGGAATATTATAGCCAATGCATCCACTATCTCCGCTGCTATTTCCTTTAAGACCCTGGGATGTAGGCCATCAGGTCCTAGGGTTTTGTCACCCTTTAATCCCAGTAGTTTACTCAGTACTTTTTCTCTAGTGATGGTGATTGTTCTAAGTTCCTCCATCTCTATACCCTCTGCACTACCTGTTACTATTGGGGTGGTACTAGTGTCCTCCACCGTGATAACTGAGGTAATATATTGATTAAGTGTCTCTGCCATTTTTGCATTCCCCACTATTAACTCGCTCATCTCATCCTCCAAGGGATCAACATTCACTTTAGCTGCTCTCTTTCCTTTTATATACTTGTAGAAGCTTTTGCTATCAGTTTTTATAATTTGTGCTAGTTTTCTTTCATAATTTGTTCTTTTTATTTTTTTTTAGTAACCATTTGTTAATCTTTAAAAGTTTCCCAATCTTCCAGCCTGCCACTGACCTTTGCAATTTGGTATGCCTTAGGTTTTGCCTTTATGTTACCTTTAACTTCCTTGCTTAGTCATGGATGCTTTTCCTGCTCTTACCATCCTTCTTCCTCTTTGGAATATATTTTACTTGGGAGGAGTTGAATATCTCCTTAAATATCTGCCACTGTTCATCAACTGTCCTACCTTGTAGTCTTCCTGCCCAATCCACTAGGGCCAAATCTGCCCTTATGCCTATGTAGTTACCTTTGTTTAATTCCAGAACACCAGTATAGGACTTGAGTTTCTCGACCTCAAACTGAACTTCAAATTCTAGCATGCTATGATCACTCTTCCCTACAGGATCCTTTACTATGAGATTGTTAATTAATCCCATCTCATGACACAAAACCAAATCCAGAATAGCCTGCTCCCTGGTTGGCTCCACAACATATTGTTCCAAGAAACAATCTCTAATACACTTCATGAACTCTCCCTCAAGGCTACCCTTGCCAATTTGATTAGTCCAGTCTATATGCATGTTAAAATCATCCATGATTATTAACAACCAATGAACTTATGGTTTTCCTGTCATGTCACTCTTTGTTTTCTTTCACTCAGCGACAGTGACTGCAGAGGACACTCTTCCCAGACTGCTTCATGGCGACGGTGACTGCAGAAGACACTCTTCCCAAACTGCTTCACAGTGACGGTGACTGCAGAGAACACTCTTCCCAGACGTGAAGAGAAGTTTTATGCCGGGCATCCAGAATGCATTTCAGTGTCAGGTGGACCGTGTCAAAGGCTGTTTGATCATGCTCCAGTGTCAGAAAATTCAGCTCTTTGGATTATCAAATTAATGTGGGATTGCTAAAAAATGATGGATCTTACATTTTACCCTACTGGTAAACTGACAACTTTGTTAAAACTGCAGCTCTTACGTACAACAAACTAAGGATGTGGCTGTCATGGTGAATAGCAGCTAGTGTGTACAAGATGTAGGTGTGAGGCTTGCAATAGTCTGAAGTTTGTGAGGGTGAGGCAACACATATGTGACATAGAAGAGAGCCCTAATTGATGAAGATTGTGGTAGGTGAATGTAGGAGTGAATAAATTCAGCAGTGGATGAGGCAAGCAGTGCAGCAGGAAGGAGAGATGACATTTGAAGATGAACTCACTGACCTTGATCACTCATGTGAGATCATTAATCACCATCTTACACTGCATCCTGGTTCTTACAGCTATACCCCTGATATTGACCTTTGCCAGTATCCCTTATGAGCTGAAGGCACCCCCCACCCCCCCCCCCCCCCCACCCCCACCAGCCCCCCCCACCGAGCCCTGCACAAAGCAGCCATCTCTCCTCCGTTCCAACTCTTCCAGCAAGACCTCCAACACAGTAACATTTTTGATGCCTATGCTCTCGTGTGGGTCAACTGTTGTTCAGTTTTTCACAGGACACTTTTGAAAATGGTCTCATCTCCCCTTACGGAGCTGCAGGCTGGCTTTAAATACTGCTAGCTACTCATAGTACAGAGACCTTGCTGATGTGTACAGCTGATGAACTGCACAGGGAGCAGTCATGGAAATCAGCAGGCAGCACAAATTTGGGCTTCCAGCATTGTAACGAATGGGCGTGGGTTAATTGTGCATTGTCGATCTGCCTGGCATCTGGAACAGAGCAAAATACTTAACAGTTCTTTTCCCTTCAGAAATCTATCTCTTGCCTTCCATTGAATTCCAGGAAAAAGTCAAGTTCGTCATCTTGATTACAGGGTCCCCTCTTAGCTTCTTGGCTGGTAGCTGGATGCAGGACAGAACGCGAAGCAATGTTAAATGATTGACTGTTGTCTACATGAACTTATCAAAAAACCTTATTTAATGGGCTACCTGGACAGCAGTGATTCCACTGAAATGGCATTTTTCAGGAAGACAACCATCATCCCCTCAAATCCCTTGTGATCTCTCATTTTCGACATTCCCTGTTACAATTGTGCTTGCCTCTGCACCAATAAATATTTGGTGTGCATCTGATGCATTGTTCACACCCAGATCTGGCTTGATTTTATGAAAAGCAATTTGGATTTGGTTTTCTTCTTTCAAGTCTTCCTCCAATTGTAACCATAGGCTGTTCTGCTGCCAAGCAGCTTCTGATCCCTTTACCCTCTTCAATTGCCCATTGTTACCTCAAAAAATAAATGTAGAGAGTCACTGATTTCTATGTCTCAAGGATTGAGAAAATTTGCTAGATTGGCTCCACTCCTACCATGTATTCTTCACAGTCCTCCCCACATCCTTGCCTACTGAAGTGGGGTGATGAAATACTTCGATATTAAAACTGATATTGAGAAGTGCCTTGACAGCTTTAAAAAAAATAGGCAAATGTAGTATGAACATTAACAGCTTTAAAGTAGACCAGTGCAGCCATGTGAGCTCTTTCTAGACATGATGGGAAATATAGCCAATACTGTGAGAACTGGCTAAGAATCACAAGCTGTGAACCAAAAGGCCTTTGCAGTTGGGTAAGCAAGGGCCCGTAATGTAGGAGCTCGCCAGCATCGGATTTGGGGTGTTCCCAGGTAAGGGTTTTCACAGCAATTGCCCAGAAGTGCACATTTCCTCCTGCACAATTGTGCTGGGAACCATTTGAAAATGCGGTTTAAATTGGAAACTTTGAATGGTTCCGCCAGGGTTATACCTATAGCTATCAGAAAAAAGCCAGAAGAATTAAATCCTCTTCTAACTTCAGAGTAACTATTGTAAAGACCCAGACTGCCCTCACAGGACCCCCTGACACCCCCAATCTCCAACACCCCTGACTCCCCCGACCTCTGACATCCCCAACCCTCTCCCCAACCTCTGACACTCCCAACCCCCTCGAACCCTGACACCCCAACCCCCCATACCTCCGACATCCCACCGCCTGACCTCCAACACTCACCAGCCCTGATCCCCAGCCTTTCAACCTCCAATCCACCACCCCCAACCTCCGATCCCCACCCCTGACCTCCGATCCAGAGACCTCCGCTCGCCCACCCACCCCCCCATGAGCTCCGATCCCCCATCTCCCCGACCTCCAATACCCCCACTCTTCCAAGCTCTGACATCCTCCATCACCCTCCCCATGTACTGCCCTCCCAACGGACCTCCAACCCAGCCCCCCAAGAAACCTCTTACCCACCTCCACTGATCACCCCCCGATACCCCCAACCTCCAAATCCTATGCTTACCTTAGACACGTAGCTTCCCCCAGCCTGTCAATTTCCCTGACCATTTAAACTTACTTGCTGCACAGCAACAAGTGCCATTAAAAAGGGGGCGTGACCTCTTCGAATCCGCTGGAACTAGACTTTGCTGGGGTCTGCGAGCAGTCTTTTGATGCAGGCCCCAAGCAGCTCCGGCGAATGGAAGTGTCAACATAATTTTCAAGACCAGTTAAGTAGGTATTTTTTCCTTCTAATTCCTGCAGGCCAGCACTTTCCGATGCTAGCTGGACGTTACTGCCCAAGGTGTTAAGGAGCTAAGGAAACAGGCAGCCCCAGTGTCTAACACATCCCTGCTGAGGCCAAATGCCAAAGCTGTTGAGATAACAGAAAACATCTGCAGAAGAAGAACCCCTACTTTTGATCAAGTGCTTGGATAAGGCATTGCCGGTGATGAGCAATTGGGGGTTGTAACAAGCAATGTTTTGCTATGTGAGAACCAAGGTCTGTAAAATTGTGTCACAGACTTTGCATTGTCAGAGATGCTTGAAAAAGCAACCAGGGTGATCTCTCCAGCGTATGCTTGAATAAAGACCTTGCTTACTGGAACTCAGAGTCTTGAGTGGTATCATCTTAATACATAATACCTACACAGTTTCTCTTCATCATCTTCAGACCCTCTCTGACCTTATTTCCACCAAGACCCAATTCCTGCTCCCTCAATCCTTTCTCAGCTTTGGGGAAGCAGTGGCGTAGTGGTATTGTCACCAGACAGTAATCCAGAGATGCAGGGTAATGCTCTGGGGACCTGGAATTAAAGTCAAATAATGACCATTGAAACCATTGTTGATTGTCATGAAAAACCCATGTGGTGCACTAATGTCCTTTAGGGAAGGAAATCTGGTATCCTTACCTGGCCAGGCCTACATGTGACTCCAGACCCACAGCAATGTGGTTGACTCTTAAATGCCCTCTGAAATGGCCTGGCAAACCATTCAATTGTACTAAAAACTGCTAAAAGGTCTAAAAAGAAGAAACCGACCAGACTACCCAACATCAACCTTGCAAAATCCTCCTTACTAACATCTGGAGGTGTGTACCAAAATTGGGAGAGCTGCCTCACAGACTAGTCAAGCAACAGCCTGACATAGTCATAGTCAGTTAATCATATCTTACAGACAATGTCCCAGACTCCGCCATCACCATCCCTGGGTATGCCCTGTCCCACTGCCAGGACAGATCCAGCAGAGGTGGTGGCACAGTGGTATCCAGGCTGAAGAGAGTCCTTAACATTGACTCTGGACCCTGTGAAGTCTCATGGCATCAGGTCAAACATGGGCAAGTAAACCTCCTGATGGTTATCAAATACTGTCCCCCCTCAGCTGATGAATCAGTGTTGAACATCACTTGGAGGAAGCACTGAGGGTGGCAAGGGCGCAGAATGTACTCTGGATGGGGGACTTCAACAACCATCACCAAGAGTGGCTCGGTAGCAACACTACTGACTGAGCTGGCCAAGCCCTCGAGGACATAGCTGCTAGACCTGGTCTGTGGCAGGTGGTGAGGGAACTAACAAGAGGGGAAAACATATTTGACCTCATTCTCACCAACCTGCCTGCCGCAGATATATCTGTCCATGACAGTATCAAAAGGAGTGGCAACTGCACAGTTGTTGTGGAGATGAAGTCCAGTCCTGGATACCTTCCATTGTGCTGTGTGGCACCACCACCGTGCTAAATGGGATAAATTTCAAAAAGATCTAGTAACTCAAGACTGGGCATCCATGAGGCACTGTGAGCCATGAGCAGCAGCAGAATTGTAGTCAACCACAAACTGTAACCTCATGGCCCGGCATATTACCTGACCTCACCATTTCCACCATGCCAGAGGATCAATTGGTTCAATAAAGAGTGCAGGAGGGCATGCCAGGAGCAGCACCAGGCATTTCTAAAAATGAGGTGTCAACCTGGTGAAGCAACAACACAGGACTACCTGCCTGCCTGACATCATAAGCAGCAAGCGATAGATAGAGCTTAGTGATTCCACAACCAAGGGATCAGATCTAAACTCTGTAGCCCTGCCACATTTAGTCGTGAATGGTGGTGGACAATTAAACAACTCATTGGAGACGAGGCTCCACGCATATCCCCATCGTTAATGATGGGGGAACCCAGCATATCAGTGCAAAAGGTAAGACTGAAGCATACGAAACAATCTTTAGCCAGAAGTGCCAAGTGGATGATCCATCTCAGCCTTCTCCATAGGTCCTCAAAATCACAGATGGCAGTCGTCAGCCAATTCGATTCGCTCCATGTGATATCAAGAAATGGCTGAAGGCACTGGATACTGCAAAGGCAATGGGCCCTGACAACATTCCGGCAATAGTACTGAAGACTTGTGCTCCAGAACTTGCTATGCTCCGAGCTAAGCTGATTCAGTACAGCTACAACACTGGCATCTACCCAGCTATATGGAAAATTGCCCAAATTGTCCTGTACACAAAAAGCAGGACAAATCCAACCCAGCCAATTACCGCCCCATTGGTCTACTCTCAGAATCACAGAATCACAGAATCACACAGAGCAGAAGAGGCCCTTCGGTCCAACGAGTCTGCACCGACACGTGAGAAACACCAGACCTACCTACCTAATCCTATTTACCAGCACGTGGCCCATAGCCTTGAATGTTATGACATGCCAAGTGCTCATCCAGGTACTTTTTAAAGGATGTGAGGCAACTCGCCTCCACCATCCTCCCAGGCAGTGCATTCCAGAACGTCACCACTCTCTGGGTAAAAAGGTTTTTCCTCACATCCCCCTAAACCTCCTGCCCCTCACCTTGAACTTATGTCCCCATGTGACTGACCCTTCAACTAAGGGGAACAGCTGCTCCCTATCCACCTTGTCCATGACCCTCATAATTTTGTACACCTCGATTAGGTCGCCCCTCAGTCTTCTCTGCTCCAACAAAAACAACCCAAGTCTATCCAACCTCTCTTCATAACTTAAATGTTTCATCCCAGGCAACATCCTGGTGAATCTCCTCTGCAACCCCGCCAGTGCAAACACATCCTTCCTATAAAGTGGCAACCAGAACTGCACACAGGCCTCACCAAGGTTCCATTCAACTCCTACATGACCTCCCTACTTTTGTAACCTATGTCTCGAATGATAAAGGCAAGTGTCCCATATGCCTTTTTCACCACCCCACTAACATGCCCCTTCATCTTCATGGATCTATGGACACACAACGCAAGATTCCCTTTGTTCCTCAGAACCTCCTAGTGTCATGCCATTCATTGAATACTTCCTTGTCAAATTACTCCTTCCAAAGTGTATCACCTCTTTTCAGGGTTAAATTCCATCTGCCACTTAGCTGCCCATTTGACCATCCCATCTATATCTTCCTGTAGCCCAAGACACTCAACCTCACTGTTAACCACCCGGCCAACCTTTGTGTCATCCGCAAACTTACTAATCCTACCCCCCACATAGTCATCTATGTCCTTTATATAAATGACAAATAATAGGGGACCCAGCACAGATCCCAGTGGTACGCCACTGGACACTGGCTTCCAGTCACTAAAGCATCCTTCTGTCATCACTCTCTGCCTCCTACAACTAAGCCAATTTTGAATCCACCTTATCAAATTACCTGTATCCCATGTGCTTTTGCCTTCTTTATAAGTCTCCCATGTGGGACCTTGTCAAAAGCTTTGCTGAAATCCATATAAACTACATCAACTACACTATCCTCATCTACACACGTGGTCACGTCCCCAGAAAATTCAATCAAATTTGTTAGTCATGACCTCCCTCTGACAAAGCCATGCTGACTATCCCTGATCAAACCTTGTCTTTCCAAGTGGAGATAGATACTCTCCTTCAGAATTTCCTCCAATAGTTTCCCTACCACTGACGTGAGACTCACTGGCCTGTAGTTCCCTGGCTTATGTCTACAACCCTTCTTAAATAGCAGATCCCCATTAGCTGTTCTCCAGTCCTCTGGCACCTCCCCCGTGACCAGAGAGGAATTAAAAATTTGGGTCAGAGCCCCTGCAATCTCTTCCCTTGCCTTCCTCAGCAGTCTGGGACACAAATCATCCAGACTTGGAGATTTGCCCACTTTTAAGCCTGCCAACACCTCCAATACCTTGTCACTCCCTAGATCAATTTGCTTAAGAAGCTCGCAGTCTCTCTCCCCGAGTTCGATACCTTCATCCTCATTCTCTTGGGTGAAGACGGATGTGAAATATTCATTCAACATTCTAGCGATGTCATCTGGCTCCACCCATAGATTGCCCCCTTGGTCCCTATTGGTCCCTATTCTTTCCCTGGTTATCCTCTTCCCATTGATATACTTATAGAATATCTTGGGATTTGCCCCACTTTTACCAACCAGAGCTTTCTCATACCCTCTCTTTGCTCTCCTCATTGCTTTCTTAAGCTCCACCCTGCTCTTTCTATACTCCACTAATGCCTCTGCTGATTTGTTTCCCTTGTACCTGCTAAAAGCCTCTCTTTTCTTTCTCATCGTAACCTGAATATCTCTGGTCATCCATGGTTTTCTGGGCTTCTTACTCCTTCCTATCAACCTAGAGGAAACATGTTGAGCGTGTACTCTCCCCATTTCCTTTTAGAACAACCCCCCCGCCTCACCTGCTCCTCTGTAGATTTCCCCACAAGTAGCTGTTCCCAGTCTACCTTGGCCAGATCCTGCCTTATTTTACTAAAATCCACTCTCACCCAATCCAAAACATTTTTTTGCAACTTGTCTTTCTTTGTCCATAACAAACTTAAACTGTACCATGTTGTGGTCACTATCACTAAAATGCTCCTCCACTACCACCTCAGCCACCTGTCCGGCTTCACTACCCAGAATTAGGTCCAGCACTGCGCTGTCCCTTGTTGGACCCTGTACATATTGACCTAAAAGGTTCTCCTGTACACATTTCAAGAAATCCACTCCATCCATCCCTTAACACTATGTCTATCCCAATTAATGTTGGGAAAGTTGAAATCACCTAATATAATTACCCTGTTGTTATTGTTTTTACACACCTCCGCAAATTGTGCACATATTTGCTCCTCAATTTCCCACTGACAATCTGGGGGTCTTTAGTAAACACCTAACAATGTGGCTGCCCCTTTTTTATTCCTAAGCTCTATCCACAAAACTTTATTTGATGACCCCTGCAAGATATCATCTCTCCTTACTGCAGTAACTGTCTCCTTAACTAATAATGCAATGCCTCCTCCTCTTTTACCCCTTCCCCTGTCTCGATCATCAATAAAGTGATGGAAGGTGACATCAACAGTGCTATCAAGTCGTATTTGCTCTGCAATAACCTGCTCACTGATGCCAAGTTTGGGTTGTGTCAGGGCCACTCAGCTCCTGACCTCATTACAGCCTTGGTTCAAAAATGGACAAAAGAGCTGAACTCCCAAGGTGAGGTGACAGTGACTGCCCTTGGCATCAAGGCAGCATTTGACTGAGTAAGGCATCAAGGATCCCTAGTAAAACTGGAGTCAATGGGAATTGAGGGAAAACTCTCCACTGGCTGAAGTCATACCTAACACAAAGGAAGACGGTTGTCTTTGCTGGTGGTCAATCATCTCAATTCTAGGACATCACTACAGGAATTCCTCATGGAAGTGTCCTAGGCCCAACCATCTTCAGCTGCTTCATCAATGACCTTCTTTCCATCATAAGGTCAGAAGTGGGGATGTTTGCTGATGATTATACAACACTCAGCACCATTCACAACTCCTCACATACCAAAGCAGTCCATCTCTAAATGGAGCAAGACGTGGACAATATCCAGGCTTGAGCTGATAAGTGGCAAGTGACATTCGCACCACACAAGTGCCAGGCTATGACCATCTCCAACACGAGAGAATCTAACCATTGCCCCTTGATGTTCAATGGCATTACCATCACTGAATCCCCACTTTCGACATCCTGGGGGTTACCGCTGACCAGAAACTGAACTGGATTAGCCATATAAATACTGTGGCTACAAGAGCAGGCTAGGAATCCTGCAGCAAATAACTCACCTCCAGATTCCCCAAAGCCTGTCCACCGTCTACAAGGTACAAATCAGGAGTGTGATGGAATACTCTCCAATTGCCTGGATAAGTGTAGTTCCAAAAGCACTCAAGAAGCTTGACACCATCCAAGACAAAGCAACCTGCTTGACTGGGACCCCACCCACAAACATTCACCCCCTCCACAGCAATGTGTACCATCTACAAGATGCAGAAACTCACCAAGGCTCCTTCGACAGCACCTTTTAAATACACAACCGCTACCATCTAGAAGGACAAGGGCAGCAGATAGATGGGAACATCACCACCTGGAAGTTCCCCTCCAAGCCACTCACTATCCTGTCTTGGAACTATATCACTGTTCCTTCACTGTCACTGGATCAACATCCTGGAAGCCCCTATCTAACAGCATTGTGGGTGTAGCTACACCACATGGACTGCAGCAGTTCAAGACAGTTCACCACCACTTTCTCAAGGGCAATTAGGGATGGGCAATAAATGCTGACCTCGCCAATGATGCCCACAACCCATAAATGAATAAAAAAAGTTCTTTAGCACAGGCCTACACCTACAGATCCAATTGTATTTAGACCTAATCAGTGATTCCATTCAGGCACCATTTGCCTACCATTTAAGACTGCCATATGAATCATTGCTCTTCAGATGCCGTCCTATCTCCAAATTCTTTTTCCACTCGATTCTCATCACTTTCCTTAGCTCCTTTAAACCTGATTTCTGTAGAAAACCTGACCTGTAACCCTCTTGGTACCTCTGATCATTATGTCTCATGCCTCTTATCCTCTGCAGTACTCAGTACAGTTGACCACTCACTTCTCCATCACCTTGCCTTGTCTGCTCCATCTCCATGACACTTACCTCCTATGGTTCTGTCATTTGCTGTTTCAATGTACCAAGTTATTGTACTCAGTAACATCGAAGCTTGTGGATTTTTCTTGTTTTGCTCTGGTACGGTCAGCTCTTGTGCTTCACCATTTTTCTTACCTATGCTGCCCCTTTGCTGAAATCACCCTTTGGCATGCGGTCAGTTTTTATAGATTTACCATTCTGCCACAATTCTTGACCTCCCTCAGCCACCATTATGCTATTCAACTGCTTAGATGTTATCAAGTCCTTAGATGAGCAAATATTTCCTTTTAACTCACTTAGCACAGCCAAAACCATTAAATTTGGGTCCTCTGTAAAATTCTGCAACTTTGAACGTAACATGTTCCCCATTTCTAATAGCTCTCTGATTGTGTTTAACCTCTCTTTAGCTATTGAACTCAGAGCTAAGCTTCAAATCTCATGTCCTTGTCTATGTTTAACTCCAACATCATTCGCCTTTTCCTCTTTCGCCCGCTGTTGAAATTTATCCATGCCATCGTCACTTTCAGACTTGTTCAATGTTTACCTTGCCAATATCATAAGGGTTTACACATTGCAACTTCTATAAAATTCCATCAGCTAGATCCTATCCTGCATGAAATCTTATTTCCTTACTCCCTCTCAGCTTGCTAACCTGGACTGCTATCAGTTTCAATATCCTCGTTTATGAATCTACCCACCTCCTCCTTACATCTGCAACCTTAGTCCAGTGATTTTGTATGCACTGTTTTATTTTATTTGGATTTCCTCCCTTATTTGAAGTCTCACCAAACTTGTTCTGGAACATTCTATGTTGCCCTCTTTGTTTTTATGCCCCTATACCTACTTCTTCAATCTTTGACGGTCCCTTGTCATCCCCTTTCCTTCATTTCTAATTTTCCAGTTACTTTTCACATCATGTGAAGCACTTTGAGATATTTTATGGTTAAGTGTGTTGTAATTGTAGTTGTAACAATCAGTAGGTGTGGACACAAGATGTGATCTCAAAATTGCTAGACAACCCCATTAGAAGAATATTGGCACATTATCCCAGAAAGCCTGAGATGCAGAGTCAATCAAGGTGTTTTACGGGCGATGGGGAGTTAGTTTGGAAATTATTTATGGATATAGAGAAAACAAGAAGCTCAGATTTTTTTTAAAGATAGAGCTTCCTTGGTTGGTCCAGGTGGCATACTTATAATCTTCCTCCCTCTTTTCCCATGTTATGCAGGGTAACAATGCTGGTTGACCACACCCTTGCTTCAAACACTGTTTTTTGGATTTGGTTTTACAGTCAATTCCTGGTCCTAAACCTTTCTATTTATCCAGGCTGAGGACCAGCAGCAATGTACACTGGTTTGGTTCTTTCATAGCCAACAAGTCCAGGAGTGGGGCTTGAAACAAGGGCCTTTTGGCTAAGAGACTGGAGAGCTATCAACTGAGCCATTCAGACTCCCATACCATGCTCCAGTCCTTAGTACTATATATTCTGTTTGAATAGCATTGGGAATGTTCCACCTTTAAACCTGTTTCTCCAGTGAAGCCAGCCACAGAGTAAGCAATCTAACTAATTAAAGCTTTTGTTGAAGTGAACAGACTGTCAGATGCATGATGTATTTGGTAATAAAATGAGTGGAAAAGATAATGGAGTAGAGGTGGACTAGACAAGTGCTATGGGGCTAATTGAAAAATCTGAAACATGCATTTGGAGAAGTTAGGTTTATCCTCTCCCATTTATAGTGGCAGTATGACAAGTGCATGGGTTGAGAGGGTGGACAAGATGCAGTTTAAAGCAAGAGAAGACCTTTTTTTAAATGCTAAGCTCCCACCTGTACCTTTTTTTTTTAAAAGGCTGATTTACCAATATAACCGTATTTGCCAAATATTCAGGTTTACTGGAACAGTAAGGATTAGACGATAAACCTTCCTGTGCTGTACTGATCGAACAACCTAAGCTGGTTCCTTTTAACATGTTTATGTGAATGAGAAGTTTCCTTGGAAACCAGGCAATGTCAGCTCTTGATGTTATACATCCACCTGTCCCTTAGGAGCATTCCTGCCGCATGATCATATTTTTCTTAATTGGCAAATGCCCTTGAATGACTCTTTATTATGTCCTACAATCTATCTAGGATTGCTAGCAATTTATTTTGGTCTATATTAAATGAGGAAAATGTGTGATGGATAAACCCAGGCAATGTAAGGTTGAATTATCGAAATCCACTCCTCTTTTTGTAATTGAACTTGTAGTTTCAATCAAACCTTTTAAATCTTGTATAATGTACGCTGGGTGGGACAAAGCTTAGAAGCTGATCCATTGTAGGAAAGGTCAGAAGGGGAATTCCCCACCTCGACTCCTCTTAGTCACACTAATGCTTCGTTCCCATTGATCCCATTTTGTATTCATAATTCCTAAAGCATCATATCACCGCAGGAAACAAAGTTGAATTTTGAAGTTGTACTGCTACAGCCATAAGTGAAAGGATACTTTGAGAGGGAAACCATTTCAAAATCTTTGTGGCTATGAACACCAATTATGCCACTATTACTTTTTTAAAAAGTGAGTATTAAATGTCAGTTCTCCCCATCTGTGGTCTATTTCATGTATATCCAGGCTTCTGTATAAAGCTTGCAAACAAGAATCTGACCTGACTTGTTCCAATTTCTAGAGCTCAGTTTCCCCTTTTACTAAAATGATTTTTCCTGAAGTTAAGTGTTGTTGGGGCTGTTGGCATTGGTCGCAGATTATAGTACAAGTGGTTAATAATGGGAATTTACAGTTCTGAAATGAGATGCCATAATAAGTAAATCAGAATCCATACCATTACTGCAGTTACTCTCCATCGGCTTAAAGGATCTGAAATACTTGAAGTCTTCCCATCATAAGTGTAACATAAGGGTCTGGCACATGTGGGGTTATTGAGTGACTGAGTACATAGTGATAGAAGAGAACATACGTCCCGTACCCAGAGTCAGTTGAGTGTTGGACAGAGCCCTGTGTACCAGCAAGCATGGAGACAGCTCCTAGATTGTACTCTTTACTGTATATTTGTAAATAGTTCTACAAATGAATAAACACTTGCAGTTAACCTACATATGACTACAAAGACATCATTAAACCAATGAAGATGTAAACAACACCCCACAACAATCAGTATTTTGTACTGATTGACTTACTTGTGTTTCTTTTCATTTCCTTTTCTCTACTTCATTTCTCCTCCAAAAATGTAAGCTTGTGATTTGTCCTTGGATCTACGGTGATGGTGATTGGTACGTACATGGTTTTAATTCACATCCCTTTTCATGAAATACCTTGAGGACTGGACAAAACTTATTCTCTTCTGACTCGACTGAGTTCCAGAAACTGCCAAATTTGAGATCTGAAATACAAATCAATGCTGTCTAAGGCCATACATCACATTAAGGACAGGATTCTTGGGTCTTCAGGCGGGCGGGGTAGGCGTGCCCGGGAGCGGCCGGGAAACGGACCACCGCCCGCGATCGGCCCCTGACCGCGATTCACACTGGCAGGTCAATTAACGCCCGGCCAGCATGAAAGGCGGGCTGAAAAGCTCAGCGCTACTGAAGGGTGGGTACCGGAGGAGGCGAGTGCGGACGTCAGCGTGGGTACAGGGGAGCACACAATTAAAGCTCCCTGAAAACAGGGAGCTGAAGAATTTTAAAAACAAAAATAAAGATTATGGAATTCTGAAAAAAATGTTCCCACATAGGCCTCCCTCACTTGAACATATAGATAATAAAAATTCTGTCAAAACGTTTTTTAAAAAATTAATCTCGGAAACCTCATGATGCCCGTGGATGAGGTTTCCTGAAACATCAAAAGGCTGCCTGGCCAATTTGCCCACCCACCAACCATAAGGTTGGACGGGCAGCGAAAAATTGGTTTTAAATAATACATTAAAGGACCTAATAGGCCTTTTAATTGTCAACGGGTGTGTTGTTGACTCCCCCGCACACCCGCCGACTAAAATATCGCGTGAGCGCACGATGAAGCCCGATGTCATCGCGCGCTGTATTACATTTGGCCGCGTACTGAGTGAAAAATCCTGCTCTAAGTGTAAAAGAGGAGGCGGGACCATTTGGGACAATGGATTAAGTGATGCTAAACTTAACTGTTACAACCGAAACAACAAAATAAATATTGGTTAAACTTGGCTGCTCTACATTACTAATTTGTAACTTGTGGAAGATGTCACCGCACCACATTCCCGCCCCCCCAAAACACACATTTGATAAGAGCAATTGATTCTCTTTTTCCCTCTGTCACCCCATTCTCTGCCCCCGCCCCACAATTGGCCTTGACATAACCAATCCCACCTCTTTACATATTCTCCAAGTTAAATGCTGTGAATCTATTGTGCTAGTCGTTGTTCTGTTATTGGTTGGTAGCTTATCAGGCCAGTATGCTCACCTCTGTTCACATTGAAAGCAGTATAGAATCACAGAAAAACAGAAATTTACAGCACAGAAACATTCAGTCCATCATGTCTCTGCCAGCCAAAAAAAAGCTATCTGGCCTAATCCCACTTTCCAGTTCTCAATATGTAACCTTGTAGTTTAATGCACTTCAAATATATATCCAAGCACTTTCTCAACACAATGAGAGTTCCTGTCTCTAACTTGCAGGTGGCACATTCTAGGCCCCCACCACCTTTCTGGGTGAAAAACATTCTCCTCAACTTCACTCTGATCCTTGATTAATCACTGTAAATATATATCCCTTGATATTGAGTGTCTGTCCCAATGGAAAAAGATCTTTCCTTTCTAGGCCTCTCATTACTTAATACACCTCCATTAAAGCTCCACTCAGCCTTCTGTGTTCCAAAGAAAACAACTCCAGTCTATCCAATTTTTCCTCATAGCTAAAACTCCCCATTACTTACAACATCCATGTAAATCTCCGCTGCATTCTCTCTAGGGAGAGCATATTCTTCCTGTAATGTGGTCAGCACAACAGTGACCTAACTAGAGTTTTTGTATCCCATGCCTCAGCTAATAAAGGAAAATATCCCATATGCCTTCTTGACCACCTTATCTACCTGTCCTGCTGCCTTCAGGAATCTGAGGACATGAATTCCAAGGCCCCTCTGTTCCTTTACGCTTCTCAGTGTCCTATCATTTATTGTGTTTTCCCTTGCCTTGTTTGATCTTTCCAATTGCATTATCTTGCACTTGTCTAGCTGAATTCTACTTATCAATTTTCTGCCCACCTAGCTAGTCCATTTCTGCAGTTTACAGCTTTCTTCTTTACCATCAACCATACGGCCAATTTTTGTATCACTTGCAAATTTCTTAATCTTCTAAGCTATGCACTCCCTGTGTGGGCGGGATGGGGAGAAATCCCAAAATCGAGAGTGTGCTCTTTAGCGCATGAGCATGAAAGAGTGCACTCATCTCCCTGAGGCTAAGTGCAGCTTTAGGGAGATTGGCTCTAAATGTTAAAAACCTAAAACTAGAAAAATTAAGTTTCCCTAACATGTTCCCTCATGTGACAATGTCACATGAGTTGGGACATGTCCATAATTTTTACAAAACTGCTATTAAAATTTTTAAAAACCTACATGAAACCTCATCCCGCCCAGGGCTCCTGACCTGCCCGCTAACCTTAAGGTTGGACGGGCAGGTCCATTAATTACTTAATTGACTCTGTCAATAGCCTCAATTGGCCACTGACAGGTCGGCGGGCGCGCAGCTGATTTTGCTGTGCCCCCACCTTCCTGAAAATTTAAATGGGGTACAGTGATGTCAGGAGTTCCCCCCAATGTCACCGCGCATCATTTTACGCCCTGCCCCCGCTTGCCGACGCGTAAAATCCTGTCCAATGAGCCAATTTTGGATCCAACTTGCTACATTCTGTTTGATCCCATGTGCTTTTACTTTTCTGACCAGTCTGCTATGTGGGATCTTGTCAAAAGCCTTACTAAAATCCATGTAGTCTATGTCAAATTCACTATCTCACTGAGTTTCCTTGTCAGTGCCTCAAAACAATCAGTCAAGTTATTTAAACACGAACTTCCCTTAACAAATCCATGTTGGCTCTCCTTGATTAATCCAATGACTTGCTATTTGCCAAATAATACCATCCATAGAACCATAGAAAAGTTACAGCATAGAAGGAGGCCATTCGGCCCATCTTGTCCATGCCAGCCCGAGGACACCCAGGTGCCCTTTCTAATCCCACCTTCCTGCACCCGGCCCATAGCCCTGCAGCTTACAGCACTTAAGGCGCAGATCCAGGTACTTTTTAAAAGAGTTTAAAGTTTCTGCCTTTACCATCAAATTGGGCAGCAAATTCCAGACACCCACTACCCTTTGCATAAAAAAGTTCTTCCTCATGTCTCCCCTACACCTTCTGCCACTTATCTTGAATCTATATCCCCTGGTTCTAGATTTCTCCACCAAGAGAAACAATTTTATCCTGTCCACTCATAATTTTATACACAATTATTGGGAATTTTTCCCAATAATTCCCCACTGAGGTTATCTGACTGGCCTGTAATTACTCGAAATATCATTAAACAAAGGTATAACATTAGCATTCCCCCAGCACCATGCCTGAAGCCAGACAGGATTGGAAATGACGGTGAGGTTTCATTGGGGTGTAGACAGGGTTCTTTGGGGCTTGTCTATTCTCCCAAAGTAAGCTGCTTGAGACTGTAGTTTGTTAGAACCATTACTCATTATTTACAGCTATTACATACATATTGGGAACTCTGCACAAGGTTGGAACTTCTCTTGCCTCCAGATCTCTGTCACTCAATCATGTGATGTTACCTCATCATTACAACAGCACCATGAGCTTCTGATGGTAACCCTTTACTCTCCAGCTCACTATGTTTATCCAATCCAATATTTCATTTCCTTCTCGTTAACTACAATGTCTGCATTGTACCCCTTTTTGTGCAAATTATTCATTAAGAACCATGCTCACATCTTCCATCTCTGCACACAGGTAAGTTTTTTTGGTCTCTAATAGACCCTACTCTTTCCTTTTGCTTTTTATGCATTTATAAAACATCTTTCGGTTTTCTTTGATTTTGCTTGCCAATATTGTTTTCATACCCTCTCTCTGTTTTTCTAGTTTCCTTTTTAATTTCACCCCTGCACTTTCTATACTCCTCTAGGTTTCCTGTATTTCCTGTCCTCTCAGTATTTGACATAAGCTTCCCTTTTTTGCCATTTCCTATTCTGTGTACTTCTTGGCATTAAATTTAGGAGTTCCACCCTTTGGGCAGAATTTTGCCGTCAGTGAGCTGGGGGCGGGGCCCACTCGTCGACACGAAAATGACGCAGGATGACAAGATAATTAAGCCAATTAAAGGCCCTGCGCATCCAACCTTAAGGCTGGCGGGCAGGCCAGGAGCCCCAGTGGGTTTCTGAAAAGACATGAAACCTCATCCACTGGCGGGATGAGGTTTCATGTCTGTTTTAAAAAAGTTTAATAAAGTTTATGTGATATTGATTAACATGTCCCATCTTGTGCGACATTGTCACATAAGGGGGACATGTTAATGATTTTTTTATTTTTCAACTTACAAAAACTGTCAGTGCTCTCCCTAAGGCATCACTTAGTTTCAGGGAGATGTGTGCTCTTTCATGCACATGTGCGAAAGAGCACACTCTGACAGTTGGGGAATCCCCCCCCCCCCGCCCCCCCCCCCCCCCGCCCCCCCCCCCCCCCGCACCCCCCCGACCCCCCCTCCATCCAGGAAGCACATGATGCTTCCCGTCAGGCAGCCCGCTGGGCAAGCCTTAATTGGCCTGCCCACTTAAAATGGCGGTGGGGCTCGTTTCGGTGGCGGCAATTGATTGCCTGCCCGCCGCCGAGACGGTGGGGCCCGCCCGCCCATCAAGGGCAAAATTCTGCCCTTTATCTCTGTGGGAACGTCTTTGTTCTGAGCCCTCACTATCTTGTCCTTGAATACTTCCCACTATTCCGACGCTGATTTACCTTCTAAAAGCTATTTCCAGTCCACTTTTGCCAAGCCACATTTCAGCTTAATAAAATTTGCCTTTTCTCAATTGAGAATGGATACGCCTGACCTATCTCTGTCATTTTCTATAACCATGTTAAATTTAATTGAATTATGATCACTACTTCCAAAATACTCTCCCCTTCCACCTGCCCAGCTTCATTGCCTAAAACTAAATCCAGATTTCCAAAAGGCATTTGATAAAGTGCCACAAAGGTAAAGTGGAGCCTGGATTTGAAGTTGGCTGAGTGTCAGGAAACAGAAAGTAGTGGTGAACAGTTGTTTTTTGGACTGGGGAAAGTTAGAGTGAGGTTTCCTGATAAATATTAATCACCTAACCTTGGGTGTACAGGGCACAATTTCAAAATCTGAAGTTGACTCAAAACTTGGATGTATTGTGAACTGTGAGGTGGATAGATTTCAAGAAGACATGGACAGGCTGGTGGAATGGGCAGACACGTGGCAGATGAAATTGAATGCAGAGAAGTGTGAAATGGTACACTTTGGTAGGGAGAATGAGGAAAGGCACTATTAAGCAAAGGACACAATAAAGGGAGTGCAGGATCAGAGGGGCCTGGACGTAAGCATGGGATGTTGCACAGAAATTGTTCACAGTGGCAGAACAGGTTGTGAAAGTGGTTAAAAAGCCATATGAAATCCCAGGCTTTATAAATAGAAGCATAGGGTACAAAAGCCAGGAAATTATGATGAACCTTTATATTATGTCTTGTAGTTCTGAGAAGTTTGAAATAGTCACACTCTTAGACAAGATATTAGAGCTGAGATCAAATGTACTTCTTGCAGCTCTCCATGTAATGCGGAATGATACATTGATGTGCAGTACGTTGGCTGTAGTGCAGCAGTGAGTGATGTGGCATTCTGGATATGCATGTATACATGTGCATAACAATATAGTTCCTAACTCTTTATGAATAGTATAGCACTTTATAAACTTCTGGTTCAGCTTCAACAGGAGTACTGGCTTCAAACATGGATGTTGTCTGTTGGTTGCAACTGGCTAAGGAACAATTGCTGAGACTATAACTAGTTTATTGGATATGACAGAGCTGTATACAGTTTGTTATGATATTCAACCAGACCCCGAAGTTGTTGGTAGGATCCACTTAGGGACCAATAATGTTTTGGTTAATGTAGTCAAAGTTTGAGATTCAAGACACTTGTTGAGTGAATAAAGCCAAATGATCTACAGGTTTTTAACAACAAAAATAAACTTTACCATACAAGGTCAGAAAGATAAAATAATTTACAATATCTATCTTATACTCTAACATTCAGGATAAGTATGTGGTATATGTGAATTAACAACCCAACTGTGATCAAACACAGCATTCTACACAATAAATGGCGGATGCGACCAAGACAGAGTCCCTGGATTTCTCAACAACCCATCCAGATGTCAGTAACACTGAGTCAACCAAACTCACTGAAACTCTGTCTCTTTCATGAAGGATTCCAGTCTTCACCTTCTAACCTGGGAATTCCCTCCAAACGTTGCTCCAACTTGAATGGCATCATTGACAACCCACCCCACAGGGTTTCAATCTCATCTCCAGAGACTCCATTCCCCTGGATTCTTAAGTGCACACTTGAGCACTAACTCGCAAGCACAACTTCAGATCTTCAGCCAGTCCGAGCTGATCTGTACTGCTCCAAAGCAGTATCTTTGCCCCAACACGGAGTCACCTACTTTTGGCTGCCTTCTTGGATCTTCAGGGCTTCTCCTGAGCCCTCTTCAATTACCAGGGCTTTCCTGGGCCCTCCTGAATTAAAATCTGATAACTTCAGCCCTTTCCCTACTTGGGAGCCTTTTTTCTTTATTCTCTCTTTTTATCTGAGGCGGGACATCTTCCTGTCCCTGTCCCCTCTCTGTGATTCTTCTTTTGGGACCTCTCCCTGTTCCCTATCCCTGTCCCCTGCCCGGGACTCTTCTTCTCAATGACGCTCTGCTCCCAGTCACCTGACTGATGTTTTTGCACTGTTTTTCTTCTGGCACAGGTGCGCTAAGCCCCAAAAAATGTAAAAATGCAGAACTGCACATTTGCAGCCCATTCCCTGTCCACACATGCACAAAAGCTCTGAAGTCTGGTGGGAGTTGAAGTTCCATTCTCAACGCCAAGGTAAGTTTATTTTTCATAACAAGATATACATGACTAGGTGTTACTCAATCTAAGCCATAAGTATTCTCCCTCTTGACTCTTGGTCATGTGTCTCTTACATCATCATGTGGGCAGTACTGTTTCTCCACTACCATACATTAACCCTTTCAACCTTGAACACCCTAGTACTACAATGGGCACTGCTCTTTAGGAAGGATGTGAAAGCATTAGAGAGGGTGCAGAAAAGATTCACAATGGTTCCAGAGATGAGGGACTTCAGTTATGTGGACAGAGTAGAGAAGCTGAAGCTTTTATCTTTCGAGAAGGTTCAGACAAGATTTGATGAAAGTGTGCAAAATCATGAGGTATCCCGACAGAATACATAGAGACAAAGCATTCTCATCAGCAGAAAGGTCAAGGACGAGAGGATGCTGATTTAAGCTGATTGACAATAGAAGCAAAGGCAACATGAAGAAAATCTTTTTTATGCAGTGAGTGGTTAGGATCTGGAATGTACTCCTGAGTGCATGGTAGAGGGAAACTCAATTGGGGGTTTCAAAAATGAATTGAATAAGCACTTGAAGAGAAAAAAAAACATGACTATGTGGAAAGGGCTGGGGAGTAGGTCTATCTGACTTGCTCTAGCAGAGTGCTAGCACGGCTATAATGGGCTAAATTGTCTCCTTCTGTGGCTCAGCCAATCTCTGATTCTATGATTATAAGAACTGCCCTTTCTCTTTTTGGGCATGCTATATAATGGATAAAAGTGTCCTCCTGAAATAATTTTAAGAATTTTGCACCCTCTATACCTTTTGCACTGATTCTATCCCATTTAGTATTATGCTATTTAAAATTCCCTCCTACTGCATTACTGCCTTTGCACTTCTCAGAAATTTGCATATGTATTTGCTCTCCTATTTCCCCCTGACTGTTTGGATGTCTATTGTATATTGCCAGCAGTGTTAGAAGAGTAAGAGCCCATTTTTGATCTTCAGTTAAACCCATATGGCCACATTTGATGATTCTTCTAACATATCATCCCTCCTCATGGGTGTAATTGTTCTTTAACCAATATTACAACTCCTCCCTCCTTTATATCTCCCTTTCTATCACATCTGAACACCCTGAAGTTGAGCCATGTTTTAGTAATAGCTATGGTGACATACTTCCAACTGTCTATCTGTGCTTTCAGCTCATCTGCCTTATTCACTGGATTCTTTGAATTGTTGTGCACACCATTAAGCACTGCCAACGCCTTCACTGTTTATTTTTCTACCCATTTCGGCTTTCCATACTCAATATTGCTGGAAAGGGAGAGATGTTGCCAAAGGTTTTTGCCTTGCACTCATCAGGACAAACACAAGAATGCCAAATTTCAAACGACCACACCAATTTATACTACATATGAACATATAAATTAGGAGCAGGAGTAGGCCACTCGGCCCTTCAAGCTTGCTCTGCCATTCAATAAGATCATGGCTCATTTGATTGTAATGTCAACTCCACATTCCTACCTGCCCCCAATAACCTTTCACTCCTTGCTTATCAAGAATCTATCTAGCTCTGCTTTAAAAATATTCAAAGATTCTGCATCCACTGCCTTTTGAGGAAGAGAGTTTCCTCTGAGAGAAAAAAAAAAATTCTCCCTCATCTGTCTTCAATGGGAGACTGTATTTTTAAACAGTGACTCCTAGTTCTAGATTCTCCCCACAAGAAGAAACATTCTTTCCACTTCAACCCTGTCAAGACCCCTCAGGATCTTTCAATCAAGACACCTCTTCCTCCTCTAAACTCCAATGTATACCTGCCTAAACAAAAACAAAAACAGAATTACCTGGAAAAACTCAGCAGGTCTGGCAGCATCGGCGGAGAAGAAAAGAATTGACGTTTCGAGTCCTCATGACCCTTCGACAGAACTTGAGTTCGAGTCCAAGAAAGAGTTGAAATATAAGCTGGTTTAAGGTGTGTGGGGGGTGGGGGGGGGTGGGGGGGGGGGGTGCGAGAGAGAGAGAGAGAGAAGTGGAGTGGGGGTGTGGTTGTAGGGACAAACAAGCAGTGATAGAAGCAGATCATCAAAAGATGTCAACAACAATAGAACAAAAGAACACATAGGTGTTAAAGTTAAAGTTGGTGATATTATCTAAACGAATGTGCTAATTAAGAATGGATGGTAGGGCACTCAAGGTATAGCTCTAGTGGGGGTGGGGAGAGCATAAAAGATTTTTTAAAAAAAATTTTTTTTTTTAAATAATGGAAATAGGTGGGAAAAGGAAAATCTATATAATTTATTGGAAAAAAAAGGAAGGGGGAAACAGAAAGGGGGTGGGGATGGGGGAGGGAGCTCACGACCTAAAGTTGTTGAATTCAATATTCAGTCCGGAAGGTTGTAAAGTGCCTAGTCAGAAGATGAGGTGTTGTTCCTCCAGTTTGCGTTGGGCTTCACTGGAACAATGCAGCAAGCCGAGGACAGACATGTGGGCAAGAGAGCAGGGTGGAGTATTAAAATGGCAAGCGACAGGGAGGTTTGGGTCATTCTTGCGGACAGACCGCAGGTGTTCTGCAAAGCAGTCGCCCAGTTTACGTTTGGTCTCTCCAATGTAGAGGAGACCACATTGGGAGCAACGAATGCAGTAGACTAAGTTGGGGGAAATGCAAGTGAAATGCTGCTTCACTTGAAAGGAATGTTTGGGTCCTTGGACGGTGAGGAGCGAGGAAGTGAAGGGGCAGGTGTTGCATCTTTTGCGTGGGCATGGGGTGGTGCCATAGGAGGGGGTTGAGGAGTAGGGGCTGATGGAGGACTGGACCAGGGTGTCCCAGAGGGAGCGATCCCTACGGAATGCCGATAGGGGGGGTGAAGGGAAGACGTGTTTGGTGGTGGCATCATGCTGGAGTTGGCGGAAATGGCAGAGGATGATCCTTTGAATGCGGAGGCTGGTGGGGTGATAAGTGAGGACAAGGGGGACCCTATCATGTTTCTGGGAGGGAGGAAAAGGCGTGAGGGCGGATGCGCGGGAGATGGGCCGGACACGGTTGAGGGGCCTGTCATCGACCGTGGGTGGAAAACCTCGGTTAAGGAAGAAGGAGGACGTGTCAGAGGAACTGTTTTTGAAGGTAGCATCATTGGAACAGATGCGACGGAGGCAAAGGAACTGAGAGAATGGGATGGAGTCCTTACAGGAAGCGGGGTGTGAGGAGCTGTAGTCGAGATAGCTGTGGGAGTTGGTGGGTTTGTAATGGATATTGGTGGACAGTCTATCACCAGAGATTGAGACAGAGAGGTCAAGGAAGGGAAGGGAAGTGTCAGAGATGGACCACGTGAAAATGATGGAGGGGTGGAGATTGGAAGCAAAATTAATAAATTTTTCCAAGTCCCGACGAGAGCATGAAGCAGCACCGAAGTAATCATTGATGTACCGGAGAAAGAGTTGTGGAAGGGGGCCGGAGTAGGACTGGAACAAGGAATGTTCCACATACCCCATAAAGAGACAGGCATAGCTGGGGCCCATGCGGGTACCCATAGCCACACCTTTTATTTGGAGGAAGTGAGAGGAGTTGAAGGAGAAATTGTTCAGCGTGAGAACAAGTTCAGCCAGACGGAGGAGAGTAGTGGTGGATGGGGATTGTTCGAGCCTCTGTTCGAGGAAGAAGCTAAGGGCCCTCAGACCATCCTGGTGGGGGATGGAGGTGTAGAGGGATTGGACGTCCATGGTGAAGAGGAAGCGGTTGGGGCCAGGGAACTGGAAATTGTTGATGTGACGTAAGGTGTCAGAGGAATCACGGATGTAGGTGGGAAGGGACTGGACAAGAGGAGAGAGAAGGGAGTCAAGATAACCACAAATGAGTTCTGTGGGGCAGGAGCAAGCTGAGACGATCGGTCTACCGGGGCAGTTCTGTTTGTGGATTTTGGGTAGGAGATAGAAGTAGGCCGTCCAAGGTTGGGCGACTATCAGGTTGGAAGCTGTGGGAGGGAGATCCCCAGAGGAGATGAGGTCAGTGACAGTCCTGGAAACAATGGCTTGATGTTCAGTGGTGGGGTCATGGTCCAGGGAGAGGTAGGAGGAAGTGTCTGCGAGTTGACACTCAGCCTCCGCGAGGTAGAGGTCAGTGCGCCAGACAGCAACAGCACCACCCTTGTCAGCGGGTTCGATGACAATGTCAGGGTTGGACCTGAGAGAATGGAGTGCAGTAAGTTCAGAGAGAGACAGGTTAGAATGGGTGAGAGGAGCAGAGGAATTGAGACGAATCAATTTCTCTGCTCCTCTCACCCATTCTAACCGTCTCTCTCTGAACTTACTGCACTCCATTCTCTCAGGTCCAACCCTGACATTGTCATCGAACCCGCTGACAAGGGTGGTGCTGTTGTTGTCTGGCGCACTGACCTCTACCTCGCGAAGGCTGAGTGTCAACTCACAGACACTTCCTCCTACCTCTCCCTGGACCAGGACCCCACCACTGAACATCAAGCCATTGTTTCCAGGACTGTCACTGACCTCATCTCCTCTGTTGATCTCCCTCCCACAGCTTCCAACCTGATAGTCGCCCAACCTCGGACGGCCCGCTTCTATCTCCTACCCAAAATCCACAAACAGAACTGCTCCGGTAGACCGATCGTCTCAGCTTGCTCCTGCCCCACAGAACTCATTTCTCGTTATCTTGACTCCCTTCTCTCTCCCCTTGTCCAGTCCCTTCCCACCTACATCCGTGATTCCTCTGACACCTTACGTCACATCAACAATTTCCAGTTCCCTGGCCCCAACCGCTTCCTCTTCACCATGGACGTCCAATCCCTCTACACCTCCATCCCCCACCAGGATGGTCTGAGGGCCCTTAGCTTCTTCCTCGAACAGAGGCTCGAACAATCCCCATCCACCACTACTCTCCTCCGTCTGGCTGAACTTGTTCTCATGCTGAACAATTTCTCCTTCAACTCCTCTCACTTCCTCCAAATAAAAGGTGTGGCTATGGGTACGCGCATGGGCCCCAGCTAAGCCTGTCTCTTTATGGGGTATGTGGAACATTCCTTGTTCCAGTCCTACTCCGGCCCCCTTCCACAACTCTTTCTCCGGTACATCGATGATTACTTCGGTGCTGCTTCATGCTCTCGTCGGGACTTGGAAAAATTTATTAATTTTGCTTCCAATCTCCACCCCTCCATCATTTTCACGTGGTCCATCTCTGACACTTCCCTTCCCTTCCTTGACCTCTCTGTCTCAATCTCTGGTGATAGACTATCCACCAATATTCATTACAAACCCACCAACTCCCACAGCTATCTCGACTACAGCTCCTCACACCCCGCTTCCCGTAAGGACTCCATCCCATTCTCTCAGTTCCTTTGCCTCCGTCGCATCTGTTCCAATGATGCTACCTTCAAAAACAATTCCTCTGACACGTCCTCCTTCTTCCTTAACCGAGGTTTTCCACCCACGGTCGATGACAGGCCCCTCAACCGTGTCCGGCCCATCTCCCGCGCATCCGCCCTCACGCCTTCTCCTCCCTCCCAGAAATATGATAGGGTCCCCCTTGTCCTCACTTATCACCCCACCAGCCTCCGCATTCAAAGGATCATCCTCTGCCATTTCCGCCAACTCCAGCATGATGCCACCACCAAACACGTCTTCCCTTCACCCCCCCCCCCATCGGCATTCCGTAGGGATCGCTCCCTCCGGGACACCCTGGTCCAGTCCTCCATCAGCCCCTACTCCTCAACCCCCTCCTATGGCACCACCCCATGCCCACGCAAAAGATGCAACACCTGCCCCTTCACTTCCTCGCTCCTCACCGTCCAAGGACCCAAACATTCCTTTCAAGTGAAGCAGCATTTCACTTGCATTTCCCCCAACTTAGTCTACTGCATTCGTTGCTCCCAATGTGGTCTCCTCTACATTGGAGAGACCAAACGTAAACTGGGCGACTGCTTTGCAGAACACCTGCGGTCTGTCCGCAAGAATGACCCAAACCTCCCTGTCGCCAGCCATTTTAACACTCCACCCTGCTCTCTTGCCCACATGTCTGTCCTTGGCTTGCTGCATTGTTCCAGTGAAGCCCAACGCAAACTGGAGGAACAACACCTCATCTTCTGACTAGGCACTTTACAGCCTTCCGGACTGAATATTGAATTCAACAACTTTAGGTCGTGAGCTCCCTCCCCCATCCCCACCCCCTTTCTGTTTCCCCCTTCCTTTTTTTTTCCATAAATTATATAGATTTTCCTTTTCCCACCTATTTCCATTATTTAAAAAAAAATTTTTTTAAAAAAATCTTTTATGCTCTCCCCACCCCCACTAGAGCTATACCTTGAGTGCCCTACCATCCATTCTTAATTAGCACATTCGTTTAGATAATATCACCAACTTTAACACCTATGTGTTCTTTTGTTCCACTGTTGTTGACATCTTTTGATGATCTGCTTCTATCACTGCTTGTTTGTCCCTATAACCACACCCCGACTCCACTTCTCTCTCTCTCTCTCTCTCTCCACCCCCCACACACACACCTTAAACCAGCTTATATTTCAACTCTTTCTTGGACTCGAACTCAAGTTCTGTCGAAGGGTCATGAGGACTCGAAACGTCAATTCTTTTCTTCTCCGCCGATGCTGCCAGACCTGATGAGTTTTTCCAGGTAATTCTGTTTTTGTTTTTGTTTTGAATTTCCAGCATCCGCATTTTTTTTGTTTGTATACCTGCCTAGCCTGTCCAACCTTTTCTCATGAGACAACCCACTCATTCCAGATATTAGTCTGGTAAGTTTTCTTCTATAGGACAAAAGGGTACTGACTGGCCGCTTTCTGCAAACAAAAGGAATATGTTCAAGCCTTGCGCCTTTTTTTAATTACCCAGGAGCTTAGGGTGTCTATGGTTCCTTTCTCTATGGCAATGTCTCAGCGTATTGGAGCTGACTTGCCTTCCAATCAGTGCCCATTTTCCCTATGGTATAAATTGTGGTGATTGTTTGAAATTTGGTATTCTTGCAGTTGTCCTGATGAATGCAAGACAAAAAGCTTTGGCAACATTCCTCTCTTTTCAGCAATATTCAAGTTCTGTACTACCAAATGACCGCTTCCATACTCACGTATAAATTTTCAGCGCCCATTTCCAGTTTTGCTTCTCATCCTCCTGAATCTACTCACAGGTTCCCATCCTCTGCCAAGCTACTTCAAACTCCACCAGCAACACTAGAAACCACCCACCCACCCCCTCACCCCCCACCTTGGTCCTATTGGTCCAAACCCTGTTGGGGTGCAACCAAGGTTTGCACATACCCAGGACAGTTCTGAATGCCCCAGGAATCTGAAGTTCTCCCTTCTGCACTATGTTTCTAGTCTTCTTTTCACCTGCACCAGTCTCCTATTTTTGTGGCCTAGCCAACGAAGGCCACATCTCTTGAATGGATTTAAAAAAACTCACTGGTGCATGGCTCTGGGAATAATCTGGAGACGTTCTGAAGTCTGGCTTATTAATTTATTTTCGATCTCTCTACAATCTGTCTGCAGAGCCTCAACCCTTTTTCTACCTATGTCATTGGAGCCGATATGAACCAAGATTTCTGGTTGTTCACTCTCCTCATTCTGAATGTTCTGCAGCTGCTCAATGACATCCTTGACCCTGGCACCAGGGAGACAACGTATCATCCTGGAGATAGCACCTGTGACAACTTTGCCTGTAGCTTTAACTTTTTGTTTAACAAACATTGAAAGAAGGAGCCTCCAACAAAGGAATCTTCTTTTGAGGTTGGACTCTGGTCCTCTGCTCCCCATACGATTTATTCCATAAGACATAGGAGCAGAAATTAGGCCATTCGGCCCATCGAGTCTGCTCCGCCATTCAATCATGGATAAGTTTCTCAACCCCATTCTCCCGCCTTCTCCTCATAACCTTTGAACCCCTTACCAATCAAGAACCTATCTATCTCGGTCTTAAATACACTCAATGACTTGGCCTCCATAGCCTTCTGTGGCAATGAATTCCATTGATTCACCACTCTCTGGCTAAAGAAGTTTCTCCTCATCTCTGTTCTAAAAGGTCTTCCCTTTACACTGAGGCTGTGCCCACGGGTCCTAGTCTCTCCTACTAATGGAAACATCTTCCCCACATCCTGTCTATCCAGGCCTTTCAGTATTCTGTAAGTTTCAATCAGATACCCCCCTCATCCTTCTAAACTCCATCGAGTATAGACCCAGAGTCCTCAAATGTTCCTCATATGTTAAGCCTTTCATTCCTGGGATCATTTGATGAGGAAATGATTACACAGTTTAAAATGAGATCCTACTATAACTAAAACTATTGAAGCTGTTTTGGATTCTGTCCAACATAAAAGGAAGTCATGCAATTATGCTAGTGAAGTATCAGTAAGTCCTCAAATGTTCATAATGAGCACATCAGCTCCTGTTGACATTTGTTTGTGTTTCACACATAAATTATGCACAATCTGCCTACTGGTGGGACTGAAAGATCCTGAGAAAATATATCCATTTAGTCCATGGATGCATTCCCGTCTGTTTGATCATGTTGAGGATTTTGGTGCTAAAAATATTGCGGGTGGGGGCTTAGGTTTGCCACTTTTCCAGTTAGATAGAGGGGGAAGGCTCCCTGCCCTAACCTGTAACAATATACCTTGGTGACAAATCCGGTGGGGAACACCCTACTACCCCAGTTTTCTTTCTCCTTCTAGTTGATCTGTAGACTCTGGCATTTTTGTGCTGACATTCACTGAACTGTCTCCAGCTGTGGAGCCGCAGAGATGAGGAGCTGGACTGAAACTATTTGATGTCATTTGACACGCTGGTGGATAGTGCGCTTCAGATCCTAAAAGTAGCTTTGTGAATTTTCAGAGCAATTTTACTGCCAGACGAGGGAAAAGCAATTGTCAAAAATCATGGCTAACACAAGCCCAACTGTCTTGAGCCTTCCTATTGGTTCCCTTGTCAGTAATTTACACTTGAGGTGTTGCTACATTGCTGGGAAGTTTCATCAGAGTTCAAGACCCATGAGCAGTGCTATACTGTAATTGGGAACCTGTATCCCACTGGTATACTGACAGCCAGTAAAAAGTGGTACTTATTCTCTTCTGCTCTAACCTTTCCTCCTGACACCCAATGACCTTGGTTGCGGCTGTTGTCTTTATAGTAGAAAGGCAGATGTGCCCCTTACTTTTAGCTTACCTTCATATGTTCTTGATATTAAATTTCCATTGTTGGTATATTGTCTTTATAGTTTAAAACCTGAGGGAAACGTTTCCAAGCACTTTACATCCAATGAATGCAATAAGTGAATGTGGCCTTCGGCTAAAACAGTGATTTACTTGTACTTCCTTCAGCTTAGTATTTTGAATGTGCTGCTCATAATTCGATCCCCTCTACTTTGGGGAGGTCAAATGCAAATTGGGAGTTACTTTCCGGAACACCTCTATCCAGTCCACAAGCATGATCCTGAGCTTCCAGTTGTTTGTCATTTTAATTCTCCATTCCTGTTCTGGCCTCTCTTTCCTTGACCCCATTCACTGTCTTAATGAAGCTCAAGGTGGAAAGCTTGTGGAACAAACACTTCACACATAATCTTCTGGTCTTAAAAGATTTTCAGGCATCAGCCACAATTTCTGGGTCTCAAGAAGATCCTGGTGGTGGAACCTTGCCTCCAATTAGTCCTTCAATTAAAAGGTCTCCCTTATGTTCCCGGTCTAATTAAAGATGGCGGGTGGATTCCCAAGATGGGAGGCCCAATTAGAGGTCTCGAAGATTTGCATGGCTGACAGTCCCATCAAGAGAGGCAGGTGCTGCCCAAGCACGCAGGAGAAACAAAGGTATCTCAAAATGGAGGGGCTGTCTGAAATTTCAAAATGAAGGATGGCCCCAGGTGGCAGGCTATCATTGTAGAGGGGAAACAACGCCACAAAATTGTTTGTGATCAAAGCTATGGCCCTCTGATCCTCACAGCTCTGGATGGCAGGAGTTAGAGGAAGGCATTCGTACCTCCTTCCTGACACCGGGAGGCTGCCTCCAGGTACCTGCCAGGCTTTGGCCACAATGGGGTGGCCTTTCTGACATCGGGACAATCCCAGTGGCAGTGGCATCTTTCCCCCAATTAGTCAAATCATTTTGGCCACTCAAATGCCCCCCAATTTACTGTCTGCTGCTTCTGCTGTGCACCCGCCTCCGGCAAGATTGCCCTGAGGTAGAAACACATCACGGAGCCAACAAGACGTGCGACTCTTAGAGTTTGCTCCCAGTCTTCAAACCTGCCTTCACCAGGCTGTGACAATTGCACACTTCATCTCTCAATGAAACAATTTACAGCCCAACACTGAGTTCAACAATATCAGATCATAGTCACTGTCCCCATTGTTTTCAGACAGCAGATGTTAATGATGACTCTGCTATTCCTGTTTATACCTCCTCTAAACCCATCTTTTCTTCCTTGTTCTGTCACAACCCCCTTTTGCCTTGCACCACCATTCCTTTTTCATTTAATCTCGCCAACCTTCCAACCTCTCACAGCCCTTCCATTTTGTTTTTTCCTCCCCTCTCCTCCTTTCCCTGTCTCTGTTTAATACCTATTACATCTCTTTTCCAGTTCTGCCAAAACTTTAACACTGCTTTTGTCTCTCCACAAACGCTAGCCTGGCCCATTGAGTATTTTGAGCATTTTCTGTTTTGATTGAGGTAAATATAATTCTGACCTTGCAGATAGTAGGGCTGCAGAAACACCAGCGATGAATGACTAGATAATTTTCTGTTGGTAGTTGAGGGAATAATGTTACTTGGGAGCTGGGAGATCTCCTGCTCTTGTGTCTATCTGAAGCAGCAAAGGGGCAGCCAAGCCTTGGTTTAACATCTCAGTCAAAGGCTGGCACTTCTGACAATGATTCAATGCATTATTTACTGGAGGGAGCTCTGCCTCAGCCACTCGCTTCCTCCTAATAAGAAGCAAACACCCATGGCACAGCTAAAATCAATGCCTGTAAACGGAGATGCCATGGTGAAACCAAACATTCTCCACAGCTCGAACAACAGTATTGCCAGTCGGTCTCGATTGTACTTGTCTTACTGAGGCTGGAACCCACCTCTTGATTTGAAGGTGAAAATGCTGCCAAGCTTACACTAATAGTGATTCCTTTATAAATTGAATCATAAGGAAAACATTTTTAAACTGTACTAATATTTCAAAGGTGCTGAGGCTTTGCTCATGGGTGTAAAAAGAGATGTTAATTGCCATGAGATCAAATTCTTAATGATGGACTGCATGATGTAGGCTTTCACCCATGGGTCTCCATTTAGAGGAGTGGCTTTAAGCTATGCCACAAGCATGTATTTCCTATTGGAAAGGTTTGACTGTGCTGAGAGTGATGCGAGTGAACTGAAAGTGATGCAAGTGAACTGAGAGTGATGTGAGTGAACTGAGGGTGATGCAAGTGCACTGGGAGAGATGCAAGTGCATTGAGAGTGATGTAAGTGAGCTGAAAGTGATGTGAGTGAAGAGAGAGTGATGTGAGTGAGCTGAGAATGATGTGAGTGAGCTGAGAATGATGTGAGTGAGCTGAGAATGATGCAATTGAACTGAGTTTGATGCAAGTGAGCTGAGAAAGATGCAAGTGAACTGAGAGTGATGCAAGTGAACTGGGAGTGATGCGAGTGAGCTGAGAGTGATGCGAGTGAACTGAAAGTGGTGCAAGTCAATTGAGAATGACGCGAGTGAACTGAGAATGACGCAAGTGAGCTGAGAGTGGTGCGAGTGAGCTGAGAGGGGTGCGAGTGAACTGAGAATGACGCAAGTGAACTGAAAGTGATGCAGGTGAACTGAGAGTGATGTGAGTGAACTGAGGGCGATGCAAGTGCACTGGGAGAGATGCAAGTGCACTGAGAGTGATGCAAGTGAGGTGAAAGTGATGTGAGTGAACAGAGAGTGATGTGAGTGAGCTGAGAATGATGTGAGTGAGCTGAGAATGATGCAAATGAACTGAGAATGATGCAAGTGAGCTGAGAATGATGCAAGTGAATTGAGATTGATGCAAGTGAGCTGAGAAAGATGCAAGTGAACTGAGAGTGATGCAAGTGAACTGGGAGTGATGCGAGTGAGCTGAGAGTGATGCGAGTGAACTGAAAATGGTGCAAATCAATTGAGAATGATGCGAGTGAACTGAGAATGACGCAAGTGAGCTGAGAGTGGTGCGAGTGAGCTGAGAGGGGTGTGAGTGAACTGAGAATGATGCAAGTGAACTGAAAGTGATGCAGGTGAACTGAGAGTGATGTGAGTGAACTGAGGGTGATGCAAGTGCACTGGGAGAGATGCAAGTGCACTGAGCGTGATGCAAGTGAGGTGAAAGTGATGTGAGTGAACAGAGAGTGATGTGAGTGAGCTGAGAATGATGTGAGTGAGCTGAGAATGATGCAAGTGAACTGAGAATGATGCAAGTGAGCTGAGAATGATGCAAGTGAGCTGAGAGTGATGTGAGTGAACTGAAAGTGGTGCAGGTCAACTGAGAATGATGCGAGTGAACTGAGAATGACGCAAGTGAGCTGAGAGTGGTGCGAGTGAACTGAGAGGGGTGCGAGTGAACTGAGAGTGATGTGAGTGAGCTGAAAGTGATGTGAGTGAACTGAGAGTGATGTGAGTGAGCTGAGAGTGATGTGAGTGTACTGAGAATGATGCAAGTGAACTGAGAATGATGCAAGTGAGCTGAGAGTGGTGCGAGTGAGCTGTGAGTGATGCAAGTGAGCTGAGAGTGATGCAAGTGAACTGGGAGTGATGCGAGTGAGCTGAGAGTGGTGCGAGTGAGCTGAGAGTGATGTGAGTGAGCTGAGAGTGGTGTAAGTGAGCTGAGAGTGATGTGAGTGAGCTGAGAGGGATGAGAATGAACTGAAAGACATCCAACAAACTATTTTGCATTTACCTGAATGTAATTCTAATTGCTGACAGTACTGTAAGTTATGTCAAACATGAACCAGAGGCTGTGACAATGGCAAAACATATCAGATGACACAGTGATGAACTCGTTCACAATTGGAGCTTGGCATTCAGCAGCACTGACAGAAGAGGGTGAACGAGTCAGCTATTTCTTTCTTGTCAACGGAATTGCAAGAAGAGTTGGAAAATGGGAGAATATAGAAAATACACAATGTTCTCTGGAAAAATAGAGAATGCTTCACGGTGTTGATTGATCATTGTGGTGTGCAGACTGATGTTTTCTAGCCCCAACAAATGAGCTGCTGAAAAGGGAGTATTGTTGAAGGAAAGAAGAGAGGCCAGGTAGAAGGGCTGTGCTAAAATCCAGTACCCATGTATTGTGTACATATCCAGCTGATATTGTACAGGAAACTCAGCAAAAGTTTACTGTAATCTTTTAAAAAAAAATCTGCACAAGCTGTTTCATCTGACTGCTAATCAACATGAATACCTGGTGTTCATTTCCAACTGGATATCATCACACCAGCTTTTGATGCTTTCTTTCAGCAGGTCAGGAGAAATGGAGCAAGGTTGCTGGTTGTGACGCAGGGTATATTAAGTTCCACTTTTGGAAAGCGTGCTTGGGAAAATAAATTAATAACGTTTAGTTTTTTAGCTTAATTGGCGCCCCAGCTGTCCTCTGCATGCTGAAACTTAGCTTTTGTTGCTGGTGTTTATTGTTGTAACATCTCTTGGTGAGTTTAATTAAAACTGATTTGTCTGACATACTTGAACACTCTTGCTAACAGAGGCTGGATTTTTATGTTTGGATCTTCTGCTGTACCCATTATAAGCTGCAGAGGGGAGGGCAGGTGGTCCTGAAGAATATTTTGAAGTTGGCAATTTTCTGAATAACTTATTAATTGCCTAAGAGGCTTGTGGATAACTCACATTGGTGAACAATTGAAAATGTACAAATAAAGGTGAATGCCTACGGTTATTTAAATTTAGAAACTTCTCCCTTGCTGTTTGTACTCTTTAACTGCTGAGTTCTATAGAGATAGCGCACTTTATATTGCTCATTTTCACAGAATGCAGGATTTCTTTTACAGAAAGACTAATACACCTTGGTGCTTTTTTTCTTCAGAGGAATTTGCCTATATGCAAAGGAGGTAATCTCACTTTATAAAGATTTTTGGTCACTGTTAGCAACAGATCAAATGGCTGTCAATTTGATTTTCTCATTTAAAAACAGTAGGTAACTGTTCATATCGGCAAATTAGGATGCTTAAAGATTGGCAACTATCAGGATCTACCGAAGCTGCACTTCACATTCTGCAGGTCTTCTGTTGTATAGTTTTCTTCACTTCGGATTAGTACTGCTTGCTTCAACTGTATCAAAGAAATTTTCCAATGGAGAAACGCCGGAGATATTAAAGCTAGGTTGGGCTGCCCTTGATTTCTTTCCTTCTCCTTTCCAAGGTTGCTGTCCACAAGGAGTTCAGAGAGGAAACATTATGGAAGATTTTTTTGACAATGATATGGGGATAGGTTGGGAAAGTGCAGGTGAGATAGAAGAACATGAATTGTGCAGCTTGAGGGACCTGCTCCTACTTCTGAAGTACGACGGTGGTTACAGGAGTACAGTTTGTGATTACAGTTTTAAACATTGTCACTTGGATCTCAGGACAGTAAGGCCCAGTCATGTTCAGAAGAACAAAGTAGAGCGTGTGGTGAGCCAGGTTAAAATTCCTGTTTGTATAATACTATAGCTCTGTGATTGTATGTCACTGGTGAATAGGATTTCCAGAATCTGAGTACAGCAACTGTTTGTTGCACATATGATAAATGTACAGTTTACAATAGGCCAATAGGCTACATTGAGTATATGTAGTTCTGATTCTATTGGTTCTTATTTAAAGGAAATGTTCTTTTAGGTATGAGTTTTATGACTAATAACAGTGATCTACTACACCCATATTATAAGTCAGATACAACGCAGCCCATTATGTACAGACTTCGAGGAAGAAACCTGTGTGCTTCGTTTAAGATTTAGTCTGATTTTGATTAAGGCCACTTGGGTTTTAGTAAATACTGACTGTTTGAGGCATTCAAAGCATTGAGCGTTCAACTCTGATCAGCTGTATGCTTCTAACACGGTGGTGATTGTGAAACTGATTGCAGTGCTCACTGTCTATGGGGCTAGCACCTTTCTTAGATCCTGAATAGTGAATTGGAAATTGGTTAGCTTTTTCTCAAGTCAATTAAACTGCATCGTGATCACAGCTTGAGCGAACCAGAGGCTTTCACTGCCATATTGCTGACTTCCATGTATCATGTTTATCTATTCTCTTCAAATAACTCAAACAAGAACCCAGATTACCTAACCTCCAACATGGCAGGATGAATTCTAGTGATTAGAAGCATTTTCAAAAGTCATCAGGAACCAACTGAGGATATGATCCAGTAAAACAACTTGGGACTATTTTGGCCAAAGCGTGAAAACAGGCACTGAATGGGTGCATTATTAATAAGACTACTATGAAAATTCAGATTAAGCACACAATTTTTGCTCTAAATGCTGATTAACAGCATAAGGCTCATGTGGAACATAAATGCTGACATAGAGCAATTGGGCTGTTGGAGGCCAGAAATTTGCTGTGTTTGAGTCAGATGACGAGCTTCTGGACTCAGTCATGTCACAGTTGCTGGAGCTGCAAAGGCAAGCTCGGGAACATCAGGGAGGGATGTCTGCTGCACACCTCACATTGCGAGGCACAATGGAGGAGTCTGTCCGCCTTCAGGCTGAGGTGATAGTGTCGGCATTGCAGTGGACTGAGATTGAAACTGGTAGGATGGCAGCCTCAATGGAGACCTTGCTCCAGGACGTCGCTTCTGCACTGCTGCATGGGCAGAACTCCTTGCTGATGCCATAGTTGGCCTCCAACAGTGTGTATGCGAGAGGGGTGCGGGGCAGCTCGATATCACTCCAGATACCCCTTCTTCTCAAGGGGCCAGGGGCCTTCGACACCCATAGGGAGGAGGATCAGCAGGTGCGTACCCCTGTGCCATGCACCCAGATGAAGGTCAGCCTTCAGACCAAAGTGATGGTCCAGCCTCACACTCCCTGGACACATTACAGATGCCTGCGTCATGATGGTGCTTGTCATTGCTGCCAGAATGTTGTGGGCAGGCGTCACAGAGTTCCGTCATTCTGTCTGTGCGCACTCATCTCTTCCCCGATCTCTTCAGCATCTGTGATCACTGATGTTGTGCTCCTGAAGGGGTCAGATGCTGAGCCCTTTTAAAGTTTCATGGCTGCGTCTCTATGATATGACCCTGATCACAGGGCGCAAACGAGCTGCCCTCGGCCAGACAGGAGTCAGACATTCTCAGAAGCTATGTGAAGATCTATGGCGTGTCCTCACTTCATGTTGTCATAATCCTCCTGCAATCGAGTGACTATTAGGGTCTCCACTGCATCTCCGTGACAGGAGCATTCTCACAGAGTGTATGTGCGCTGCCATAAGCCAGACTGGAGTCAAATGCTGATAGATGCAATGTGAGGATCTTATGGTGTCTCCTCACTGCAAGTCGTCACCCTTCACAAATCTAACAGTTTTGAAGGCCTCCCGTGTGTGCCTGCCTCATCTGGCCAGTGTGATGGCCTCATCGGTGTCATTGTCGCCTTTGAGGATTCTCCTCATCAGTGGAGACTTCCAGCTCCTCCATCTCCTCCTCAGCCAGCTCCTCTCCCTGTTGCAGCACCAGGTTGTGAAGGGTGCAGCAGGCGATGACGAGGTGTGACGCCTTTTGTGGATGATATTGCAGGGCTGCACCAGATCAATGCAGTCAACAGAACCTCCTTTTCAGCATCCCGATGGTCTGCTCCACCAAGGTGCAAGTTGCAGCATGAGCCTCATTATACCTTCACTCTGCTGCAGTCTGAGGCCGCTGCACGGGATTCATCAGCCACGTCCTCTGCAGGTAGCCCTTGTCCCCGAGGAGCCACGCCTGTAGCCTCTGTGGACTCTGGAAGACGTCAGGGATATGTGACCGACTGAGAATGTACAAGTCATGAACACTCAATGGAAACCGTGCGCAGACCTGCAGGATGCGTTTGTGGTCGTCGCACACCAGCTGCACATTCAGTGATTGGAATCCCTTGTGGTTGACATAGTTGACCACGTGCTACATAGGAGATCTGAGTGCCACATGAGTACAGTTGATGGCATCCTGCATCTGTGGGAAACTCAAGACCTGGGCAAATCCAATTGCTCTTGCAGCCTTGCTGTCCCGGTCCCGGACACAATGCAAAGTTGTGTTCCCTCGCAAAGGTGGTATCCGTGACTTCATGGATGAATTTGTTGGTAGGAGCTTGTGATAGTCCACAGGGATTACCTGTGGAGCCCTGAAAGGAGCCACTGGTGTAAAAATTGAGCGTCGTGGTCACTTTCATGGCCACTGGCAGCGGATGCCCTCATGTCCATGTGGCACTAAATCCTGCAGTAGCTGGCAGCTGTGACTGACTAGTTCCCTAGACATGCGCAGTCTTTGATGACACTGGTTGTTGGTCATCTGTAGGAATGAAAGGCAGTGTCCATAGACCCTGGGTCTAGCTAGGCACCGACCAGCGATGGCTCACTGTGGCTCGTCGGCAGCGTGTGCGGCAATCCCAGCTGCCCCTTCTTCCTGAGGGTGCTGCTTCTCCCTCTGCGCAGCCAGGCGCTTCAGTCACTCTGTTCTCTGTTGTCTCCATTCCCTGTATGCCATGAGGCATACAGCTAATTCACCAGCCTCCATGGTCCTGATGTACTCCTCCTGCAGGATGAGAGAGAGAGATGTGTGGGTTAGCTTGGGTGTACTAAGAACCTCCCTTGGTTGAGTCTGAAGGCCCCTTAACACATCCTGGAGAGTGCTGACCACCACTTGGATGGCCGAAGTTTAGTGCGCTGCATGGCTGTCCGAAACCCCACCCTCCTCCACCCCTCTCCACCCAACCGACTGGCGGCAGCTTTGCCCATTGGACTGCATGCTGAGCTCTCAGCTCAGGCACAGGCATTCTCCTAACCCATACTGCAAGGCTGCTCTGTTAGCTTGAACCATGGGGGAGACTGGTCCAAACCGGGATGATGACATTGCAAGGGGCTGTGAGACCCTCCACCAGTGACTGCTCCATAGCCATCTTTAGCAAGGAGATTGTATATCGTGCCCAGTCACCCAACGGTTTTGCAGTCACTAAAATGTTCATTAGTTTGCAGTCTGTGCCTGACGGGTTAAAAGCTCTGGAGTACTTGATGGCACTTTGCGTTGCTTGAGTGGGTAGATAAGCTAGAGGCCTGACTCCAAGCATATCAATGTGTCTGCGCCTGAACTGTCTCAACTGCAGAGGAATGCTCACTTTATACAAGGTTTCCCTAATGTGTGGCCGCTTCCCTTGCCCACCCTACCCCCACCCCCCACTCCCCCACCCTGCATGTGGTTGTGTGCTACCTTCAACCACAGGGCAGCCTTTGCCCCCCTACTCCCCAATGCACTTCAACCTTGAAGTCCAACAGGTGCCCCTCGTAGGCACTCCACAACGTTACTGTGTACTCTTGCTGAGTTCCCCTCAAAGTGCAGTCCGCCTTTTCTATGCTGTTGTTAAACACGCTGGCGTGCTATCATGCCGATACGGGTGGATGATCTGGCGGGCTGGCCTTATAATGATATGTGATATTACAGTGAGGCTCCTGCCGTCCAATGGTGGGGAATGTGGCCCCGCCATCGACGGGCTGAGCGGACAATTTTGGCCTTCTCACCATATTGTCCACTCATGCCAACGAATACTCCCTACCCAAGCGGGCACAGACGATTCCACGCATTGTGTTTGAATTCAGAGTTTTATTTAAATGTTTGGGGTTTATTCTTTTCCCAGTGATTTTAAAATAATTCCCATTGTTATTGCATGACTCCTGAGGACTGTACCTAATGCATACTGGGTGTGCGACTATGGAGGATACATGGGGGGGGGGCATGGGTGATCTGAGGTGACACGGGGTAAGATGGGCAACCTGAGGGGACGTGGTGGTGAGTGATGGATTAGGGGTGAGGTTTAGGGGCCCCTTTAACAATATTTGGAGTCGGGATGCTGCTACGTTGGAGAACTGAGATGGGCTCTCTAACCGGCCCTCCTCAGCACCCACATTCCTTACGAGCTCTGTTGCTGCTCATAAAATGCACTATGAGCCCAACTCCCACGTAAAAAGACAAAAATCCTAGGCAAAGTAGGTTGGGAGTGCTTTTTGGAAGGCACTAAAGTAGGCAGTCCCCATCATCAAGCCTGTGAAGCCTTCTAAGAATTTTCTTTGTTTCAATGAGACCACCACTCATTCTTCTAAACCCAAGAGCATATAGGCCCATTCTATTCAATCTATTCTCAGCGCACAGCCCTCTCTTCCCAGGAATCAATCTAGCAGAACAGTTGCATACAGTTTTGAGGAATAGCTGGGCGTCAGCATGCATTTTGGCCAGCATATTAACGTTAAAATTCAGCAACAACTATTGGCGGAGATTAGCTGGCCGGCTCAACCATTGAGAACAACTGAAGTGAAACAAAGCAGATTTTTTTTCCCCAAGTACTGTATTGATGTGATTGTGATCTTGGACCTGCAGTTGGAGCCTTTATAGTGACAGTTGCTGAAATCAAGTGACTCTTATTAAACTCCCTCCCCCAGTTCTCCTTTTTTGACTTGCGTTCCATTTTTGTGTGATTGTTTTTGCTTGTTTGGCTACAATTTGTCCTGGTACTGTTCAAGGCTAATTCTTTTTGGCTTAAAACGTGTTGCTGCGTTGCCATCTACTGGTCAGGTTCCATTATATGAAGCAACTGGATTTATAAAAATTATGCTTTTGAGTATTAATATGTGTTGGTTTTACTTTTAAATCTGTCTGTTCATGTTTTTGCTGGGGGAAGAAATTATTCAAAATAGGATTTTAGACTCTGTGCTTAAACTATCAAAGCACAATTTTTAATTTCTTTTCATACAGGAGCACAATAGAAGTCCTATCTCGCTGGAGAAATGCATTCATACAGCAGCTTTCAGAACCTTAGGACATCTCAAAGTGCTTTACAACTAATGAAGTACTTTGAAGTGTAAGTCACTGTTGTAAGGTAGGAAATGCAGCTGCTAATTTGTGCATGGCCACAAACAGCCATGTGATAATGACTAGATAATTTGCTTTTCTGATGTTGTTTGAGGGATAAATATTGACCATAACTCCCCAGGATCTTCCATGCCCACCTGAGAGGACAGACAGAGCCTTGGTTTAATATCTCATTCAAAAGACAGCACTGGCAACAATGCCACACTCCCTCAGTAACCCACTGGAGTGTCAGCCTTGATTTAGTGCTCAAATCCTGGAATAGGACTTGAACCCACAATCTTCTGACTGAGATCAATGGTGCTACCCACTGAGCCACAGGAGGTGGGCCTGGCTATGGTCAGGCCCAGTTTGGAAGCAACAATCTTATCCACCTGCAAATTACCTTTGAACAAATTGTGCTTTGTGCCATTAAACCTCAACTGGCTTACCATCAGTCAGCTCGATGAAGTAGACTTGAATCCTGTGCTTCACACATAACAGAGAGCCGCTCTTGTTATGAGAATGGCGCTGATTCATTGGAAAGTTATCATCCAAACCAAGAATTTGGATGAATGAATGATTTAATTCCTGGTCTTCTCTCTTCCCTAATTCAGAAAGCTGGTACAATACGGTGAGATTTTAACCAGCCTATTGTCCATCAACGAGACAAACACTAGATGGTATGGAGTCTGTATGCAAGCAGATACTGAAGCTAATGGAAATAGAGTAAAAGAATCTTTAGAATTGGAGGAGATGCACATTTTGTGCACAGCAGAAATAACAGACTTGATTAATCTGTATTTTTTTTAATTAAATTTTGCTGTTTTGGTCACACATCATTTATAGAGTCTTCCACTGCGTCAGTGGAATGACTGATAATTGAGCTGATTTGGAAGATTTCATACTCTGCTCCTCACCTTGTGGTCAGATCTGGTAACACAATTTTGTACGATCGTGCTTGTCATTGTGCTCCTAAAATGTGCTCCTTGTAAAATAAAATTCTGCCTCATCCCATCTCATTTCCTGATCAGTCCAAAGCATCCTGAACTAATTTTGGTCATTTCTGGTAATCCACTATCAGGAATAGATTAGTGCTGCGGCTTTGGGATTAATTTAACTTCACACCTGGAAGCTTAATTTACATTTCTTGATTCTACCACTTAATGAAGCTTTTACTGGAGCAATCCTTTAGGGATTTGTGATCAGACTTCTGGGTTAAGTTTCTTCTTTGACTAATTTAGTGTTGATGCTAGAATGTGATTCATGTATTGGAAATCTGCACAAAGATGGGCAAGTTCACAGCAAATTTTTCATTCAAGATCTCAAGTACACTACTGGCGAATTTTCTTCAATTCTGACAGACTTTTAAAAGCACCAGACACCACTCCATACCTTTGTACAATGCCCAAATCTGCCCACCACTCCCAGTTCCAACTTTTGTGCTTTTGAAATTTGTATTGCAGTTGCTCATTGAGCAAATCTTGTTAAAAATTTCAGCAGGTCTGACAGCAACTGTGGAGAGGAAGACAGAGTTAACGTTTCGAGTCCGTATGGCTCTTCATCAGAACTAAAGAGAAATAGAAATGAGGTGAAATATAAGCTGTTTAAGGGGGGGTGGGGTGGGACAAGTGGAGCTGGATAGAGGACCAGTGATAGATGGAGGCAAAGGAGAGATTGCCAGCACCTCATCTTCCAATTAGGCGCTTTACAGCCTTCCGGACTTAACATTGAGTTCAACAATTTTAGATCATGAACTCTCTCCTCCATCCCCACCTCCTTTCTGATCCCCTATTTTCTAATAATTATTATATATTTTTATATATATTTTTCCCACCTATTTCTATTATTATTTTAAAATTTATTTCCGTCCATTGTTTTATTTCCACCTTTTAGCCTATTTCGATCCCTTCCCCCCACCCCAACCCAACTAGGGCCATCTGTCACTTGCTCGTCCTGCTTTCTACCTTTAATGTCGCCAATACCACATCCTTTAGCTAATATCACCACCCCATCAACACCCCTTTGTCCTTTTGTCTGTGACATCTTTGGCAGTCTCTCCTATGCCTCCACATATCACTGGCCCTCTATCCAGCTCCACCTGTCCCATCCCCCCACCCTTAAAAAGCTTATATTTCACCTCATTTCTATTTCTCTTTAGTTCTGAAGAAGTCATACGGATTCGAAACGTTAACTCTGCCTTCCTCTCCATAGATGCTGTCAGACCTGCTGAGTTTTTCCAGCTATTTTTGTTTTTGTTTCAGATTTCCAGCATCCACAGTATTTTGATTTTATCTTATTGTTAAAAATTTCATTGTGTTGTTCAAGTGTCCCAAGTGTGACAATCATGTCCCAGTTTCTGATTTTGCTGCCTTCTTTCTATCTTCCCCTTCAGGTTTGGGATAATTAGGCTCTGTCTCGATCGGAGACGGCGCTTCATCAACAATTCCGCAGGTGTGACACCTGTTGTCGTAAGAGGGGCGGTTCTATAATGGAAAAGAAGATGTGCTAATTTAGTCACTATTGAATCTCCAGACAATTTCTTCATACCAGGTTTGAACTTCTGATCTGCTCTCTCAGTGAGTCCATTTGAAGAAGGGTGTAATGGAGATGTTTTCACATGAACATTACTGTTGGGACTTGTAAATCGGTTAAATTCAGCACTTGTGAATACTGTCCCATTGTCTGATACTAGCACTTCAGGTAGTCCATTAATTGCAAAATTTTGTCGTTGCTTGTTTATTGTAGCAGAAGACGTGGGTGATCTCACTTCGTATCTGTCCATCCATTTTGAATGAGCATTTATGATAAGTAGAGGCATTGTTCCCATAAAAGGTTCCACATAATCGATGTGTACTCGTACTCATGGTCTTTCCAGCCACTCCCAGGGGTGTAACGGGGCTGTAGCAGGTAATTTATGTACTTGCTGACACTGCATACAACATCTCACTAAGTTTTCTATTTCTCTATCCATTCCCAGCCACCACAATGTGCTGATGCCTTCATTTTGGAAATTCCGGGATGTGCACTGTGAAGTTCAGACAACAATGGCTTTCGTCCTTTTGGAGGAACAATCATTGGAGTTCCCCACAATAAAATACCTTCTTGCCTGGTTATCTCGTATCTTCTCTGGAAATACGGTTTCATTTCATCAGATTCTTCTATTTGTGACCAACCATGAAGAACTTGATTTCTCACTTTGGATAAGACTGGGTCTCGGTTTGTCCAATCTTTAATCCGTCTAGGACATATTGGTGATGAGTCCAGGAAGTTCAAAAACAAAACAACTTCCTGAGGAAATCGAACATCGTCATCTTTTACTTGCAAGGGTAAATGACTGAGCATTTTCAACTTGACTTCCAGGTCTATGAATAAAAATATACTCATACGCTGCCAAGATCAACGCCCATCTTTGTACTCTTGCTGAGGCCATAGGGGGAATGGCCTTGTATTCCCCAAACAGTCCTAATGATGGCTTGTGGTCTGATATAATAATAAAATGACGATGCTGTACATATTGATGAAACTTCTTAACACTGAAAATGATTGACAGGCCTTCTTTTTCAATTTGAGAGTACTTTTTCTCTGCAGTACTGAGTGTTCTCGACACATATCCTATAGGCCGTTCTGATCCATCATCCATTTGATGGGAAAGCACTGCTCCCACTCCACAGGGTGATGTATCACGCATTAATATCAACTCTTTTTTGGGTCAAAATGTACCACAGTGTTTCACTTTTGTGAAAGCTTCTTCCAGTGGTGCTTGCCAAGAGCATCGCTGTTTTTTCTTGAACAAGTACCACGTGAGTGCTAGTTCCGTCAACAAATCAGGCAAGAAGCGTCCATAGTAATTGATCATCCCCAAGAATAATTTCAGTTTGGATGTATTGTTTGAGGACTCTGGGTCTATACTTGATGGAGTTTAGAAGGATGAGGTGGGGGGATCTGATTGAAACTTACAGAATACTGAAAGGCCTGGATAGAATGGACGTGGGGAAGATGTTTCCATTTGTAGGAGAGACTAGGACCCGAGGGCACAGCCTCAGTGTAAAGGGAAGACCTTTTAAGACAGAGATGAGGAGAAACTTCTTTAGCCAGAGAGTGGTGAATCTATGGAATCCATTGCCACAAAAGGCTGTGAAGGCCATTTCAATAAGTGTATTTAAGACCGAGATAGATAGGTTCTTGATTGGTAAGGGGATCAAAGATTATGGGGAGAAGGCGGGAGAATGGGGTTGAGAAACTTATCAGCCATGATTGAATGGCGGAGCAGACTCGATGGGCCAAATGGCCTAATTTCTGCTCCTCTGTCTTATGGTCTTATTGCATTCTTTGGCTCTGGGGCTTCTTTAATGGCTTTCAGTTTTTCTTCAACTGGATGTAGGCCTTGTGAATCATAACCTAGGTAAGCTAAATCTTTTGCCTGGAATGTGCACTTTCCTTATTCAATCTCACTCCCATCTGCGAAAAACATTTCAGAACTTCATCCAAGTTCATCAAATGTTCCTTTTTAGTGAGTCCAGTCACGAGAACATCATCCAAATAAACTACAACATGGGGCAATCCCTGTAGTAAGCATTCCATGGTTCTTTGGAATATGGTGCAAATTGAAGATACGTCAAATGGTAAAAGGGAGTATTGGCACAACCCCTTATGTGTATTTATGGTGACAAACATTTGGGATGTCTTTTCTAATTCCAACTGTCAGTAGGCATGACTCAAATCTAACTCTGTGTAGGCCGTTTCACCTGCCAGTTTAGCGTATAAATCTTCAATTTTAGGTATGGGGTGTCTATTTTGCCACTTTATTGACTGTTAGTTTATCGCCCCCACAGATTCGAATGGTTTGAGAACAGGTACAATTGGTGCTGCCCACTCTGAAAACTGCACTGGTTGTATCACTCCCACTTTTTCTAATGGGTCCAGTTCGGTGTCTATCATTTCCAGCATTGCATAAGGTACTGGTCTTGCCTTCACAAATGTTGGTGTTGCCTCTGGATCAATGTAAAACTTTGCTTGTAGTCCATCAATTTTTCCAAGTCCTTCCTTGAGAACTGAGGCATATTTTTGTAGTAGCTCTGATAGCCCATTAGTTCTCAGCTGGAAGATTTCAGTCCATTCCAATTTAATTTCTTTCAACCAGTTTCATCTGAGGAGACTAGGTCCCCTGACCTCTACTACCATCAAGGGTTATCTCACTGTTTGACCTCCGTAATGTACTGTGACTTTACATAAGCCCTTGACTTGTATGTCTTTTCCTGTGTAAATTTTTAATTTGTCATCAGTTTCTTCTAAATCCAGCATACATTCTCCATGATTCAGGTATTCAAAAGTATGCTCACTGATCACCATGGTGACTGCACCAGTATCCACCTCCATTCTGATAGGCTTCTCATTCACTCTCATTGTTAGATAGATGGGCTCTGTTCTTCCTACCTTTAAATTATATAGCGAATAGATATCAGAATCTATTCCTTTAGGATTTTCAATGCTGTTTACCTCATTGGGTTTTTGCTTCTGTCTGAAATTCTGCCTGATTCAATCTTTACAATGTCTCATGAGGTGTCCATATCGATGGCAGAAGAAACATTCAATCTTTTTAAACTGTGGCTCATTACAAGGTTGTCTGCCTCCATCTCTATTACTATTATACCGTGCTTTTGCTGCTAAGTTATCCCTTTTAATTTGTCTGATAGCGGTGACTGCTTCCCGCTTCTGAGGAAAGCTTTGCACTTTCGTATTCTTTTTGGTTGAAGCTTAGTGCCCAACATGGAGGACGGCGCCATTTTGCACTCCTTGTATGGCTTCTGAGTCTCGCACTGCACCTTCCATTGCCAGAACAATTTCCAATGCCTTCTAAAAATCTAAATTTGTTTCAGCCAGTAATCTCTTGAATCTAATTTTCGTTTATATTGCACACCAACCGATTTCTAAGCATATCATTGATAGAAGTATCAAACTCGCAATATTCAGTTAATTGCTTCAGACTTGCCACATAACAAGCAACTGTCTTCCCACAGCTCTATTTCTTGTGTTAAGTTTAAACTGTTGCATCATCACCGACAGCTTAAGTTGGTAATGATTCCTTACCAGGTTCACTAAATCATCAAAACTTTTCGAGTCTGGGGCACTGGGTGCCAACAGATTTCGAATTAATCCACATGTCTTACTCCCACAGGCCGACAGAAGGATTGTGCACCTCTTCTCCTCCCCTGCAATGTCTTTCACCCGGAAGAAGAACGTGAGGCGTTCAACATATGGAGACCAGTTGTCCGAGGTTGGATCAAAAGTCTCCACTGTTCCAAATTGCGGCATGCTCTAAGGAGATTACTTCGACGATCAAGAAGGAAGTTTTCTTTTACCTGCAACTACCATGTGAATACGGCCCAATTTCGGTCCTTCTGATTTCCTTCCTTCTTCCTTGCTTTTTACCTCGCTTTTTTCCATGGCTTTTCGTGCTTTTACTCTCGTCGCCAGTTTGTTGGATCCAGTGCCCTTTGGTTTGTTGGGGCTAAAGGGGGCTAAATAATCACATGCTGTTTATTTACAAACTAAACTCAGCAGCTACACTTGCTGAGTATTTACAGCATTTTCTTATTTCAGATCCCCAGAATTTGCAGCATTTTGATTTTATTTTCATGATTCAACTCAAAGCTCTGTCTTCACTCTTCAGTGCCTAACTCAAGACTCTCCTACAGAGGGCAGTCCGTGCTACTCTGCTATTGGGTATTAAGACCATGTGAGCTTACATACAACACTCGTCTTAAAGGTATATTACATATCAGATTACTACAGGACACCAATTTCAGGGTCAAACGTGGGTCGCAACCCCCCCACCATGTCGGGAACCGTAACCCAACATCAAGTTTTGCTGGATTGGCCAGTTAAAGGCCAGAGGGCACTCTCACCATCCAAATAAGGATGATGGGGTGGACTCTCAATGCTAGAGGGCCAATTGGAGGCCCTCCAAGATGAAAGGAGCTGCAGGTCACCATTGCAGTTAAGGGGAAGAGGGCACCTCCATCTTGAGGCAGCTTCTCAGCACTTTTAAAACTGCGGCTGCCAGACCTCCACTGTGGAGGAGAAAACTCTCCAGTGGGCAGTTTCCCATGGCAGCTGTGGCCAGGTAAGTATGGCTACTGTGGGGTTTCTGGGGGGGCGGAGTGCGGAGGTGACTCAAAATGATCCTAGAGTGCTGACTCAATGGACTGCCACTGATAGGCCGTCTCCAGTCATCTGCCATGGTCTTGATGGCGTGGGGCTCCAACCCACAGGCCAAGTGGAAAATTCCAGTCAGCCTCTGATCAATAGCCTTAACTGGCCTTTTAATTGATTTAAGCCTTCTACTGTGCGTGGGTAGGCTGCCATTCCTTGCCCAATCTGGCCTCCAGGAAAACGGCTAGCAGTTGGGACCACGGCAGGGAGCTGACATGCCAACTGGCATCAGGAAATTCGGTGCTTGCACTCCTCCATTTCCCACCCTCGTATCGGCACCAAGATCTTGCAGGATAATTTTTTATCATGCTAACTGCAATATAAGTAATATGTTAATAAGTTTTAAAAGTACATAAAGAGATAGAAGCTTGACCTGGAGGACACCTGTAAATCCTTTCCTGGATCGCAGATTAAAAACCTGCAGTTTAAGGAATGAAAAAGGTTATTTAAGATTTTGGAAAAAGTGCATTCTAAGTGAATTTTGAGCTATTTAATTCTTAAAATATGTTGTGTCTTCGTTCGTTGCCCTAGTGAAAGTTTCTCATTATTTTGAATGATCTTTGGTATTTTTAGACCTCAGCCCTCTAGAGCCTAACCAGCAGAAGTATCTGAAATATGACCTTCAATTAAAATTTAGCTCAACAGAAAAGTTTTAAATGAAGTTGTACTAAAAATATCTGGATATCCAGGCAAACCTGCCTGTTGATCTCCTGTAAATTCTTGGCCAGTGACCTACTTGCAGACTAGAAATACAGTTTACACAGACACATTTAACTGTCTCTCTGATGTGTCCTAATGCCCTTTACAATGACTTGATATGGTGGGTAGATTTGCTGATGACACAAAGATAGATAGGAAAGTAAGTTGTGAAGAGGACATAAGGAGGCTACAAAGTGATAGGTTAAGTGAGTGGGCAAAGATCTGGCAAATGAAATATAATGTGGGCAAGTGTGAGATTGTTTTGGCAGAAAGAATGAAAAAAAAGCATATTATCTAAATGGTGAGAGTTTGCAGAACTCTGAGATTCAGAGGGATCTGGGTGTCCTAGTGCATGAATCACGGAAGGTTAGTATGCAGGTACAGCAAGTAATTAGGAAAGCTAATAGAATGTTATCATTTATTGTGAAGAAAAATGATTACAAAAGTAGGGAGGTTATGCTTCAAGTTGTACAGAGCATTGGTGAGACGACATCTGGAGTATTGTGTACAGTACTGGTCTCCTTATTTAAAGAAAGATGTAAATGCGTTAGAAGCAGTTCAGAGAAGATTTACTAGACTAATACCAGGAAGGGGCGGGTTGCCTTATGAGGAAAGGTTGGACAGGTTAGACTTGTTTCCACCAGAGTTTAGAAGAATAAGAGGCAACTTGATTGAAACATATAAGATCCTGAGGGGTCTTGACAGGGTGGATGTGGAAAGGATGTTTCCTCCTGTGGGAGAATCTAGAACTAGGGATCACGGTTTAAAAATACGGTCATTTAAGACAAAGATGAGGAGAAATTTTTCTCTGAGTGTTGTGGGTCTTTGGAACTCTCTTCCTGAAAAGGCAGTGGAAGCAGAGCCTTTGAATATTTTTAAGGCAGAGCTAGATAGATTCTTGATTAACCAGGAGGTGAAAGGTTATCGGGGGTAGGTGGGAGGTTACAATTAGATCAGCCATGATCTTATTGAATGGTGGAGCAGGCTTGAGGGGCCGAGTGGCTGACTCCTGTCCCATGTTCCTATTTTCATAATGACTTGCATTTATATTGTGTTTTTAATATAGTCAAATTTCCAAAGATGCTTCCCAGGAATGTTATGAAACAAATTTTGCCACGAGTGACCAATAGTTAGGTCAATTAGATTGATTTTAAGAAGGGTATATAAGGAGGATAGGCAGAGAGTTTTAGGGACAGAATTCCAGAGCTTAGGGTCTTGGTAGCTGAAGGGGCAACCGGCAATGATGATGACACTGATCTGATATTTATTTAGCATAGATTGTACCTTTAAGCTCAAAATAAAGACCTGGCAATATTTATAGATCGCAAACCAATTGTTAATGCAAGATTGAATCTTGGGGCACCTTTGCACTAATCTTGCCAAGGCGGGGGGTGGGTGGGAAGGAGAACAATCAAACCCATAAGACTTCTACCAGCTAATTTTCAGTAGAGGCTTGTTGCACAATGCTTGATACAGGTGGTGAAAAGGAGTTTGATAGTAGGAACAAGACTTGGGGTACGAAAGGTGGGGGAAAGATTGAGGGAGAAAATGGGGGCTGTCAATGTGAAAGCAGAGATGCTGGCTGAGGTAATGTTGGTGACTATAAGCTGGTCTCTATATAAATATTGTATCACTTTTGTAATTAAACGAAGCATAAAAGAATTATTTGACACGGTGATGTATAACCAGCCTACCCCACACCAGAAGCTACTAAGCCATCCATCTCCAGTGACTTCTAAGATTATGCTATTCACTGTGGGTATGCTCTATTAAAATGCATTTGCAGTCTTTGTAGTGCGTGTAAAGTTTTAGCCTGAGGCATTGTAATTATATGCCTCATGCTAATAAATTATGCAATACATAAAATAATTGGGTACCGTCAGCATTTAGGGGGAATGTATTTTTCATCTGGAATTTTCAAAAAGCACTCACTCTCTTTTCCGCTAAGTATAGGTGGCTGTGTGAATTCTTAGATTTGTCCGTTGCCTGTGGTCTATGTGTAAATGCAACATATTTGGATTTTGTTGGTCTTCCCTGCTGAAACCATTGTATTACTTGTTCTAGCAAGAACCTTTGGTGCAGTGGGTTAGTGTACTATCTATTCGACCAAGTTGTAATTCAGGTCAGATTGATGGAATAGAGGTGATGCCTTTGCACCTTTTATAAATGAAAGTTTCTGGTGAGGGCAGTCTAGTTCTCTGTGGTGTGAGCTCTATATGAATGAAACTGCCCATAAATTCTTTCTTTCTAATTCAGGCCAGAAGAATGAAAAGTATAGAAAATTAGAAGATTCACATTGCAACAGATGCTCGTTTGAGGTTCAATGCTCTTGTCAGCCATCACTCATTTGGTGCTCTCGCTTCCCCAGTCAGAAGATTGTGGGTTCAAATCCCACTCCAGAAACTTGAGCACAATTTCTAGACTGACATTTGAGTGTTTTTCTAAGGGAATGCTGCACTGTCTTGTAGATGAGATGTTAAACCAAAGGGTCTGTTTGCCTTCTCACATAGACATAAAAGATTTCAATCCACGATTTAACAGGGCAGCATTCTCAGGTGCGTTCTTCTATCTTGGACTCTGGGCATGGTGCTTAGTCCTTAGACAGACTGTAGACATACTCTGTATCTGCTTAACACTTGTTTATTAGTGCTATATCTAAACAGGCTACAGAATAGGCATAGACCTCCTAGGTATAATTCCAACCTCTCTTTCTCGAGAGGGTCTAACAGATGTCAGTGGTACATTATCATTTACATAATACATTAGCATAACCCATCTGTTAACCCTTACACGTACACTTGTCCCCAAGGTCACTACATACTTTTTAACAACGACATGAAACTATGGGTAGAATTCTCCCATCCGAGACTAAGTCCTGGGGTGGGGGCGGGGACGGGAATGATTCCTGCAGTGGAGGCTGACAGGAAATCCTGCAGCATCTTCTGGCCCTGGCATCATTAATTATGCAGTTGGGGGTTTCCCGACGTCCTGTGCACTGGGGCAGGCTGGATGGCACGTGCCCCGCCATCATACCTGGGTGTCATATTTAAAAGGCGCCGACATCCTCACCGTCAATCCAAACTGCGGAGATGTCTAGAAGGAGAGGTGAAGGTCCAGCGCTGAAGTTCAGCGACGCCTCCTTGTGCATGCTCCTGGACCAGGCCCGGAGGAATATATTGTACCCGGCTGATGGAAGGAGGAGGCCGAGCAGGGAAATGAAACCTGCATGGGTGCAGGTGACTGATGCCAAACATGCCCAGGCTGTCCAGAGCAGGTCAGCAATGCAATGGCGCAAGAGGATGAGTGACCTCATTTGCTTGCCAGGGTAAGTAAAACTTCACATTCTTGCACTAACAACAATGAGACCAATATGTTAGGGTACATTGGCATCAGTAGCAATGGCATAGTTGTGCCTCAGAGCCCCACTCCAGTGCATCCACCCTGCAGTGGAGTGACCACTGTGCTTCCTCCACCCTTCCACATACAGAGATCACTGTTTGGAAGGGGGTAGGGAGCATTGGGGGGTTGGGGGTGGGAATGGGCTTAGGCGCAAGGGCACCAGCAACATCCAGAAATCAGATGCCTGCCTTCTCCTTGCATGTAGATGGGCTCAGTGCTCTGGAGGGAGCTGTTCCACAATCCTTCTGGACAATTTGCTGTGCAGCAATGGCATGCCACATAACAGTGGGCTATATTAAGAGTGGAACAATGAGAACTGAATGTCAAATTGCAATGTACAAATGGATGCAACATACAATTCCTCTCAAACCCATCTATTCAGTTGTCTTTGAGCAGGAGAAGATGAGGCACAACTGTCGAGAACAAGAGAAGATGGGAGGGGGTTGCGTCCACATCTGAGGCATCTCACGGAGTTTGAGGAGAGGGCCGCTCAGTTGGCAGGCATGGAGTGGGACTAGGCATTTGGCAATGGGGAGCTTGGACTTGCACGTAAACCCAGTAAGGATCCATCCATGGTATAGAAACCTGAGGGCCAAATGTGCCTCCATATTGGATGCAGCTCATGCTGTCACTTTCTCTCTCCTCTCTCACTTACAGGTGCCACCAAGTAGAGGCCGAGGCCTGAGGATGATGACTCCCTGTCAGGCCTCAGTGGAAGGCCTAGCCCAGAGACGAGCCAGGAGAGAGGATAAGAAGAGCGATGTGGACCTATTCAGATGTCGCAGCAGACACATGCAACCTCCACCAGCCCAGAGACACACACCTTGGTGGATATTAGATCTAACTTAGGAAGAGTCTCACAATCTGATGGCCATCACATGGACACGTGTCCACAGCGGGAAGAGGCAGGGTCAGCTAAGCTCACCAGCACTCAGGGAACGGCTGAGGAAGAGGCATCTGCAAGGTGCCAGTCTGGTGACGGGCCTCTGAAATCGGCCTTCCAATGAATGGTGGAGAGTCAGCAAGAGGCAGGGGAACATCGGGCAGGGCTGTTGGAGACCCTCAACAGAGTGGCAGGCGAGTCAGAGGAGTCTGTCCGCCTGCTCTCTGATGCACTGGTGCCAACCTGTGCGTGCATCGAGAGGTTGGAGAGGTTGGCAGACTCCATGGAGCTGGCCCAACAGATCCTGCCGAAGATGCACGCAGACCTGAAGCCATGGGCAAGCTGTTGCAGTTGGCCCCTTCCCCTCAAGGAGTCAGGCCTGGGTATTCGGGCACCTTAAGGGGGGAGGAGCAGCAGCTGGACACCCCTGGGTCATCCACTCGGACATCTCAGAGGTTGTCCGGACCTTCCGAATCCCCTTTGCCAGTGACCCCTTCAGCCTCGCCCTCTGTCATTGCAGAGGGAGCAGCTGGCCCACAGGAAGACAGCCAAAGGAAACCAGGACCTTCCAGGAATGGATCTCCAGAGGACGGCTGCCAAAATCACCCAAGGCAACAGGGCCAACTAGTCAGCAGGCTGCTGCCACCCCTGCGTTGGATGTGAGGGGAACACTCAGAAGAAGTAGCTGGCCACAGAAAATAATGAAATTTTGATCACAACTGGTTGCACAGGTGAACTAATGATTGTCATAATTGTAACTTCTGTAAATATAATCACTTTCACTGCAATAATGTCTACTGTCTTTTTTCTTAAAAAGGTTCTTAAGGCTTAGAGAGTGAGTGAGTCCACAGGGAGAAGGGTATGTGGCAGGTCCTTAGCGAGCCATGTGCAAGCTCTGCCGCACTCGTTGAGACTTCATCTGTCAAAGTTTCATATTCAGGTGCCAGCATAGTTGATACTGCCTGCTGGGGTTCCCTTACCGTTGTCCAGCTGAGATGACCTGCATCTCCACCCACCCACTGACCCAACTCCCATACAGCATCTCAGCTCATCCAACACGAGGCTCTGCTTAGTTTCGACCAGACCAGCATGGTGGTTGTGTCATTCTTCCCATGCTCCAACACCATTTCCCCTCTCCCAGTCACCCTCACCCTTTCTCCCATTACCAGTGACCCCATCCCAACCCAGGAAATACCTTCAACCTCCCTACTGTTACCCTCCGACCCAAACCCTTTTCCTTTGGTAATGTCCAGGTAAACATACATGTTCCCTCCCTCCTCGAGAATCCCACCCCTGCAAACATTGACTTGCCTGGCCTCCTTCTGACCACCTGAGTCCCTGTCTACCCACCTGTCCCCACAAATGACCCTTGCTGCCCTTTCATGCAACACCGTCACACCCGCACCCTCCTACCCTACTGGCTCCCTTTGCCCTCTGTAACCCTGACCATTCCCTCGGACCACACCTATCCTGAGTTCGCTTCTCAGGAGTCAACAGTTGATTTTACTTTTTAAAAGTTCATTAACAGGATGTGGGCTTCGCTGGCTGGGCCAGCATTTATTGTCCATCCCCAGCTGCCCTTGAGACGGTGCCTTCTTGAACCGCTGCAGTCCATGTGGTGTATGCATACCCATAGTGTTGTCAGGGAGGGATTTCCAGGATTTTAACCGAGCAACAGTGAAGGAACTGCGATATACTTCCAAGTCAGGATGGTGAGTGGCTTGGAGGGGCACTTCCAGTTGGTGGTGTTCCCAGCTATCTGCTGCCCTTGTCCTTCTAGATGGTAGTGGGCGTGGGTTTGGAAGGTGTTGTTGAAGGAGCCTTGGTGAATTCCTGCAGGGTATCTTGTAGATGGTACACGCTGCAGCCACTGTGCATCGGTGGTGGAGGGAGTGAATGTTTGTGGATGTGGTGCCAATCAAGCAGGCTGCTTTGTCCTGGATGTTGTCAAGCTTCTTGAGTGTTGTGGGAGCTGTACTCATCCAGGCAAGTGAGGAGTATTCCATCACACTCCTGACTTGCACCTTGTAGATGGTGGACAGGCTTTGGGGAGTCAGGAGATGAATTACTCATTGCAGGATTCCTCAACTCTGATCTGCTTTTGTGGCCACAGTATTTATATGGCTAGTTTAGTTCAGTTTCAGGTCAATAGTAACCCCCAGGAAGTTGATAGTGGGGGATTCGGTGATGGTCATGCCATTGAACATCAGGGGGCGATGGTTGGATTCTCTCTCATTGGAGATGGTCATTGCCTGACACTTGTGTGGCGCGAATGTTAGTTGCCATTTGTCAGCCCAAGTCTGGATATTGTCCAGGTCTTGCTGCATTTGGATATGGACTTCAGTATCTGAGGAGTCGCGAATGGTTCTGAACATTGTGCAATCATCAGCGAACATCCCTACTTCTAACCTTGTGATGGAAAAAAGGTCATTAATGAAGCAGCTGAAGATGGTTGGGCCTAAGACACTTCTTTGAGGAGCTCCTGCAGTGATGTCTTGGAGCTGAGATGACTGGCCTCTAACAACCAAAACCATCTTCCTTTGTGCTAAGTATGACTCCAACCACCGGAGAGTTTTCCCCCTGATTCCCATCGACTTCAGTTTTGCTAGGGCTCCTTGATACCACACTCAGTCAAATGCAACCTTAATGTCAAGGGCAGTTACTCTCACCTCACCTCAGGAGTTTAGCTCTTTTATCCATGTTTGAACCAAGGCTGTAATGAGATCAGGAGCTGAGTGACCCTCCTGGAACTCAAACTGGGTGTCAGTGAGCAGGTTATTGCTAAGCAAGTGCCGCTTGATTACACTATTGATGACCCCATCCATTCCTTTATTGATGATCAAAAGTAGACTGATGGAGCAGTAATTGGCTGTGTTGGATTTATCCTGGATAATTTTCCAGATAGCTGGGGTAGATGCCAATGTTGTAGCTATACTGGAACAGCTTGGCTAGGGGCATGGCAAGTTCTGGAGCACAAGTTTTTAATACTATTGCTGGAATATTGTCAGAGCTCATAGCCTTTGCAGCATCCAATGCCTTCAACCATTTCTTGAGATCACATGGAGTGAATTGAATTGGCTGAAGACTGGCATCTGTGATGCTGGGGACCTCCGGAGGAGGTTGAGATGGACCATTTACTTGGCACTTCTGGCTGAAGATTGTAGCAAATGCTTCAGCCTTATCTTTTGCGCTGCTGTGCTGGGCTCCTCTATTATTGAGGATGGGGATATTTGTGGAGTCTCTGCCTCCAGTGAGTTGTTTAATAGTCCACCACCATTTATGACTGGATGTGGCAGGACTGCAGAGCTTAGATCTGATCTGTTGGTTGTGGGATCGTTTAGCTCTGTCTTTCACTTGCTGCTTATGCTGTTTGGCATGCAAGTAGTCCTGTGTTTTAACTTCACCAGATTGACACCATATTTTTAGGTATGCCTGGTGCTGCTCCTGGCATGCCCTCCTGCACTCTTCATTGAACTAGGGTTGACCCCCTGGCTTGATGGTAATGGTAGAGTGGGGGATATGCCAGACCATGAGGCTACGGATTGTGTTCGAGTACAATTCTGCTGCTGCTGATGGCCCACAGCGCCTCATGGATGCCCAGTCTTGAGTCGCTAGATCTGTTCAAAATCTATCCCATTTAGCATGCGGTAGTCCCACGTTGTGTTGTATGATGGAGGGTATCCTCGACATAAAGGCTGGACGTTGCCTCCACAACGACTGTGTGGTGGTCACTCCTACTGATACTGTCATGTACAAATGCATCTGCAGCAGGCAGGTTGATGAGGATGAGGTATGTTTTTCCCTTTTGTTGGTTCACTCACCACCTGCCGCAGACCCAACTAGCAGCTATGTCATTTAGGACTCGGCCAGCTCAGTCAGTAGTGGTGCTACCGATCCACCCTTGGTGATGGACATCAATGTCCCCCACCCAGAGTACATTTTGTGACCTTGCCACCCTCAGTGATTCTTCCAAGTGGTGTTCAACATGGAGGAGCACTGGTTCATCAGCTGGGGGAGGGTGGTACGTGGTAATAAGTAGTAGGTTTCCCTGCCCATGTTTGATCTGATGCCATGAGGCTTCTGGAGTCGATGTTGAGGACTTCCAGGGCAACTCCCTCCTGATTGTATACCATTGTGCCCCCACCTCTGCTGGGTCTGTCCTGCCGGTGGGACAGGACCTACCCAGGGATGGTGACAGTGGAGTCTGGGACATTGTAAGATATAATTCCATGAGGATGACTATGTCAGGCTGTTGCATGACTATTCTATTAGACAGTTCTCCCAATTTTGGCACTTGCCCCCAGATATTAGTAAGGAGGACTTTGCAGGGTCAACAGGGCTGAGATTGCCATTGTCATTTTTGGTACAACTGAGAGGCTTGCTGGGCCATTTCAGAGGGCATCTTAAGCGTCAACCACATTGCTGTGGGTCTCGAGTAACATTTGGCCAGACCAGGTCAGGACAACAGATTTCCTTCCCTAAAGGGCATTAGTGAACCAGTTAGGTTTTTACAACAATTAACAATGGTTTCTTGGTCATCATTAGACTTTTTAGTTCCAGAATTTTCATTGACTTCAAATGTCACCATCTTCGTGGCGGGATTCAAACCCCAGAGAATTCCCCTGGGTCTCTGGAATACTAGTCCAGTGACAATACCACTGTGCCATCACCTCCCCATTAAATTTGATGGTAACCTTACATTTGTTTTGGTTCTGATGGCCTGAATATGCTTCACATTTTTTCTTTCTGGTGCAGGGTACGCCAGTATGTAATTTTGGACATGAATGGCTCGATACCTTATTGCACAGGCACTGAGTGGACTTTGGGTGCAAATGAAAGGGTTATTTCAGACATCAGGGATGGAGGCAGCAGCCCTGGCATGAGGTTGAAACTGATCTTTGGCAGCCTAGCTGCTTGGATCATGGCATCCCTGGTGTCCCTGCCTCCCTGGAGGTTACTGAGTGCTGACTCCACACCCTGAGCATTCTCCTCACCGTGCTCCTCTTCTGACTCACTACTTGACCAATCATCTGTGGCTTGTGCAGCTGTGTCAAGATCCTCTTCCTCCAGTGGGTCCCCCCCTTGCCAGAGCCAGATTGTGGAGAGTGAAACCACTATCAGTGACACACACTCTAGAGGGTATTGTAGTGCTCACTCTGAACGGTCCAGGCATCAGAAGTACATCTTGAGAAGACCCATAGTTCCCTCTATCACCGCCCTTGTGGAGGCACACCTCATATTGTAACGCTGCTCTGCCTCTGTTCTTGGATGTGGAGTGGCGTCATGAGCCATCTTTTCAACAGATAGCCCTTGTCACCCAACAGCCATCCATCCAGTCAGGCTGAAACACTGCAAAGCCTCAGCACCTGGGAGTCTCTCAGGATATAAGCGTCATGGGAGCTGACAGCTGATAAATGGAGGCCACAGTCTCCCTTGAGAGGCGGAGCCTCCTTCGGCATTGCACCTCAGACATGTTGAGGTAGCTGCATCGCTGCCTGTAAACCCTGGCAGCAGGATAGTGGCATCTTCTGCAGCCCCTTCCACCTTGGATTACCTGCTGGCCCTGCACCCCTTGTGCCTGCACCTCTCCTCCCACAAGTTGCTCCCCTGGAAACTGCATTGGGACACCTGGCCTCCTCTCCCTTCTGCCCCTCTCTTCCTCCTCAGAGGAGGTGCCTTCACCACAATCCCCATTAACGGGTAACGGAAAGTTGATACCTGGTAAGGTTCTGAATCCTCCGGGGGCCTGGGAGACACCAAGCAGACCTGAAATTAAACCTGGAGATGCTAAGAATGAAGCCCTGAACAGAGATGAAGCTGCCAAGTACCAATAAGCCACCAGGAGCAAACTATGTACCAAACTCCCTACTACTGACACTGGCAATGCTGTTCATCCCTTTTAGCCTGCCCATGGATGAGGTTTCTGAAATTTTCAGCTGGCTGCCTGCCTATTTTGCCCGTGTGATGAGTGCAAAATCGCACAGGCAATGAAAAATCGACATCATTTGGCTTTTTAATGGCCCTAACTGGCTTCTTAATTAATGGTGGGTGTGGCTCCAGCATCCGCTTGCACCTGCCGACTGAAATATCACACGAGTGCACGATGATGTCGAGATGCTCTCCCTATGTCATCACATGCTGAGCAAATAATTGTGCCCATTGAAACATATGATATTCTGACAGGGCTGGGAAGACTGGGATGATATTTCCTCTGGCTGGAGATCTAGAACAAGAAGTCAGTCTCAGGATACGGGGTAGAGCATTTAGGACTGAGATAAGATGCAACTTCTTCACTCGGAGGGTGGTGAACTTGTGGAATTCTCTACCACAGGAGACTGTGGACGCCAAATCACTGAATATATTTAAGAAAGAAGTAGATTTCTGGACTCTAAAGACATCAAGGGGTATGGGGAGAGCGCAGGAGTACGGCATTGAAATAGACTATCAACAATGATCATACTGAATGGCAGAGCAGGCTCTAAGGGCTGAATGACCTACTCCTGCTCCTGTTTTCTATGTTTCTATAGTTTCAATGACCTTGGAAACCAAGGGTCATAACAGGCTGATATCAACAGTGAGGAAGGAGGGGAAGTGTGTAGGATCATTTATTTAGATCCTAAAATGAATCAGAGAAAACTGCTTGCTGTACCATTATAATACAGAAAAGGTTTGTGAAAGGAAAAGTTAGATCCTGATGTGGGAAAGTGAGAAAAGGATTGCCAAACTGAGTTTTCGCTCAGGTGCATGAGGAAAGCTAGAGAAAGCTCCCCAGATGCTGGTGTAATAATCAAGCCTTTGACTACACTGAAGCAGTCCCATTTAAATTGATTTTTAAGATTATTCCCTGATCCACTGGAAGAGGTCATTCATATAATTGTTTTCCATTGAGATTGACAAAAGAAACTCCACTCAACTTCTTTTCTCTTTTTTTAAATTATTCTCATAGACTCACCCACATTTACAGCACAGAGGGAGGCCATTTGGCCCATTATGTCTACACTGGTCAACGAAGATCTGACTACACTAATCCCATTTTCCAGCACTTGGCCCATAGCCCTGGAGGCTATGACAACGCAAGTGAATATCTAAATATTTCTTAAACATTATGAGAGTTTCTGACTCAATCACCCTTTTGGTCAGTGAATTCCAGACTCCCAACACCCTCTGGATGAAAAAATTTCTCAACTCCCCTCTTAGCCTTCTACCTCTTACCTTAAATCTATGCCCCCTGGTTATTGACCCCTCTACTAATGGAAAAAGTGCCTTCCTATCTACCACATCTATGCCCCTCATAATCTTATACACCTCTATCAGGTAACCTCTCAACCTTCACTGCTCCAAGGAAAACAACCCCAGCCTATCTAATATTTCCTCATAGCTCAGACCCTCCACCCCAGGCAGCATCCTGGTAAATCTCCTCTGCACCCTCTTCATTCTATTGCATATAATGTCAGGAGGCAATTTGAATAGTCCTTGTTTTTAATAATTGCAAGGGTGGTTAGAAAACAGTTCATTTTAGAAATGTTTACATCAAAAATAGTTGTGCTATTGGCATTAAAGTCACGGTTTTGATCCAACAAATGAGCATCAAAAATACCATTACGTCTACACATTACGACAACACACATCTTATTATGCTCCAGTTTTACATTAAGGACACAAACTCAACCCTAAATTCAGTGTATTACAAACAAACATTGATATGACTCATACCTTTAATAGAGTGTTTTAGAAGAGCAAATAAAACAGGAGACAAGACTGATGAGGTTAGCCACGTCCAGAGGGGTGTATGGCAACATTTTGAATGACTCACTGTGCCTTATTTGGACCAAAGAACATCTACGTAAGCAATTTATTAATGGCCTTTCCATTCAATACTAACAAGGCATTATGCACCCAAATTATTTATCTGCCTATCAGTCTGACTCTCATTCTTGCCCTGTTTCTCTCTTTCTTTCATTCTCTTTCTGACCACCTTGGGTCATCCTTAGCTTTGATAGCATTTTTGCCTCAGAGCCAGAAAAAAACGGATTCAAGTTCCACTCAGGAGACTTGGCTGTATTATCTAGGTTGACAATTCAGTGTGGTACGAAGGGAATTCTACACTACCAAAGTTGCATCTTTCATCTGAGACATTTAAAGAACTCCATGGCCAGAATCTTTCCCTTGACGGGCAGGTGGGCCTGACCGACTCGGTGGCAGGTGAGCAGCCGATTGCCTTCGCTGAAACGGGCCGCACCGCTATTTTGCGTGGATGGGCCAATTAAGGCCCACCCAGCGGGTTAGCGACTCCTGTGGAGAACAGGAAAATACTCACGGAGGCGGGCATGCTCAGACCGCCGGTTCCAATGGGGAGCCGGCAGTCTGTATAAAGAGTGGCCTGGCAGCCTGCTTGAGGCAGTGCACCATGGCCACTCGGGGAGAGACAGAGGCGGCTGTCACAGGACGGGAGCATGATCAGGAGGAGGGGGGCAGGCTGCAGGAGAGGCCAGCGGGGGTGCCACTGTGCCCCTCGCTTCTCCGATGCATGCCTTGCTGTCCTCCTCCAAGAGGCTTCCAGCCGTCGGGATATATTGTATCCGGAGGATGGGAGGAGGAGGGCCCTCCATGTCATCAGGCAGGCATGGGAGGAGGATGGTGACTCTATAAGTGCCCTTGATGATGTGTGGCGCACAGGCACGCAGTGCCGCACGAGGTTCAATGATTTGCTGCGCTCTGAAAGGGTGAGTACCATGTCGGCCTTGGCCATTTGACCCAGAAGGTAGCCTTAGCCTTGGAGGCCCCCCCCCCCACTCCCCCACCATGTCTTGCTGTCGTTGCTGCATTGGGCATTTGGCGCACGCTGGGTGGGCAAACGGGTACTGACCATGCTTACATCAGCCTTAGTGGTTGAGGAGAAGATGGGCTCTCCCCACAGCATATGTTAGTGTTTGTCGCATTTGAGTAGTCTGGGGGCAACCTGCAGGGGAGGCAGCTAGACACATACTCAGAACTCCAACACATTTCATATTGATGGTGATGAGATGGTGGAAGGGGAGCCTCAAGGTGTTGTGGCCAAGAGCCATCTGCTGGCCTCGGCGCCGCACCTAGTTGCGCCTCCTTGCCATGGGCGCTAAGACCCGTGTGCTATTCAAAGTGATGGACGCCGAATGTGTCCAAGGTGGCCGTTGGGGGAGGGGGTTGCGACCAGCCATACTATCTTCTGGGGACTGATCACCAGTAGTGTGGACAGGAGCCGCTGGAGACCTCAGATGGGCCACTGTGGTTGGGGTGCGGCGTGCGCATGCAGAGTACATGGGCGATCAGCCCCAATAAATGCTCTTCTATGTCCTGCAGGCAAAAACTGAACACAATCAGCGGGAGCGCCAGAGGACTGGAGGTGGGCACGCCCTGCTCCAGCACCTCACCACCTACGAGGAGCAGGCCATGGAGCTGGGGAAGAGGCAGGCGGCCAGGGCGGCAGGTGGTGGTACGGCTGGGGTCCAGCGGGCAGGTATTTGAGGGTCACAGTCCCATCCACTCTGTCTCCCCACCATCCAAACCACTGATGGCTGCTGCAATCGTTAATGCTGCAACACTGCTCATTCACAGACTGAGACGCTCTGACATGTGGGTCATACAGAAACGTCCCCTTGAGGAATCATGTCTCCACCACCTTCCAAAGTCGCCTTATCCCATTGGTGACCACTATCCCCATGGCCTAACATGCCATGGCATTGCTGCTGCACAGCCAAAGACTTATTGCATCTTAGGGGGGTTGGAACCTCCACTACCCTTTCAGCCAGTGCGCCCCACATTACTCTGTCCAAAAGGTCCTCAGCACCTCAGCTGTGAACCTCATGGCATTCAACTTAAATAAATGCCACCATGTTACTCATCCCTGCGCCAAGGGGAAATGTAGCCTTTTGCCCACCCGGTCTATGCCCCTCCTAATGGTATGAAGGTCAATAATGTGACCTGTCAATCCCCTGTGATCCATGGCAAATGTCGCAAGTGTTTGTGATGTTTCCTCAGCACCGCACTCTCCAGGCCAGCATGCATCCTGGTCAGGAACCTCTGCACTCTCCCCACTCCAATGGCACATAACATACCATGTGGCATTCCTGAGGCCATCTGACCAACCTGTCTGCGCGTCTAATGTTTGGGCCTCCTCTTGACTCTTTTCCACCCCACCAATTTTCGTCTCCTTTGGGTCTTGAAGGGTGAGCGACTTATGAGACTAGGGGGGAAAGGGATGAAAGGTTTAACTGACTGTACGCTAACTGAAGCACTGTCCTTCTTGTTAATTTCATCATCACCACTGCATGGCCATGCCCAAAGACACTGCAGGCCCCCCCTCCCCCTCCTCCACACCTGAGAGCCAAGATGTGCAACTTGCCGCACATCATTTCAGCCAGCCAGGCACCAGCGTAGACACAAACACTTTGGTGGGGAATGTAACGTCGGCTAGTGTCCCAGGTCACAATGCAGAGGACACTGGACAATCACTGGAGGAGGTGGTAGGTGGTAGACAGAGAGTGCCGATGGTGCCAGCAGCCGGAGGGCTGAATGGACCAGGCACATGCTGAGTCGGCACTGATGACGTACCTCTGGAGTTGTCACCAATGCAGCAGCTGTAGGACAAGCGGCAGGAATCGTGTTTGCATCTGGCAGGGTTGCATGAGGGTATGTTTCAGTTGGTCTCTGCAATGGAGGAGTCCAGGCAGAGTGCACGTGAAGGCATGGACCTCAGGGCAGAGCTTCACGCTTCCTCCACTGAGAAATTGGTGACTCTCTTGGAGAGGGGGTTCGATCGGATGGAGAATCTTCTGACTGGGTTATGCTGTGACCTGCAAGCCCTCACAGCGCTAATAGCCATGGGTGGTCCTACCCAATGTGGGAGATGTGGTGGGCACCAAGTGTCGCCACTCGGTGCCCATCCATCTGCGGTGAGCAGGGAGGTTCAATGTGACCTCACATTGGCGCAGCAGCTGCCTGTCGTCACTGCGAGCTCCTCTCTGGGAGCTCCGGATGAGGGCAGCAGCTCCTTCGCCCCTCTGCCAGTGACCATTGAGGCTGCGACAAAGGGGGAGGTGCCAGTTCTGGAACTGGCCACTTCCTCCCAGGTAGGGCTATCACAGGCTCCACGGGCCAGAGGACACCCGCCAAGGTCATCGAGGCCAACAGGACAGCAGAGTCAGCAGGCTGGCTCACAAGCCACTCCGAGCGATGGGGCGGCACCTAGATGTAGCACCCGAAAATGTAAGCATCAGGCACATTAGGCACCCCAAGGGTTTGTCACTGGTGATTTTGTGTTGGCCTTAGAATAGGGAAAAATAACCTTATGTTTGCAATAGAGACATTTTTGTTATATGTTGGACAGAATAAAGTCCACTTTACTGACCATGGCTGAGGGTGTTACCTTTGTACTGCATTTGTCTTTTTCACAGACATATCATGAGTGTTTGAGTGGACATTGATGTTTCTGCACTAAGCCCTTAGTTGCAGCTGATGAAGTGGAAGATGCAGCACCTAAGTGCCACGTGTGGCAGAGCCAGGCAATGCTGATCCTGCTGATCCATGTGTGTGGAGCTAGCTGAAGGTTTGTTGGATTAAAGTGTCTCGGGTGTCCCTGCCTCCTTGGTGTAGTAGTGGGTTGGCGTGCTGCTCCTCATCATTGCCCTGTGCTTCCTCATCCTCTGAGCCTCTGCTGGATTCATTGTGTGCAGCCTCATCCAGTATGTCAAGGTCTTCATCGTCAACTGCATCCCCCCTTTCCAGCACAAGATTGTGCAGAGCGCAGCATGCAGCCACTATCACAGAGGCGTGATCTGTGGGGTACTGGAGTGCACCCCCTGAGCGATCCAGGCATCGGAAGCGCATCTGGAGAAGACCGATGGTTCTCTCCACCACAGCCCTTGTGGAGCCGTGGCTCCTATTGTACCGCTGCTCAGCTTCTGTTCTTGGACGGCAGAGAGGCATCATGAGCCACCTTCTGAGGGGATAGCCCTGGTCACCCGGCAGCCAACCATCCAGTCGGGCTAGAGCACTGAGGAGCCCCGGCACCTGGGAGTGTCTGAGGATGTAGGCGTCATGGGAGCTGCCTGGGTACCTTGCACAAACTTGGAGAATCTGCATCCTGTGATCACACACTATCTGCTCGTTCATGGAGTGGAAGCCCTTCCTGTTGACGAAGGCACTGGGCTCACCTGCTGGCGCCTTGATGGCCACATGTGTACAATCTATAGCAGCCTGGACATGGGAGAAGCCAATGCTCCAACAGCGGCTACCTTTCAAAAATACTTAATTGGTTGTGAAGCACTTCGGGACACCCTGAAAGCATAAAGCATGCTATAAAAATGCATGTCCTGGAGGAGGAGTGAGCGGTGCGATGGGTATAATCTTAAAATAGGAGCCTTGTCATTTAGAAATGAAATACTTCATGGAAGGGCTGGTAGAATACTTGAAATCTCTATTCCAAAAGGCTGTGGATACTGGATCAGTTGAAATATTCAGAGCTAAGTTTCATAGTTTTGCAACACAGAGGCATCAAAGGATGTGTAACATAGATGGGTAAATGGAGTCAAGGTGCAGATCAGTGCTGAGCTGACTGACTGGCAGAACATGCTCGAAGGGCTGTATGCCCTACTTCCTATTTCCACGTATCTCTCTGCATGGGGTGCACATTTAGTTATGTGTTTGATTTTGAAACAAAATCAAACCTGTCAACAATTCCAATACTCTATAAAATTCTCAGATGGACAGTGGGGCAGCCACAGGCATTACAACTAATGGGAATGGCATCCAGGCCAAATCTAACCAAGAAAATTTTTTCAGTTTGCCGGAGCTATTGACTAATTCAAAAGTAAAAGTATTGTCAGAACTCACCAGAAAGCCGTGTCTGACTTTACAATATCCAATACCTGTGTATTAAGTGAGCAGTTTAAGTTACCCAGTTCAAATAATGTAGGCGCATGGTCATTCTGTTGAGCGGAGATTAATCGGAAGGTGAAGGAATCAAACATGTTAAAAACAAAAAACTGCGGATGCTGGAAATCCAAAACAAAAACAGAATTACTTGGAAAAACTCAGCAGGTCTGGCAGCATCGGCGGAGTAGGGTCATGAGGACTCGAAACGTCAACTCTTTTCTTCTCTGCTGATGCTGCCAGACCTGCTGAGTTTTTCCAGGTAATTCTGTTTTTGAATCAAACATGTTTCCTGGTTTGTTTGTGTGCCATCTAGTGGCTGACTGGTGATTTCCTGCTATTTGTCTTGGTTTGTGGCTGACGCATGGCCTGGGGGAGGGGTGATACATGAAACAGGGAAAATGTCTACTAGGAACATGGTGCTTTGGAAGAAATAGGAGCAGCTGTGCATAGTAATGACTGTGTTAATACACGTCTCTGTCCTGGATGTGCATAATATACGGTTACTTTTAACCACCCCAGAGTGCGTGGGCACCATTCAGGGACCTTTTAGCTGTCAAGGTTTGAAGTGGATTCTGGACTAAGGAATACAAGTTTTTCAGAATGAGTATATTTTTGCCTGTGGGTTGAAGTCTGTCGTGCGCAGTATTGTGACTCAGTCATTCTACACCTAAGGAGGAATACAGGATTTAAAAATAAACAGAGAAAACAAATCAGTCAATATTAAGCCGTTTTGTTCCTCCATGTCTTTTCGCTCCTTTTTAAGCCTTTTCCATGCCTTGTGCTAATAAAATGGCCTATTTACTGTTGATTTTGTAAGTAGGGTGGCCTGTCAATGAAAGGCAATTCTAATTTTCTGTCGCTGGCATATTTTCTCAGTTACTTCTACCTTTATGTGACTTGCACTTAGCACAGTGTTTCCTGTTTTGTCACAGTCTCACTTTCATGTTCTCACCAATCCTACTTTGGTCTTCCTTGGCTTGCAGGAAACCTGCATGCAGTGGCATGATTTTTGCCAATTATCACGTAAAAGCAACAAATTGAGAAGCTGAACTAATCAAAGAGCTTTTGAATCCCTTTTGCTGTTCTCTTGGTTCCTCCACTAAATTGAGCACTAATGAGAGGAAGCAAAGAATTGTAACAATATTTACAATACCTGTGACTTTGAGTTTATGCAAGCCTTTGCACCAGTTAAAGTGGGGTAAGAAAACTGATGTTAACTGGGGGCTAGTTCATAAGTAACCAGTTGAACACAAAGACAGCAAAACACTTGAATGTTGAGATGTATATGCACATGTTGCATGTTAGAAGGGCAGGAACTTTAGATTGCTGTATTCTGCTAAATTAAAGATATGTCCTTTTAAGGCCATGAATTCTTAAAAACAATTTTTAAATTGCTAAGAACTCGAGGGTTCTTGATGAAGAAAGTTTGAAAACTGGAAGCATCTTGCAAATTTCAGGTTGAAGGTCAAGATTATCAGAATGCATTGCCTGACTTTTCTTTTGAACTTGTGCTTGCTATGATCCTTTGGGACTGGGCATTCCAATTCCTGTGACATGGTAGCTAAAGTTCCTGGAGGAGTTCCTGTGTATGGTCGTGGGGTGTTGGTTACATCTCAGTGGGTTTTAATGAAATCTTCATGGTCTGAAGTAGGTTAACTGCTAGAACTATTTACAAAGATATAGTAAAGGGTACAAACCAGGAACTGTCTCCAAACTTGGGTCTGCACATCCTGTCCAACACCACACTGATCCTGGGTGTGGATCATGTGCTCTCTTACATCACTATTGGGGTGGTACTACACTCAATCCTACATTAACCCTATATGTAACAGACCATAATACTACACCTCCACCCCCAAGTCTTTATCCAATGTATTTGGAGTTATACGAGTTTACTTCATGTCTTACATTGTTTTCCTACATTATCACTATTATTACATTATCACTGCCTCATCTCTCCTCTTCAAGTCCTTGAATTTAAAGGCCTTATAAGCCTTCCATCTCTCATTCACACTTCTGTCAGAGGAGTGGTAGACTCTGGTCTTTTCTGGTTCTTCCTGTTGGTTTGGAGGTTGAGCTGGCATCTGGATACCTTTTCATTCTTTTCTTCTTTTCCTTTGTGTTGAGCCACACTTGGTCAGTTTGGCTGTTGTGTTGATCGGTGGCTGCTGCTACTCTAACTTGTTTCTTATGGGGTGGGCAACCATTGTGCTCATCTCCTTGTCGCTTCTTTCACTTTATCCGTCATTGTATGGGCTGTCTCGAAGTCCACGGAGGCTGAGGAAGAGCATTCCTGTGACGAGAATAAGGTTTAGTGGTACACTCACCTCTGCTTTTCATTGTTGGCCATGGATGGCTGCTACCAGGTTCCAGCATCTCTTCTGGCTTTGGCATGCCTAGTGGGAATTGCAATGTATGTTTGATGGCTGCAGTGTTGACCTGCTGTACCATTGTCGGAGCCGGAGGGTGAGGCCCATCGAACTGCTGGTCACTCTCTTTTACATCCTCCACTGGAGGTGTCATAGTTACCTCCTGGGTGGTTGGCTGGCCTGACCATTGAAGGATTTCCAGCACCTGTAATGAGAATGGACAAACCTGCTCTGTAAAGAGAGAAGACAATTCTGAGTTGAAGTCCCAGTCAGGATAATCTTTTTTTGTTTAAGTATTTGGGAACTTGCATTTCTGTTTGGTTACCGACAGTGGTTGTCTTGGCATTATCTGCTGTTTTGAGGCATTCCAAGGATATGCAAGCATCACTGCTTGGGAGAGCGAAGCGCTGGTTATGGATGACAAACTTCAACTGGAAATCAGATTCCCCCGGGCCCATAAAGTGTCGTGTCCATTGTTCAAAGCAAGAGGTCTTACAGACACGGCTCTTTGCTTGATAGGGCTCCTGTATCTAACCTAAAATTTGTTAGATGGCCATTGCCTGAAATGCCTGCATTCCAAAATGAGAAATCAATATCTTTGGCCTCATCCAAGATGCATGGCTGTGAGTCTTCTGGGTTTGCTGTCTCGACTTTGTGGATCATCTTTAGGTCTGTGTATTTCAGATGTTTTACCTTGTACAGTTTGCCGTTGTATCCAATCCTGTTGCATTGGAAGCATTGGACTGATGTTATGATCCCCAGCTGAGATTACCCCTGGACAAACCGGATCCCAGGGTGGAACCCAGCCTGATAGATTGTAAATTATATTTGTTTGTTTAAATGCATGGAAAGTAGCTACTGAACAGAGTCACAGGAGTCAGCTGATGAACCTTTTACAAAAGAATAAAACGTTAATTCAACAAGAAAAGATATATTACAATACTCCTTTACCCACGACTATACCTTTACAGATGTATACAGATTTGTAAGGATAACACAAGTCACAAAAGCTATCCTATACTTTAATGTACAAAGTAAGCACACTGTAAACCTATGGCACCCTATAGTCAGACACACCACACTCGACCTCCAGTGTCAGATGCCATCTCAACCAGATGCTATGGATCTCTCCTCAACTCCCCCTAGACGCTTGTCACACTGTGAGCCAAACAGGTTCACTGAATTCCATCCTTCACACGAGGGTTTTCAATCTCCACTCTCCAAGACCTCACTTTGGAATCTACTCCTAAATTGACGCTTTCTCTTGGATGCTTTCCGCAATGGTTCACCTCCGAGGTTTTGAACTCTCCTTCTGATGTTCCTCTTCCCTGGGTAACCACATACATTCAAGCTGTTTTCCATGCATTCTGTCTCTCTGTCTCAGCTGCCAACAGTACACCACTGCTTCATATGCCCACAGCAAAGTGTGACAGACCTTCAGCCATCTCTTTGGACCTTCTTGCCTCTTGTGAGCTATTCTCATTTTAAATCTGCTTTCTGTGGCTTTTGTCTCTTTATATCTGAAACTTGGAGCCTTTCTCTCAGCCCCTCACTCTCAACTTCACTTAATAGGACCTTTTCCCAGCTTCCTGTCCTTCCTTTGACTACAAGGTCTTTTTTGGACTTTCCCCTCTTCCACTCCTGGATTTTTGGGGTTTTTCTTCAACTTCTTTAGCTTCTTTATCTCTGTCCCCTTTGCTCCAGGCTCTTCTGGCAGCAATTCCAAAACCAACTGAACTCCAACAGCTTCCAAATCAAACTGCTGTCTTTCTTCTTATGTGCGTGTGTCTGTAAGAGGAGCCTGTCTATCTGGCCCCCTGTTGCTAGGCAACAGTGCTGATTTTCTACTCGCATGTTTACCTTTACTTTATAGCAGTTGTAAACTCCTCATTAGAAAAGCAAGCAGTCTTTTAAAGTGAAACTAAAACTCCATTTGACTTCTCTTAACACACAGATACAGAAATACAAATAAAACTTAAACTTTAAAGCTAAAACCCATTCCTAAAACCCACAAATACAAATAACATACTTAACCTATCTCTATTTCCTAACACTGAACTAGCACGACATTGATCTTGCCTGTGGGGGCACTTCACTCCACAGCGCTGACATGTTCACTCTGTTGGCCTGTTCGGATACTGCATTCCCTGACTTAGAGTGTTTCTGTGTCTTTGTAGCTTAGCCAGCTGGACTGTGATTTATTCTCTCCCCTTAAAATGGCCTTGTGCTGCTTATGAAGTTCTGGCTATCTAACTATCTGGATTGACTTCTGCAGGGCTAGATCTTCCTTTGCTTGCAGGAGGTCAGAGAACATGTCATCTGCCACTCCTAACACTATTCTGTTTCTGTTGAGTTTTGATTTTAAATCTCCATACTCACAATCTTGTGCCATCCTGTGCAGTTCATTGATGAATGAATCACTTGGATCCCCTGGCTGTTGGATTCTCTTATTGAATTTAGCTCTTTTCAGTATTTTATTGCTTCATAGATTAAAATAAATATGGAATGATTTTAGTACCTCTCCAAATTTTGCAGATGATTCATTAATTCCGTCTTGCAATAATATTGGCTGCAATTGGGCCTACTGAATAAAGCAGCATGATCACCTACTCTTCCTCTGACTTTTCATTTAAACCTGAAGCAATGCTGTATCTTAAGAATCTTTTCCTCCAAAGTCCCCAATTTTGTGATCATCTGGGCATTAGATTAATTCAAATTGATTTCGAAGTGTGGAATTCTGACCCATGTTCAAAATTTTAAAAACGTGTGTTCTGCTTTAAGAGCTGCCTGAATTTCAAGATGGCATCGCCATTCATTTGGAGACAAAGGGATGTCCCGCACTAGCTGGTTTTGGCGGGTTCCACAACAATAATGATGGTGCTTGGCTTGAGAAAGATTTTTTAGCAGTGGCAGCCTGCAGACTTCTCTTGTTTAGCGTTTAACTTTTTTAACATGTAAGTCCGTCTAATTCGAGCTTCTGCTTGTTTTTTACTGAGCTGAACAGCTGTAATGTTTCCGAAATATTTAACTAATTCTTTCTCCCTCCTTCACATGTGCTCAGGTTCTGACTCGGGGATTAGGTTTTAGCAACAGGGGTCTTTCAAACTGCACTTCTGACACCAAATTACTTTAAAGATTTCTCAGGCCTTGCCGCAGCCTGGAATTTTAAAAGATTTACCCGACCCTTGCAAGTCCTGCAGACTCTGTACACTGAAGCTGGACTTCCAAAGGAGATTCAATGGGGCCTTCTGCTGCAGTAAGGAATTTTAAATCTCTGCCTTCAGCTTCCAAGCCTTTCTTTGGAGCTTTCTCCTTGCAGTATTTCCTTTGGGGCCATGCTTCTGGGGCTTCTTTTCAGGCCAGAATGCTTTGTTTCATTTTCCTTAGTCTTTCAGCATTTTAGTTTGTCTCTGCATATTAATGAGGTTTTGGTTTTTTTCCACAAGGTGCCACCATGTTTTTGGATGTTGGTTATGTCATAATAGGTTCTATTGAAGTCTTCGTAGTCTGAAATAAGTTAACTTTAAGTCTTAACTACTAGAACTCTTTACAAACGTACAGTAAAGTGTACAAGCTAGAAGTCATCTCCATTCTTGGGCCTGTACATGGTTCCATCAAATAGCACACTGCTCCTGGGCCCTGTGCACTCTTGCATCACTTTATGGGTGGTAATGGACTCAGTTCCACATTAACCCCTTTGTGTGCCAGATGCTTACATGACATCCACCAGTTGGGGAGTCTAGAGCTGGAGGCTCACAGTCTCAAATTAAGGGGATCAGTTTATTAGGACGGAAGTAAGGAGAAATTTCTTCACTCAAAGAGTTGTCAATCTTCAGAATTCTCTACCCCAGAGAGTTTTTGAGAATATTCGAGACAGAGATCGGTAGATTTTCAGATCCTAAGGGAACCTGCAATAGTGTGTGAATGGAGTTGAGATAGAAGATCAGCCCTGATCTTATTGAATGGTGAAGCAGGCTTGAAGGGCCCTACTCTTGCTTCTTATTGGTGGGCCCAGAAGCGGCTGCGATTTCTCCTTTCAATCATGATTGGACCCTGAGCGTGATTTCCCTGGCTGGCCAATTAAGGGATGGCCAGCGTGAAACACTCCCGGACACTGGTGTTACGCTGGAAGCAGGGACAGGAGCGTGACGAGCACAGGGTCCGATGGGGATCTGGCGTGGCATTTAAAAACAGCAGGGGCAGCTCCCCGAATGCTGCCAGGAGATTTTGAGGAGCCTCGGGGAGCTGTATTGGAGAGGCTTTTGAAATTTGCAGGATTTATGGCCTCAGCACCTGCTGGGCACGCAAGGCGGGAGGTCAATGTTGGTGGGCACTCTGCCCCCCCTCACCACCCCACCCCACACCACCCCGCCAAGCCCCGGTTCTCAGACAAGTGCCTGTAGTGGAGGCAGTGAGTATCAAGCGGGGCATTCTGATGCCACGGGATGGCAAGAGGAGGTCGCCACACTAGACAAAGAAGACCTGGTCAGAGGTGGCAGCCCAGGTCAGCGGACATGACATAGTATGACACTCCTGGATCCAGTGCCGCAAACGGTTTAATCATCTTCTGTGCTCGGCAAGGGTGAGTACTGAGTTGGCTTGGTACTGTGAGGCGATGCCGTGATGGGTGGCCATCCTTTGTGGTGCTTAGGGGCGTAAGAATCAGAGTGACAAAAGGCACATATACCTGGGCCAGCCAAGGTTGGAGATGTGGCTGCTGGTCTTGGGTGCATAAAGGAGTGGGATGTGCAAATTTGATGGGAGCCTCAACCTGGTCCTTGGTGGTGGGGGGAGGTGGTGGGTGGAGGCGGGGGTGGTGAGGCTGGCGGTTGAAAGGTAGAGGGTGGACTAATGAATGTACTTTGTTACAAACAGAAGAGAAGCCATAATGCTGTGATGCAGAGATGAACAGGTGGTGGGGTGGCCAACCTACTCATACTTAACTAACTTGAAATGGTCGCCCTCAAGCTAGAGTGCCAATGCAGAGCAAGGTCCTCAGGTCACAGAGAGGCAGGGGTGTCGGAGGAAGGTAAGGGTCCAATGGGCAGGCGCAAGCTTGGTGGAGAGTGCAAACAAGGTAGGGCCATCTCATCTCAAATGAGGATTTCGAGGCAAGAGTCCAAAGTGATCCAGCAATCAGGATGCCACCATGATGCAGTTGTCCATAGTCTCACCCATCCCTTAGCATGCACTTTGACTATATGATGATTGATAATTCTGACATATTGTCTTCCTCCCTCAGATGAGCCATCTTCCAGAGGCTGCTAGGACCTTGAGGACGCTCCCATGATACCAGGGGAAGAGCTGCAGACAGATCCACCAGCATTATACCCTCTCTCGCTACCAGGCACCAGTGCAAATATAGGCACGTCGATGGGAATTACTTCATTGGCTCAGATGGTAGCCCACTCTGGAGAGGGCATGGCACACTCGCATGAGGAGCTGGTGTAGGCAGAGAGTGCCCAGGGTGCCAACTGTCGGAGGACTGCTGGAGACCAGTACAATGCTGAGTCTGAGGCAGATGATGAGTCTCCTGGAGTTGTCCCTCATGCAGCAGATGCTGGATGTCTGGCACAATGCATGGAAAGATCTGTCTGAGATCCCTGACAGTCTGTGTGCCATGGTCTCTGTCATGGAGGAATCCATGAGGAGCTTGAGCACTGTGCTGACCCTGAGCACTGTGCTGACCCTGAGCAGTGAGTACACAGCCTCCTCTCTTGAGAAAGTGGCGACTCTCATGGACAGTCACCTCCAGGAACAGAATCAGGGGTGGAGCTTGGACCTGCAAGCCCACACACTGGCTGTGACCTTAGAAGGTCAGTGTTGCTGTGACAGATGGATGAGGCACCCAGTCTCTCTTCTAGGTGCCCATCCATCAATGGTGAACAGAGAGGCCCAGACATACCACATGCTGGCGGACGAGCTGCCTTTTTCTCTGTGGGCTCCTCTCATGGTGCTCCAGATGAGGGAGGCAGCTCCTCTGCCCCTCTGCCAGTGACCTTGGCATCTGATGAGGTCATGAGGACTGAGGACTGCCCAGCCATGTTCCTGTTTGCACTCTCTGGGGCAGAGACTGCTCAGTTTCCACCGACCGGAGGACAACCACCAAGGTCATCAGGGCTGACAGGGCAGCAGAGTCAGCAATCTGCCGCTAACGCTGCTGCCAGCGAGGGGGGTGGTGGGGGCACCAAGACGTAGCACTTGCAAGCGTAAAGATAAGGTACTGTGAGCACAGGATGGGGCTTTCACGGATGACATGTGTTCATTTAATCAGTGCTATGTATTGTTATGTATTGTTTTTGTTTGACAAGAGCAAAATTATGTTATGTTCCTTTTTTGCAACTCTGGAAAAGATCTGAATCTAGATTTTGTTTCAATGCCCTGAGTGTTCTTCATGTTTTCCATAGGTACAGGGCTCATTAGTGCCTTATGACAGACGGCAGAGACAGCAAACTTTATTACAGAGGTTGTGGAGTGACACTGGGGATCATGGGATTGCCTCCTCAGAAATGTGCGGTAAGGAGGCAGCACTCTTGACATGAGAGTGAAGACAAGCCTTGGCAGCCTAGCTGAAGGTGCGCTGAATGAAGGCCTCCCTGGTATCCCTGCCTCCCTGAAGGTTCCTCACGTCTGCCTCTGCATCCTCACCCTGTGGCTGTCCAGGCTCCTCATCAGATTCTCTCCCTTCTGCCCCTCTCTTCCTCTTCAGAGGAGGTCCCACCAGCGGAGTACACAATCCCCATCTGCGGAAATGCGGGTGGCACTGTCTCGCTCACTCAAGGGTGCACGTGACAGAAATCCTCCACGAGAATTTACAAACCAAAAGACTCCTCAAAACAGAGCTAACAAGCAAATACTTCAGCAGAAACCACAGGAAAAGGTCTGAAATCTCAGCACTAAAGCAGCAGCAAACTCTCACCTGAACTCCTAACAACTCTCACAGCCGAGGCTCCAGCCCCCATTTTTCCTGCTCTTGGATGAGAAATCAGAAAAGACGGATTGTCTGCCTGCCAATGTTGTCCCTGTGGTGAGTGCTAAATCATGCAGGCAGCGTAAAATTTGGATCAGGTGGGATGTTAATGGGCTTAACTGCCTGTTTAACTGTCAGCGCACGAGCACGAAGACGCGGGATGTGCTCCCAACATCTCGCGCTATTTCACGCGATTTCCCCTCGGGCGCATGCCCACTCATTCAATGTCAAATCCTGGCCCATGTCTGTATTTCTTATCAGTTACTTGGGGTGTCCCAGCCCATAATTGGCTCAAACTTTAACTTATCAGAGCAGCAATTATCTCAAAAGGTGGGCGCGTGAATCAAAAAACAAAAAAAGGAACAAGAAAGCTACAACTGTGGAAGTGCATTTCACATAAAAGGAACAAATGCAGGATGAGGCATGAGGTAAATGTACGAAAAGGGATGTGGCGGGGAATGGAATACTTCAATCAAACTTTGGAAAGACTGAAGCCTTTATCTTCAGCCCCTGCCACAAAACCTGCTCCTAGTCACTAATTCTATCTCCCTCTCTGTCCTGGGTTGAAACAAACTGTTTGCAGCCTTGGTGTCTGGCTCTACGATGAGATTCCAACCCCACATCTTCTCGATTACTACTACCTCCGTGATATCAACAGCCTCAGCCCCTGCCTGAGCCTATCCGCTGCTCACCCAACCTGGTTTTTGTTATCTCCAGGCTCAATTATTCCAAGGCACTCTGGCTGGACTTGCAACTTCCATCCTCCATAAACTTGAGCTCTTCCAAATTTCCCTGCTCTCCGTATCCTAACTCGCTTGAAGCCCGAATTACCCATCGCTCCTGTGCTCACTGACCTACACTGGCAACAATGGAATGTTTTGGTTGACTTAAATTTATTTGCACAATTTAATAGCTTAGCTCGTGTAGAAAGACTTTCAGGAGAAGTAACTGTTCTCCCCAGTATGTAAGTTGTGGAAGGAGTTAACATCACAATAACAAATCATAGGGCTTGTAATCTTTCATCTTGCTGTAAAGTCAGAAGTGTATTGAATTTGGGTTGGGCATTCCCTGCTACTTGGTTTATTGTGGAGCACAACTTGTAACAAAATCCCATTTGTTACAGATCTGATGGCCTAGGCCTGGGAGCAGTGTAATATATTCATTCTTTGAATTTACTTGATATAGTACATGCATTGCTGGCTGCTGCAGACCTTTTTAGCATTGACTGTGCTGCCTGCTTTCCAGGTTGAAGGAAAAGTGTATGATGCTAATGGGGCAGCAACCAGAATTGAAAACCATGCCTCACTGCAAATAATGGCCCAAACATCTGAGTTAAGACACATGTTGGGAAACTTGGACCATGAACTAGTTTTCTTCTTGCCAAATGCAGATTAGAATCAGAGGCCATCCAGCTAAGGGTTGATAGAAAATATTTAAGCATCAGCAAATGATAGCAAGATGGATGGCAAAATTTGCTGAATATGAGTTATGTAAATTTAAACATGTACATGGGCAAATTGAATCAATATGTGTGACTTGCCATATACAGAAACTGATTATAGAATGTGGAAATATGAGACAGAAAAGGAAGAGTATGTGGCTATTTCATAGATGATTTCAGATTGCCGTGCTTAATGTATACAGTTTGTAAGATAGCTTTCAAGCCTCTGTGTAGTAGTCCTGGAACCGAGCTCAGCTGCTTTTCTGCTCTGGGTTACTGAGAGCACACAATTTCTTAGCCCCTGAGCACTTACTGGCTGAGGAGTTGGAAATGTTGCAGCTGTCTCTTCTGCCACAGCTCCGAGAGGGATAATGAGATGGGATGTCTGCAGCTGGTGGCAGGCATGATGAACCATGAGCCGCAGGCATCCAGCACCCAGAACCCTGGGTTCTCTCAGAGAATAAGTGTTAATGAAGCCAGCAGGCTGCTTTATTCTGTGCTGATGCTCATTCACAGGAATAATTGGAAGTTTGGGTGTATTTCTGTTTACTCAACTGTCAAACATCAAGAAGCATTATGTCCTTGGCTGAATGTACGACACTTGTTTCCAGGTGTATGTTTGTCAATAATTATTTGTGAAGCAGATTTGCTGACAAGTGACTATTGCAGGCTACTTCACCACTCATTTCTTTGCTTTTCATTTCTATTTCTTCCCATTCTTGTTGATTATAGAGGTTTATATAACTGATGAAGGCCCAGAATTGCCCAGAATTCAGTCAGTGAAGACGGGCAGAGGAAGCCTGGGGCTGGACTGGAAGGTATTGTGAGGCAACTTGAGTAAACAAATTCATACAGCTCTGCTGGGGCTGGACATGGGGCGATGGCTTAAGGAGTTGGTATGTTGGTGATGCAGATTTCATTTTATGGACTAGTGTTGACTGTTTAATACAAGTGGTCAATGGGCTGTGTCATTCAAGCATGCAGTAAGCACTTTCCTGTTTTGTATCAGCGCTTTAGGACATTAATGGTTTCCTTCAGGTTGAAATTTGATCTGGTATAAGAATTGAAAACATCAACACTGCCCTTCAATGTATATTTCATTAAAAAACAGTGGGCTGAATTTTCCGATGAGGATCAAGTCCTCCCGCCAGGGCCAAAAGTGAGTGCCATTCCTGTACTGAAACACTGGGGTGGCATTTTTCTGGTGGTGGCCTATTAACAGGCTGCCACCAGGTCCACTGTCTAGTTGAGGACAAGAGCTCACCTCCCTGCTGGTGGTAGCTTTGCTGAAGCTGCAGCAGGAAGGAGAGGGCACTTCAATGCCAATGCACCCTCGAAGAATTGGTAAGTTTGTTTCAAAGAGCTGGGGTCAGTCAGGCAATCGATGGGGAGGCACTGTGCGCGGAAAAGGGGGTAATGGTGGTCTCCTGCAAGTAGTGGTGCCGTAGCTTTGGGTTGCTATTGCCACCAAGAGGCCCCTCCTGGGAACCCACTGGGAGGCTGCCAGTGTTTACATGGCAGTCACAGAAACACAGAATCACAGTGCAGAAAAGGCCCTCAGCCCATCGAGTCTGCACCGACACGTGAGAAACACCTGACCTACCTACCTAATCCCATTTACCAGCACTTGGCCCATAACCTTGAATGTTATGACGTGCCAAGTGCTCATCCAGGTACTTTTTAAAGGATGTGAGGCAACCCACCTCCACCACCCTCCCAGGCAGTGCATTCCAGACCGTCACCAAACTCTGGGTAAAAAAGTTTTTCCTCACATCCCCCCTAAACCTCCTGCCCCTCACCTTGAACTTATGACCCCTTATGACTGACCCTTCAACTAAGGGGAACAGCTGCTCCCTATCCACCCTGTCCATGACCCTCATAATCTTGTACACCTCAATCAGGTCACCCCTCAGTCTTCTCTGCTCCAACAAAAACAACCCAAGTCTATCCAGCCTCTCTTCATAAATTAAATGTTTCATCCCAGGCAACACCCTGGTGAATCTCCTCTGCACCCCCTCCGGTGCAATCACATCCTTCCTATAATGTGGCGACCAGAACTGCACACAGTACTCCAGCTGTGGCCTCACCAAGGTTCTATACAACTCCAACATGACCTCCCTACTTTTGTAATCCATGCATCGATTGATAAAGGCAAGTGTCCCATATGCCTTTTTCACCATCCCACTAACGTGCCCCTCTGCCTTCAGAGATCTATGGACACACACGCCAAGGTCCCTTTGTTCCTCAGAGCTTCCTAGTGTCATGCCGTTCATTGAATACTTCCTTATCAAATTACTCCTTCCAAAGTGTATTACCTCACACTTTTCAGGGTTAAATTCCATCTGCCACTTATCATCCCAGTTGACCATCCTGTCTATATCTTCCTGTAGCCCAAGATACTCAACCTCACTGTTAGCCACCCGGCCAATCTTTGTGTCATCCGCAAACTTACTAATCCTACCCCCCCACATAGTCATCTATGTTGTTTATATAAATGACAAATAATAGGGGACCAGGCACAGATCCTTGTGGTACGCCACTGGACACTGGCTTCCAGTCACTAAAGCATCCTTCTGTCATCACCCTCTGCCTCCTACAACTAAGCCAGTTGTGAATCCACCTTATCAAATTACCCCCTGTATCCCAAGAGCGTTTGCCTTCTTTATAAGTCTCCCATGTGGGACCTTGTCAAAGGCTTTGCTGAAATCCATATAAACTACATCAACTGCACTCCCTCATCTACACACCTGGTCACCTCCTCAAAAAATTCAATCAAATTTGTTAGTCATGACCTTTCTCTGAAAAAGCCATGCTGACTATCCCTGATGAAACCTTGCCTCTCCAAGTGGAGTTAGATACCCTCCTTCAGAACTTTCTCCAATAGTTTCCCTACCACTGACATAAGACTCAGTTCCCTGGCTTATCTCTACAACCCTTCTTAAATAGCGACCACTCACCACTCATGGTGGCGATTCCTCCTGACGGGAGAAAAATGGTGGTATCGGGAGCAGGAAGCAGTTATTAAATGGACGCTTAAGTGGCTCAATTGGCCACCTAGAGGGTGGCCGCTTCACTAAATTTCCTGCTGTTGTTGACGTACTCCCCTCCCACATCCGCCCCTGCCATATTACCAGCCCTCCCGTCTCCCAGCCCTTCAGCCCAATGATTTGTTTGTTCTGGGTCCCATGCCACTCAAGGTGAGAGGAAGGATCATCTGCACCCAGGCTTCTCCAAAGCTGCTGTTAGCTAGTACCCGGAAGATGTGAGTAACCCATGGGTCAGCATATCTTTTTTGGCCTCTATAGCAATGTAGCTGAAATTGGGGTATCTTTTTCAGGTGTGGCATATTCCATGGAGGGTCCAGACATGCTCAACTTTGGACTGGATGATATAGAAGACCTTTAAGTTATTTTTGATGTCAGCAAGGTGTTTTGTTCATGTGATCCCTGCTCTTGAATAGCAGTCCCCTCCCAAAATGAACTAGACACTGTCAGTACTCAAGTAATCTCTTAAAGGTCTTCAGTTGCATTCTTTTTCTGTTCTACTATGGGGTCGCTTTGCTTGCGAACCGGTTGCACGCTTATCTGTTGGTGGGCGAGTTGATAACAATATACTGCAGACACAGAGACCAATATGAGGTGAAGCGCATGCTATTTATTTACACAGGCAACAGAGCTTTAACATGTTGTGTGCTTCTTCAACCAGGCCCTTCTCTAGGCTAACATTAACATTCTAGCACATGCTACACAGCTATTGGGTCACACAGTCAAATGGTCAATCTGCTCACATTCTCTCAAAGGTGTATTGCACCTCAGATTACCACAATTCACGTTCAGTTTGTTTTCTTGTATCTGGTGTAGATACCAGCTTCTTAAATAAACACAGTTTCAAGATTTGTTATTGGTAGCTTTGACTGCTTCAACAGGCATTAATTTTGAGGGTTGACATGGCATAAAACAGAGCACCCGAAATGTTCATTGGCATTTTCAGTTATTTATGATGCCTCAGCTGCCTTATCAATACTCAATGCCAAACTTGTTTGGTGTTAACCAGTGCTAAGTAAAACTGATTCTAGTACATGCTGGCAATTTTTTCTGGAGAAGGTAATGGAGATTCAAAAGCAGAAACGTCATGTTCTGTGAATGTAGAATTAAGCTGTAGCTGAGGTGTCTGCTCACTAACAAAGCTCCAATCCACATGTTGCGTTGTGCTAACTTATGCTTGGTAGTTGGCCAGCTGCAACAAGGACTGAGCAGCAGTGTGAACCTGGAAACCAGCAAACATCATCCTTTTGCTCATCTTAGCTCTTGTGCCAAGACCATTGGAGTACTATCCCAGTATTGTCTTGTTGTTGACTTCGAAGTGTTTGGCTGACACCATTTCCCACTATCAGCAGAGAATGGTAGTCATTGAAGCTATAAGGGCATATCAGACCCAAAGCATTGACTGCCTTGGAAACCATTCTGGCTCCTAAGATGATTCATATGCAATGACCTCTGAGGAAGACTGTGTTTAGATGAGGCTGGGTTTAGTCTTTCCTTAAGAACATCCAACCCCTTTGATGTGTGGACCAAAGCTTGGATATAGTCTGTTTCTAGCCACAGGTTACATATGTATCTGCGCGTGATCATGCACTTTATGGAGCTGAAAACCTCATGTTATCGGGCTCCCAGAATGAGGGGGGTGGGGGATAGGGGCAACATAATGTGCACATGTTCGCCCTCGTCCAGGCGGTGGAACCTGGTCTCCAATCGTCTCAGCTATCCCTGCCATTGGGCAAAGGCCTTGCTCTGAATGGTAACAGCCACCCCATGTTAAAAGAATCCATGCATGGGCATCTCCCACCCCGCCTCAAAATGAATTTCAGGGTCTGGAACATGAGGACTCATGTACAACCCCAGCAGTGACAGACCAGAACTTCACACTGCTGTCGTAGCCTGGGAACTCTGGCTCAATGACTTGATATCGCTGCCCTGAGTGAGACACAACTCACGGAACAAAGCGGTGGATACGCCCTCTTCTGAAAGGTAAATCAGAAGAACGCCGAATCCGGGGGGGGGGGGGTTGCCTTGGTCATAAAAAATGAACTAGTTGGCCGTCTCAGCGAGCCCCCTTGTGGGATAAGCAAACGTCTCATGACCCTTTGGCTCACCCTAGCCCGGAAACAGGACACCACAGTTGTCAGCGCATGCACCTCAACACAAGATGCAACAGATGATGTCAAAGAGGAATTTTACTCCGGCCTTGATCACTTGTTGTCCCCTGTCCCAAAGGGAGACAAGCTGATTCTCCTCAGTGATTTCAATGCCAGAGTTGGGAGGGGCACAAACCCCTAGAAAGGTGTGATTGGTGAGGAGCGTATAGGGAAAGCTAACGCCAGCGAAGTCCTCCTCCTGACGAAATGCCTAGAACATGGTCTGATCATAATGAATGCCCTATTTCGTCAGAGACAAATACAAGACCTCATGGCAACACCCTCACTCCAGACATTGACACCTGCTTGACTACGCCATCCTCCAAGCGTGGGACCGCAATGATGTTTGCATGACCCGTGCCATAGCAGGACCTGGCAACTGCTGGGCCGATTATTACCTAATCCAGGCTACTATCTCCATCAGCCTGGCCCAAAAACGGCAGCAGCAGCAAAGGTGCAGCCGCAGGAAAATCAATGTCGATGGACTCAAGGACTTTGTGAAGAAAGACCAATTCTATCAGCACCTCACAGCCTGGCCATGCTCAATGAACAGGAACCACAGAATGTCCTCAGTGCCTGGTCTGCTGTTAAATCTACCGTAATCGGCACTTGCAAGGATATTCCTGGTTTCTTCACCAGGAAGTATCAAAACTGGTTTGACGAGAACGACCAGGAGATCCAGGAGCTACTACATTGCAAGCGCAAGGTGTTCCTGAACTGGAAGCTTCACCAAAATTCGAGGGGAAGAAGACAGGCCTACAGACGAATGAAGGCTGATGTCTAACAAAAAACCCATGACCTAAAGAACAGATGGTGGGTAGAAAGGAAATACAGCAACTCACTGACAGCCACGACATGTGTGGATTCTTCAGTGCAGCCAAGACCATATAGGGCCCAATTACCCCAGGGCCTACCCCACTGTGAGTGAAGAACAGAGTGGCACTTTTCAAGGACAGAGATGCAGTCAGTGCTTGTTTGAAGGAGCACTTTGAGAATCTCCTCAACTGAGACTCAGTCTTTGACATGAGTGCCCTTGACCACATTCCACAGCATGACACCCGCCACCACCTCAGCTCAACCCCAGCCCGATATGAGGTTGAAAAGGCCATCTGACAGCTAAGGAGCAATAAGGCCACTGATGCAGACGGACTCCCTGCCAAAACACTAAAATATAGTGGAGAAGTATTCTTGACATGAGTACGTGACTTCACCTCTCTCGTCTGGAAGGAGGAGAGCATGCCAAGGGATCTTCGAGACACTGTAATAGCGACCATCTTCAAAATGGAGACGAGACCAACTGTGGCAATACAGAGGGGTATCTCTGCTGTCTGTCACAGGGAAGGTCATTGCAAGAGTCTTTCTCAATCACCCTCTCCCCGTGGCTGAAGGGGTCCTCCAGGAGTCTCTATGCAGATTCCATCCATCAAGCGGCATAGTGGGCATGATCTTCACACAAGACAAGAAAATTGCAGAGAGCAGCAGAAACCTCTATTCATGGCCTCCTTTGATCTCACAAAGGCTTTTGAGTCTATCAACCAGGAGGGACTGTGGAGTGTCCTCCTCAAATCTGGGCAGAACTTGTCACCATCCTGCACCTGCTGCATGATGACATGCAAGCCCTGATCCTTACCAATGGATCTGCCACAGACGCAATACGAGTGCAAACTTGGGTCAAGGACGGCAGTGTCATCGTACCTACACCCTCTTCCACCTTCCTTGCCACAACACTCCACCCAGTCTCCATGAAGCTCCCCACCGGAGTGGAGCTACTCTGCAGGAGGAGCGGGAAACTATTCAACGTCCACTGCCTCCTGTCCAGAACCAAGATCACCCCAACCCCTGTCATCAAGCTGCAGTATGCTGGCGATGCTTGTGTATACACCCACTCAGAGGCCGAGCTCCAAACTATCATAGACGCATTCACGGAGCGGTATGAAAGAATGAGCATTAGGCCAAACGTCCGGATGACTGAGGTCCTCTCCCAGCCTGCTCCTGCTGTGCAACACTCCCCCCCGACTATCAAGACCCACGGCAAACCGTAGGATAATGTGGTTCATTTCCCACACCTTGGGAACCTCCTCTCAGAGAGGGCAGACCTCGATGATGAAACTCAACATCACCTCCAGTGCGCCAGCATAGCCTTCAGCTGACTGAGGAAAAGAGTGTTTGATGAGAAAGACCTCAAACCCGGCACCAAGCTCCTGGTCTACAGGGCTGCAGTGCTACCCGCCCTCCTGTGTGCATCAGAGACATAGACAACGTTCAGCAGACACCTTAAATCCCTGGAGAAATATCACCATTGATGCCTCCACAAGGTCCTGCAAATTCAATGGCAGGACAGGTGCTCCAATACCGGTGTCCTCTCTCAGGCCAACATTCCCAGTATCGAGACACTGGTTACGGCTAATCAGCTACATTGGACGGGTCACACCGTCCGCATGCCTGACACAAGACTCCAAAAACAAGCTCTTTACTCCAAGCTTTGTCACAGCAAGCGGTTACCAGGAGGGCAGGGGAAACATTTCAGGGACTTCCTCGAAGACTCCCTGAAAAAATGCAATATCCCCACCGATATGTGGGAATCTCTTGCTCAAGACCACCCAAACTGGAGACGCAGCATCCACAAAAATGCCGACCACTTCGAATGTCTCCAGCAGGCCCAGATGGAGGCCAAGCAGTGGGAGGAATGTACTAAAATCCAAGCATGCCACCCACCCCCCCATCCACCCCATCAAACACTACCTGCCCCTCCTGTGGCAGAATGTGCAGATCTAGCATCGGACTTTTTAGCCACCTCAGGAACCACAAGCCCAGAGTGGGAGAATGTCATCCTTGGTCCCAAGGGACTGTCTAAGAAGAAGAAGGATAATAGTCACAGTGGATGCATAAATCCACGTTTGGAGCCTTTGGTTCTGAATCTTATAAATTTGCCCTATTTGACCCATGCAGATTTACTTTTGTCACCCTCCCTTTCAGCAGTAACCAAAGGATTAGGATTGCAATCGCAGCCCAAGGCCAGACTATGTTGCATGTACAGGGCCCATGGTAGTAACCTTAAAAATGTTATATGTGATTGCTGCTAACTCACCAGATGTAGTGCCATCATGAAATGGCCACGGCCCCATAAGTGAAGCCCAGACCATGAGCGCAGATGAGTGGAACCGCAGAGCAAGTAGTTGATTGTATAACAATTGGCCTCAAAAAGAATAGCTTGTCATCTGATCCACTGCGCTATTTTCACTTACCAGCGGACTTCCCAGAATCAGCCTTTTATGAAGACACCTGCAAGGCCATGTCAGGGTGCCCGGTTAACTGCTACTAGAGAATCCTCGTATAGCCGCTGAATGATGAACATTGTCTAGAAACCAGGGGATCTGTTGCATTGCTGTGCTTCACCTAGTGCTGTGGTTTTACCACAGAAGGTTCGACAAAGGCCTCTTCAGTACATAGGACGACTTTCTCCTATATCTGCCAGGCACCTCAGTAAGGCACTGTTAAATGCAAGTCATAGAAAACTGAGAAATGAAAATGATATGTGACTGTGCGAAAACGCCAGCTAAGCTTACCATTCCCACTATAAATTATACCTGGGTGTGACACAAACAGATTCAGAGTTAGGAAGCATACGTATTAACTCTTATAGTGCATTCACCATGAGTTGCTAACTTTCCATCAGTACAAATGATGTTGAAGTTATAATACAAAGGTTACCTACTTCTTGGCACCATATTGGTTCTTCAGGCAAATATATTGTTGTTAAGGTCAAAAAGCTCTTAATTAGATTAGATTTATCAGTATTAGATTTCTGCACTAGATATTGCTAATCTGGATGCAAGGTGCAGTTATAAAGCAAACTGAGGGCATCTTGTGGCAGTTGTGTAGTATTGCATGAAAGCTTTTCCCCCTCCGAGTTAGTGGTAAACAAATCACATACTGGTAAAAGAATGCAAGTCCTCTATGGTCACAAGAGGCATAATTTTATTCTTAAGTAATAAGAGTAAACAATGCCTTGAATTAGCATGAAACTGAACTAGAATATTTTAAATTAGTGCTAAAGATTTTTTCCAAAAAATTAGGAAAATATTATTGAATCCCAGGTTGCTGAACCCTTTTTTCATCAGACTCACCTACACCTTACCCCCTCGTATTCCTCAATCCCTTTTCACTTCAGAAATAGAGCCGAATGCCCTGAAACTTGTAAATGCTATTCATTTCAATGCTTTTCCTGATAACTTATTGCGTATTTGCAATTTTGAACATAGGTTGCACTGCAAGCCTGGATACAGTTGTCTCCAACGACGCTCTTTAATGTCATCTAATATATGACATTTGAACACTTCTTTCCTCGTGGTATACCAGTATTAGAAAAATAGCCCAGCGGGGAAAAGGCTGAGAGACACATTAAATGGCTAAGCATGGTCTTGAACTGAAACCATCCACGTTCCAGAAGTTAACATTTTTCACACAAATGGCTTTGTGCTTACACTGTCATTTAAAATAGTTAATACTTTGTCTTGTGGTGAAATATCTGGTTCTGAGGAGAATTAAATGCTACCAAAGTAAGTCTGGATGTTTATCAAGTGCAGCTTCAGTTTCATTGGGATCGTTGGAGTGTAGTAACAGCATGTAACTGAGCTGAATAATCTGCATTATAATGTTTGGTATCCTGCAGCTTTTGACTTTTTGAAGTTGGAGAGAAATTTCAATTTTGTTGCAGGTTTTGCCTGTGATAGTCACATCTGTCAAGATCAGATATGTTCACGAGGATCTGCTGGTACACTTATATGTGTTGTATTGGGAAGGGCGAACTGTACTAAAGGAGCTTCATTGTTTTATACTTTGTTCTTACCTGACACTCCTCTAGAGATCACAATACTGAATTAATATGATATCTGCGCTGTCTAGGCCTGTATATACAAACTGGGAAGTATTGCAGGGGGAGATAGAGGTGAAACTACAGTGCTGTATATTTGAGAGGAGTCCCCAGAGACTTGGGGAGCTTCAGTAGTTTAAGAAATGCTACAAAGAGTCAACAAGGTGTTCAGTAGTAGCACTCCCAGCTGAGTCAGAAAGTTGTGGGCTCAAATCCCATTTCTAGGACTTGAGTGCATAATCTAGGCTGCCACCCCACTGCAGTACTAAAGGGGTGCTGCACTGTCCCAGGAGCCATCTTGCATGAGACATTAAATGGAAGCCCGATCTGTCCTCTCAGGTGGATGTTAAAGATCCTACTGAACTATTCAATAAAGAGCAAATAGGTGGCCTGACCAATATTTATCCCTCAATCAACACCTAAAAATCACACCATCTGGTCAATGAGTTTATTGCTGTTTGTGAGAGCTTGCTGCGCGCAAACTGACTGCCATGTTTTCAACATTAGAACAGTGACTACACTTTAAAAGCACCTAATTGGCTGTTGGCACGACTCTCTGGGGATGGTGCGCTGTAATGTCAAACCCCACTGTTCCCTGAACCGCGACAAATGTGAAAAGCCTGACTAAACCACCAGGTTTCCCCAATTCTGTCTAACTGTTTAATTAAGGTTAACAGAATATGAGCACCAGGCTTGTAAACTTAATAAGTAAATAACTGTTTATTGAACAAACTGTCATTAACCAGTGGCAAAAGAAAGAAATACTAATTTCTAGTGCTATAACTTAAAATCTATCCCCTTCTTAAATCCCTGTACACACACATGCAAGACATTTATAACACATGAAAACATGGATTTTAAGGGTGGCATAGAACAGTTCAATAGCACAAATTCTGGAGCACAGGATTCGATGGGTTGATTTTGATTGATGTCTTCCAAATTCCTTTCAGTTCTTGTTGTTGACACAAGGTGGTCTTCCAGCACTTTCAGTAGTTCATTCACTGGTTGAGTACTTGCCTTTCAATGCCTCCAACAGTGGTTTTCCTCTTTGCCTCTTGACAGGGGTTTTCAGAGAGACAGCAGGTTATAGAGATACGAGAAGAAAAAGTCAGCTATCTATTATTGTGGAATAACTGGAATCTTCCACACACAGGGGAAAAAGGTTTTAAGTCTTGTTCCTTTCAGGCTAGGACTGCCTAATTCAGCTGCACTGCCCTCACACAAAAACCTGGTCACCTAGTCAGGAGACAATTAAAACATTGTTGCCAGACAGCTTCCTTGGTCCAGGACTCCCTTTCTGGCACCATCCTGTCTTTCATGGCAGAGTCTGTTTCAGGACTGCAACATTGTATATATCTTTCATCATGTCCCAGTGGACATGTCTTTCAACCTGCAGCCATTGTAATTTTAATTCACAGTCCCACGGAAAATAAAAAGATGTGTTCTTTACGACAGTAAGAAAAAGATATTTTCCTTACACTGTATAGTGTTTTGGGGCATATCCTGAGGTTATGCAAGTTGCTATATAAATACAAATCAGGCTGACTTTCTTTTGCACGGAAGTTCAGAGTTTTCTCTGAATCTGAAGCTTCATTTGGAGATGGATATTTGTAATGGTTTGAATAGCTGGAATTCATATCCTTCATATTCAGAATAAATGGTAGAAGAAAATGAGTATTACATATATTTATAGGAGTTAAACTCCAGTGAATCTTGGTTGGAGCAAAGTATTGTTTTTCTCTTTGTTCCCCTTTGCCACAACTTATAATATTTCCCTATTTCCCTTTATCACTTGGGGTCAGCCACCACATATATGTACAGCAGATGGGCGGACTTGCCATCTTCACCTTCGTCCCTTTTCTTCCCTTGTTCTTTTCCCCTCCTATCTCAAAAATTAAGAATGCCAGGTGTCCAGTCTTTGTTCCCTGCTATGAGGAAACAAGACAGACCCATGCCTTATTCTTCTGTGCACTGGTGTCTTGAACAATCGTGTGTTAATTGGATCCCAAACCAGATGGTGAAGTATGAGATGAGGCATAAATCCTTTCCTTGATAGTTGGTTTATTTACCGAATGCAACATTACATATGTCCGCCTCCTGTCTACTAACCCAGTGCCCCAGCAGTCTCTCTTTATAAGTGCTCTAAGTACGGCATTAAACAATGCCTTTCGCCTGTGTATCTTACAATATAATTAACGTAGCATTAACATCATGCACTCTGTTTGACTCCCTCCTACCCAGCTCTGTCCCCATACCCACACTAGTATTTTCGTATCGTCACCAACTGCTGCTGCAATGTCTAACAAGTACATTTGGGAATGAATTCTTATTGTCTGACATCTCAAAAGAGTTGAAATCTGATAGGTGTCATATTTGTGTTCCTACCTGAACCAAAACGAAAAAAAGAAAATCTGTCACAGAGAAACTTCCTTGCATGTTAAACTCTAATTTTGCTCATTCCTGCCAACTGGAACGAGGCTGTTAGCAGATAACACTTCCAAGTCCAAAAAAAATGACATTGCCATAGTCTTCGAGTTGTGATTCTGATGTGGCTTTCAAAATCTTACAAGACACTGAGACATTTTTTTAAATAGGTAGAGATATTTCAAATTGCTGAAATATTCATTCACTGAATGAAAATGTCAGAACGTTAATGTTTTGAAGCAGAGGTTTTTTGAAGCCCATTTCTTTTACTTTCTATTGTAGATAAATTTATTGCACCGTGCGGAATTTTTTTTAGCGAAACTTCAAACAGTGTCCTTGTGAAATGAAGTGTTTGAGGCCTGGCAGTTATCCAAACCGAACATTTTTAATGTTTAATTAATCTTGCCTTCTGCAGTTGAGGGAGGTGAGCAAGTTGTATATTAATGTCAAAATTACACAGAGATATTTTAGGCTGGTTTAGGGGATTAAATGCGAAACATTTTTTGGTAAGCTTGCAAAAAGCAGGTGTTGGACTAAATACCTTTGCTCCAAAAATCTGTCTGTCTGAGGTTTGCGCATCTATAAAATTCAGTTTCCTCATTCAGTGCCATGTAATGGTGCCTTTCACAGGCTGGTGATGTTTTTGTAACCAGTGCGAAAATGTTTCATTTCTATGGGAAACAGACAGTTTAAAAAAAGCATTCTGAAAGATTTTATTTAGCTTAAAGATGTTTTTTAATCAGGCTTCATCTCTGAAACCATGAGCTAGTCAGAGGATTTAATCTATTTTTAATTCTCAGATTTTTAAAATATATTTTGTAACACATCAAAATGCATGAAGACACTGATGAAGACACATTTGCGTGCTGAAGTCCAGTTCTATAGCTGCTGCTAGTTTTCAAGCACTTTGGGAAGTGCCTATTCTTCACAGAAGCCAGAAAGTACGTGTTTTCAGATTATGTGGTGTCGGTGTACACCCATACACATATATTGTACGTCTGTGTATGTATCAATAATAAGACTTGTGACTTCATGCATTTCCTGTTGTCACACTTACATCCAGCATCATGATTTTTGCACATCTGTCACACTTTCTGAATGCCAGCTTAAGCTAAACTATCTTTGCTTAACTTGGCTTTCAGAGCTCACACTTGAGGCAATGTTGCTACTATTTACAAATTTGCCTCTCACTTCAATTTTTTAGATGGCATTGGAGGAAGGTTACATTTTCAGTTTGTTTTCTGCTTTTCTGGATCTGTTGTCTCACTCTCCAACTTCCTGTCTCCCTCTTTTAGCCAGGTTGCTGCAAAACTTTCCTTTCCAAATCTGCCACCTGCTCTATACTTAAACGTGAGCTCTTGCAATGGGTGCTTAAGCTTCCCGTGTTGGAGTCTTTGGCACTTAAACACGCAAACTGAAAATGCTGTCGTGCGCAAACACAGTTCCTCTTTTCTGCCGAGAAGAGTGAATATTTTTTGGGATTCAAGCACAAGTCCAAAGCTGCCACAGGCGTGTGGTCATTATTGTCTGTCCTCTTTGAAATGGGTCTCCATTTCTCTTTCTCCATCAGTGTCTTTAAAAGGCACGTTGGAAATTAATGCAGTTGAACTTTTTCAAATCCCTCCTCGAAGTTTAATTCAAGTAGCCTTTGAAAAACAACCAAATAGGTAGCGTTGGGAGCTGAACAGACAAACAGCAGCGTGATGACAAAAGTGTAATGTTCCAGGAAGTAACTGTGGCACATCCAGGAAATGTGGGAGGTTCTTGTTGGATAATAGATGCTGGATGGATCATATTTCATGTTGCTGATGGAAATTTAAGGAAGTAATGTTTCATCAGGAAGTGGCGGAGTGATGATGTGGTGGTGATAGGGAGTGAGAGAATTAATTAATTGGCTGCGCTGCTATCCCTGAAGCCAATTTCTTCCATTAAGTGGCCATTCGTTTAATTAATTTATGGCTGGCTCACTACTCCCGAAGGCCAATTTTCATTTATTCACAGCATATTTAATTAATTGACTGGCCGATTCTTGTCTTTTCTCTCTGCCTCTTTCTTCTTCCTTGCTCCCTCAAAGCCTGAGTCTGTGTATGAAGGAGGATTTTGTTATCTACTGATTATTTTGGTAGAAACACACTCCCCCGAAGCCTGATGTGAATTTATTTTGATAGCTTCATTTAATTACTGGGCTTCATTCCCCCCACCTCCCACTCCCCCACCTCACACCCTGCTCAGCAGCCTGAGTACATCTATTTGAATCGTATTTATTTACTGAATTACTGGCTGGTCTGCTGACACTGAAACCCAGTTGCATCTCCAGATCACATTTGTCCAGAAATATAGGGCAGACTTTTGCGTTTGTCGGGTGGGCCCGACTGACTTGGCGGTGGGCGTGCGGCTGATCCCCGCCGCCGATATGGGCTGTGCTGCCATTTTGGGCGGGCGGGCCAATTAAGGCCCACCCAGCGGGGTTCAGACTCCCGTGTTCATCGGGAAAATTAAATCGGCGGCGGGCGTGTTCAGACCGCCGGTTCCAGTGGGGAACTGACAGTCTGTATAAAGAACAGCCAGGCAGCCTCCTTTAGGCTATTCACCAGGGCCAGTCATCGGGCAGCACAAGAGGTGAGGGCAGAGGAGGAAGAGGGGGGCAGGCTGCAGGGTAGGCCAGTGGGGGGGACAATGTGCCCCTCGGTTCTCAGATGCCTGCCTTGCTGTCCTCCTCGAAGAGGTGTCCAACCATCGGGATGTCTTGTTTCTGGAGGATGGGAGGAGGAGGGCCCCCCACGTCACTAGGCAGGCCTGGCAGGAGGGGGCGGAGGCAGTTAGCTCTCAAGATGCTCTGCGGCGACCATGGACCCAGTGCCACAAGCCCTTCAATGATTTGCTGTGCTCTGGAAGGGTGAGTACCATGTCGGTCTTGGTCATTTTACCCAGCAGGTAGCCTTAGCCTTTGAGGTGCCCCCCCTACCCTGCCATCTTAGTGTTGTTACTGCATTGGGCATTTGGCGCACGCTGGGTGGGCAAACGGGTGCTGACTATACTCACATCAGCCTTAGTGGTTGAGGAGAAGGTGGGTTCTCCCCGCAGCATATGTGGGTGTTTGTCGCATTTGAGTAGTCTGGGGGCAACCTGCAGGGGAGGCAGCTGGACACATACTCAGAACTCCAACACATGTCATATTGATGGTGATGAGATGGTGGAAGGGGAGCCTCAAGGTGTTGTGGCCAAGTGCCATCTGCTGGCCTCGGCGCTGCACCTAGTTGCGCCTCCTTGCCATGGGCGCTAAGTCCCGTGTGTTATTTAAAGTGATGGACGCTGAATGTGTCCAAGGTGTCCATTGGGGGAGGGGGTTGGGAGCAGCCATACTATCTTCTGGGGACTGATCATCAGTAGTGTGGACAGGAGCTGCTGGAGGCCTCAGATGGGCCACTGTGGTTGGTGTGCGGTGTGTGCATGCAGAGTACATGAGTGATCAGCCCCAGCAATTGCTCTTCTATGTTCTATAGGCAACATCTGAGAGCAATATGATGGAGCGTTTGTGGACTGGAGGTGGGCACGCTGTGCTGCAGCATGTCACCACATTTGAGGAGCAGGCCATGGAGCTGGGGAGGAGGCAGGCGGCCAGCTCGGCAGGTGTCGGTGAGGCTGGGGTGCAGCCGCCAGGTATTTGAGGCCCACAGTCCCATCCACTCTGTCTGCCCACCATCCAAAGCACTGATGGCTGCTGCAATCGTTAATGCTGCAACACTGCTCATTCACAGACTGATACAGTCAGACATGTGGGTCATACACAAAGGTCCCTCAGCCCCTTGAGGATGCGCGTCTCTAGCACCTTCCAAAGTCGTCTTATCCCATTTGTGACCATTATTCCCATGGCCTAACATGCCATGGCATTGCTGCTGCACATCCAAAGACTTATTGCATCTTAGGAGGGTTTGTACCTCCACCACCCTTTCAGTCAGTGCATCCCACATTACTCTGTCCAAAAGGTCCTCAGCACCTCACCTGCCAACCTCATGGCACTCAAATAAATGCCACCATGTTACTCATCCCTGTGCCAAGGGGAAATGTTGCCTTCTGCCCACCCGGTCTATGCCCCTCCTAACGGTATGAAGGTCAATAATGTGACCTGTCAATCTCCTGTGCTCCACGGCAAATGTCGCAAGTGTTTGCAATGTTTCCTCATCACTCCAACTCTCCAGGCCAGCATGCATCCTGGTCAGGAACCTCTGCACTCTCTCCGCTCCAATCCCATCCCTCCAATGAAGCGCTGATCACAACTGAACGCAGAAGTGTAGATGTGGCCTCGACAGTGTTTTCTGCACTTGCAACATGACCTCCCTTTTCCTACATTTTATTCCTCGGCTAATAAAGGCAAGTCTGGCTTCAACCCTGTTAAACGCCTTATGTTCCTGTTCTGCTACCTTAACGGGTCTGCCCAACAAGGTCCCTGTAATTGTCATGACTTCCCATGGTCCTACCATTACTCATGTATTCCGGTACCTTGCTTGTCTTGCCCAAGTGCTTAACCGAACACTTATCCACATAACATTCCATGTGGCATTCCTTAGACCAAGTGACCAGCCTGTCTGTATGCGTGTGTAATGTTTGGACCTCTCTTGACTATTTACCACCCACCAATATTCGTCTCCTTAGGTTCTTGAAGGATGAGCGACTTATGAGCCTGGGGGGGGGAAAGGGATGAAAGGTGTTACTGACTGAACACTAACTGATGCACTGTCCTTGTTGTTAATTGCATCATCACCACCGCATGGCCGTCACCAACAAGTCCAGAGACCCCCTCCACACCTGAGGGCCAAGACTTGTGACTTGCGCACATCCTTTCAGTGAGCCAGGCATCAGTGCAGCGGCAAACACTTCGGTGGGGATTATGACGTTGGCTAGTGTCCTGGGTCACAGTGGAAAGGGCACTTTACAATCGCTGGAGGAGATGGCATGGACAGAGAGTGCCGATGGCGCCAGCAGCTGGAGGACTGCAGGGGACCAGGCACATGCTGAGTCCGGCAGTGATGATGTGCCTCTGGAGATGTCAGCCATGCAGCTGCTGCAGGACAAGCAGCCGGGTGCGTGGGAGCAACTGGCAGGGTTGCATGAGGGTGTGCTTCACTTGGTCTCTGTGGTGGAGGAATCCAGGCAGAGTGTCAGTGATGGCATGAACCTCAGGACAGAGCTTCAGGCTTCCTCTACTGAGAGATTGGCATTTCTCATGGAGAGGGGCTTCCAAAAGATTGAGAATCTTCTGATTGGGTTACGCTCTGACCTGCAAGCCCTCACAGTAGTAATGGCCACAGGTGGTCATTCGCAATGTGGGAGATGTTCTAGGCATCAAGTGTCGCCGCTCGGTGCCCATCCATCTGCGGTGAGCAGGGAGGTTCAATGTGACCTCACATCGGCACGGCTGTTGCCTGTCGTCGCTGCGAGCTCCTCTCAGAGCGCTCCGGATGAGGGCAGCAACTCCTCTGCCCCTCTGCCAGTGACCATTGCATCTGTTGAGGCTGCAACAACTGGGGAGGTGCCAGTTCTGGAACTGGCCACTCCTCAGGCAGGGCCAGTACAGGCTCCACGGGCCAGAGGACGACCGCCAAGGTCATCGAGGCCAACAGGACAGCAGACTCAGCAGGCTGTCTCACAAGCCACTCCAAGCGATGGGGAGGCACCTAGATGTAGCACAAGCAAACGTAAGCATAAGGCACATTAGGCATTCCACGGGTATGTCACTGGTGATTTTGTGTTGGCCCCAGATTAGGGAATATATCATTATGCGTCAGAGCAATGTTTGTGGTTTATTTTGGTGAGAATAAAGTCCTGTTTTCTGACTGGCTGAGGGTGTTTCCTTTGTGCTGCTTTTGTCTGTTTCACAGACATATCATGAGTGTTTGAGTGGACATTGATGTTTCTGCACTAAGCCCTTAGTTGCAGCTGTGAGGTGGAAGATGTGGCACCTAAGTGCCACGTGTGGAAGTGCCAGGCAATGCTGCTCCTGCTGATCCATGTGTGTGGAGCTAGCTGAAGGTTTGTTGGATTAAAGTGTCCCGGATGTCCCTGCCTCCTTGGTGTAGTAGTGGGTGGGCGTGCTGCCCCTCATCATCGCCCTGTGCTTCCTCATCCTCTGAGCCACAGCTGGATTCATCATGTGCAGCCTCATCCAGGGCATCAAGATCTTCATCGTCAACCACATCCCCCCTTTCCAGCACAAGATTGTGCAGAGCGCAGCATGCTACCACTATCAGAGAGATACAATCTGTAGGGTACTGGAATGCGCCCCCTGAGCGGTCCAGGCATCGGAAGTGCATCTTGAGAAGACCAATGGTTCTCTCCACCACAGCCCTCTGGAGCCATGGCTCCTATTATAGCGCTGCTCAACTTCTGTTCTTGGACGGCAGAGAGGCATCATGAGCCACCTTCGGAGGGGATAGCCCTGGTCACCCAGCAGCCATCCATCCAGTCGAGCCGGAGCACTGAAGAGCCCTGGCACCTGGGAGTGTCTGAGGATGTAGGCGTCGTGGGAGCTGCCTGGGTACCTTGCACAAACTTGCAGAATCTGCATCCTGTGATCACACAGTATCTGCACGTTCATGGAGTGGAAGCCCTTCCTGTTGGCGAAGGCACCGGGCTCACCTGCTGGTGCCTTGATGGCCACATGTGTACAGTCTATAGCACCTTGGACGCGGGGGAAGCCAGCAATGGCTGTGAAGCCTCTGGCTCACTATGTCTGGCTTGCCTGGTCGCAGCGGAAGTGGATGAAGGTGGATACCCATCTGAACAGAGTGTCTCTAACCTGCTTGACACAAGTGTGGTCAGCTGATTGGGAGACACCGCAAAGATCACCCACCGACCCCTGGAAGGGGCCAGATGCATAGAAGTGGAGGGCAACTGCGACCTTCAGAGCTGCTGGCATGGGTTATCCACCCACACAGTTAGGGGAGATCTCAGGGCCAATCATCTGACAGATATAGTTGACTGTTCCCCTGACAGACGGAGTCTCCTTCAGCACTGCACCTCAGTCATATTGAGGTAGCTGCTTCACCGCCTGTATACCCTGGCAGCAGGATAGTGGTGTCTCCTGCGGCCCCTTCCACCTTGGACAACCTCTTGGCCCTGTGCCCCTTGTGCCTGCGCCTTGCCTCCCAAAGGTGGCTTCCCTGGAGGCTGATTGTCCACTCCTGGCATCCTCCTTATTCTATCCCTTCCTTCCTCCTCAGAGGAGCTGCCTCCAGTGGAGATGTCAGAACCCATATCCCCAGGCTAAATGGAGGCCTCCGAAAAGCTGCAAGCTCGATAAAGATTACTGTCTGCAGACTGGTGAGCTGAAGCTTCAAAGTACAGAGAAAGCTATTGGAAATCGATCTGAACTGCTAACAATCACACAGGCAAGTTTAAAACACTTTCTGCAATAAATACTTCACATAAAACATTAACAACTCCTCTGAGCCCACATATCCCGCCTGTGGATGAGGTTTGTTAAAAAATCAGTTACCCACCTGCCTGTTGGGCCCATGCGCTGAGGCAAAGATTGCACGGGCCCCTCAAAATCGGCGTCAATTGCCGTGTTAATGGCCTTTACAAGGCCTTTAATTAATGGCGGGCGCGCATCACGCTTCATCGCGTGCCCGCAACCTAAGTATCGCAATGCTGCGCGCTGATGTTGGGACGCTTACGTGACGTCAGTGCGTGACATTTTAAGCGCTGACGTGTGGACTCCGCCACCCGCCGTCAGCCATAAACTTCTGCCCATAATGTTTTATTAATCTAATATTTAAAAATTCCACAACGCCTACACATAATGACCGGAGAGCTGATTCCATTTCTAACTGGGAGATGTGGTTTGAGGCATGATGGTACCAACTAATGATGAAAAGAATGAGAAAAAGAAAAGAAAGACTTGTATTTACATTGAGCCTTTTACACTCTCAGGATGTCTCAAAGCACTTTACAGCTACTGATGTACTTTTAAGATGTAGGTCACTGTTGTAATGTAGGAAATGTGGCTGTCAATTTGCATACAGAAAGCTCCTACAATGGCAATGTGATAATGACCAGATAATCTGTTGTCTAAGGGATAAATATTGGTCCAGATTGTGAGGATAAATCCCCTACACTTCTTTAAAATATTGTTGTGTGATCTTTTACATCTACCTGAAAGAGCAGATAGGGCTAAGTCTCTTCTGAAAGACAGTGCCTCTAGCAATGCAGTGCTCCTCCAGTACTGTTCTAGAGTGTCAGTCTAGATTTTGTACTCAAGTCACAAGAGTGGTACTTGAACCCACAACCTTCTGACTCAGAAGTAAGAGTGCTCCCAACTAAGCCCACAGTTGACTGTTAGGAACACATGAATTAGGAGCAGGAGTAGTCCACTCGGCCCCTCAAGCCTACTCCACCATTCAATAAGATCATGGCTGATTTGATTTTAACTTCAACTCCACTTTCCCACTGTCTCTGATAATCTTTCACCACCCCCCATCCCCCGTGCTTATCAAGCATCTATCTAGCTTTGCCTTAAAAATATTCAAAGACTCTGCTTTCACTGCCTTTTGAGGAAGGGAGTTCCAAAGGCTCACGCCCCTCTGAGAGAAAAAAATGTATAGGCCGGAATTTTCCATCCCGGTTGGTATTGGACATCATGGTGGGCGTGAGCGGGCAATGTGGCAGGATGGCCAAATCTTGGTGAAACCAGTTTGCGATTGTGTGCTCCACCTGCCAATGGTGGGCTGTGTTTCCCACCTCTGGATGTCTACATGTAATACATACATACAAATAATCTCTGCCCGCCAGAATCATAACCCCATTCTGGATCATCCAGGCACGTTGGTGTGATTGCTTTAAGTGGCATGCACCTGGTGAGCTGCACTTTGCTTGGGACTTCAGGGCTTGTTTACCTACCTTGCTTCGGGCAGCACTCGCTGTCATCAGTGCCAGGCTTTGCAGGCAGCACCACATCACTATTAGGAGGTCTCATGGGCAGGTCTGTACCTACCAGACCATCTATGAGGTGGGGGTGGCTTTTCAACGGCTGCAAGGCTAAGGCTTGTTTGGGGAACTGGGCGAAGGAGCCTCAGGCAAGGGAAGAGGCTGCAGAGCAAGGGCTGTACTTGGGAAGGTGGTTACCCCAGCTTGTGTGTGGGGACACATGGTGATCTGTGCAAGTGGCTTCAAGATGGTGAGGGCTGAGGAGGCAGTCTCCAAAGGAGAAGAGGCCAGATGGGGATGTGGGGGTTTGTTTAAGAGAGTGAGAAGTAATGTTCCTTGAGCTGGCAGTGAGTGCGATAATAGTGAATGTGTGACGGCCTTCTGAGTGTGTGAGTTTAGAGTGATGAGATGGTTGCCTTACCCTGGCGGCACGGGTGAGATCATTCATCCTCTTTCTGCACTGGATGGTCAACCTCTTCTGTGCAGCGTTGGCACTGACCACGACTGCCACTGCCTACCAAGCCAGAGTGGTGAATTGCTGGACCTCCTGCAGTGTAGGGGTGAAGGACTTCACGGTGAGCCTCCAAAAGGCATTCCAGTGACGGGTCACTGAACTCTTCTTGAATTTCAGGGCCATGTCTTCACTGGAGCAGTCCTGGGCTGCAAGCATTGAGGACTATGTGCACGGCTGCAGTTTAGATATGGCACCTGGAGTGAGGAGACGGTGAGCTAATGGCGTGGCAGGTGATTCAGAGGCCGCCCACCAGCGAAATGGCGAGTTTCCTGTGGCTGCATAAGTAATGAGGCAGGAAGCGGATGGATACAGTGTGAAAAGCTATCATTGCGGTTGACGGGTAAAATGTCGTTTTTCCCACCCGCTACCGCACTTAGTGCAAATCTACGACATTTCCATAGTTACAAAGGTAACTATAAGGCTGCATAAAGTGACACCACAAGTTCCAGGCAGAATAGAAATGATTGGATAATCAGGCCTTGAAACCAAGCTGCTGTAAGATTGATTTTACAAACATAATTTGCATTATGGCTACCCTCCACTTACTGCCCTTTAGTTGGAGAAATAACCTTGCAGCGCTCAGGAGACCCTGTTTTGCTGCAGCTTCAGTCATGGGCCTGAATTTTTACAGCGTTGGGTGGGCTCGGCGGGGGTGGTTGCGGAGCCGACCACTGCTCGAGATCGCCTCCGCACCGCCATTGTGCACGGGCTGGCCAATCAAGGCCTGCCCAGCGTAATACGCGAGCGGTAGCGCTGACCTGTGTGGACCGGGGGGGGGGAGGGAGAGTCGGTGCCAGCGCTCAAGAGTACTTCAATCTCCCTGAGGCACGGAGATGACTCAGGAAGATTGAAGTGGTTTTTAAAAACATTTTTACGGACATTAAAAATTTAATGAAAATATGACTGTGTCACATGAGATGGGACATGTTTTTAGTTTTCATATAAACTTTTTATTTAAGTTAATAAAAGCTTTAGGAAACTTCATCCCGCTCGTGGATGAGGTTCCCTAAAAAACGTAAAAGCCGCTTGGCCTTTTCACCTGCCCATCCGCCAACCGTAAGGTTGGACGGGCAGCGTAAACTTGACATTAATTACTTTGTAATGGCCTTAATAGGCCTATCAATTATCAGCGGGCACGCAGCTGGCGTGTTGAACCCACCCCCGCAGACCGACTAAAAAATCCTGGCCATGAGTTCAGACACACTACTCGATGGCTACATTAAATTAAAAGCACATCCAAATCATTGTCTGTCACAGTGGTGTCAATATTCTTTAAATTATATTGTATAGTTTAGTATTTGTAATTATGTCAGCAGTCAGTACTCAAGTATTGAGGTGTGACAAAGTGGTAATGCAGTGTGTGTTGCCACAAACTTTTTAAATATATATTATAGATGCATATTTATGTCTGCATGTGAGTAATTTAAAATCTTTGTGCTTAACTTGGGAGCAGGGGAAGCAATTATTCATTGCATGCGAGTTTGAGATGTTGAGTCAGTTGCTAGGATCTCGGGTAAACGGGATGATTCATGCTTCCTAATGCAACTTAATTTTAAAAAATTGCTTCCAATAACCTAATTTTGCACATTTTTGACAGTGACATGTATTGAGTTTCATGAGGCTGGGAGTTCCATACATATGGGTATTATCTCCATCACCCTCAGGGTTGGGAACTGTTGCAGTGAGCACCACACCCTGACATGCCTTCTCTGCCAGCACAGACTTGCTCTGACAGCTAGCTGGCTGTCTGAGATGACACTTGCTTGACCTATAGTTGGCTAAATGATTGTGATGGGTGTAACTAGCATCCTTACGTGAGGATTATAGTACTGCAACAATGGCTAGTCACTATCGCTATCATGCACTTATGTTGAAGCTAGTAAGGTTATATTTCTTACTGCGCGCACTGATTCCTTATGTTGATGTCACTTTTGTGAAATTTTTCAACACCTAGCAATGAGAGTTATGGATTTGGTTGAGCACTGCTATTCCTCAACAGCCTGACAGACTCCACTGACAGACTCTCACTCCTTATGATCTGAAATCTGTCCCTTTGCTTTCTGCTCTTGCTTTTTACATCTGCATAGCCCATGGCTCTTGTCTTTAATGTGGTTATCTCAACTTGTGTTATGGTGACTGGATTGAGTAGCCTATTGCTGGGGTTGTACCCCTCAATGTGCAGCCAAATATCAACCACAGACCAGAAATGTGATTTTCTGAAAAAAACAACAATTTGAAATCTTTAGTGAAATTGTGCAGGGTTATAAAATACAGCAGACTAGATTCCTATAAAACAATTAGGATTTATAATCTATAATTTTTCAGAGTTCTCACCAACCCTAATCCAATAGTCTCTTGGAATTGAAACATAGTACAGGGAGCTGGCACAGTGATTAGTAACTGTAGTTTTATTTAGTCTGTAAGGTACCTTTAAGAATAATTCTTGTTAAGGAAGATCCCATGATCTGTAGTAACCAACAGGAGAGTAGTGCGGGCTACCTCAGCAGTCAGTATAGAGATAGAGTTGGAGTTGAAAGCACATGTGTAGTTGCTGCTGCGTATATTGGAAGTAAACTTAATGTTTCCACCCAAGAAGTGTCTGCAAATCAACTCTATCATTAATAGCACAACTTGGCCACCCTACAACAAACTGGCGATGAGAATAAAACAGGATTGAACAGAAGAAATCAAGTTAAAAAGCAATCGGCACTGTACCTAGCCCAGTGATTGTAAGTAGCAAGCTCCATTAGAATTCAAGAAGTTATCCACTCTCAAAATGCCAGAATTTGGGAGAATTTATCCTTTTGAACCTGCCATAGATGATTGGTCTCAATACATAGAATGCCTCACATCATTTTTTCAAGTGAACAAGATTACTGGGGAAGAGAAGAGGTGAGCGATCCTCTTGAGTACTTGTGGGAGCAAAGCCTACAGCTTGATTCGAAGTTTGATGGCACCCAGTGCTTTAGATTTGAATAATTTTAATGAAGTGGTGGACCTCATGAAGTGTCACTTTCAATACAAGACCTCAGTCATGATGCAGAGGTTCAGGTTTACTTCGCGAAATAGAGCCCTGGGTGAGACAATTGCATGCTATGTGACAAAATTGAAGCAATTAACTGAACATTGTGAGTTCAGTATGACTCTGAACGACATGCTCAGAGATCATTTAATGTGTGGTGTGAAAGAGGACATTATTCAGAAAAGATTATTGTCTGAAGTGAATCTGGATTTCAAGAAGGCACTAGAGACAGCGCTGGCCATGGAAAGTGCAGTAAGAGATGCAAAAGCAATACAGGGTGTGCAGAATGGTGCCGTCTTCCAAATCAGATGGGAAACCTCGGCCAAAAGAGGTGTGAAAAAATGAAACTCTGCCGAGAAGTGGGAAACAGCCCTCGCTAGCTGAAGAATAAGGAAAAATAACTTAGTGGTGAAATCAAAGAATAATTTTAATAAAGGTAGAAACAATCAGTCTTTTAGTGATTGGCAGTTTAAAAAAATTGAATGCTGCTATTATCACAGAAATGGACATATGATGAGGCAATGCAAGGAAAGATTCAAGCAGGCTTGTAAACATAAGAAACCCAATGAAATCTACCATGTAAAAAAGCATGAAGCAACAAATTCAAACATTTACTCGTTGTTTAGTATGAAAGTTGGATAGACAGAACCAATATTTGTCACAGTGAAAGTAAATAGCAAACCTGTTAGAATGGAAATGGACACAGGAGCTTCCACTACAGTAACTGGGGAACACAACTTCAAATATTTGAATAATGGTAAACATCAGTTAAATTTAGAAGTAACAGCAGCAAAGCTAAAAACATGTACCGGTGAAGACACTTGAGGAAAAGACATAAGCAGAGCAACTGTCCATTATGGACAGCTGCCAGTGTTCGTATTGAGAGACAGAGGTCCAAGCCTTCTAGGGTGAAATTTCGATGGGCCGAATGGCCTAATTTATGCTCCTATGTCTTATGGTCTTATGGCTAAGGGAAATCAGAGTTGAGTGGCCACTGAGATTCCAAAAGGAAACTGGAAGCGTTCCTGTTTTGAAAAAGGAGTGTGAAAGGACTCAACAACCTGAAGAATTGCAGGCTGTCTTAAACCAAAACCTAGATGAACAGCAGAAGAAAACTTGCTTAATGACAGAGTTCGAGACAAGGTGAGTAACTTTCGAGTGGGAAAAGAAAACCTGTTGAAAGACCTTCACACATTACAAGATTCCCTCAGGTCAAAGTTTGTACCTCTGGAAAAGTACAAAGAGAAACAGAAAAAAATTCAGCACTTCTCTGAACAAACTGAAGAATGAGTTGGCAGAGAAGACACAAAAATGTTCAATTTTCCAGGAGGCAGCAAACAAATAAAAAGAGATGGAAGAGTTGAAGAATCAGCTAAATGAAGCCAAAGAGGCTTTGGAAGCAAAAGTCGCAGAATTTGCCAAGAAGCAGACAGATAATGAGATTTTAGGAGACTCAGCCACTGAGCTCAGACAAGTTGAGCTTGCATCTGAGAGAAGCCTGGCCAACAGTGAAGTCAAAATGAAGGCCGGGATTAAAGTCTGCTCTAGAAAGAAGAAAGGTGCGTGTTCCAAGTGAGGGAGGTAATCTATTTGGATCACCGGGTAGATTCACAGGGCCTCCACCCGGTTGAGGAGGAAGTGAGAGCCATAAGAGAGGCACCTGCGCCAAAGAACGTCTCAGAGCTCAAATTATTCCTAGGAATGATCAACTATTATGGGTAGTTCTCACCCAATGTGTCTACAGTGCTGGCCCCCCTGCATTCTCTACTTAAAAATAATCAACCTTGGTCATGGGAGGCATCCCGGAAAGAAGCTTTCATAAAAGTGAAACAATTGGTGCACTCATCCAATCTATTAGTGCATTACGACCAGGCGAAAGAATTGGTGCTGACATGTGACGCATCTCCCTATGGATTGAGAGCAGTGCTCTCTCACCAGATGGATGATGGCACAGAAAGGCCAATAGGATATGTATAAAGAACACCCACCATTGTGGAAAAGGGATACTCGCAGATAGAGAAAGAAGGCCTGTTCATCATCTTTGGTGTCAAGAAATTTCACCAGTCCATACACAGCCGTCATTTCACAATCATTTCAGACCACAAACCATTGCCAGGATTGTTTAGAGAGGACAAGGCTATACCACCCATAGCCTCAGCAAGAATACAATGATGGGCCTTAATTCTGGCAGCATACGGATACACTTTCATACATAGGCCTGGCGATCGAATTGCCTTTAGTCATTTGCCTTTACAAGAAAATAATGAGCACACCCCAGTTCCACAGGAACTTGTTTTACAGTTAAATTTCTTAGATTTCTCACTGGTATGTGCTTGACAGATCACAGACTGGACAAGGCGGGACCCAGTCCTATCCCAGGTATGAGAACAAGTGCTACGTGGTTGGTCAGAGGAGCCTGTATTTGATTAAATGAAACCGTACTTGAACATAAGACATGAAATAACCAGCCAGGATGGCATCTTATTCTGCAGAGCACAACTGATAGTTTCTCCAAAGGGAAGGGAGCCCCTTTTAATTGAACTACACAATGCCCATCCAAGGATTTCCCAAATGAAGACCATAGCATGCAGCTAACTATGGTGGCCTTGGATGGATGGCAAAATAGAGAGTTTAGTAATGCACTGTGTGTAATGTCAGGAACTGCAAAAGTTGCCAGTTACAGCTCTGTTACACCCATGGGATTGGCCAGGTAGACCCTGGGTGTGGTTACACATTGTCTACGTTGGACCTTACCTGGGAACAATAATTTTGCTTATAGTCAATGCCCATTCAAAATGGTTGGATGTATATTAGGTGAAGTCACCAACGTCGGCCACTACAATTGAGAAACTGCATCAGAGTTTTGCCATTCACAGACTACCAGAAGTAGATGTTTCCGATAATGGCACAGCATTTACGAGTGCTGAGTTTCAACGATTTATCAGCCTCAATGGTATCATTCATGTGAAACTGCACTGTACCACCCTTCCTCAAATGGACTGGCTGAAAGGGTGGTTCAAACATTCAAGACAGGTATGACAAAGCTAACTGGTGATTCCTTCGCAACCCAGTTAGCACACTTTTTTTCTCATTTCAGGACCACCCCTCACACAACAACAGGTGTCACACCTGTGGAGTTATTGCTGAAACGCTGTCTGAGGATGAGATTGAGCTTAATAATGTCAAATTTAGAGGGGAAGGTGGAAAGGAGTCAGGAAAGCCAGAAAACTAGACACAACTGGCATAGTTGTGAGAGGAAATTTACCATCGGAGAGCCGGTATACGTGAAAAATTTCAGGGAAGGACCAAAGTGGCTACCAGGTGAAATAAGCACAGTGACTGGACCTCTAACTTACCACGTGGAGGTGGAAGGCTGGATCATCTGTAAACATGTGGACCATTTAAGGAAGAGAGAGACAAATCACCAAGATTTGGTTCCGCCAGTGATCATGACCGGGTCTGATTTTCCTATTGAGAATACTCAACCCAGGACTGACATGTCTGATATTCCTGTTAAAGTTGCGAATACAGAACTGCAAGAACCCACCAAAGCACCTGATGTTCAGGCAACTCCGGAGAAAGGGGTTCCTGACAAAGAATCTGAAGTTGTGGAGCTGCCACGTTCCACATGTACCAGGAACCCACCTGAAAGACTGAACATGTGAATTCTCTACCCATGTTATGTTGTCTTGAAAAATATTATTTATAACTATAGTATATATAGCCAAGTTAAAGGGGGAGGAATGTACTAACTATTGTTTTATTTAGTGTACCTTTAAGAATAATACTTGTTAAGGAAGATCACATGATCTGTCATAATCAATAGGAGAGTAGCACAGTGACTGGACCTCTAACTTACCACGTGGTATCTCAGCAGTCAGTGTAGAGATAGAGTTGGAGTTGAAAGCACACATGTAGTTGTTGCTGAGCATATTGTAAATAAACTTAATGCTTCCACCCAAGAAGTGTCTGCTGATCAACTCTATCATTATTAACACAACTCGGCCACCCTACAACAGTAACAGGCCAACCATCTCATGGCCCTTGGATAAGGTTGCCTTGAGTTTTGTCTTAAATGTGTTTGAACACTTTTCAGAATCCAGTAAGGAATTTTCAGATGTTCCCTGCTTTTATCTACTTGATTTTTTTGAAGAAAAAAAAACAAGTCAGATTTTAAAATTATTTACCAAATAAAAACACAGTGGAATTCTACTTGACATGTTTGGGCTGAATTTTCACACAGAGATGGGAAGCAGGAGTCAGGCTTGTTTTCGGGTCAGAAAACCCCTCCAAGGGTAAACTGATTAATGTTAAGATTTTCACGGGAGGAAGCCCTTAATTGGCAGGGAGATGGGTTTCCTGTCCAATGAAGGGCAGAAGGTGGGCTCTCAAAGCTGGAGGGCTAATCAGAGACTTCCAGCTTCAGAGAAGAACCCAGCTGCAATAAAAGATTGGGAGGGCACTTCAACAAGAAGATGCCTTCTCTTCCACTTTAAAAAAAACATTAATTGAAAAAAGAAACAAAAAGAAACAGGCCACCATTGTTGAGGGGAGGGGGTGGGGTGGGGGGGTGGTGAATCCCTCCTATACGGTGTTCTTTGGCTGTACTTTCACCTCGGTAGGCAGAGAGGGCCTACAGGCCTACTAGGAGTGCTGGCACCCAATCTGCTGGTGCCTGTCTCCAGATAATTGAAATGCCCTCCATCGTGTTGAAAGTCCCTGTCAGCCTCCTTTACCTTAACAAGACTATTAATGAGCTTGCCTAATTGCCTGCCCACCTTGTAGGTAAGCTTCTTTGGCTTCAACTCCTCGCCTCCCCCCTGCCCCCTCCAAGATACCCAGTGCTGGAAATGATGCCTTGATAGTGACAAGCCAGCTGGTGCTGGCACTTTCAGGATTCCCTGCCTGAGTCCAGACATTGCAGGGACCCAAGAATTCAGCTTATGGTTTTAACACAGATTCTGAATTCGCACTGAGCTAGTTTGAAATACTGAGAACAAAGCCAGCAGCTCCCTAATAACCTCCTTTGATTTACACAGCTTTTAGCCTTTGGAAGATTGTGTCCTTTTTTTGAGGAACATGAGTAATTCATCCTTTGTACCTATTCTCTCACCCACCCCGCAAATTACAAATTGTTCAGCCGGAGCAAGCTATGAGCTTAGTTGTGGGGAGGGAGAGTGGGTGGTGGTGGAGGGTGGGAGGAGGAGGGAAGATGAGATGAGAAGCCAGATGCAATACTGGAAATTGATTCCAATACAAAATTTGCAGCTTGTGTATCTTTTTTCCAGAAAGGAGGTGTTCAAAGAATGCAGACAATTTGAAGACTGCCTGGACCAGACAGCCTCCCTGTTATAGAATTGATCTTCAGACAACTTTTCTTAATGGAAACATTTAACTTTATTTTCAAGACATCAGCAGCAACTACACGTGTGCATCAAACTCCATAACTAAAAAAGAACACTTTGAGGAGGTTCCCCACGCTGTTAACACATTGATTTACACAGGATTATTCTTAAACCTATAGTCCTACATTTCCCAAAACTATTATTACTACATTCCTCCCCCTTTAACTTTTCTGTACATTTTGTATTTACAAGGACATTTATCTCATTACATTACAATATTTACACAAGTCATGAAATTACAAGTTCAGTCTTTCAGGTGGTTTCCTGATCTGTGTGGAATGTGGTAGCTCCACGACTTCAGGTTCTTTTGTAGGAAATATATTCTCTGGAACCTCATTAACATCAGGTACCTCATTAGGCACAGGCTCTGACAGGCTTCCGCTCTGACAGAGACATTGGGCATGTCTGTCTATGGTTGAGCAACTTCAACAGGAGCCATTGGTTCAGTAATGGTGACAGGTGGAACATCATTTTGTTGTGGCATCTCTTTTTTCTTAAATGATCCACATGCTTACTGGTGATCCGGCCCTCCACTTCCATGTGGTACAACAATGGTCCAGTCACAGAACTTACTTTACCAGGTAACCACTTCAGTCTTCCACTTAAATTCTTTACATATACTGCTTCTCCAACAGTAAATTGTCTCTCACAACTATGCAAATCGTTGTCAAATTTTGGTTCCCTTGACTTTTCTCCACCTTCCCCTCCAAATTTGGAAGTTTTAGGCTTCGTCTTGTCCAGAGATGGTGCTTCATCAGTAATTCTGTATCCTTTTTCTATGTTCCTTTGTCTTTTTACCACAGGGTTTAGTCTCGGCCTTCTTTTTGACTTCACTTTTGGCCAGACTTCTCTCAGATGCAATCTCAACTTGTCTTAGTTCAGCGGTTGAGCTACCCATGATTCCATTATCTACTTGCACCTTGGAAAGTTCTACGGCTTTTGCTTTTAAAGCCTCTTTAACTTCATTCAGCTGATTCTTCAGCTCTTCTGTCTCTTTTTTATATCTGTTGGCTTCCTCCTGGCAGCTTAAACATTGCTGCGTGTTCTCTGCCAACTGATTCTTAAGTTTGTTCAGAGAGATGTTAAATTCTTCCTGTTTCTCTTTGTAATTTTCCAGAGGTGCAAACTTTGACCTGAGGGGTCCTTGTAGTGTGTGAAGGTCTTTCAACATGTTTTGCTTATCTTTGTGAAGTTCACTCATTTCATCTTGAATTCTAGCAGAGTCCCTTTGAGTTTCTTCTGCTATTCTTTCATGTTGTGGTTTAAGACAGTCTTCATTTCTTCTGGCTGCTGAATGCTTACACATTCCTTTTTCATCCTGTTGCGGTCTTTGGACTGTCCCTTTTTCAAGACAGGAACTCTTCCAGCTTCCTTTGAAATCTCACTGGTCAATCAAGGTTAATTTTCCTCAATCAATTTTGACCTAGAAGGCTTGGTCTTCTGCCTTCTAATACCATCACTGGTAGATGTGCTGATTGGTGTCTATAATGAACAGTGGCTCTGGTGATACCTTTTACTTGGATTTCTTTGCCTGTGAATGTTTACAACTTGGCAGATGTTTGTTCCAAATTTAATTGTTGATCACCTTTATTTAAATATCTGAAAGTGTGTTCTCCTATTACAGTGGTAGAAGCACCCGTGTCTACATCCATTTTTAATGATTTACCATTTACTTGAACTGTAGCAAATGTTGGCTCTGCCTTCTGAACTTTCAACTTGAATAATGAATAAATGTCAGAATTGGTTATTTGTGGCTCTTCTACACTATAGACTTCATTGGATTTTATTTGTTGTTTGGAAGCATGCTTAAATCTTGCTTTGCAGTGTCTCATTATGTGTCCACTTCTGTGACAAAAATAACATTCTACTTTTTTAAACTGCCAATCGCTAGAAGTCTGATTGTTTCCAGTTCATTGAAAGTTATTTTTCGATTTAGTCGCTAAGTTGTTTCCTCTCATTTTTCGGTTAGCGGAGGCTGTTTCCTGCTTCGTGGTGGAGTCCTGACTTTTCGTGCCACTTTTGGCTGACTGTTCCCACCTGACTAGGAGAATGGTGCCATTTTGCACCCCATGAATTGCTTGCGAATCCCTTACATCACTTTCCATCGCCAGCGCTATTTCTAACACTTCCTTAAAATCAAGATTCACTTTAGCCAGCAATCTTCACTTAATACTGTCTTCCTGCAAGCCACATATTAAACAATCTCTGAGCATGTCATTCAGGGTTTCACCGAAATCACAATATTCCATTAGTTGTTTTCATTTCATCACGTAGATCACAATTGTCTCCCCTGGGGCTCGATTCTGTGAATTGAATCTGAACCTCTGCATTGTGACTGAGGGCTTGGGTTGAAAATGGCTTTTAACGAGGTCTACTAATTCATTAAAAGTCTTCGAATTTGGGCACTGGGTGTCATTAAAAGCTTTGAATTAAATTGTAGGTCTTCCACCCTCAAATACTCAGGAGAATCTCTCTCCTCTTTGCCTCCCATGTGATTTTGTTTGCTTGAAAGAAGAATGCAAGACATTCTATATATTGAGACTAGTCATCTGTGGCTGGCTGAAAAGGATTGATTCTGTCAAACTGAGCCATTTTGTATGTGTATGTCTTCTTTTATTTTTAATGAACTTAGATACTCACAATTGCTGGGTGAGGTACAGCACCGAATCTGATCCCATCCTCATCGCCAGTTTGTTATAGAGTTGATCTTCAGACAAAACTTTTCTTGGTGGAAACATTTAACTTCATTTACAAGACAGCAGCAGCAACTACACGTGTGCATCAAACTCCATAACTAAAAAAGAACACTCCTGTGGAGGTTCCCCGCACTGTTAACACATTGGTTTATACAGATCATGTGATCTTACAACACGGGGTTATTCTTAAAGCCACAGTCCTGCATTTCCCAAAATTATAATTACTACACTCCCCCAAAAAAGTAGAATTGTAGCTGTTGTTAATTTTCAAGCACTTGCTATGTCTCCAGTTAAGAGAAGGTGGTGTAGTGGTAATGTAGCTGGACTAGTAATCCAAAGACCCAGGCTAATGCTCTGGGGACATGGGGTTCAATCATGGCAGCTGGTGGAATTTGAATTCACTTAATAAATCTGGAACATAAAGCTAGTCTCAGTAATGGTGACCATGAAACTCTCATCAGTTGTCGTAAAAACAAATCTGGTTCACTAATGCTCTTTAGGGAAGGAAATCTGCCATCCTTACCTGGTCTGGCCTACATATGACTCCAGAGCCAGAGCAATGTGGTTAACCCTTAACTGCCCTCTGATATGGCCTAGCAAGGCACTCAGTTCAAAGGCAATTAGGGTTGGGCAACAAATGCTGACTTTGCCAGTGATGTCCACACCCCATGAAAGAATTAAGAAAAACAAAATCGCAATGTTACAAATTGTTGAGAAACCATTTGCAGATTTCATGCACTTGCCCACCCAATATGTTTAGCAAATGTTCGAGCACTGGAGGAGAACATATTAAAGTCATGTTTTCTAAGAGTAAATGAATCTAATGAGAAGCCACATAATGTTAGAATTGGTTCCATCATGTTTAGTTCATAATTATGGAAAAGATTCTTGGTGTTGCCTGAAAATAATTCAAGTTCCATTTCACCTGAAGGACTCGGAGAAGGATATCCATAAAGATTTGTATCTCTGTTTTGATGTCTTGCTATAATAATATATGCTCCTATAACTTGTCAATTCTCCAGATATGATACTGATGGTTGACATGAACTTCCGTTCCCTGGGTAGGAGGCAGGGGTGGTCATACCCTGGTGGTACCCCAAAAGATCCACTGGGGGCCTCCTGGAAGTCCCCACACAAGAACTTGCACGGCAATTGCCAGGAAGTTTAAACTTCCCATGGGCAATTACCCTGCACTGGGAACCATCTGCTACTCCAATTTAAATTGGAGACTTTGGATGGTTCCAACTCTCTTAGCAGAATAGTTACCCAAGAGAAGTTGGAAGAATTAAAACCACTTCTAACTCCTGGGTAACTCTGGCACTGACTGCCCCTGACCACCCCCCACATCTCCCATCCCCGACCACCCAACATCACCCCAACCAACCATACCCCTGCCTACCTTTCTGACCCCCCCCAACTAACCCCACCTGACCCCTAACTATGCCCACAACCCCCCAACTATGCCCCGATCCACCAACTAGCCCCCCAACTACTCACTGACCCCCTGACTATGCTCCTGAACCCACCGACTATGCCCCTGACCCTGTCCACCCCTGAACCCACGACAACACCCCCGACCACTCCGCCCATCCCTCAACCACCCGTCAACCCCGGAATGCTCTCTCCGACCCTCTGATTACCCAACACCGCCCCCGATTGTCTGAGCACCCAATTATCACCGCCGTCCCCGACTACTGCCCCACTCCCGACTACCCCACATCCCCCCGACTTCCCCACCCGCTATTACCCTTGGCGCCCCAGCTCACCCCCCCAAATAGACTCTCAATGCCCTGACTGCCCCCCCACCCTCACTACTCTCAACCCATTGACTCCCCCTCAAACCCTCTTGACCACTCCCACCAACAGCTACCCCCCCAACCCCCTGACTACACACCCACCACCCCAACTGACTACCACCCTGACATCTCAACTATCTCACAGACCCCTGACTATATCCGGAACCCCCCCACACCCCTCCCCAACTAGCCACCAATCCCTGACTACCTCCCAACCATCAACCACCCTCCTGAACCCTGCTGACCACCTGAGCCTCCACCCCTGACCAGCCTAACCTCTCCCCCACTTACTTTTCACACTTACTTTCTCCTTGACTTCTCAGGATGACTGGAACCTGGTTTGTGGTAGCTGGAGCCGTAAAAACGGGGCTTGGCTGCACTTCCACCAATGGTGCTGGCCTGCACAGACAGGAATCCAAACCTGCTGCACTGCACATGTCTCACCAAGCCCAGGATAGAAGATTGGGTGAGAACTGTGTGGCTCCAGATCTGGGTAAGTCAAAAGGAGTGGAGTGGCAATCCGTCAGTGATTGCTGTTCCTCAGAGGTTCTGGTCCCAGATCTACTGAGTATTGTCCAACTAGGTATCTAAGTACTAAGTATCATCTTTCCTTTCTCACTTTCCCTCCTATCTCTCTCCTCCCACCCCCACACTTCTAAAAAATAAAAGAGTAAAACTGTTGTACACAATATGGGGTGCTTGGTGCTATTTGAGGAGTCACCATATTTAGGACCATGAGAACCGGGATTGGCCATTCAGCCCTCAAAGCCTCCACATTCCTTGATACCTTCATACAGAACTATCGTCTTGAAAGAAAAACAAAAATAGCTGGAAAAACTCAGCAGGTCTGACAGCATCTGCGGAGAGGAAGACAGTTAACGTATCGAGTCCATATGACTCTTCATCAGAACCGTTCTATTTTTGCTTTTGTTTCAGATTTCCAGCATCCGCAGTATTTTGCTTTTATCATCTTGAAAGCTCTGATTGTCTGCACATCCACAGCCTTTTGGAGGAGAACAATCCAGATTTCTATAACCCCCTACCTCTCCTCATAGGCTATCAGGCTCATCTGAGACTTAAGGGAGTGGTTACCCCTTCCCATTTGCGAGTCACGTCAGCTCCAGGTAAGGTTCCCATGCTCACGTTTACAAGCCACGGGCCAACAGCAGAACCATTGAATCCTTGGTGGTAATGGCAGAAGAGCTGGAACTTCGAGAGACATCAGCTACTTATCTGCCCTCTCAGGGCTCACAGTAATTGACAGGCTGGCATAGCCTCAAGGACAACATGAATTCACCAACATATCACTTGAGCAGCTCTCAGCCCTTATGACTGATGACTTTCTAACTCATCTTTCACCAGGGAACGAAATTTTCCAGCAAGCACATGCAGCGGAATAATCCCATTTCCGCCTAATTAGATTGAAAACAGGGTCAGCAGTCTCCCCCAACACAAACCATGGAACAAACCAGTGCCTTCACCACCCCCGGTCCTTAACTCAATTTCTTTTTTGATATCAAGCAATGATAACACACAAGTCTGCTTTCTGGCACAATCAGTCATTGATAAAGGATAAATTAATGGCCATACAGCCTGAGAAAACATCATCCAAGTGACCCATAAAATGCCTCTAATGATGTGACGCATTGCATTCCCATCCACTTCTGCAGGGTACGCCCCCTACAGCTGAGGATGAGGTAGCGGTAGCCTACTCCCTTGCCTTTGCTCATGGCTGACATTTCCCTGGCTTCTCTCTTCATCGTGGACGTGCCCATGTGGTGTGGGGGGGGGGGGGGGGGGGGGGGGGGTCTTTTCCACAAGCTGCTGCACCTGTGTCATTTCTGGGCCAGGCTCTTTCACAGGTCATTGCTGCACGGATGATTTCTCAGTCGGGGTGCCCGAGGAGATGAGGGATGATGCTGGTGACCCCTGAGGGCTGGCCCCTCATCAGCTTCTTTGATTGCCTCAGCCTCTTCATGCTGCCTTTGCATGGTGGGTGAGGCCACTGGCTGGGATGTAGTTGCCATACACCCCAAGCAGCAATGCTCCATCAATGACACTGAGTGGTTAATGTTACACAGGCTCACTCTATCTGTGCACATCAGTGAACTGCTCCTGCATCCACTCAGAATAGTGCTGCATATGGCTCTCCAATAGGTTGGCCACTCTCTCAAGGGAAGAGCTCTTACATTTGAAACCCCGAATCATCACGGAGCACAGGTGCTGCATGGACTCCTCCACTGACTGCCCATGGCTCCATAATGCTTCAGCAACTCAGCTGCCTCCGATGCTTCAGAAAGATTCTCCTTGTACATGACACCCGAAACCCAGCATCTTTGCCTGGCCGTGTCTGTCCTCCGCCCTCTCAGGGTGAGTGAATGCAATTGACTCTGCCTCAGTCTCCTCCCCTTGCTCACTCGTGAGGTGTACTTCACCCAGTGTTCCCTGTCCTAATCTTGATCCAACTGAGGTGAGTGCATCTGCACTGGGGGAGAGGAATGATGTGACAGTCCTGGCTCAGAAATGTCTCTCCCCACTGAGGAGGTTGGTGACAACTGGGCTGGTACATTCTGCAACCCCTCAGCAACTGGTCCTGTGGGAAACACAGGAGGGTGGTGAGACTAATCCAAAAGATGGTAACGATTGCATAGCCACAGCAGGAGTGACCTCCATGCCCTTCACTGTAGATTGAGCTATGAAATGATCGTATTCTTCACAACCTCCCATCTCACCATCGCCCATGGCTTGATGCAATGGCATCCTCTTCTCCAAGAGAATGAAGAGAGAAAAATTTATGAGCAGGTTGCCCTCCCTCACCTATTCCAGCACGACACCCACATGAGATGTTGCGTTCCTCAGTGATGTCTCCTGCTCAATTGTACATCATATGTTAGGATTGCTGATGCTGCAGTGATGAGACTGGCTGCTTGATCTGACAATGTTAAGGGAGAACCATGGGCAGTCAGTCTGCTCAGCTCATGTAGTGCAGGTGTATACAGAGTTAGAGACCTGTCACCAGAATGCCACTTGCTGTTCACCTTCCCAGACCTCAGCAGCTCATGCTTTCTGCAGCTTTCTGCACTGCACTCATGTTTCCCCAGTGACTCCCTGGAACTGACCTCCATAGCCACCCTCATCCATACCCTCTTGGTCTCTCTTGGTGGAACCAGTACATCTCTCCTCTCAGACACTGATTCCATTAAAGCCTCAAAGGAGGCATCTGGTAAGTGTGGGAAAGGGATGGCTGTCCATGCCAGTGCTGGGCCTCTGAGAGGCCTGCTACTCCCTATAGCTTCAGTTAACAACAAGCCCAGTCATGGCAGCTACTCACCTTTTCAAAGGGCGGTGGGTTACTGGGCCCTGCCTCCAGGCCACATCGTTCACACTGACACAACACAGGGCCAGGACCCAGAAATGATCCAGGTGTCAGGTTCCTGACTCCAGATTAAAAATCCTGGCCCATGTATCTAAGAGGGTGTTATTCGTAAAATGCGGTTAACATCCAGGTGTTAAAATTGCTAATCTGTGAGAATAGATCCTGACTTCAATAGAAATAAAAATTGGAGATGTAATACACTGCCACTCATCCTACAAAGTCTACCCCACAGTATTTCTGGGTCTTATCCATGTACTTAAAGTTATCAGCATGCTTACTTTCAAAAGTCACCTGATGTGCTGAACTTGATCGGTAATTTTTATGTTGGTAAATGCATACAAATGTATGAACATATGAACAAGGAGCAGGAGTAGGTCATTTGGCCCCTTGAGCCTGCTCCGCCATTCAATAAGATCATGGCTGATCGATAGTAACCTCAAATCTGCTTCCCCCAATAAACCATCATCCCCTTGCTCACCAAGAATCTTTCCACCTCTGCCCTAAAAATATTCAAAGAATCTGCTTCCACCACCTTTTCAGGAAGAGACTTCCAAAGGCTCATGACTCTCTGAGAGATAAAATTTTGCCACATCTCCATTTTAAATGGGCAACTCCTTATTTTTAAACAGTGACCCCTAGTTTTGGTTTCTCCCATAAGAGGAAACATTCTCTCCATATCCAGATCCCTCAGGTTCTTATACGGTTCAATCAAGTCACCTCTTAATCTTCTAAATTCCATGGATACATCCTAGCCTGTCCAACCTTTCCTCATAAGACAATCTGCCCATTCCAGATGTTAGTCTGGTAAACCTTCTCTGAACTGCTTCGAGTGCATTTACATCCTTCCTTAAATAAGATGACCAATACTGTACACAGTACTTCAGATGTGGTCTCACTAGTGCTTTGTATAACTGAAGCATAACCTCCATACTTTTTATTCAATTCCCTGCACGATAAATGATAACATTCTATTAGCTCTCCTAATTAATTACTGTACCTGCATACCAGCCTATTGCGATTCATGCACTTAGACACCCAGGTCCCTCTGCATCCCAGAGCTCTGCAATCTCTCACCATTTAGATAATATATGTTTCTTTTATTCTTCCTACCAATGTAGACGATTCCATATTTTTCAACATTATATCCCATCTGTCAGATCTTTGCCCACTCAGTTAATCTATCTATATCTTTTTGTAGTCTCCTTAGGTCCTCTTCATACTTATTTGCCTACCAGTAGCAACTTTGGCAACCATCCCACACATCCCTTCATCCAAGTCATTTATGTAAATTGTAAACAGGTGATGCCCCAGTACTGATCCCTGTGGCACATCACTCGTTACATCTTGCCAACCTGAAAAAGATCCATTTATGTCAATGCTCTGCTTCCTGTTAGCCAGCCAATCTTCTATCCATGCCAATATGTTACCCCCTATACCATGAGCTTTTATTTCCCGCAATAACCTTTGATGTGGCACATTATCAAATGCCTTCTGGAAATCTAAGAACAGTATATCCACTGGTTATCCTTTATCCACAGCACATGTTACCTCCTCAAAGAACTCCAATAAGTTGGTTCAACATGACTTCCTTTTCATAAAACCATGTTGACTCTTCCTGAACGTATCCAAGTGCCCTACTATAGCTTCTTTAATAATAGCTTCTAACATTTTTCCTGTGACAGATGTTAAGCTAACTGGCCTGTAGTTTCCTGCTTTCTGTCTCTCTCCCTTTTTGAATAATGGAGTTACATTTGCTATCTTCCAATCTAATGGGACCTTCCCTGAATTTAGGGAGTTTTTGAAAATTAAAACCAATGTGTCAACTATCTCACTAGCCACGTCTTTTAAGACCCTAGGATGAAGTCCATCAAGGGACCCTGGCATTTGTCAGCCAGCAGCTCCAATAATTTATTTAGTGATTGTAATTTCCCTGAGTTCCTCCCTCCCTTCCATTTCCTGATTTATAGCTGCTTCTGGGATGTTACTTCTATCCTCTATAGTGAAGACTGATGCAAAAATACCTGTTCAATTCATCTGCTTTTCCTTATTTTCCATTATCAATTCTCCACACTCACTTTCCATAGGACCAACGCTCACTTTATTAACTCATTTCTTTTTAAAATATTTATAGAAACTCTTACTATCTGTTTTTATATTTCTGGCTGGCTATCTCTCATACCCTAATTTTTCCCTCATGATTAATCTATTAGTTATCCTTTGTTGTTCCTTATTTTCTGTCCAATCTTCTGGCCTTCCATCTATCTTTGCAGAATTATATGCATTTTTCTTTAAGTTTGATACCATCTTTAACCTTTCTAGTTAACCATGGATGGTGTGTCCGTACCTTGGACTTTCCCTTAGTCGTTGGAATGTGTCTATTCTGTGTATTCTGAAATATCCCCTTAAATGTTTGTCACTGCTCCTTTATTGACCTATCCCTTAACCCAATTTGACAATTCACTTCAGCCAGCTATGCTTTCATGCCCTCATAATTGCCCTTATTTGAGTTTAAAAACATAGTATTGGACCCACTCTTTTCTCCCTCAAACTGAATGTAAAATTCAATCATATTATGGTCGCCTTCACTATGAGATCGTTAATTCATCCCATCGTGTTGCATAATACCAGCTCTCTGGTGGGCTCCTGAACATGCTGTTCTAAAAAACTATCCCAGAAACATTCCATGAACTCCTCATCTAGGCTGCCTTTGCTCATCTAACTTTTCCAGTCTATATGAAGATTAAAATCTCCCATGATTATCGCTGTGCCTTTCTGACAAGCTCCAGTTATTGCTTCCTTTATGCTCCATTCTCACATGTGGTTACTATTCGGGGGCCTGTACATGACTCCCACAAGTGACTTCTTGCCTTTACCATTTCTCATCTCTACCCAAGCTGTTTCCACATCCTGGTTTCCTGAACTTCGGTCATCTCTCTCTATTGTGCTAATACCACCATTAACTAACTGAGCAACCCCTCCACCTTTTCCTCGCTTCTTGTCCTTCCTAAATGTCCTACACCTTTTAATATTAAGGTCCCAATCCATGTCCTCCTGCAATCATGTCTCTGTAATGGCTATCAAATTGTACTTATTTATTTCTATGTGCACTCTCAGTTCATCTGTTTTGTTTTGAAAGCTTCGTGCATTTAGATACAGAGCCTTTAGTTTTATCTTTTTATTCTTTTTATAACCTCTAGTCTCATCTGTTGATTTACTGTTAGATTTGCATTCTGTATCCCTTCCTGTCACCATCTGTTTTCATTTCCCATAATACCTTTCTCCTTTGCCATCTCCCTACTCTTTGACTTACCACATCTTCCCAAATTTGTAGCCTTGCCCCCACTATTTAGTTTAAAACCCTCTCTACTTCTCTAGTTATACGGCTCGCAGGAACCCCGGCCCCAGCACAGTTCAGGTGTAGACCGCCCCAATGGTACAGATCCCACTTACTCCAGTATTGGTGCCAGTGCCCCATGAACCAGAACCCACTTCTCCCACACCAGGCTTTGTGCCATGCATTCATCTCCCTAATCTGATTTGTCCTGTCCTAATTAGCACGTGGCTCACGTAACAATCCAGGGATTATGACCTTTGAGGTTCTGCTTCTTAATTTGGTGCCTAGCTTCTCATACTGACTATGCAGAATCTCCTTCTTTGTCCTGCCTATGTCGTTGGTACCCACATGGACCATGACAACTGGGTCCTCCCCTTCCCACTGCAAGTTTCTCTCCAGCCCTGTGCAGATGTCCCAAACCCTGGCGCCAGGCAGGCAACGCAGCCATCTGGACTCACGCTCTTTGTTGCATAGAACAGTGTCAATTCCTCTGACTATACTGTCCCCTACTACCGCTACGTTCCTGGTAACTCCGGCAGCTTGAATGGCTTTCTGTACCATGGTGCCATGGCCAGTTAGCTCGTCCATCCTGAAGCCCCCACTCTAATCCAAACAAGCTGACAAAACTTCAAACCTGTTGGACAATTGCAAGGGCTGAGGCTCCTGCACTCCTGCCCTCTGGGTCCCCTTACCCGCTCCACTTACAGTCACACCCTCCTGTCCCTGACCACTGACCAAATCAGAAGACTCCATCCTAAGGGATGTGACTGCCTCCTGGAATAAAGTGTCCAGGTAACTTTCCCCCTCCCTGATATGCAGTTGCGTCTGCAGCTTGGCCTCCAGCTCAATAACTTGGAGCCGAAGTTCCAGCAACTGCAAACGCTTACTGCAGATGTGTTTGCCCTGGATCACACCGGTATCCAGAATCTTCCACATCCTGCAATGTTCCCACATCCTGCAATCGCAGCACATCACCTGCCACCTCCAATATGTGTCAATTAATTACATATAATTAATAAAGCTCACACTTCCCAATAGATTTTGGCACTGCCAGTAAACTTTACAATATTGATAAAACAATACAGTGCTTACAATACTGATAAAACTAATCATACCAGTTACTAGTTTACCTGCTCCTTCTACTGCACCAAAGTGGAAATCAAATACTGGAAGCTGAAAAAGAGTAGAAGGAAAAGAGCACCTCCTCTCCACCCTTCACCGAACTCCCCACTTAGCACCTCCTCTCCAGCCTTCACCGAACTCCCCACTCAGCACCTCCTCTCCAGCCTTCATCGAACTCCCCACTTAACACCTCTCCACCCTTCAACGAATTCCCCACTCAGCCTCTCCTCTCCTCTCCACCCTTCACCGAGCTCCCCACTCAGCATCTCCTCCCCACCCTTCATCGAACTCCCCACTCAGCCTCTCCTCTCCACCCTTCACCGAACTCCCCACTCAGCACCTCCTTCCCACCCTTCATCGAACTCCCCACTCAGCCTCTCCTCTCCACCCTTCACCGAACTCCCCACTCAGCACCTCCTTCCCACCCTTCACCGAACTCCCCACTCAGCATCTCCACCCCACCCTTCACCGAATTTCCCACTTAGCACACTGTACTTCTTACTGTAAACATTACCTAAAGCACCTCTTTCCCACTATGCACCAAATTCCCAATGTGAACCAAATTCCCAAATATACTCACTCAGTCTCTGTCTCACTCAGGTCAAGGTCTCCCCTCTCTTACTGTGTGCCTCTTAATATTGGGCTGGGTGTTTCTTCGGAATCATTTATTTAAGGAAATTATGAAAGGATGAGGTGTGAAGAATTATTATAAGATTAAGAAATGAGGGAGGGAGAAAGGTGGAATTTGGAGGAATGGCAACATTTTTGAGTATTCCTTTCAGATCAGGAGTGGAGAAAATTTATTCAGGTTTTTAAATTTGAGAAGCCCAAGTATCAATTCTAGGGTTTTGGGTTTTAATATTCTCAGCATAGTAGCGCTAGCTAGTTCCACAAGTGTTCTAGGCACCTTATGCTTAGGGAATGTGTATACTGTCCAATATCTAACTCTCCGAGAGTGTAACCTGGAGTAAGATAGTAATTGTGTTAATATCACAACTGGGCTGTGGGAGCATTTGATAGATGTGGTCTGGAAACAATGCTGTTGCAAACTAGTGAACATTTATCCACGATTTATAGAGACGAACTTTAACAAGTCTTCATTAGAACCTTCTTCCCTCAGGTTCCATTTACATGTGATCTGACATCATCTGACACCACTGATGATATACTATAGCTCTAAGCATAATAGCTATTAACCCTTTATACTACACCTCCCCCAATTCTTTCGTTCTACTCATTAACATTAACATTTACACATCCCACTTACCAGCCCCTCCACCTGCACACCTAAGTTGCAGTCACCATCCCTGGGTCATAAGTGGTTTGACTAGTCTGCCGGAACATGTTCTTGTTTCCTGTGGGAGAGGGCTAGGAGCACAATGTTCTTGATGAGGAGCCTGTGAATCGTCTAGTGAGTTGGCCGGGTTGTCTTCTCGGTCATCTGGGTGATTTATCCACTCCCGTAGAGGCTGTCTACTGGTGGGTACCAGAGTGAATCTGTTCTGCCAGAGGATGCCACGTCAGTGTGCACCAGGTAGGAGCCTGGATGAGTGGGCCGACTTAAAACCTGGCTGGGTCAATTCTGGTCTCAAGCCAAGACAATCTGCCCTTGTGAAAATGTTGGTAAATCCTGCGCTTTGTGGCGATGGTTGTATGTCAGGGCCTGGTGTGCCTGGTAATGGTCCTCCTTTTCTTCCACCTTTTCAATCTCTGTCGCCTTGAGGCATGGTCAAAGTGTATGTGGGAAACTTGGGAGCTGTGTATGTAATTTCCTACTCATTAGGAGTTCAGATGAAGTCAGACTGTTCTGAAGCAGTGTGGACTGGTAACTCGTAAGGCGAGGTCAATGTTATCATTTTTCTTCAACAAGGATTTGACACTACTGACCTCTCTCTTGGCCTCACCATTTGCCTGAAGGTGCTTGGGCGGGCTGATGGTGTGGACAGAGCCAAATATCTCCATGAAGTCATTGGTGAACTGTGGGCTGTTAAGAGACAACCAAATCAGGGATGCCATGTGTGACATAAGTTTCCTTGAGCATGGCAATAACCACCATTGAGATGGGCCCCGTGTAGCTGTTTGACCTTGATCCAGCGAGAGTAATAATCCACCACTATAAGGAGGGCTTTATCTTTGAAGACAATAAGGCCCACGGTCGGGATGGGAAGGAGGATGCCTTCAGTGGCTCCTTGTGGTCTTGTCTGTGGATGGCACAAGTAATACAATTGTAAATCATGTCTTCAATAGCTTTGGAGATACCCAGTCATCAGACCGAATGCAAGCCCTAGTCCTGCACTTGGCGATACCCAAGTGTCCCTTGTGTAGCTCTTGGAGAAGGACTAGCCTGAGGACCCTAGAAATGACACTTTGGTCATTATAGACTAATCGGTCATCCATGAGGCTAAGGTGGCGATGCTGTTCCAAGTACTGCTTCAGGATACAATTGTTAGGAACATAGGCAGGCCATCCAGTAACACAGTACTCCCATATATATGCACACTGGGCTTCAGTTTTCTGGGATGCTCGAATTTCTTCTAGTTTCTGATGGCCGCCAGAAGGGACTTAGTAGACAAGGAGGCATAGGACTCCACCTCCTCAGTGAAGTGTATATTGTTGCATGCAGGTTTCCCCACAGGGATGCAGGATAAGGCATCAGCTGTGGTCAGGTGCTTACTGTGGACATATCCTGCATTGGTGTAAAACCTCATGAGCTGTAATCAAAGCCTTTGAATTCAGGGTGGCGTCTTACTAATTCTTGATATTAAGCAGGTTAATCTTCTGGATCCTTCTGGATCATAAATTTGAGTCCTAGGACATAACCCAAAAACTTTTTGCAAGGCCATGTGTTGACCATGGCCTCTTGTTCAATGACAACTGCTGCTTTGTTTCAGTCATTGCCCTGGAGGCATAATATACCGGTCCGTGAAAGCAGTCTTGCGCAATTTGGAACTATATGGCCCCTAGGTCAATGCACAATGCATCAGCCACAACTATGATGGGTCGGTCTGGGTTTTAGTAGGCCAGTGAGTCCATGGACAGGAACAGGTTCTTGATTGTGTCGAATGGTTTCTTCTGGTGTTAGTCCCAGGACCAAGCCTGGTACTACTTCAGGAATTGTTGTAATGGTTTGTTTATATGTGCATGATTGGGCAGAAACTTACCCAACTGATTAACCATACCCATAAGACATTGAAGTTCTGTAATGTTAAGGAACGGTGGGAAATTCTTGATGGCTGCAGTTTTCAGAGAGTCTGCTTGGACGCCAGATGTGTGAATAATTTTGCTTAAGAAGTTCATTGTGGGCTTAGATAACTCGTATTTATGATTAAGTGTAGGCTCACAGCCAGTAAACGTCATAACACAGTTCTCAACCTGGCACTGTGGCCCTCGCTGATTGATCTATAAATGAGAACATTGTCCATCTAGCAGATAACTCCATCCACCTCTTTCAGAATGCCAGTCATGGTACATTGAAAGGTCTGGGGCACTGAGGCAATTCTGAATGGTAGGCGTGTAAATGTGGTTAACAATTTTGACTCTTCATCTAATCGGAGCTGCCAGAAGCCACAATTGGCATCAAATTTAGTGAAAACTGAGCTCCTTACAAGCTTCGCCAAGCTTCCGTCGACAGGTGCCATGGGGTGGACTTGTCTCTCTATGGCCTTGTTCAGCTGTGTGAGGCCAACACACATACAAAGTGAGCCTTTCGAGTTGGCTACAGGTACCATGGCAGAGCAACAAGAAGTGGGTTGTGTTACCAGGGATATCATTCCCTGGTGCAGCATGGAGCCAATGTCTTGCCTTGCCTTTTTAAAGAGAGGGTGGGGAACCTTTCCTGAGGTAAGTAAACACACCAACTTGCCCTCTGGCTTTAAAGTAATGTGGTAAGCTGTGTGGAGCTTCGCCAGGCCTGTAATAATAGTGAGAAATAAAAGTTAACATAGGTTCAGATTTTGCAGACATGGACACAGAGCGAGAGCCAGAAAAGGGGGCCAGCCAAGAACGGAGAGAGAGAATATGTGGACAGAATATAACATGGTAAGACTGGAGATGGCTTCTCTTGCTAGTACAACAGGCTGCCTTTTTATTCTTTTGCCATTGTGAAAAAGTCTATTCCTTCGCTCGGGGCTTATTTTCATATTATTTGAAGCAACTTGATCTCTGCAGCAAAATCAAAACATGAACCATTTCTTTGAATTCCAGGTGAAAGTGAGAGGCATAAAAGAGCAGGAAACAATCTGATTACTGAGTGGAGGTGTAACCCTTTTAGGGACACATTGCCCTCTGTCTGAGGCACAAAGCCAGGAAGTGCACTTGTATTGAAAACTGAGATGGCTTTCATTTTGGGAATGTTAAATTACTGCAAAGGCTGTGTCTAGTCCTCCATCATACCTGTAATCTTTATCATTTCTGGGCTAATTATATTGAAACTGTGCAAAGCAAACTGCCTTAACAATGCATCCACATCCTATTTAGTGTGGATGCATTGTATTTATGATAGAATTCATTTGTTGCCACATAATGCCTTCCCTTGTACTTCACAATAGCCTTATGTTTACACAAGGTCACTGAATCCATCAGGGGGTCACTCAAACAGATCTGTCCTATATATTTATTGACTCTTGTTATCGCAGCATTTTATAAAGGATGAAAAGGAAAGGCTTGCATTTACAGGTACTGGACCCCGTACCCGAGAAGCTCGGGACCAGATGTGTGCCTGATTTGGGGATTTAATAGATTTTGGGCCCTAGGCATAGCATGTACTTATAATACGTAAAATAAAGCATGAAAAATACAGCATAAAAACATTTTATTCAAATTACTACCAAGGACACCAGCTTCGAATGTAGCCGGTTTTGGGGTCCTTCCAGATTTTGGGATGCATTGCAGCTTTCATGATCTCAGGACATTCCAAAGCACTTTGCAGCCAATAAAGTACTTCTGAAGTGCAGTCATTGTTGTACTGTAGGAAATATGAAAGCCAAATTGTGCAAAGCAAACTCCCACAAACAGCTATGTGATAATGGCTAGATACACTGTTATTTTTTTGTGATGTTGCTTGAGAGATAAGTTTGGCTAGATAACTGGGGTTAACTCCCTGGCTCTTCTTCGAAACTATAAGATTTTTTACATCCACCTGTGATAGCAGACAGGGCCTTGACTTAGTGCTTCATCCAAAAGAGAGGACCTCCGACAGTGCAGCATTTCCTCAGTGCTACACTGGAGCGTCGGCCTCAATTTTTATGCTCAAGTCCTGGAGTGGGATTGAATCCTGAACTTCCTGACTCAGAGGGAAAAGTGCTGCTTTTCCACATTGAGCTACAGTTGGATTGGCACTTCTTGGGTATTTGATTTTAGTTTGAATCTGGAACAAATAGCTAAAGCACTATTTCTAAAGTTAAGGAAACATCTTAGTGACAGCACTATTGCCAAGTGTGCCTGCTAATACTGTTGGGAAAAGGAGGATTCTCTTGCCTCTGAGGCAGAAAGTTGGGAAATTGAGTCCCATTCCAAACTAGAGCACAATTTAGGTTGACACTTTATCACAATACTGAGGGAGTGCTGCACTGTATTGAGGTGGCCTTTCAGATGAACCATGAAACTTTTAGGCCATGTCTGCCATCCCAAATCACATAAAAGATCCTATGGCAGTATTTTGGAATAGAGGCATTCTGTCCAGTGTCTTGGTCAATACTAATACCTTAATTAACATCAGCAAACAAATTATCTTGTCATTTATTGTTTGTGGGACCTAGCTGTACACAGATTGACTGCTGTGTTTACACCATAACAACATTAACTGCACTTCAGAAGTATTTCATTGGTCATAAAGAAATGCGGGACATTCTAAGGTTGTGGTAGTTGTTGTAATATGCCTTTAAGGGTTAGCAGCATACTATCACTTTAAGGGAAGCATGTCAGTTTCACTTTGGCCTGGAGCAGAACATAGCACACACAGCTCTGCTGCTGATGTCCTCAAGCTTCCTAACCATATATATGTTCACATCTGTTTCTTATTAACAAATTAACCCACAATGTGTCTGCACAATTCCTTATGACCGATTCGTGCCTTTATATCATTATAACACACGCATTGATAGGTGCTATATAAATGCGAGTTCTTTATTTTATTTGCAGGTTCCTGCAGCATGCTAATTAGCTGCTATGTTTGCCTCTCCAACAGTAGTGATTACACTTCAAAAATAATTCATTGACTGTGAAGCATTTTGGGACCTCCTGTGGATGAGAACAGTCTTTCAGAGACGAGAAATGGTTAGCACCTGCTTTGGCAGCCAGTTTTAACTCAGAGATCATCATTGCCACCAATGTCACTGGATGGACATTACCTGTGTGGGTAATGGGTGCCTTGGTTAAGATCATTTGATTCATTTTTGTTTTAATAATACCCAGCTGTTGTGCTAAACCTGCTAATCAACCCTGTGTGAGTTGATTTTTCCCGTAGGATGGTTAAGTATTTCTGCTTTATTAAAGCCTGGAGCAGGAAAACTGTTTGTTGTACTTTGCTGTGCTCCTCTCAGGGCCACTTGCTGGCTGAAACTAAAGTGTAGATGTGAGGATGCTGTGTGGATGGTGTACAAAATGCTTTCCTTGTCTGGAACTTGTGTTGGTTTGCTGTTTTCGCGAGCTTACTGAGACAGGTTATTGTAATACAGCTAGCATATACTTTTCACTTCTGTGTTGAGCAGGACTGAAAGGACTGATCAAATGGATTCTCGAAAGCAATGCACTTTCACTTGCTAACCATACGTTTTCAGGTGATAGGTCAATAAACCATGAACTGTGGCACCATGACTAACCTTTCATCAATTGCAGCTCATGCTTTGGATTTCATTCACAATTGTGCCAAATGTAGTTTGAGCCACTCATTCCCACTGAATCTGGAAAAGCTTCTCAAAGGAGGGTGGACGGGGAGGTAACAGTCCCGGACCTGAACTAGTGCTGAACTGTAGCTAAAACTGGCTTGCTTGTTTTTATATTGTGTCTTATTGTATATCTCGAATGTCTCTGAGCTTCATGCTCAGTAAATTGCTTCTTAAGTAGAGTGGCTGTTATATTAGGAAACCCTGCAGCATTTTAGTAGGCGACAGGATCTTACAAGCAACAATGAGATAAAAGACCATTTAATCTGTTATTGAGTAGCGCGCTAGGGTGATCCGTGGGTGATGGTCTTTTTTATATTTTGTATATGTGGTTAAGTGCCTAGGAGTTTAATCTCCTCAACAGCATGATCAAGACTAGGAATGCTGGTCACGAATTTGCAGCCCTTCATGATCTGTCACATTATAGATTATGCTGCACCGACCTTTCTTCACTTTCAGTGGGAATACTAAATATTTTTCATAAACATGAACAAAAATGTAAACCGTGACAACATGGTTAGCAAAATGAATCAAATGTCTATCAGGATTTGACTTCTTCCTTGCCCCTGAAAAATGCTGGAGTGCATAAGAAAGCTGGGCAACTGAGGATGCTGGCTGTCACTTAGTTTAAAAAGACAGGTTAGACCGGAATATTTCATGTTCAAATTGCTGCTCATATTTGTAGGGTTGGAAAATGGCCACGGAGCTGTGTTTGGAGAGACAGCTTTAGGGCAAATTGTATTTTCCATCATCTTAAAGTGCAGCCCGGAATTTCTGATACTTCAAGGTGATAATTCAATTGGTTTTCCTTTTGCATTGATTCCCTCAAGACTTTGCTTTATGGAAAAATGGACTCTTTCATTAACACTACTCGTGTTATTTTAGTGTTTTTTGCTTTGCAAAGAATCCATTATGAAGGAGGTTAATTGATGCACATCCAATAGAAATGGCTCAATTTCTAAGGCCCATTGAAAACCCCATAATTAGGGATGTGATACTGAGTCACACACACATGAGAAGTGGTGGGAGAGGGAGTGGGTTGTGAAAATTTGCCCATGTGTGTTAAATTTCACACAATCAACAACTTCACCAACTATTAAAGCATATACAAAATTCAACAGAACTTATTCTTTTTTAAAAGTGAGTCACGCTCAGTCACCAGTTCTTCAGTGAGCTTCCCACCTCGATTAGCTCATTAAAACACACGGGAGCAGCTGGAATGCTTTCATTGGCCAAAATGTTCTTACCTCGATCAAAATTTGCTGAAATATGAAATATAATCAGTGAAGATGAAATTGAGAATCTGAAATAAAGATGGAAAATACTGAAAATTTCTGCCAGGATCAGAACATGGATGTGTTAATATTCAGACAGAGGCTCTTCGTCAAAACTGAAATGTGAATCAATCCTTCAACAAAAAAATGAAGTAAATTGAGGAACATAAGACACATGAACAAAAGAAGAGGAATAGGCCATTTAGCCCCTCAAGCCAGATCCAATGACGATGGCTGATCTGTGACCTAACTCCATATAATCACCATTGTCCCATATCCCATAATAGCTTTGGTTAACAATATTCTATCAATTTATCATATTTAAAATTAATAATTGTTTGGGCGTCAATTGCTGTTTATGGAAGAGAGTTACAAATGTCTACCAGGCTTTGTGTATGGAAGTGTTTTCTAATTTCACTCCTGAAAAGGTTAACTCTAATTTGTAGACTGCCCAACCAGCAGGAATTGTTTCCCTCGAAGTATCCTATCCATTCTCCCTCAAATTGTGAAAACATCTATCAAATCACCCATTAACTTTCTACGTCCCAGGGAGTACAGCCCTAATTTGTCCTCGTAATTTAACCCTTTGGGGCAGTATTTTTAGGTCGGTGTGTGGGCGCGATTGGCGGGCCTGGGAGTGGCTGAGGAACGGACTGCTGCCCACGTCAACCCCCAACCACGATTAATGGCCAGCCAGTGTGAAGTGCATGCTGAAATGCTCAGCGTTGCCAGGTGGGTGTGGGAGGAAGGTGGACACTGACATAAGCACGGGTGCCGGTGAGCACTGAATGGAAGCTCCCTGAAGGCAGAGAGCTGCCTCATGGGGCTGACGGCTTCAAAACAAATAAATAAAGATTTCTAAATCCTGAAAAAAATGTCCACGCATCGCAATCAGTCACCTGAACTTACACATGAGGAAAATTCTGTCCGTACATTTTTAATTTTTTAATTTAATAATGGAAACCTCATCCCTCCCTTGGATGAGGTTTCATGAAAAATGCAAAGTCTGCCTGGCTGATTTGCCTGTCCACCAACCGTAAGGTTCGACAGACCATGAAAAATTGGAGACAATTACAACTTTAATTGCACTAATAGGCCTCTTGGTTGTCGACGCACGCTTCCGACTATTGAGCATGCCTGCTGACTGAAACATAGTACGAGTGCGGGATGACATCACGACGCTCGCCTGATGTCACCCCGTGCGATTTCGTGTCTCATCGCATGCCCACCGAAAAATTCTGTGCTTGGAGTCCAGGCATCTATTTGGTAAATCTATGCTGCACTCCCCCCCCCCCCCCCCCCCCCCCCCCCCCCCCCCACCCCGAGGCCAATCTCTTCTTCCTGAGGTGTGGTGCCCGGAACAGCTCACAGTATTCCAGGTTTGGTCTAACCAGGGCTTTTTAGCGGATGCCATTTGTTTGCAGAAATGATCACCTCTTTATGCAGAGTTCAATGTGTGTGTTTAAACTCATTTTGTTTTTCAGGTACTTGAGTTATTTTGATTTAACTTAAGGAAGTTGTTGGAATGAATTACATTGCAATCAAACGGGTTGTGCCGTAGCAGAAAATTGATATCAGAAGTGAAAATTTACAAGCCACCTACTTAATGCATTCAATCACCTAGAAAGGGGATCCACAGAAGATGGATATGGGCTGATGAGGAAGGAAATATTGTTTTAATTCAATACAAAAACTCCTCTGAGCAGTTTGTGGTGTGTGAGTTGGAAACCGATTACACCTGTTAATGACCACTGTTTAACATTTACCAATTTATATTGTTCAAGAGTTTAAATTATTTCTCATTTCTTTGTTAGCATTATTGTAATGCTATGAATTACTTCACTGGTTAGGTTTGCCACAAAGAGTAGCTCTACAAATGAAATGTTGCATTTCAGGAATTTAGTCAAACAGAAGGTAGTACTTTAAGGAGTCCTGAGAGTACCTGATCCAAAGACCTCTCTAGAGCCTTGGATACGAATGAAATAACATCTGAGAATCAGATTGGCACTAGATTTATCTTGAAGTTTCTTACAATATTACTGAAAAGAGAGAAACATTGCTGAAGCTTTTCATCTTGCAGTCATCAGGACAGACAAAATGCAAGAATGCTAAATTTCAAACGATCACAGCAATTTATACTACGAGAGAAAAGGGTGCTGATTGGTTGCCAAGCTGACTCTGATTGGCCAAGCTATTATGGATTTCACCTTGGCAACACCTCGGCCAATCAGGGTTGACTTGGCACCAACCAGCAAGATCTCCTGCCTGCCTCAGCAGCGCCCACCTCTCCAAGTGGCACTGCTGAGGCTTCCATGCTGCTGGCCCTCTGATTGGACAGGCAAAATCAGGAACCTGCCTGCTGTCCTTATTTGGATGACAGGTCTACAGGCAGCCAGTTAGGAAGCATTTCCAACCTGACAATCCCCCAAATATGGTTTGGTATTTTCTTAAACTACTGCATTAGAATTTTTTTATCTGGCGCTGATATTTTTGACATTTGTCCAATTTTTTAGTATTTTTTTCAGTAACAGAAGGAACTGGCCAATGACTCCAAAAATCCTCTGATGTGTGCTCACAAACTGGTAACCGTATAATTAGAAAGGTTGAACTTACAGAACCAATTAGAAGACTTCATTCACAAGGTATTGCTTAACTTTGAGATCAAATCTTCCTAAACTGTGCAATTAATCAATAGCTGCCCTTCTCTACAGTGTTAGCTGTGTGACTTGGTTGGTCGCACTCTTGCCTCAAGAAAGGAGGGAGTCAGAAAGCAGAAAACTATAGGCCAGTTAGCCTAACATCTGTCATTGTCAAAATACTGGAATCCATTTTAAGGAAGTAGTAGCAGGACATTTAGAAAACCAAAATACAATCAAGCAGAATCAACATGAGTTTTATGAAAGGGAAATCATGTTTGACAAATGTATCAGAGTTTTTTGAAGATACGAGCAAAATGGATAAGGGGGACCAATAAATGTAGTGCATTTTGCTTTCCAGAAGGCATTTGGTAAGGTGCCACGTACAAGGTTACAACACAAGATTAGAGTTCATGGTGTTTGAGGTAATACATTAGCATGGATAGAGGATTGGCTAACTAACAGAGTATGGGTAAATGGATCATTTTCAGGTTGACAAACTGTAACTAGTGGAGTGCCACAGGGATCAGTGCTGAGGCCTCAACTATTTAATGGCTTCAATGAACAGTTGGACTGTAAATTTGCTGTTGATACAAAGGTACATAGGAAAGCAAGTTGTGAGGAGGACACAAAGGGCGGGATTTTCCGCACCCACCCACCCGCCGCCACGATCTTCCGGTCCTGCCACAAGTCAATAGACTTCTGGCTGGGGGCGCCGCCTCGCCTGTGGCAGGTTCCACCCGCAACGGGGCCGGAAAATCCTGGCAAAAGAGTTTGCAAAGAGATATAGGTCAGTTAAGTGAGTATGGAAAAAATTGGCAGTTGGAGTATAATGTGGGAAAATGTGAGTTTGTCCACTCTACTGGGAAGAATAGAAAAGAAGAATATTATTTAAATGGAGAGAGACTCAGAATGCTGTGGTGCAGAGGGTCTGAATTCATACATGAATCACAAAAGGTTAGCTTGCAAATACAGCAAATAATCAGGAAGGCAAGTGGAATGCTGGCCTATATTGCAAAGGGTGTAGCAGGGATGTAAAAGTAGGGAAGCCCTGCTATCATTGTACAGGGCATTGATGAGGCCACACCTAGTATACTGTATACAGTTTTGGTCTCCTTATTTAAGGAGGGATATACTTGCATTGGAGGCAGTTCAGAGAAGGTTCATTAGTTTGATTCCTGAGCTGAAGGGGTTGTCTTATGAGGAAAAGTTGAGTACTTTGGAGTTTAGAAGAATGAGAGATGATCTCATTGAACTATACAAGACTTTCTGGATGGAATTTTCCCAGAATTACACTAATTGCGGTAGCGGGCGGATAAAATGGAGCCCTACCCGCCGATGAACATGGTGGGTTTTCACGCCATGTCGTCCCAAGCCCACCTCTTTATTTATTCACCTCACTAAGTATATCCCTCCTTAAATAAGGAGACCAAAACTGCTTGCCGTTTCCATGGCAAGCAGGCTCTCATTCACCTGCTGTCCATCATCCTGCTGTTGCATCAAGCCGGCCGCTATCTTTTAAAGGCAGCTGCTGGCAAAACGCTCATCGCCACCCACTCATCACCACTGCCTGGGAGACATGGCCAGCAAAGGAAAAAAGACTGCAGCCCCCTCCTGCTTCCATGATGGGTCCCTTGAGCGACTGTTGGATGCCATGGAGGGCCACCAGGATGTGCTCTATGCCCGCTCTGGCCACAGGATGTGTAGCAAAGTCACCAACCCGGCTTGGGAGGTGGTGGCAGCGGTGGTCAGCGCAAACGCCCTGCAGAGGAGGACAGCCACCCAGTGCCACAAAATGATGAATAATCTCCTCCGTTCCACTACGGTAAGTCATTCTTTTCAGCACTCCTAACTCACACACTCACAAACCCATCACACATCTACAGCGCCCTCACTCACTGCCAGCACAAGGGACATGACCATTCACTCTCTCACACACACCGTCATTGTCCTCATCCCATCCATGGGGCCAATCACCAAGCACACAAGCCAGGCAAATTTACCATCTGGCCCAGCAGGCATCCTGATACACACTCCCCATCTCTATCCATGCAGGACAAACTGGCTCACAACAGGAGGGTAAGGTCGCAAACAGGTGCAGGGATGCTGGAGATCAAAGTTCTGATACAATTCAAAAACAGAGCCATCCAGCTAGCCAAAGATGACTGGGACCATTCCTGTGCTGACAGTGAGGTCGGCACTGCTCTAACAAGTGAAGATCCAGCAGTGCAACATCCATCAGATATCCATGCCATGAGTGATGTGTCCTCTTTCACAGGCCATTGCCCTGCACTAATTATCTTCCCTTGCTTTCACAGGCACATCTGCCAAACAGTCAACAGAGTCTATGGCCCAGGTCCTCCAATCAAGCTCTGAAGAAATCTCTGAAGAGGAATCTGAAAGCACCCTCCCTGAAGATTTGTCACAGCGCTCACCCATACCCTCCACCTGCGCAGAGACACACACCTCAGTGGGACCTATCTTTATAACAGCCTTGGGGTTACAATCTGATGAGCACATTACACAGTCTGATCCACAGCAGGTGGAGGCAGGGACTTCCCTGATCCCCGGCAAATGGAGGATTTCTGGAGACCAGAACGTTGCTGAGTCTGAGTCAGATGACGATCCTCTGGACTCGGTCATGTCACAGTTGCTGGAGCTGCAAAAGCAAGCTAGGGAACAACAGGAAGGGATGTCCGCTGCACTCCTCAGATTGCAAGGCACGATGGAGCAGTCCATCCACCTTCAGGCTGAGGTGATAGTACCGGCATGCCAATGCACCGAGGTCAACACTGGCAGGATGGCTGCCACCATGGAGATCTTGGTCCAGGACTTCACTCCTGCACTGCTGCCTGGGCTTAACTCCATCGTTGATGCCATAATTGGTCTCCAACAGTGAGAGGGATGCTGGGCAGCTCGATCTCACTCCAGCTACCCCTTCCACTCACGGCGTCAGCCAGGGGCTCTCGGGCACCCATAGGGAGGAGGATCAGCAGTTGTACACCCCGGGGCCATCCACCCAGATGACTCTGGATATGTCCGGCCCATCTGACCCCCCTCTTCCTGTGACCTCCGCAGATCCAGCTTCACAGGCCGAGGAAGGTGCCATTGCCACAAAGCAGGACCCTAGAAGCAGGCCGGGGCCCTCCAAGTCTCAGCCCTCCAAAGGATGCCTGCCAAAGCCATCACAGACAGAGCGTCACAGTCAGCAGGCTGCCTCCACCTCTGCTGTAGATGTCTGGGGAGCACCAGGATGTAGGGCAGGGCTCGGAAAGTTAGGTAAAAGTAGTTGCACAGCCTTGTTGATTACTTGTACATAATGTTCACTATTGTCAATAAACTCCTAAGAATGTCACCCTGCCTGTGGCTCCTTGTTCTGATGAGCAGTGTTCTTGTCACTCAGATGTGAACCTTTCTGCACAACATAAAGGCCGGTGTCTCAGTCCAGGTCCTCTTCCCTGTGCAGCCTTCAGACCACAGTGATGGTCCAGCCTCACACTCCCTGGAAACATTACTGATGCCTGCACCTCAGCAGTGCTGGTCGTTGCTGCCAGAATGTAATGGGCAGGCACCACAGAGTTCTCTCATTCTCTCTGTGTGCTCGCAGCACCTTTATGGTGGGGCTGGCCTCCATCACACCAGCATCTGTGATCAGTGATGCCGTGCACCAGCTCCTGAAGGTGCTGAAGGCAGACACAGCATCAGGTGCCTCTAAAGTTTCATGACTGCATCTCTGAGATTGCCCTGATCATGGAGCACAAGTGAGCTGCCCTCAGCCAGACAGGAGTCAGACATTCTTAGAGGCTATGTGAAGACCTATGGAGTGTTTTCACTGCAGGTTGTCATCATCCTCCTGTGATCGAACAACTATTAGGGCCTCCACTGCGTCTCTATGACAGGAGCATTCTCATAGAGGGCATTGGCGTTGCCATAAGCCAGACTGGAGTCAAACGTTCACAGCTGTGATGTGAGGATCTATGGGGACACATAACTGCATGTCGTCATCACCCTCGACAAACCTGGCAGCTATGAGGGCCTCCCGAGTGCGCCTGCCTCATTTAGCCAGTATGAGAGCCTCATCCCCATCATCATCACCACCGAGGAACCCCTCACTCTCATCCCCGTTGGCGTTCTCCTCATTGGAGGAGATGTGCAGTTCCTTCAACTCCTCCTCAGTCAGCTCCTCTCCCCGTTGCAGCGCCAGGTTGTAAAGGGCACAGCAGGCGATGATGATGTGTGACACCCTCTGTGGACTGTATTGCAGGGCTTTACCAGACTGGTCCAGGCACCGGATCTGCATCTTCAGCATCCCGATGGTCTGCTCCACCAAGTTGCGAGCTGCTGCATGAGCCTCATTATAGTGTCGCTCTGCTCCACTCTGAGGCTGCCGCACAGGTGTCATCAGCTACATCCTCTGTGGGTAACCGATGTCCCCAAGGTGCCAACTCTGCAGCCTCTGTGGACCTTGGACAACTGCAGGGATCTGCGAGTGACTCAGGATGTAGGGGTCGTGCCCACTCCCTGGAAACCGTGCGCACACCTGCAGGATGCATTTCTGGTGGTCACATACCAGCTGCATGTTCAGTGAGTGGAAGCCCTTGCAGCCGATGAAGTCCATCAAGTGTAGCGATGGAGACCTGAGCACCACATAAGTGCAGTCAATCGCACACTGCACCTGCTTGGAATCCTGAGATTAAGATGAATCCAATGGCCCTTGCATCCTGGCTGTCCCAGTCGCAGGCAAAATGCACAAAGTTGTGTTCCATGGAGGAGATGGCATCCGTGACCTCATGGTGGATTGTGAAATCCCACAGAGGTCACGTGTGGAGCGCTGGAAAGAGCCACTGGCACAGAAATTGAGCACCACAGTCACTTCGCAGCCATTGGCAGTGGATGCCCTCCATGCCCCCTTGGCACCAAGTCCTGCAGTAAGTGGCAGATGTGAGCCACCAGGTCCTTAGACATGCACAATTGTCAGTGGCACTGGCTCTCAGTCATCTGCAGGAATGGCAGGTGGCGTCCATGGGCCTCTAGGCACTGACCAGCCACGGCTCATTGTCGCCCCTGGGTAACATGTGCGGGAGCCCCTGCTGCCCCTTCTTCATGAGATTGCTGGTCCTGACTTTGAATGGCCAGGAGCCTCAGCCGCTCTCTCCTCCGTCTTCTACTGTCTCTGTAGGCCATCAGGCATACAGCTAGGTCACCAGCATCCGTGATCCTGATGTGGTCCTCCTGCAGAATGAAAGAAAGAGAGAGAGAATGAGACATGGTTATCATGGCTGTATGTAGCACCTTTCCTGGGCCTGTGACTGCCCCTTAATGCTTCCCAGAGAGTGCTGGTCACCCCTCGAATGGGCAGAGATAATTGCGCTGCATGGCTGCCCTGTCAGCCTACAACATGGGGGACACTGGTCAAAACCAGATGCTGAGATTGCAAGGGGCTGTGAGCACCTCCAGCAGTGACTGCTAATAACCCAGTGTTGGTGAGGATGTTGTACAACGTGTGCAGCCCAACTGCTCCATGGTCCAATAAAGTGGTGGTGGACTTGAACTCTATGCTGGGGGGATGGAGGGGGTGGGGGTGTGGCGGGGGGCATGCTGGGGGGATGGAAGGTGTGGGGGCGTGGCGGGGGGTAAGATATGGAGTGCTTGGTGGCCCTTTGGTGCCTCCCCAATGCTTGCGTGTTTGGGTAGGCTAGGAGCCCGACCCCAATCACATCACTGTGGCTGTGCCTGATCTGTCTCCGTTACAGAGGCACGGTCAGTTTATACAGGTGTCCCTAATGCATGGTCACTTCCCTCACTTACCCTGCCCCCCACCTTGATTGCCTGTGAGTGAGATGTAGTTCCAGGCAGCACTTGACCCCTCCCCCCCCCCAACACTGATATCAGTCGCCTCCGAGGCTGGCCAGCACTTGCCCCCAGACAACCCCCATCTCAGCAGTCACCTCCAGGGCTGGCCAGCACTTGTCCCCGGACAGCAACCCCCAACCCCCCAACCCTCAGCAGTCACCTCTAGGGCCAGGCATCAGCTTCTGCACCCCCTCCCCACTCTGGCACCCCTGAGATCTGTAAACAGCAGGTGAGCTGTGGAGAACACTGCTGCTCACTCACCTCAACTCCCCCAAAGTGAAGCCCACCAAGTGCACGTCGCCTGCGTGCTGTTGTGAAACACGTCGGTGTGCTTTCCCACCGACATGGACGGATGATGTGGTGGGGTTCCAAGAGCCTGGCACGATGGCCTTTTAATGATATGCTGATGTTTTACAATAAGCTCCCCGCTGACCGATGGTGGGAAACGCGGCCCTCCATCGGCGGGCTGAGTGGATGATCGTGATCTGCCTTCCTGCTGTTGTGAAGCAGGCCACGCCATATTTTCCTTGCATGCCACCTATCACGCCCACTGCCAGTGGGCTTGGAAAATTCTGCCCTCTGAGGGGGCTTGACAGGGTAAATGCTGAGGGAGAATGTAGAACTAGGGGGCACAGTTTCAAAATAAGTTGTCCCCCATTTAAGACAGAGATGAGGAAGAATTTCTTCTCTCAGAGGGTAGTTAGTCTGTGGAATTCTCTACCCCAAAGAGCAGTAGAGGGTGGGTCATTGAATATATTTAGGGCTGAGTTAGACAGATTTTTGATCAGCAATAGTGTCAAGGGTTATGGAAGGCTGGCAGGAAATTGGAGTTAAGGACACGAATCAGATGAGCCATGATCTTATTGAATGGCTGAGCCCACTTGATGGGCCGAATGCCCTACTCTTGCTTCGGTTTCTTATGATCATATGAGTTGGAAGATTGTAGATTCAAGTTCCATTCCAAAGACTTGAGCACAAAAATCTAGGCCATTAATCCAGTGCAAAACTGAGGGAATGCTACACTGTCACAGGTGCTGCCTATGAATTGTTAAATCAAGGCCCTGCCAGCTTTCTTGGATATACATAAAAAATCCAAAGGCACTATTTCAAAGAAGAGCAAGTGAGTTTTCTCTGGTATCCCTGGCAATATTTATCCCTCTATCAGCATCACAAAAAAAAAGATTACCTGCTCATTATCACATTGAAGTTTGTGGGAGTTTGTTAGATTTGGCTGCTGTGACTCCTACATTACGAGAGTGACTAGACTTCAGAATGACCTCGTTGGCTGTAAAGTGCTTTGGTATGTCCTTTTTAAACACAATTTGTTTCCTTCTTTCCAGTTGGCAAGCATGTGACCTAAACAGGGGCTCTGCTGATGTTGCTCCACAACTGGCCACTGAGAGAGTCATAACTGAACTGATGACTTATAACATAAGGGAGTATGTTAGACTGAATCTCACAAACTACAATAGTCTGTGCTGTTACAAGGATGTGCCTGTTTTTTAAGGGTAGAATTTCTAATTTTTCTTTTTTTGGCTGGATTTTTAAGAAAAATTGAAACCCGCTAAAGACCCTGGAGACTGCCCACACGGTTACAATATAGACCTCGCATTCGACCAAGTGGGATGGAAAAAAAATGACACTGAACCCCCTGGGGAGCATAAAAGACTACATCTACTGTTGGCTTTACCCGGTCTGAAACTATTCAAATGTTTCTGAGATGAGACATCAAAATGCAATTACCCATTCTAAACCAATGACTGCAGCAGACATGGGACAAATAGAATTTCTCTGCAATATACAGCCAGCAGGCTGCTCTAAGGGAATGTTTGCCAAGCAGGGGAGAGATTAAGACAATGCTATACTGAAACCTCTCGGAAGCATTGTGCCTCAATTTGCACAGGCCTGGATTTTCCAGTCCCGCTGTCGGTGGGAATGGAAAATTTGGAGGGCCAGCCAAAAGTCCTTCGACTTTTGGTGACACCAGAAAAATCCCGGCTGTGGGCGTGGCTGGAAAATCCCAGCCATAGTAACCATCCTGAGAAGAGAAATCGACTGCAAACTGAGATTTTTTGGGAATAAAACGTGGAAGTCTGTTCCACAAAACTACACCCAGGAATACAACTGAATGAAACAGCTGCAACGTGGAATCACCACATCGAGACCAACCAAAGAACAGCTAACCATATACTCCTTTGTTTTATCTTCTTCACAAACTATAAAAAAATTCTTCAACCTATCCTCTTATTCTGCCATGTACACTGGTGTGTGTGGGCCCAGGCAAATGTGTGTGACATATGAATGGTGGTTGTGCTTTATCAAGCCTTTTTTTAAATTCCGGATATAGTTTCAATAAACTTATCATGTTCTTTGCTTAACCTGAGTAAACCTATCTGACTAATTCTTTATAATCTGAAAACATAAATAGTGGAACTCCTGCAGCACTGGCAAAGCAAATACTCTCTAAATTCATAAAAACCTTGTTATAGCCAGAACAGGAGTGGGAGAATAGGGCACTCATTTCACCCCTCCTCATGTGGTCATAACAGTGATGTCATGGAAGGAAGTGACATATATTCATGTGATATGAGAGTCTAGGAGAAAGCAACATGGAAAGAAACTCGTATAAGGAAGTGTTTGCATAACTGTAAATATGTTACAATAAAGTTAGAGTATTTGCAGTTGACAGTCTTTGGGAGTTATTGAAACTACTCCAACCCAACAACACAATAATATATGGTGGCATATGGTAAAAAGATGGTGATAAGAAAGTTTCTACCTCATCTGGAGAGTTTCAAGAAAGTTGCAGGTCTAAATCTGCCTGAAGCCTGGCCAAAATGGTACAAGAGATTTGCTTGATTTTCCACTGCATCATGTCTCGCAGTGAAGCCAGACTGTGCGCAGGCCACTACACTTTTATATGCAATGGGTGACTGTGTGGATGACATCTTAGTTACCCTGGGAATTGATGAGGGTAAAGCCATGTATGGTGAAGCCATTGATGCATTGGAGACATATTGCAATCTCTGCAAGAACACCAAAGTTCAATAAACGTATCCAGAGATTTTGGAAAAGCATTGCTGCATTTACTAATGATTTGTACTGATTAGCAGAAGATTATGAGTATGGTAATCTGAAAGAGGAGCTAATAGCGTCAAAATAGTTGTTGGAGTAAGGGATGACGCATTACCGAATAGTTTGCAGTCCTGAGAAGACGTGCTGCTACTGAAGGCAGTTCAATTAAATAAGCAAGCCGAGATCAGTAGGTAAAACTGATTGGTAGTCAGAGGAGAGAGAAAGAGAGAGAGAGAGATAGCATGAATCCCAAAGCCAGAGATACAGTTAAATTAATAAGACATAAAATATGGAAAATAGAATGAAAGATGTGTGGCATGAAAAGTAATTAATGGTGGCAGCCCAGACCAACTGTTGCTACTGCGGAAGAGAAAGGCTTGAGTGTGGAAACCGTCCCACCAAAGATGCACAATGGGACATTTCAAGCAGTATGTCACAGTAGAAATAACAGCAGAGCATTCAAAATAAAAAAGTTTTAATAAGAAATAGAAGGTGAAGATTCACAAAACATTGAGATACCTTTGTTAGGAAAGGTTAAAGTAATAAGTGGAAACTACCAGAGAGCAGAGATCCTGGTAGAAGGACACAAGACATACTTGAAATTAAATACAGATGCAGCAGTTTCAGTCTTTCCAATGCTGGACCATGGTTTAACAATCTTCTTCACCATCCTACAAAAAGCTACACGGACCAGGATGAACAGAGCTGAAGGTTCTGGGAGACTTAACAGCTACTTTAAAGCACAGAGAGAAAGTAATTACTGAAGTACTTTAAGTAATTCAAGATGAGAGTTGTTCACTCTCAAGTGGAAAGGCATGCATGGAATTGAATCCAATCTGCAGAATAGAAGAAATGAAGAATGGTGATGGTTAATCAGGAGACTTCAGGGCAGAATTTTCCAAGTTATTCAAAGAACTAAAAACAGTTTGTCATATGATACTAAGACCAGAAGCGAAACCAATATGCTTATATACAGTCAAAGATTCCATGCCCATTACTTCAAAAGGTAAAGAAAGAGGTCGACTCAATGGTAAAACAAGGAGTCTTTTCACCAGTAAAAGAGTCAACAAGTTGGTCGTCAAGGATGGTACTACTGGTTCCAAAACGAAATTGTTCTAAGAGAATATGTGTTGATCTCACACAATTTAATAAAGCTGTGAAAAAAGAAGTCCATCTAACGGTATCAGTAAATGAGAGTTTAGCTAAATTAAGGAAGAGCTCAGTATTCTCTAAATTAGTTGCTAACAGCAGATTCTGGCAAATGCCACTAGAAGAGGAGTCCAAGCTTCTCACAACTTTCATAACACCATTTGGAAGATTCTGTTTTAACAGATTACCCTTTGGAATAACCAGAGATCTTTCAAAGAACAATGTCAAATCTTTTAGAGGGCTTACACGTGGTTATTTGCTACATGGACAATTTGTTGATACATGGGTCCACTCAAGCTGAGCATGACATGAGAGTGAGAGCAGTGCTGAGAAGATTACAAAAGGCAGGTTTGACACTCAACAGTAAGTATAAGTTTTCCCAGCCAACAATCAGGTTTCTTGGCCACATAGTGAGTGCATCAGGAATAAAGGCTGATCCACTGAAGACTAGAGTCATAAAAGAATTTTCAGCTTTGAAGATCATCATGGAGTTACAAAGGTTCAGAGGAATGGTGAATCAAGTGGCAAAAATTCTAAAATACTTAACAGAGCTCAACGAACCACTATGTCAGTTGTTATGCCGAGACAATTAATGGTATTGGGAAAGAAGCACATCAGAAATCCTTCAACAAAAGGAGAGGTTAATGTCACCAGAGATATTAGAATATTATGATCTGGAATTACCTACAACAATAGCAGTGGACACATCCTCTACAGGATTCAGCACAGAATTTTTTCAGGTACAATGAGATGGAAAACACAGACCAGTCTATTATGTATCACATTCATTAATAGGCACAGAAAAGAGATATGCTATAATCAAAAAGGAAGCACTAGCAGCCACGAGAATTTTCTGACTACGTCTTAGGTCTTCACATTACGATAGAAACAGACCATAAGCCTTTAGACACTCTATTGAATTCGAGGAAGCTTG